>NC_067400.1:186028887-186670762 GCF_016432865.1 Antechinus flavipes | reverse complement strand
ATAAAGGTACAAAGTTTACTTTGTGAAGCTGGCATACTTGTGAACTCCAATGAGTAAAGGTATAAACACAAGCCTTGTATTAATTAGTCCTACTTAGTACCTCGTTTCAGGTTCTGCCCAAAACATCTTCTTGTAAGATTAGATCAACTCTAATTAGTTAGCAGTTTGTAAAGATTCCAACAGGAAGTTTTATAAAGTGTGCTTTGATTTGCATTCAGACTCCATCACTTTTTTCCTCTGGAAGTACAGTGCTGAGAGTAGTTGTTATTCACAGTTGATCAATGTATAATATTGTTGTTATCATGTATAATATTCTCCTGGTTCTGCTCATTTCACTTTGCATCAGTTCATGTAATCTCTTCCAGGTTTTTCTGAGAACATTTTTGCTCATCGTTTCTTGGAACATAATAGTATTGTCATCTCTCCATCTCTAAAGGTATCTAGAGAAGGAATAGGAGTTATAGAATTGAAAAAAAAAAGGTTTTTTGTGTGTGTGTGTGTGTGTGTGTGTGTATGTGTGTGTGTGTGTGACAAAATGGGACAAAACACTTCAGCTTTTAAGAATATTTCCTTGGGCAGAGACAAATTCGGCCTGAAAGATCTCACAACTGGAAAGCTTAAATAAAAACAGCATTATAGGACATTATTTAAATTTGCTGGAAGGAAATCAAACTCCCTTGTTCCAGCCCCTTTGGGAACAGGGGAGCCTCTCTCTGCATCTCTATGCAGTCCTTATCAGAAGGTTTCTAAATCTCTTTCAAAACAGGACCTTATGTCCACAATGTATCTTTAATTCTATCTATCTCACCTGAACAAAATCCTGGGACTTCCAGATTTTTTTTCTCATCCTGAGAATACTGATTCTTATCTCTCTCAGACTGAAGAGAAACCTGGCCATTACTCTAAGGACCCTACCCTGCCTTTTGAGGGGTCCAAGACGAACGCCCTCCTTGATCTGCCCTGGGGAGATGTTAAACAACCTGCCCCAGATATACAGAGGAAACTGCAGAAGTCAGATTTGGTCCCCCAAATTTCTCCATTAAAAACAGCTGTTTTAATTTAAATGAGTCTTTAATGACAAGAATCAGGCTTTAGTCAAGGAGAGAGGCATAGGATGAAAGTGAGATTTGGAGAAAAGTCCCTACTCTTGGCTGCTATCTCCGGGAACTACAGAGGTCCGTGCTTTAAACTTCCCAGTCCTTGTTCTGAGTTTGAGAAGGAGGAGCACTGGAGGAGGGAAGACTACCTATAGGGGTTCAGTTGTCTCTCCAATCCCCTGCCCTCTGGCAGGAGTTTGGGGCTTGGTCAAGTTCCTTTTTGCTCCAGTTTCCAACATGACATCAGCAGTGGAACCCTTGCTATCCCCACATGTGGCTGGTAAGGCCATCGAATTTCTCCTTCACTCTTGCTTTGGCATAGAGTGGGCCATCTCGAGACCTCTCCTCTGCCTACTCAGCTCCGTAATTTGTCATTTAAATTCCCATTTCTAGTTGCCTTATTAGGGCATGGTTTGATGATGAGATTGGGGACCCAATTTTCTCTTATCAGCTCTTCAGAGAAATTTTTTAAGCACGAACTTTTAGTTAGAAAGTTAGGAGATCTTGAGAAGCTTATCAGCAGTCCTGACAGGCATGGCTATGCCCATCCTAGACTTGTCCTCTATTTCTTAAGGGAACAGGAGGTGCTTGAAAGCGTGCTTATCCCATACATTTAAAAACTGGACTCAGTTTCCCAGGGATGGCCATTCTGCCTTAGAGCAGTGGCTGCCATGATCTTTTTAATTGAAGGGGCCTCAAAATTAACCTTGGGATAGCCACTAGAGGTTTTAATCCCCTAGGGTTCAGAGCATTTTAAAAGCCAAAGGACATCAGTGGCTTGCTGGTGGAAGGCCTAATAAATATCAGAGTTTCCTACCTGACCTGACTCTCTGAATGCATCACACTCTTGACCCTGCCATCTTGCTCCCTGAAACCTCCCAACTAAGAGAAATAATCCATAATTGTGAAGACCAGAAGGCTGAACACATTGTTCTAACCAGAGCTTTGGAACTGAGAAGGGAATGAGAGTGGACATCTATATTGACTACAAATATGCTTTTCATATTTTGCATGCTCATGGGGCTATTTGGAAAAAAAAGGGGTCTGTTGACAGCAAAGAATTCTCCTATTAAACATGCAGGAGAGATCCTGCAGCTGTTGCAAGCCATTCATGAACCCCAGGAGGTTTCAGTCATATTTTGTAAAGGATACCACAAGGTCCTTAAGGCAAGGGAACAGGCTTGCAGATTCAGTTGCTTAAGCTGCTTCCCACACTTTTAATTCCTCAACTCCCTGATTTTTATACCCCTTCCTGTAGTTCACAGGAACTTGCAGAAGAAAGGGGGTACATCCTTTCTCCTTCTGGCTAGTTTCACCAGGAGTGCCCAATTTGTGTCCAAGTGAATTCTGAGGAAGTTGTTAAGCCTACCCCTCCCTGGAGCTGGTTCCCATATACCCAGGTGGAGAGTGGCAAATAGTCTTCATGCCCCCTTTCCAAACTGCTTTAGGTTTTGTTAAGAGTTTTTTTTTTTTTTTCTGTAGAACTGAAAAGGTCCTGAAGTCATCAAGGCACTTGCTAAGCCTGCCTAAACCTGTGTGATTGGGACACACAACACCCCTTAGATGCCCTGCTGCTATTTCCCCTCCAGGCACGAACCCCCATTGAACTCAGGGACAGCTTTACGACCCTAGTCAGCTTGAAGCACTTACAGAAGTTTGAGAGCTTCATCCCTTTTTCCCCAAAAGAATTTGGGGGTAACTATTTGAGGAGAAAGAAAAGACATGGGTGAAAGCTGTAAAAAAATTATGTCCCCTTTAATCTGTAAAATAAACACTGAAACTGTGTCCCCTTTGATCTGCAAAGAAGAGAGATTCGGGGTCTCCCAGACTCCAGAGAGTCTAGAAAGAAAGCACATTCTCCAGAGATAAGCAGTATCATTCAAGGGCAACTCACTCCCCATTGATCTTTTGGGGAGTTGCATCCTCATTTAGGAAACTTTAAAAGTGATTTTCATTCAATTGGGAGCTCCTGGTCTGATAATCACTTCAAACTGCCTCCAGATTTGCTCATAAAATAGGTTTTTGCTGACATATCCTTTACAAATTTCTCCATTAAGAAATCTGCCCCCTAAAAGAAAGCTTCTTAGTGAAAAATAAACTTTCTTTTTTTGCCACTAATATTTTGGATTCGTGAATACTTTCAGGCTGAACTTGTGCCATACAGAAGAGAATGTTCACACGTCAACTCTTTGCTAGAACACTTCACTAGAACAGCTTCAGAATATAGAGATTTTGTTTGTTTATTTTTCATCTCCTTGGGATACAGACTTTGTTGTAGTGAAAGGATATATATTATTTTAATCCCTTTGGGCACAGTTCCAAATTGCTTTCCAAAATTTTTGAATCAGTTCACAACTCATCTAACACTACATTAGTGTTTCAATTTTCCCACATCCTTTTTAACATGTCACTTTTCTTTTATGCGGTATTAGCTAATCTGATAGTTTGAGGTAGTAACTCAGAGTTTTTTAAATTTTCATTTATAATAATTTAGAACATCTTTTCATAGATAACTCTGATTATTATATCTGAAAACTGCCTATTCATATTCTTGGCCATTTATCAGGTGGAGGATGACTTGTAATCTGATAAATTTGACTCAGCTCTCTATATATTTGTGAAATGAAACTTTATTAAAAAAAAAAAACCCTCCTTGTAATTTCTTTTCACAGGTGATTACTGTGTATTTCCCTCCTTCCTATCCCTCTCCCCTTATCCTACTCCTTCTTTCCTGTTCATCCTCAGAAGTTTTTTGCTTGAATACCACCTTTTCCAATCTAGTTTATTTCCTATTAGCTTCCCTCCCTTCTCTTATCCTCTTCTTCTCCTGTTTTTTATAGGGTAAGATAGATTTCTCTACCCAGCTTAGTGTGTATGTTATTCACTCTTAAAGCCAATTCTGTGGGGAGTAAGTTCAAGCAATTCCCCTGCTTAAATACCCTATTTTTCTTTCCACTATAAAAGTTCTTTCAGATCTCATTGGATGTGAGATAATTTATCTCATTCTACTTCTCCTTTTCCCTTTTTACCAGTGCATTCTTTTTTCTTACTCAATTTTATTTTCTTAGATATAATGTCATCATGTTCACCTTCCACCCATGTCTTCTGTCTACATATACTCCTTCTAATTGCCCTAATAATCAGAAAATTCTTAGGCATTCAAATCATAAAAAGATAAACAGGAAAAAATAAATCAAAAGGAATTTAATAAAGTTAAAGTGCCTACATTCCTACATGGGATACTTGTAATTCCTAAGAATTTTCTGATTATAAGGGCAGTTAGAAATACCTAAAAATCATAATGTAAAAAAGAGCCTACAATCTTTCAAGAAATGATTAAGGGAAACTTCCCTGATAATCTGGAATTAGACAGCAAAACAGAAATCAAAATAATTCATGAATCACGTCCTGAAAGATATCACAAAATGAAAATTCTCAGGAATATTATAGTCGAATTCCAGATCCCCATGGTCAAGGAAAAAAATATTGCAAGCAGTCAGAAATAATCCAAATTGCAAATTTTGGAGACACAATAAGAATGTAAAAAATGTGCATATTGTAAAAGATTTAGCAACTTCTACATTAAAGGACCATGAAATACAATATTCTGGTGGGCAAAAGTGCTAGAATTACAATCAATAAAATCACCTACCCAGCATTCCTGATGAAAAGACCAACGCTGAATAGAAAATCTGATTTTCATATACAATATGAAAAAGAGGCAACTTATTATTTGCGTATTTTCCAAGCCTAATTTCTGGCTTAATTCTTTATTATTATTGTTATTATTATAGTTTTTATTTATAAAATATGCATGGGTAATTTTTAAATCTTGACCCTTGCAAAACCTTCTGTTCCAACTTTTCCTCTCTTTCCCTCCACCCCCTCCCCTAGATGGCAGGTAGTCCAATACATGTCAAATACATTAAATCCAATATATGTATACGTATCTATACAGTTATCTTTCTGCACAAGAAAAATCAGATCTAGAAAGAAAGAAAAAAACCTGAGAAAGAAAACAAAAATTCAAGTAAACAATAACAGAAAGAGGGGAAATGCTAGGTTGTGGTCCACACTCATTTCCCATAGTTCTCTCTTTGGTGTAGCTGATTCTTTTCATTACTGAACAGTTGGAACTGGTTTGAATCATCTCATTGTTGAAGAGTGCTACATACATCAGAACTGATCATTGTATAATCTTGTTATTATGTATCACGATCTGCTGTTTCTGCTTATTTCACTTAGCATCAATTTACGTAAGTCTCTCCAGGCTTCCCTGAAATCATCCTGCTGTGGTTTCTTACAGAACAATAATAATCCATAACATTCATATACCATAACTTATTCAGCCATTCTCCAATTGATGGGTATCCATTTATTTCCAGTTTCTAGCCACTACAAACAGGGCTGCCACAAACATTTTTTGCACATATAGGGTCCCTTTCCCTTCTTTAAGATCTCTTTGGGATTTAAGCCGAGTAGTAACACTGCTGGATCAAAGGGTATGCATACTTTGATAACTTTTTGAGCATAGTTCCAAATTGCTCTCCAGAATGGTTGGATTCATTCACAATTCCACTAACGATGCATCAGTGTCCCAATTTTTCCACATTCCCTCCGACATTCATCATTATCTTTTCCTGTCATCTTACTGGCCTAATTCTTGACATTAAATTTTATGTTAAAATTGGACTCTGGTACAATGGTGGAGGGGACGTTGTCTCAACCTTCAGAGTTTTTGTGCTGCTGCTTTTAGAGCTAGGGGTCTGTAAGTTTTAAAGTCTTTTAAAATGATATGATATAAAGAAAAGTGCATTTATCACTATCAACTAAACACTTTTTTTACCCTGGAACTGTGCACAGGATCCCCTTTTTTCTCGTGGTCTAGTGTTACTTCTCATACTGAGATTTTTACGAAGAACTGCTACCCAGATCTGTATACAGTCAACACAACAGAGTCCTTTACCCAGTGCTGACAAAGAGACCCCTACAATCTTTTCTTCTCACTAGTTGTCTGACCCACTTATCATAAGTGGACTGATAGCTGCAGAAGCTACTATCACTGATTCAGTAGTTTCTAAGGACAGCTCTTCACTTGACCATTGCACCTGGCCTTGGCAGCTACTTGCTCCCTGTTACAGAGGCTGGGGGCTTCAATCCGGGCTCCTGGTGCTGGGACTCTTATCCTCAAAGTCGGTGTGAGACAATTCATGGGGCACTGCTGCTAGCTTGCCAGTACAGGAAGGCCTTTACTTCTACACTTACCATAAGTCTTTCTTGTCAACCTTCTAAATTGTCTTAGAGTGGAAAATTGTTTCACACTGTCCTTTTGTTGCTTCTGCTATTTCAGAATTTATTTTGAGGAATTATTTTAAAGTTGTTTTTAGGGGAATTTGAGAGAGCTCAGACAATCTCTGCCTTTTCTTCAAGACCTATGCCCTGCCCAGCCCTACTGTGTATAATGTTTACCTGATTAAACTTACTTCACCTTAGATTAGTTCGAATCTTCCATGTTTCTCAAAATTACTTATATTCATCATTTATTATGGCATGATATTCTACAAATTCATATACAACATTTTTTGTTACCTTTTACCTACTTTACCTACTTGTTCCTCAGTTGGTGGACTTTCATTTTGTGTCTAGTTTTAGTGCTACTGTCATTTTTGGTACTTGGGACATTTCTTTTAGTTTTTGAGTAGCTTGGTAAATATACCATATATGATCTTTGGGGATAAAAGAAAGTGGACATTTTACTCCTTTTGCCCCAAATAATGCTTAATAATTTTTGTACAGTCCTTCCAACATTGATTCCCCCCCCTCTTTTTCAATTTACTAAGTGTGAGGTAAAATAACAGAATAACTTTAATTTCTCTTAATTTTTAACCTATTTGGTTGGTAAAAGTTTTCAATTTTTGTTCCTATTCTTTGCTCTTTTATCTTTTGGGAACTGGCTCTTGGTTTTGCACAATTATGTTAAATACCAGGACTTAATCAGACATATTTGATGCAAATTATTTCTCTAATTGACAGTTTGCCCCTCTTATTCTACTTGCATTTTGTCCATTGAAAAAGCTTTTAATTTCATGAGATTATAATTTCCTACTTTTTTCATTATCTCTTTTGATAACCAATTGGTTTTTCTTCTAACCATAGTTGTCAAAGGAATCTTTATTTTTCTCCAATTTTTTATGATATAATATATCATAATGAGTTAGTGTATCTACCAGTAATTTACTGTGGAATGTGTTATAAGTCTAAACTAATTATCTGACAAATTATTTTCTACTTTTCCCTGTCAAAAATCTGAGTTTTTCGTCAAGTAAAGGTTTAATCATTTAATTTGAGGTTTAATCATTACTTTGAAGTCAAATTTGCCAGTATTTTGTTTTTCCCATAATATCATATATTTTTAGTAGTATATTTTGAAATTCATAGAAAATATGAAGAACAGATATAGATGGTTTTACTGTCATTCTGATTTTGAAAGAAAAAATATCAAGTTAACTCAAAATATATATTAGAAGTCTACTGTTCTACTATATTTTGCTTTTGTTAAGCAACATATAGAATATCAGAAACAAATACATTTGCTCTTTTAAAAAAACATTTCTAAATATTTAACATTTTGACTTGTGTGTGTGTGTGTGTGTGTGTGTGTGTGTGTGTGTGGTAAGCAGTGTAGACAAAAGTTCAAGTGATTTTTAAAAAAGACCATGGTAGAAATGGCAACAGGAAGTTTGTCTTAAATAAAGTTAATACAAAAGTTTTTAAAATGATAAAATAAGAACAGAATAGTGAATGTATGGGAAGAAAATAAGTGTATAATATTTTATGTTGTGAATCTTAACTATTCCTATTACTGTGTTAGCTAACAAAGGAGAAGAAACAGCAGACTCACATGTCAAATTGTTACAGTGTTTCATTTTTCTTTAAGTTCAGTACTGATCTACAGAAGGGAATTTTTCAAATAATTGAAATTTTTCAACATTCAAAAAATTAACTATTAAAAATATTATTAATATTTCTTATTTTTATATGTGATTTTTAAAATACTGATACACCAGCTATTAACATTCACTGTGAGCAAGTCATTTGACCTATCTGTGGCTCAATTCCCACGCCTGTACAGGGAAGTGGTTATATTTATAATATTACAGGTCCCTTAAAATTTTAAGCCCCTGAGCTGTGATCTAAGGCTTAAATCATTATTTCAATTCTTTACAATTATATGGTAATGTCATTATGTGTTTTTTAAACATTTTTCTATTTTCTTTACTATATACCAGTGTGAATTGCTATTAACAAGATAATTGAAAAAAAGAATATTAGTTTTACTTCTTTCTGTTTACTTCTAGGTTCCCCAATATATTCTTTTTAAATTCAAAATGTGTTTTTTTTTTTTTTGTTAAAGGCAAAATTTCAAAAGCCTTGAGAAATAGTCCCCAAATTATAAATTGAATATGCATATTTTTATATTGATATAACTATCCATTGTGCCACTTTCATGATATTGCAAAAATAAAAGCTTCATTTCATTTGTGTCCCTACTTGCAAAAATAAATTAGTAATGATAGAGAATAGATCTGATGTTACTACAAAAACTCTTAATTTAGGAAATACTTTTAAGTAGTTCTGCTGCAAACACATGGGCTAGCAGTGTTCTACTGACAGTCACTGAAAGTCTGAGAGATTGATCTTTCTGCTACTCAAGGGAATGTAAATATCACCAAAAGCCTTAACCAAAAGCCCCAGAAATTTTTTCCCCCTGAGGCAATTAACCCAATTAATTTGGGTTAAGTGACTTGCCCAGAATTACACAGCTAGAAAATGTTAAGTGTTTGAACTCAAGTCCTTCTGATTTTAGGCTGGTATTCTATCTACCACCTAGCTGCTCTGAAAATATTTTCTTAAAAATAATTCTCTCATATTCTTATAATGAACACATACTGGTGCCAAATCCTTTGTGAAATAGATTTTGATATAAAAATCAAATTTAAAATTTTATATTCCATTAAAAGGCAATGAAATATGAGCCCGTTTTTTAGCTTCTCAATGGAGAAGGGAAATGCATCCTCCAAATATTAATTTTTTTTAATATATTCTAACAAAGCATTTTCTTTATTTAATGTTTTCTTTGATAATCATATCTTAAATATTAAAAATTATCATGCCATGTTAAAAAGTTTCTTATTCTATTTTATAAAATGTCACTGAAATAACAGATAGCTTCATTTTGTGTGTGTGTGTGTGTGTGTGTGTGTGTGTGTGTGTGTAAACCTATTTGGATTGTTTTTATCTAATTACAAAAGTTACCAAAAATTAAAAAAAAAAAAAAGGTGGACCCACCTTGGAGTCATCTTTGAACACCATCTCTGAATGCCAGTGATCAAGATGTTGTCACATTGAGATACTTAGAATGTTCTTTTTAATTCTCTTTATCTTGAGTTTTGTCTTGTTAATCATAATGAAAGCCCAAATGAAGAATTTTCCTAACATAGACAGATAGATACTATGCTATATATAGCATACATAATGTGTGTGTGTGTGTGTGTGTGTGTGTGTGTGTGTATGCACAGTAAAGTACACACACACTGTTGCCTAGCTCTTCCTTAAACCTTTCCAATGTGGACCATTTGGATCACTGTTTTAAAATTCAAAGAAATCTCAGAGGTTAACCAATCCAAACACTTCGTTTCATAGATAAGCAAACTAAGAATCAGAGAAATTTAGAGATTTTTTTTTGTTCAACTCTCACATCACTCTGTCATCTTGTAACTCCTAGACAAATATGTCTATATATCTTATCATCACTTGCACTTTTCTGGATTGAAAAGTCATTACCTAGGATCATGAAGCTAGTATTTTTCAGAAAGACTACATATTCCATCTTGAATTTTGTCTTGTTAATCATAATGAAAGCCCAAATGAAGAATTTTCCTAACATAGACAGATAGATACTATGCTATATATAGCATACATAATGTGTGTGCGTGTGTTGTGTGTGTGTGTGTGTGTACTTTACTGTGCATATACACACACACACACACACACACACAGCCAATACAGAGGCACAAAGATGAGAGATGCAATATGGTAAAGAAGCCAATAGGTGTGGATATCATAGTTCAAAAAGGGCAACAAAATAAGAAGATAAGAATAGTAGGAAAGAGTGAGGAGGAAGTTGGTTTATCTAAAATAAAGTGTTGACTGAGGAATATCAAGAATTCAAATTTAAGTAGACTGAAAAGTATATGAAAGATAATGACATTTAATAATCCTGGAGTTGTGTTTTAAAGAGCTTTAAATATCAAACAAAAGAATACTTTGTATTTAAACCTAGAATGAATATGTAGTCTTTCTGAAAAATACTAGCTTCATGATCCTAGGTAATGACTTTTCAATCCAGAAAAGTGCAAGTGGTGATAAGATATATAGACATATTTGTCTAGGAGTTACAAGATGACAGAGTGATGTGAGAGTTGAACAAAAAAAAAATCTCTAAATTTCTCTGATTCTTAGTTTGCTTATCTATGAAACGAAGTGTTTGGATTGGTTAACCTCTGAGATTTCTTTGAATTTTAAAACAGTGATCCACGTGGTCCACATTGGAAAGGTTTAAGGAAGAGCCAGGCAACAGACTTCATCTATTGATGTAGGCTTGTGTCCAACTGTCCGGATACACTATTCTAGGCTGCCAGGGCCATACATACCAATCTTTGGAGTCTACCCGGATAAACATGGAGACAAGCCGATCAGAAGGTGCAAACTGTCTTTATTCAGCCATCCTCTCAGTGGGGGTAGCAGGAAGCAAGAAAGTGAGTTCTACTCAGAGCTGTCTATTTATGCTTCCTAAATCATTATAATTGTTCAGGATTTTATCTAATTAAACAAAAATCCACAAATAACTTTAAAGTTAAACTGTGGGGTTTAACATCTTCCACAACCCCTATTGAGGAAAAGGAAAGGAAAGGACAGGGATATCTTTATCTCCTTATAAGAACTCAGTGAGAAAATTTCACAATTCCATCTGCTTCAGCTATGGCCTCATTCTGTTCCATTGGGTTTCTAGTAAAATAAATAGCTGCTGCAAGAATAGAATCTCATGTACAATGCACACCAGCCTTACTGACTACCTTATATTTTCCCCCTCTGAATTATTCCACTGACTAAACTTTGCTATCTTATTTGATGCTCTCACAATATTAGTAGGCATGTACAATTATTTTCCTCATCTTTACAGTTGAAGAAACTCAGACAAAGTATGTTATAAGACTTATCCAGAAGTACAGAGCTGTTAAATATTTGAGGCCAAACTTAAATTCAAGTCTTTATGATTTCTGACCTGACTTCAGGTCAAATGCTCTGTATGTACTGCTTATTTACTATGTCCTGTTTATAGAGTATTTGTTTCCTAGGGAAAGGGGAAATCTAATACAATCTCTCCAAATTATCAGACCAGGCTACAATGTTTTTTTTTTTTTTTTTAAGTAATTTTTTCATGTTGATAATTAATTTTGTTCCTATATGAAATAAAACTCATAAGGATATTAAACTTCTACCTAGATATTATTCAGCTTGTCCTTCAAAAATCATATTTTTGCATAGTGCTGAAAATATGTGGCTTTATTTAAGCAGGTAAAAAGCTATGTATTACTATTTTGGGAGGTGACAATGGGGTTAAATGACTTGACAGCAAGTCACATAACCTGAGGCTGAATTTGAACTCAGGAGGCTAACTGGCTGTTAAGCTCTATTGTGCAACATATTTGCATCTTCAGAATTATTATTCATAAATTGAAATAAAAAAAGAGTCAATGACATATTCTAAAACTGGATATTTGAAATCTCTTCATATTAATTTTCTCATTAAAAAAGAAATAAATGTCTCAATTCCTCAAATTAATTCCTAACTACAATTTCAATTCATTCCCCTGAAATGATTTAGTCCCTCTTCATAAATAGCTAAGTATCACATTTTAAAGTATTTCTTAATATTTTAGACAAAACTTATAAGATCTCTCATTAAAATCATTTTCCATTTTATGTAACCGATTTGTGGTATCTTGCTTTTAATTCTATTTCACTATAAGTAAATCAGAAAAATTTCCTTTTAAATAAGCAGAATATATACAATGAAGGAAAGTAAATAGATTCCTAAAATAATCTAAGAAAACCAGTCAAATAACCTAGGAATTCAAGTCTATTTATGGAATTAATATTGTGTCCAATAGTGCATTTTATTGCTACTTATTTAGAATTGCTAGCATAATTCAAAGACAGCCCTATCACGCTTGAAAAATGGAGTTACTCTGAGCACACACATTGACAATAAAGCATTTAGTGTGTACTAAACCATCCACATGATAGCACTTCAGTCTTCTTTCTATAGATCCATCTCTATATATGAACATGTAAAACAGCTAGTGAAAATGAAAGCATCACCTGCAAATGAGAATGTCATTAGCTCTGAAACTATAAATGCAAATAAGACTAAATTCTTCATACAGTATTGCTTTCTAGTGTTGCTGAATTCATATATTTTGAGATTTATTTTTCCACAGATTTTTATAGTCTCAAGAGTTTGCAAAAACCTTTGAGACCATCACAATTAATGATGCCAAATCATACTGATATTATCAGATGATAAGATCTTAATTATTAAAATGTTGCTTCTTATCTATGAAATGGGTCTATGATAAATTTAGCAGTCCTTAATAGATTCCAATATATAATTATAGCATCACACTTGGTGAACAACCTAAAGAAGTATGGAGATATTCTTTTCCATGTTTGTTTGTTTGTTGTCGTCGTCTTCATCGTCGTCGTTGTTGTTGACCAATATATTTTCTATTTTTGACAGGCAAGAATAGACTATGACCTGCCTCATTGGAGGGGAAAACCCACATTACTGAAATTATATAATCATCTTAGTGTTTGAATATGCTTGACAATTAATAACAATAATAATAGTAATATTCCTTTCATATTTGCAAAGTGCTTTACATATACTATCTCACAATTTTTGATGTAGCCATTATAGACTTATATCATCATTTTATGGATAAGGAAACTGAAGTTCCAAGATCACAAAGGGCTAGTCCAAAATTACACAGGAAGTCTCAGAAGCAAGATTTGAATGGGCATTTTCCTGATTCTAATCACAGCATTCTGTCAAAAGTCCCATGTAAAGTTTAACAACTACCTTTATATTCTGATTAAGAATTGTCCTTTGATTTCCTTCCTTTCAGAAGTGGGAATGAATTGGTGCCTCATGCATACATTCCTCATCATTTAGCACCCTTTTGGACAAAAGATGTTTTTATAGGACAGTTGTCAAAGATTAGGAATTTTAAAAATAGGCTTTGAATAGTTTTATCCATTAACTAATCCATATAAGGCATTAGGTTAATTATTTTAACTTTAGTAGCATAATAAACTAACCAGATGTTAACCAGCTAGTTAACCTACCTGTTGATTGATGCCTCTTGATTTGCTCATTTAATTTTCCATTTTCTTTCAGATCAGAAAACCTTACTCTTAGTAAGGAGTGGTGACTTACTTCTCAGAAATAAGATTTCCTAGCATGATGCTTTGTCATTTCCCCTGCCCCCATACCTCGTGCATCCTTAACATTTTTGTAAATTCGGATGTTTCAAAAGCAATCTCTGACAAATTCCTGCTGTGCCTAGAATCTTTCTTTGAAGCCAAGAGTAGGATCTGCAGAGCTAATGTCAAAAGCAAATTACTTGTTGCCTGTGATATCTAGTGAACTTTCAGTTCATGTATGTTAAAGTCTTGTTCATGGCAGTCTTGAATCATGAACACTATCTGATGGATCATAAGGGGAAAAAAGTGAACAATTGTCTTAGAGACCCTTCAGAAAAGTCATTATTTCCTGACAGCAAAAGTTGTTATGACTGACTATAGGAAACATTGTATTTATAGTTAGAAGAGACAGAACTTTGTAATAACTTTCTGTATTCAGCTTTGGAAAGAATACCTAATAGGCATCTTTTTGAAATCACTTTTCAAAAAAAGTGCTTCTAATGCAAATATTTCCAAGTAGATATTTAACATTTTTTCTATTTTTTTTTTCATTTTTTTGGTTTTGCTTGACTGATTCTTGATGTTTCATTGAATAATTCATTTCCATTTGTTCAGTTATGATTTTTAATCAGTTATTTTCTTCACTAACTTTTTTATTTCTTTTTGTATATGTCCAACTGAGTTTTCAAATGAGTTGTTTTGCTGTATGGAATTTTTTTTCCATTTCACTAATTTTTTTAATGAATTATTTTCTTTTTCCAATTCACAAATCCTACTTTCCTGGGAGTTCTTTATCTTTTCCAATTCACAAATTCTGTTTCCCTGGGAGTTCTTTACCTTTTCCAATTCACATTTCAGGAATTTCTGTATGCATTTTCTTTTTTTGTATGCAAATGATTCTGTCCATTACAAGTCCACTGAAAGGGGTGGAGCCAAGATGGCAAAAAGGACACACACTTCATTCTGAGCTCCCTTCTGCCTTCACTTCATCAAATTTTTCTTTTAATGAGTTATATGCCTTTTCCATACTTTTTTGCAGAGCTTCTCTTTCCTTTCCCTATTTTTCTTCTAGCTCTCTTTTAATATCTTTTATAATTTTTTCTAGGAGAGCCTTGTGTAATGGGGATCAGGTTTCATCCCTCTTTGGGGTTTTCTCTGGATACTGTCTGCTATTAGTCTCCTCAGGGTTGGAAATATGTTCTCTTGCTGTATAGAAGCTATCTATAGTTAGAGTTCTCTTTTCTTTTTTAATCATTTTTTTTTACAAAAGCTCTTGGAGTCTGCCTTCAGGGCAAGGAGGTTCCCAGTTTCCTCTACAGAACAGGGACAGATGGACAGTATTTGTCCTGTGAATGGGCTGTGAAGAACAGCTACATTAGGTAAGTGTCATTGCCCTGGGAAAAGCCCCACCCAGTAAAAGTGTATCTATTCTGGGAAGTGGCCTCCCCTGTGGAAATTTCACCGCCCTGGGAAGAGCCTTGCTCTGCGGAATGAGGCTACACAGCTGTACTATGGTTGTGCTGAGTCACTCCTGGGACTGGGTGGGTGTGACCAGGTCCTGTGAAACTCTGGCATTTTGGGGTACACTCTACCTTTGGTGTTTGTGTAACTTCTCTGCTGATCTACTGCTTTGCAACCAAAGCAGAGCAGTCAACCTGTGGTAGAGTCCTCCCTGAAATTTCTTCACCTGTCAGGACTGTACCCCACCCTTGGTCCACTGAGCATGCACTGGTTTCCATGTTCTGCCTTCCTGCCTGCACTGGCCTCCTCCCACCTTATCAAGACAGACTTTTTCTGGCAATCTTCCAGATTATCTTCGGCTGGCAATTTATTGTACTCCCAATATTTGTGGATTCTACCAGTTAAAAAGTATTTCAGAGGCTGAATTTGGAAATCAGTAGTGAAGGCAGGAGGGAGCTCAGAATGAAATGTTTGTCTTCTTTGCCATTTTGGCTCCGCCCCATTCAGTGGACTTGTAATGGACAGAATCATCTGCATCCAGAAAGACTGTATAGACTGAATATGGATCACAATATAGCATTTTCACTTTCTTTTTTTGGTTGCATTTTTTCCCCTTTTGATCTGATTTTTCTTGTGGAGCAAAGAGAAAACAAAAATACTTAACAAGTATTATTTAATAAAACAATCTTGACTGTCAGAGTATGTAATAATCTGTCCCTCCCACCATTTCTCACAAGATACGAAAGTACATTCCAACATCATTCATCAGGCACAAATATTTGTCAGTGTGTTTGATCTGAATTATTCTGCTTTTAATTTCTTCTTCATTTCTGAGATATATATCCATCAAGTATTTTTATTTTTGCTTTGCTTATTTTGCTGTAAATCACATCATACAAGTCTTCCCCTATTTCTCTGAATTCCATAGTTATTTTTCTTTATATCATAAACAATCTATTACATCTATATCCTGTTTTATTTTTATTCTTTCACTCCCCAATTCATAGACATATACTTTGTTTAAACTTTTTTGTTATTTTCTTATTGTTGTTTTGTTATTTTCTTTTTTAAATAATTGTTTTTTATTTTCACAATATATGCAGAGATAATTTTCAATATTTGCTCTGGCTAAACCCTGTATTCCAAATTTTTTTCTCTTTCCCTTTGCTCCATCCTCTTCCCAGACAGCAAGCATTCCAATATATATTAAACATGTGCAATTCTTCTGTACATATTTTCACAATTATCATGAATTATCATTACCTATGAAATTCCTCCTCCTCTCTTTCTCCTCTTCTTCCCCTTCCCTCTCCTCCTCCTTCTCCTCTTTATCCTTCTCCTTCTCTTTCTTCTTTTCCTTCTTCTTATTACTTATTGATTCAATCAGCACCCTATTGATTCTTTGCTATGGAATTCTTGGAGGAACTGGGTTCAAATCTAATTTTTTAATGTTGCCATGTTTACTGAAATTGTCCACTGATATACTTTATTTTTAAATGAAGTACAAGTCTAAATATCACAATTGCTGTTTTGAAATATATTTTGATATCTTATAGTCTCAAATACCCCAATTTCTCATTTTTTTATCCTATCCCCTGAAATTCTTTACTATTTATTTCCCCAAATGAATTGTATTGTGTTGGAATACATGGGAGCCACCTGACAATGGGTGCTGGAGATCCAATGCTGAGCTGGAGATCCAACGAGGAGAATGGATCTCCTTATGTGAGAGGATAATACGAGGAGACTGAGAGGCAGTTGCTGTTTTCTGACCTCTCTGAGAGGCTGTTGCATTGTCTGACCTCTCTCCTCTTCCCTCTGCCTCCAATTTATCTCATTCCCAGTCCACAGCACCTGTGTCAGCAATGGCTGCTCTGCAACTCTTTAAGGAGCATAAGAATTACAGAAGTACCAGCAGCATTCCAGAGCTGTTCGTGAGAAGGATCCTTACAGAGTTCCTTTGGTAACCCGAGGGAAAGGAAAGGAAAAAGAGCCCCAGTAAGACTTTTTTAGTTGGGGTAATTAAATGGGCCAGTATATCAAAAGGCCGAGCTAGGAGACTGATGAGAGACTTAAATGCCTGTTCTGACTATAGTCCTCTTTTCCATTTGAAAGTTTGCCTCCATGACATCTCACAAGATCAACACCTGCTACAACCATTCAGAAGTGATAGTGCTGCTTGTATTGCTTGTATTCCTCAGTGTGCAGACCATGCTATGGGAGGAAATAACCTCCCATAAAACAAAACCAAAAACCAAAAATCAAAAAACAGGAAGTTGTTAAGGGGCAGGTCAATTCTCTGAGAGCCTCCACAGCTGTGGATCATAGCATGTGAAGAAGTTGCAGGGCATTCTTTGCTGACACAGGTGTTGTGGACTGGGAATGAGATAAATTGGAGGCAGAGGGAAGAGGAGAGAGGTCGGACAACACAACAGCATCTCAGTCAGAGAGATCAGAGAACAGCAACTGCCTCTCAGTCTCCTTGTATCATCCTCTCTCTCAAGGAGATCCATTCTGCAGGTCTGTGTTGGATTTCCAGCAGCCATTGTCAGGTGGTTCTCATGTATTCCAACAGCATTGTCTTTGTAGTAATATGTAGCATATAGTACTAAATCTATAGAATAATTTGATTAGAATTTTTTATGTAAGTAAAACCTAGTTATAAAATTGAAAACATATTAGTTATTAATTTAGTTCAATAAAATTTATTTTATATTCCAAAGTTGTAATATAATTAATTATATATGTTTGCTGATACATATAGATATATACATATACATATATACCTAATATGGGTTTGGGTGCATATATGTACATATTTATTTCTTTATACTACATGTGACTTGATTGGATTTTTCTGGGCATTTTTCAGAAAAATTGAATTTATCATATTTTAATGTCTTTTTTTTGTAGCAATAGCACCTATAATTTGCTTTGTAATATGCAAAAATGCTAATGAACCTATTGTACAAAGTCTTTTTATAACAAGCCTCCATACATTCTTTCTTTCCTTTTCTTCTGTTATCAATAAGGCAGGATAAACTCAAACAAAATGCACAAGAGAAAGACTGTTCTGTCCTGTGCTATTTATCAGTCTATGCAGCCATTATATCATCTAACTCACCAAAAAATGAGGAGCTAGAGAGCAAGATATGGCTTCAAGATTGTCATAAATTTTGTTAGTGTGAATTGTATTCACTCATTTTGGTGTACACACCATACACACACACACACACACACACACACACGCACACAATGTATCTGTTAAATTAATATTAAAGCCTCTAATACTTTAAGGATTGGCTATTTTAAAGTTGGCATTCCCTTCACAAAACCAGAGTGCAACTCCTACCCATCTATCCTCCCCTGCCCCAAGAAATTTTATTTGAATTTTTTTGTTATTAAAAATATTATATAGTGCTTTATTGTAAAAATATAAGGTTCTACCAACTTTAGCCAGGCTCATCTTCTGACAACAAGCATAGAATCATTAACTTATACTATAGAACCTACCAGATACTTTGCTACTCAGACATAACTTTTAATCCTGCATCAGCCCAAAGTCAAATATGACATAAGAAAAAGAATGCAGAGAAGGACTCACATAAATATAAAAGAAATTGACAAATATTCTTTTAATTAATAAAAATCATTTCTTCCCAAAAAGTTTTGTGCAAATAAAAGAAAGATTTGATTTCCTCAAAATCTTCTGAGACTTTGTTTAATTAAATCTTTCCAAAGTAAAAGTAGACAGCTAGATTACACAGTATAAAAGCACTGGGTTTGGAGTCAAGAAGATATGAATTTAAATATGACATTTAGTAGCTTTGTGATCTTGGGAAAGTTATTTAAACTCTGCCTCAGTCAACTCAACTATAATATAGGGATATTATGACACATTCATCATAGAGCTGTTCCAAAGATCAAGTGAAATAATAAAGTATTTAGCTCAGGACCTCACCCATAATAGATGCTTGATAAATACATTTTTTCTTCTTCCCTCACAAAAGTATATTTATTATAGTAATGAGAATCCTTAAACAAAATAAATTGCATGCAATTTGCAGTTGTAGCAAAGTTTGAAAATAATTATTTACATTCTGAACATTTGATCATCTAAAGGAAATAATTGCTTTTCTGAAGACCACTGGAGTTTGCCTTTTGAGCAGATCTTTTCAGAGGAAAAAGAATAGTACAAGGCAGTCCTTGACACCTACAATACATTTGAATCAATGCAGTTTTCTTAGGTGAATAAAATAGAAATGTCTTGATTTTCAATTGAATTTCAGTTATAACATCCTTCATCAAGGTAATTACTGAAATACAGTACTGTAAATGAAAATTAAAGTGACATGATTTTGTTAAAAAATAAGTAATTGCCATATTCTAATTTCATTCATTTTTTAAAAAAGGCTTTTATACTGAAATTTCAATTGTGGGTTTGTTTATTCTCTCCCACCCCCACCCCCAACAAGTATTATATATTTTATTATCTGAAATATGAAATGAATTTGAAATCCTACTGTTTTTTTTTTTTTAATCTGATAGTTTTGAATACCCAAGCCATCCCCTGCGGCCTTCTCTCAGGTCCAGCCAGTCTAAAATCTCTTGACTAGTAATTAGATATTTATCAGTCTGTGGCTGAAAGGGAATGAGACAGTTATCTAACACAATTATCTTTGAAAATTGAATCCCTGCTTCTGGTCCTGCTGAGGGCATTCAAAGGAACTGTGAATGTTTTAAAGCTAAATGCCTTTGAAAAACCTTTGTCTTTTCTAAGAAAGTGTTCAACAACATAAGAGCCAAAATGCAGTCATATCTTTTTTTAAATATTGCTTTTCATGAATGATCTTTAGTATGTTAGTCCTTTTACAATAAACCTTTGTCTAGACATTTCTGCTTTTTAAAATTGCTTTGCACCTACTCTTTCTTTATTTTATTAATTTAATTTAATCAAATAGTCAAGAGAGTCATGACACACAAAAATATTTTTAAGAACCCATCTTTAAAATTTATAATTGTAATTTAAAAATTTCTTTTAAAAATAATATCAATCAAATCATTATTAAGTATCTATGATATCTACTATGATGGGGAAAATTTTAGATAAAACCCACATCCTAGCCTTTGAAGTTTATCTTCTGTTAGGAGATATTAAGGAGAGAAAAGACAACTTTTTTCTTTCACATTAAATTATTTTTTTTATTTTATGTCATGAAGTTATTTCTTATGATAGAAAATTGCCATATGATAGATCAAGAATTACTAGGGGCCTCAAAAGCCATCCCCTTCTTTTCCCATTGAGCACCTGAGACTTTTTGACGCTAAATGACTTGCCCAGGGTACACAGTAGATAAAGGAATTGAACCTAGGTCCTCTGGCTTAAGAATGAATGCTTTTTTCACCATATAATAGTAAAATTTTTTAGATCTGGCTAAATGCATGAACATGAAAATATACCTTTTTGATGAACTCTGGTGAACACTAATCACCATAATTTCTCACTTTCATTATAACATCCATAGGCATATAAGAAACAGGAGTAGCATTCAGAATCTCAGTTTTGTTTTGTTTTGTTTTCCCTGAAGCTTTTTTCCCCCTAATGAAGTGTATAAACACACCTTCAGCATCAGAAAAATTGTTCAAGACTTTTTTTTTTCTATCATAAAAATCACACCCAAAATGGAAAAGTACCCCTTGTTTTTTAAATATGCATCTGCTTTGTAAAATATTTATCAGGTTGGTGCAGATCTGACTTGTAAAAGTATTTTAATTTATGCTATGACTACCAAAGTAAAAATAATAACAGTAACAATATCAACAACAATAGTCATGGTAATAGTATTTACATAGTGTTTATTATGTATTGGATTCCATGCTAAGTACTTTAAATGTTGTTTCATTTAATCCTTATCACTATCCTGAGAAGTGAGTGCTATTATGATCCCTATTTTATAGATGAGGAAACTGAGAAAAGGCAAAGTTACACAGCTAGTAAGTATCTGAGTCCAGATTTGAACTCAGGCCTTCCCGACTCCAGGTTAGATACTATGCATCATATCTAGTTTCTCAAAAGAACTTCCTTTTCAATTAGTAATTGTTCCATTGTTTTCTGTTTTGAGCGTTGGTTGGTTTTGATGATGATAATTATAATGATAATAATTACTTTGCTGAGCTGCTTTGACTCACAAGTGATGATTGTAAAATACTAGAGAAGCATAAGAGACACCTGCCTCTCATGACATCTCATCTGTTATTACTGTGCTGCATGAAGCACTTATTTAATGACTTTAATATGTTTCAGTTACAGATTTGAAACTAAATTACTTCCTTAATGTTTAATTTTAATTTTAAATTTCCTTTAATCCTGCTCATCTCAAGTAACAAAGATAAAGATGGAAAGGTTTGTTAGTATGTCAAAATAGTCTTTCAAATTATCATTTAATTAATAAGTAATGTTTTTAGTTGTTTTAGACTACAATAAGGGATTAGTCCTTTATTGAAAGGGGGTAATCACTTCACATTTACTTTATAATTCTCCATTTTACCATGACAGATTTCTAGTTATTCAATAAAATAAATAAATAAATTCCTAGTTTATTTCCCCTTCTTCCTAATATTTTATTTTAAATTTACATTTTTCATGTTCTATTATATTCCACAGTCAGAGTTACCATTTTAAAATTTTTATGTTGTGAATATTTGGTTTTGTTAGGGTGTGAATGGTTTCTATATAAATTTAAATGAATTTCTGAAGGAGTGAAGCTAAGTTTAATATGTATCATAGAAAGCAATATATGTAATATTTAAAAAGGTATTCAGAATTAAGTATGCAAATTATTCTAATTTTTTTAAAATTTCTTTTTCTGGAAGTCTTCAATTAAAAGGTTGTACAATAGTTATATAGACCTGTTCATTCCTGAAATCCCTGCTACTGGAGAAAACGAGGCTGGCAGACCTCTTAAATTCATTGTGCTAAGCCAAGCACACTAAATTTGGCACCAATATTGTAAAAGTTCAGAAAGGAGACCCCAAAAGGTTGGAGTCACAATGCAGTGTTACAAGATATCTCAAAAGAATTTGCAGGTTTGAACTCATCTCCAAGGCAAGGGGCAAAGTTTATTCTAATTGTAATGCTGGATAAGTTCCAAAATAATTTAGCAAAGAACCAGGAGCAAAGAGACAAATTTATTCAGTTCTTCTTGTCACTGATATGCTAATTTTATGACCCAAAGATAGAACTGAGGAGGGGTCTCAAGAATTTGGTTATCACAGATCAGCAGATTATGTATATGACAGCAATATTTGTAGGACCACCCTAAGGCCAGAAAACTTTAGAATCATTGACAGACATATTGTTAGAACAATAGCACACAAGGATCTTAGGATTATTGCTATATTTCCCCTGGAAGCTCTAACCAATCAATATGGTTAGTTTCTGAGAAGGGAGAACCACAAGGTGAGAAAAAAAGCAGACCAGGTTTAAAACAAGAAGGACAAAACTTTTATGGCATTCAGAAGTAGGGTTGACCCACGAACTTAGATAAGATAATAAAAACCAGTTTCAAAAACAAATTAGAAAGAAGAGGAGAGCAAGGAGAGGAGAGGAGAAAGTATTGTGCTAAAACAGATGTGAAATAAGACAGGAATTTAATGTCTTTACTGACATGAGATTTACTGAAATGGATAGCTGCAAGAAGGAAGTAAAAGTCCCAAATCTGAGCAGGTCTTAATGTAGGGTGAGGCAAGCTTATAAAGAGTAAGAGCCTCCTTATTGTCATAAGCAATAGTTATATAGAAACAAAAAGCCAGCCTTTAGTTCTTTATCTGGAGATTACCAGAATGGTTCTTAGGCCGCATGCTGCCCAAAATATTCCAGGTAGTTAACAAAGAAAAGAGTTAATCGAAAAAGGACTTTTCTACTCTGGTACTTATTTAATGATTCTTCAAATAATTAGAAAGCAAGCTTTGAGCATCTTTCTTCATCAATAGTTTTTGAGAGTTCTCCTTTTGTATTGAACTATACATATTCTGAAAGGAACATTGTTTTCAATTAAATAATGCAGATGCATTCTATAATTTGACAAATCTCAAACTGAGTTATTAGTGGTAAATTCTTTTTCAGTACCCTTTACCCAATCCTAACCCAATGTTTTTCATTCTAAGTCCCAAATACATTGCAACAGGGGACCTGCTCAGAATTTGGTGGGTTCCAGTTCCTCCCCAAAGTGATGGTGCCCAAAGTCCTTTGGGGGGCAGGAGTGAAGGTTTCATCTTCCTAAACTACTTCTTGCCAAGAATGGGCATAGAGTTGGTCATCCTACAGGATGGGGGTTGGGGGTAGTATAGGAGAACTGATTGAAGCATCCAATGGGTTGATTCAGTTATAGCTTCAGGAAAGCTGGTCAACACAGTTATAACTGAATAAAATTTAGGATAAAAATAAGTCTAACAATAGAGGTTAGAATAGTTTGAGAATGAAAGACTGATTCACAAAGACTGCTATAAGATGTAGAGAGGCCAATATAGATTGGTCAGCAATTTTTTATGTAAGAAAATATGTTTGTGTCACAAGACACACAATACAAACAAATGTTAAAGATGTGCCAGCTTTAATTTCAATAAACAATAGAATAGCAGTTAGGTCTCATAGATAATTGTGTAGATTGTTCTTACATTATTTTGAAAACCTTTAAGGACCTTATTTTCTATAGACACAAACCTCTAGTAAATGATAGATAACTAGGCTAAATACTCATTCACCTAATTATTTAGGATATAATGACTATATATAGTCAGATTGAAAACATCAAGATATTACATAATTGAATTGTGTTCATGGCTTCTATTGACCATTTACTCTGAATATAGAAATTTGCTATAGGAGGAAAAAAACAGGGGCATGATTATACTATCAAAACTTGTCCTTCAGGCTTTGAAGCATAAACATGACAGAGCTAAGCATCCTTAACTCTGACAACCAATCACACAATGACAATTCCACCTCATAGCTAGACTCAATCAGGTGGGAAGCAAAGAAACAGAATTGGGAAACTGAGTCAGAAGGAGTCCATCTTAAACAGAAGCTAAGGTTGTCCTCTTAGCTCTCACTCAGATAAGACATCCACCTGTAATACTTCAGGAAGGTACCCCGCTGAGTAACTTAAAGCATTTCTCTGGAATGGTGGGTTACTGACTTAATGATCCATCAATCAATTATATCAAAATTCAAAATAATATTAGTTACACTCTCAAAAGATTTCATCTCAATAGCAAGTTTCACCAATCAGGGGCTTCAGCTCTATATAAAGACAAACCAAAAAAACCTTTAAAACCATTGTGAATAACCTATCAAAGTGCAGGGATATCAGGTTAACTGCTCCGGGTACTTCAAGAAAGCTATAGATCATATTTGTTATCATATTCATTAAACAGTGAGACCATTATGCACTAAAATAAATATTAAATAATTTGCTGAAGACAGATGGAGACCTTGGCAGAAATAATTTTCATAGATCTTGCAGTTCTAACAAGCCTCTTAAAAATTCCTTGTATTGGTAAGCAGTTGAATCTTTGATACAGCATCAAAAATGATCTTGTCTTAAAGCAGCCATAAACTTGAAAAATAAAAACAAACATTCACTTTTTAACATCATGTAAATGTAAGCTATTTCTTCAAACAATAAAAGCAATTAATGTTAAAGTAATTTAACCAACAAGGGAGGGTTTTGCAGAAGTTGGAGGTGGGGGGAAGAAGTAAGCTCCAGTGAGTGGGTTTGTTCTCTCACTTCTAAGAAGCAGCCACACCCAGTGGGGGAAGGGTGAGTAAAATCTTCACCTTTCCAAGCAGACAGATCTTTCTCTTTCCTTTTCCCCCACTCTACATGGTATCTCTCCTAACTCCACTTGCTTCCCCACCCTAATTCTCCTCCTCCTAAAAGCTCTTTTGGGGTGCTAAGTCCCTTTGAGGATTTAGCTTGCCAGCTAAGGACATGCCCCCAACCTCGTAGGGTGTTTCCTTTCCCCTGGCAAATGTTAAGTTCCATTAGGAACTTGCCCTTTCTATAATAAATTTACCTTGGCCAAAGACTATAGCCTAAGTGCATTCCTCATATATACCAAACCCCAACTTGGATAACTATTATCATGTGGTGTCTACATAATCCACATAATACCTAACAATTTTGAGTTTCAATAGTACTATAATAACCCCAAATAACTTAATTAACAATTTCACAATTTTAATAAGTGATAATTAGATAAACATAACATAGCCTCTCACAAAAATGGAAGGAATCTCATGTAATTTACAGTTGTTTCCAATGTTAACATACATACCAATTAAAAAACTATTTTAAAAATCAATACTTTACCTTGTGATATTCTAACTATATGTTCCATTCAAATTTTAATTGCTTTTGCAAATCAATCTTTCTTGTTCTTTTTTTTTAATCACCTCTTTTTTGTTAAACTTTTAAGATTCACAATGTAGCTAATATCTAAATAACTTTGGACCACAGTTCATAAGGCTTATACATATGTCAAACAGAATTGACAAAATTTGAAAGCATAATTCATTATTTTCACAAATAACCCAATATACATTTTAGAAAGCAACATATTTCATCTAATTAGGGGATACAAACATGTGACCCCTTAAGGTAAGCTACCAGAACTTTTTTTTAATAACCTAATTTTTAAAAATCAAGTTAAATACAGATTTAAATTTCCAGTAGTAATATTTCAATATTTGTTATGTGATTATTCAATATTCAAAATTTCTAAGATCTTGTGTTTATAATAAATAAATTGATGTAAAAGCCAGTCGTTATAAGTTGTTTCTATTTGACAAAGTTGTAGATTATCAGTAAACTCATTCCTTCATTGAGACCTATGTAACTCAAACAAGTTATTCCTTAATTTTACAAATTTGTTTTTTACAAATTTTACAATTTTACAAAACAATTTTAAGAAGCTTAACAAATTTACAAATTAAGAGAAATTCCAGAGAAAGATTTCACTTCCTGTCTGTTTGCTTTCTTTGATTGGTCTCTTGTACCTAACCCACACTCAGAGTTATATACTCTCAGGTCTTCAGGTATTTAAAGTACAAATCTGATCCAGAAAAGATTTTGCTTTTGTTTTGTTTTGTTTTTTTGTGAATGAGACAAGGCTTTCAGACTAAGCAGTTTGCAGCCTGATCCCCATATCTTCTGTTAACAATCAGTGCACAGAGATTTCAATTTGCAAATCTCTTTAGTTTAAAATTACTTTTACTATCCTATCTCAAATAACATATCTTAAAGAAAAATCAAATATGAAGCAATTATTTCCAACAAAACATCTAAGCATTCACATAGTATTTGTTTTATGCTAAGTACCTT
This sequence comes from Antechinus flavipes, assembly GCF_016432865.1. NCBI lineage: Eukaryota > Metazoa > Chordata > Mammalia > Dasyuromorphia > Dasyuridae > Antechinus > Antechinus flavipes. The sequence continues at coordinate 186,644,271 of NC_067400.1, read as the reverse complement.
TGCAATCATGTTATCCTCACATTAACCAACTATTTGTCTTTACAAATCAGAAAACTGGGCAAAGATAAAATTACTTACATTACACAAAATTACTTACAAAGATAAAATTAATTACATAATTAATACATTAAAATACCAGATGCAGAGGCTGACTGACATTTCCCTTGGCCACTCCTTTTGACAGAACAGAACTAAATTGACAGATCAACTTAGAGTTAGTCAGTCTGACACCATAATCAACACCATCTTTAAACTCTTTCTGAAAATGACTTAAAAGGCAGCCTAAAGGGGATGAGGGGAAGATGTTGTTTCCCATGTTACAGAAACATGTGTATCCTGACATCACAGGGACACCCTGAAAGAAGAGTCACTGTCATGCCTGACTTTTCCAACCCACTCTCACCAGATGTCTAGATTCAAAACAGAACTAGAGATTTTTACTTACTTCTGGAGGATTTGTTAATCCACAATCACGGAATAGGGACCTCAGTATACTGAGGTATACTAAGGAGAGGGCATATACTAAGACTGAAAGACCGAAACTGTTCAGTTCCAGGACCCTGAAACATCAACAGTGGTCAGCTGCCCTAAAACCCAAGGAATATTCTGTTCTTCCATCCTCTTCCAAGGTTCTAAGAATTTCATTGGCAACAAAGAACACCAATAATCTCACTGGGGCCTCCAAATGTGCGACATAAGAAAGGAATTTGGTGTAGAGATTTAGTGACATGCCCATATGCAAGGAAAAGGAAGGGTCCCAAATCCAAGCAGGTCTTAATGGAAGGAGAGTCAGCTTATAATGAGCAAGAATTGCAGAAAGGAAAGAAGGAAGGAAGGAAGGAATGAACGAACGAAGGAACGAAGGTAGTTTGTATTCCAATGCTCTTAAAAGGAATTCTTGAATGAAATCCAAAAGAATTTTGAGAAATTCCAACCTTCCTCAATCTCCCAAATTAACCCAGGCCAAGTACAAACTCAGAGGTTGAGTGCAGCCATGGATTATTGATCTGAAAGAAAAGAGAAAAAGACAGAGTTCCTGAGTAGTTAATAATCATTTTAAAAAATTAGGATAGAAAATAATCAATAAATGGATAGTGGTGACCAAAGACAAAAAAAAATGGAGATCAGAGAGTGCTTAAATACCTATGGAAAAATGGGTGTCTCTGACAGGTACAGATCAACTCTGATTTATAAATAATTACTGAGAGGGTGAACATATCACTGAGGAAGTGGACCAAAAGTCTTCAATATCTCCTGGCAAGAAGATAACATGATCTTGAGACAGCCTCTAGCACTACTGACAAAAGATTCTATCTTCCCTCAGATCACTTAAATTGAATAAAGGGGCGGTTTCCTGGGCTTTTGCTTAATGCTTTTAGGGCTAAAACTCACCTAGATTAAATTCTTTACTCATTTATCAGGGAAGTCCATAGTTTGAGCAGAACTTTCATCATCCCTGTCCTTTAGAATCTGGCTAACCCACAAAGAGGAAATAAAGGAAAAAATCTTCAATGCTAGCTTACAATTGATTATTAATAATAGAAAAATAATCATTTTTCTCATTATCAATTAAATAGAACATCATTATGACAGGTTACTGGATAGAAATATGCATCAATATATATCAGGCCCTGTAATAAATACAAAGACAACAATGAAACAGTCCTGTCCTCATTCTTTTTTTTTTAATAGCTTTTTATTTACAAGATATATGAATAGATAATTTTTCATCACTGATCCTTGCAAAACCTTCTGTTCCAACTTTTCCCCTCCTTCCCTCCTACCTTCTCCCCCAGATAACAAGTAGACCAATACATATTAAATATGTTAAAGTATATGTTGAATATATGTATACATATCCAAACAGTTATTTTGCTGCACAAGAAAAATCAGACTTAGAAATAAGGTAAAATTAACCTGAGAAGGAAATCGAAAATGCAAGCACACACAAACAGAGGGATTAGAAATGTTATATTGTGGTTCACACTCATTTCCCAGAGTTCTTTTGCTGGGTGTAACTGGTTCTTTTCATTATTGAATAAATGGAATTGACTTGGTTCGTCTCATTGTTGAAGAGGGCCACATCCATCAGAATTGATCATCACATAGTATTGTTGTTGAAGAATAAAATAATCTCCTGGTCCTGCTCATTTCACTCAGCATCAGTTCATGTAAGTCTCTCCAGGCTTTTCTGAAATCATCCCACTATTCATTTCTTACCAAACAGTAATATTCCATAACATTCATATATCACAATTTATTCAGCCATTCTCCAATTGATGGACATCCGTTCAATTTCCAGTTTCTAGCCACAACAAAAAGGGTTACCACAAACATTTTGGCACATACAGGTCCCTTTCTCTTAAGATCTCTTTAGAATATAAGCCCAGTAGTAATATTGCTGGATAAAATGGTATGTATAGTTAGATAACTTCTTCAGCATAGTTCAAAGTTGCTCTCCAGAATGGCTGGATGTATTCACAATTCCACCAACAAAGGGAGTGTCCCAGTTTTCCCACATCTCTTCCAACATTGAGCATTATCTTTTCCTGTCATCCTAGCCAATCTGAGAGATGTGTTGTAGTATCTCAAAGTTGTCTTAATTTGCATTTCTCTGATTAATAATGACTTGGAGCATATTTTCATATGGCTATAAATAGTTTTAATTTCTTCATCTGAAAATTGTCTGTTCATATCCTTTGACCATTTATCAATTGGAGAATGGCTTGATTTCTTATAAATTAGAGTCAATTCTCTATATATTTTGGAAATGAGACCTTTATCAGAACCTATGACTGTAAAAATGTTTTCCCAGTTTATTGTATCCCTTCTAATCTTGCCTGCATTAATTTTGTTTGTACAAAACTAATTTAATATAATCAAAATTTTCTATTTTATGATCAATAATGATCTCTAGTTCTTCTTTGGTCACAAATTCCTCCCTCTTCCACAGATCTGAGAGGTAAATGATCCTAAATTCTTCTAATTTATTTACAATTTCATTCTTTATACCTTATTGACCTTATTTGTCATTTTGACCTAATCTTGGTGTACAGTGTTAAGTGTGGGTCAATATTTCTAATTTTACAAGCAGTTTTTGTCAAATAGTGAATTCTTGTCCCCAAAGCAGAGGTCTTTGGATTTGTCAAAAACTAGATTACTAAAGTTGTTGACTGTTTTGTCCTGTAAACCTAACCTATTCCACTGATCAACTAGTCTATTTCTTAGCCAATACCAAATGGTTTAGGTGCCTGCTGCTTTAAAATATAGTTTTATATCTGGTACAGCTAGGCCACCTTCATTTGCTTTTTTTCCATTAGTTCCCTTGAAAATATTGATCTTTTGTTCTTCCAGATTAATTTTGTTATTTTTCTCAAGGTCATTAAAATAGTTTTTGGGGAGTCTAATTGGTATAGCACTAAATAAATAGATTAATTTAAGTAGTATTGTCATCTGTATTATATTTGCTCGACCTATCCAAGAGCACTTAATATTTTCCCATTGGTTAGAGCTTACTTTATTTTTGTAGAAAGTGTTTTATAGTTTTGCTCATATAGTTCCTGACTTTCCCTTGGCAGATAGATTCCCAAATATTTTATATTATCAGCAGTTACTTTAAATGGAATTTCTCTTTGTATCTCTAACTGTTGGATTTTGTTAGTGATATATAAGAATGCTGATGACTTATATAAGTTTATTTTGTATCCTGAAACTTTGCTAAAGTTGTGGATTATTTCTAATAGCTTTTCAGTAGAATCTCTGGAGTTTTCTAAGTATACCATCATATCATCTGCAAAAAATGATAATTTGATTTTCTCAGTACCTACTCTAATTCCTTTAACCTCTTTCTCAACTCTTATTGCCAAACCTAGCATTTCTAATACAATACTGAATAGTAATGGTGATAATGGGCAACCTTGTTTCACTCCTGATCTTATTGGGAATGGTTCCAGCTTATTATCATTACATATAATACTTACTGATGGTTTTAAATAGATGCTACTGACTATTTTAAGGAAAAGTCTATTTATTCCTATATTCTCAAGTCTTTTTAATAGGAATGGATATTGGATTTTATCAAATGCTTTTTCTGCATCTATTGAGATGATCATATGGTTTTTGTTAATTTGGTTATTGATATAGTCAATTATGTTATTGTTTTCCTAATATTGAACCAGCCCTGTATTTCTGGTATAAATACTACTTGGTCATGGTGTATTATCCTGGGGATAATCTTTTTTGCTAATATTTTATTAAAGATTTTTGCATCAATATTCATTAAGGAGATTGGTCTATAATTATCTTTCTCTGTTTTCAACCTACCTGATTTAGGTATCAGTACCATGTCTGTGTCATAAAAGGAATTTGGTAGGAGTCCTTCATTCCCTATTTTTTCAAATAGTTTATATAACATTGGAGTTATTCATTCTTTATATGTTTGGTAGAATTCAAATGTAAATCCATCTGGTCCTGAGGATTTTTTCTTAGGGAGTTGATTAATAGCTTATTGTGTTTCTTTTTCTAAAATGGGACTATTTAAGCAATTTACTTCCTCCTCTGTTAATCTGGGCAGTCTATATTTTTGAAGGTAGTAATACATTTCACTTAGGTTACCAAATTTATTGGCATAAAATTGGACAAAGTAACTCCTAATTATTGCTGTAATTCCCTCTTCATTGGTGGAAAGGTCTCCCTTTTCATTTTTGAAACTAACAATTTGATTTTCCTCTTTCCTTTTTCTAATCCAATTTACCAATGGTTTATCTATTTTGTTGGTTTTTCCATAGAAACAAGTCCCTAGTTTTATTTATTAATTCAATAGTTTTCTTTTTATTTTCAATGTTATTAATTTCTTTTTTTAATTTTAGAATTTCAAGTTTAGTATTTGATTGGGGATTTTTAATTTTCTCTTTTTCTAGCTTAATTTGCAAATCCAATTCTTTGGAATTCTCTTTCTCTATTTTATTCAAGTAAGCCTCTAGAGATATAAAATTTCCCCTTATTACCACTTTGTCTGCGTCCCACAAATTTTAGTATGTTGTCTCATTGTTGTCATTCTCTTCAGTGAAATTATTAATTGTGTCTATGAGTTGCTGTTTCACCCATTCATTCTTTAAAATGAGATTATTTCGTTTCCAATTACTTTTTGGTCTATTTTCCAATATTTTTTGTTAAAAGTAGTTTTATTGCATCATGATCTGAAAAAAAAATGCATTTACTATTTCTGCCTTTTTGTATTTAATTTTGAGGCCTTTATGTCCTAATATATGGTCAATTTTTGTATAGGTTCCATGAACTGCTGAGAAGAAAGTGTACTCCTTTCTGTCTCCATTCAGTTTTCTCCAAAGATCTATCATGCCTAACTTTTCTAATGTTCTATTTACCTCTTTAAGTTTTTTTCTTATTTGTTTTGTGGTTTGATTTATTTCATTCTGAGAGTGCAAGGTTGAGATGTCCCATTATTATGGTTTTGCTGTCTTTTTCTTCTTGCAACTCTCTTAACTTCCCATTTAAGAATTTAGATGCTATACCACTTGGTGCATATATGTTCAGTATTGATATTGCTTTTATTGTCTATGCTACCCGTTAGCAAGATATAGTTTCCTTCCTTATCTCTTTTAATTAGATCAATTTTTGCTTTTGCTTGATCTGAGATAAGGATGGCTACCCCCTGCTTTTTTTTAACTTCACCTGAAGCATAATATATTCTGTTCCAGCCTGTTATCTTTACTCTATATTTATGACCCTGCTTTAAATGTGTTTCCTGGAAACAACATATTGTAGGATTCTGGCTTTTGATCCAGTCTGCTATCTGCCTTCGCTTTATGAGAGAGTTCATCCATTTACATTAATGGCTAAAACTACTAATACTGTATTTCTTGCCATCTTATTATCCCCAGATCATGCTTTTCTTTTTCTTTCCCCTCTTACCCCTCTCCCCAGTATTAAACTTATGGACACCACTTGCCTCACATATCTCTCCCTCTTTAGAATCCCTCCCACCCCCTCTGAGTTCTTTTCCTTTTCTTATACCTTTCCCTTATTTCTCTTTTCCTTTTCCCTTTTCCTCTCCCATGTTTTAATTAGGTGAGAGAAGTTTCTCTGTAAACCAAATATGTCTAATATTTTCTCTTTGAGCCAAATCTGATGAGAATAAATTTCACAAAATGTTCCTCCCCCTCCCCAAATTACCTCACATATGATAGGTTTCCTTTGTCTCTTCACGGGATGTAATTTCCCTCTTTTTATTTTCCCTTTTCTCTTTTTCTGATTTTATCCCCTTTTTACTTCTGCTTCCATTTTTTTTTTTTTGGTATTATAATCAAATCAAATTATATGCACACTCTTTATGTATGCCCATGGCAGAAATACAGTTCTCAAGAGTTCTTTTTCTTTTATGCTTCTCTTGAGTCCTATATTTGGAAGTTAATTTTTTTGTTGTTGTTTAGTTCTGTTTTATTTTTTTTTAAATTAGGAATAAATGGAATTCACCTGTTTCATTAAGTGTCCATCTTCTTCCCTGGAAGAAAATGCTCAGCTTATCTGGGCAGTTTATTCTTGGCTGCATTTCGAGTTCTTTTGCCTTTCAGAATATCAGATTCCAGGTCCTTCGATCCTTTAATGTGGAAGCTGCTAGATCATGAATGATTGTGGCTCCTCAATATTTGAATTGCTTTTTTTCTGGCTACTTGTAATATTTTGTAATTTTTTTTTTCCTTATTGTAATAGTTCTGAAATTCAGCCACAATATTCCTTGGAGTTTTTATTTTGGGGATCTCTTTCAGAAGGTGTTTGATGAATTCTTTCAGTGCCTATTTTACCTTCTTATTCTATTACATCTGGGCAGTTCTCTTTGATGATTTCCTGGAAAATAGTGTCTAGGGTCTTTTTTCATCATAATTTTCAGGAAGTCCAATAATTCTCAGATTATCTCTACTACATCTATTTTCCAGGATGTTTTCCAAGTAGTTATTTACCATTTTTTTCTATTTTTTCATTTTTTTGGTTTTGCTTGACTGATTTTTGATGTCTCAACAAATCATTTATTTCTATTTGTTCAGTTCTGATTTTTAATGAGTTATTTTCTTCAATAGCTTATTTAACTTCCTTTTGTATATGTCCAATTGAAGTTTTGTACCATTTGCTAAATATACATTTAGTGTTGATACTACTTTATTGCTTATGGTATTCTTTGACAAGATTTTGTTTCCTTTCTTAGCTCTTTTTAGATCTATTTTGATTTTTGATTTTTCTGAAATCAGAATTGCTACCTCTGATTTTCTGCTTTGGCTGAAAAATAATAAATTCTACTCCAGCCTTTTACCCTGACTCTGTATGTATCTCTGTTTCAAATGTGTTTCTTGTACTCATCATATAATAGGATTCTGAATTGTAACCCACTCTGCCATTTGCTTTCATTTATGAGATAATTCATCCTATTTACATTCACAGTTATGATTAACAAATGCATATTTTCCTCCATTCTATTTTCTCTTTTTTATATATTCTTGTACTCTTTTTCCATCCTGTCCCTCCTTAATAGTGTTTTGTTTCTGACTCACTCCATCCTCAACCTGTGTCCCCTTTTATCACCCATCCTCTCTTCTTTTACCCCTTTCTTCTAGTGGTTCTGCCCTCCCTTCTATCCATCTTCCCCTTCCTCTCCCCCCCCCCCCTTTCCTCTCCTACTTCCTTACAGAGTCAGATAAATTCCCACACCCAAAATGAGTGAATATATTATTCCTTCTTTGGGCCAACACCGATGAGATTAAACTTCAGACAATGCTCATCCTCCTCTCTTCTTTATCTCTATTGTAAAAGATCTTTTGTGCCTCTTCATGTGATCTAATGTATTCCATTTTATTTACCCTTTTTTTTTCCATTTAGTACAATCCTTTTTTCTACCCCTTTATGTCTTTTTCTTTGATTTCATCACATCAAAGTCAATTCAAACCCATACTTTCCATCCTTGTGTGTCCCCTCTAAGCACCCCTAAGCACCCCAATAAAAAATATAGTTCTCAAGAATTATAAGTATGATTTTCTATTCTAGGATTGTAAACAATTTAACCTTTAAATAATATGTATTTTTACCCTGTTTATTTTTCTATGCTTATCTTGAGTCATGTGTTTGAAGATTGAATTTTCTGTTTAGTTCTCTTTTGTTTCAATAGAAATGATTGAAAGTATCTTACTTTATTGAAGATCCATCTTCTCCCTGAAAGATGATGCCGAGTTTTGCTGAGTTGATTCTTGGTTGTAATCCCAGGTTCTTTGCCTTTTGGAATATGGTATTACAGGCCTTGATCCTTTGGTCCTTTATTGTAAAAGGTGCCAGATCCTGAGTAATCCTGACTTGCTCTTTGATGCTTGAATTGTTTTTTTGTCTTGTAGTTTGCAGTATTTTTTCCCTTGAGATTATAGTTCTAATGTTTTGCAGTAATGTTTCTTGAGATTTTCTTTGTGCTATCTCTTTCTAGAGGTGATCTATGGATTTTTTTTTTCAATTACTATTTCACCCTGTGTTTTTAACATAACAGTCTCTTAAAGAATGTTATCTAGGATCTTTATTTTTTTTTTTTTTTTGGTCCTGGTTTTCAGATAGTTCTGGATCTATTTTCCAGTTTGGCTGCATTTCCAATGAGGCATTTTACATTTTCTTTCTTTTTTTATTCTTTTTATTTGTTTGACTGATTCTTGATGTCTCATACAGCCATTAGCTTCCATTTGTCTGATTCTAGTTTTTAATGTGTGATTTTCTTCTGTTAGCTTTTGTCTTTCTTTTTTCATTTGATTAATTCTACTTTTCAAAGTCTTGTTTTCTTCAGCATATTTTTTTTTCTATATTTGATCAACTGTATGTTTTAAGGTATTGATTTCTTTAGTGAATTTTTTTTTTTTGCATTTGACCAATTGTGAAATATTCTCTCTAAAATGCAATGTCTCTTGTTGGGGTTTTTTTGATGTCTCTGGAGGCAGCCTTCATTTCAGTTCAGTAATCACCACATGAGTACAACCAGGGGTTAAAGTCCTAATCCTTTATTGTCTCCTTCAAAGTCTTGTCTCAAGACAGTCTCTTGATGCAGACTAACCTGTGGCCCGGTTAGTTTTCTTATAGTCCAGATCCTTTATTATCTCCTTCCTGGGGCTGGGCAACTTTTTCACTCTGGCCTTGGTTTCGAGAGCTTGAGCTCCTGCCTGCCTTCTCTGGCTTCTGAATCTCCCCAACTTCCAAGGGTTTGTGCTTCAGCCTCCAGCCAAAACAAAGTGGAAGATGGAATGAATCTGTCTCAGCTTCCAAGAGTTTCTAGTGCACTTGTCTTTCTGGCCCTGAAAGCTTCTTGCTTATATTCCCCACACTGACTATACGCCAATCATTATATCACTAGGAAACCATTACTAGATTTAACCATTGTCTCTTCAATTCCACTTAGTACCTTGTTTCAAGTTCTGGACCATAACATCTTCTTATAGGATTAAATAAATCATTTTGAACCATGCTAAATTAGATAACTATTGTCTCTATCAATTCTACTGACTTAGTACTTTGTAAGACTCCTTTGTTTCAAGTTCAGAGTTCTGGCCCATAACATAATTCTATTTTTAAATAGAATTGTTTTTTCTTTTCTAAGCTGTTGACTATCTATTGCATATCTCTTGCTTCTCTGCCCCAACCTTCTTGTGCAGCTCTGAGCTTTGCTTTTGAACATAGGGACCCCTTGAGTTTGGTGTCTTGCTCACAGCAGGAAGTAGCCCTATCTATGCTCTCCTGGCTGGTGATTTGCTTTCTGTGCTGAGACAGAAGGCTGCCCCACTGGTCTGCTTTGCTACTGAACCAGGACAGAGGGTCTTAGTTGCTGATCTGCTGTGATTAAAACTCTCTCACTGTCTTTCCTGGGCACTGTTTAACCTGAGATAAATACCTTTTTCACTTCAGTAAAACTGACTTTTCTTAAAGTCCTTCTTATATATTTTCACTTGGAGAGTGGTGTCATTCCATCCAACTCTGTTCAAATGGTTGGTTTTATATGTTTTTTGAGGGAAATTGGGAAAGCTTGAGCAGATTTCTGGCTTTACACTGCCATCTTGGCTCAGTTTCAGATCTCAATACTCTCTTTTAAAAATATATTTCCAGGCAAATGTCAGAAGTTCCAATAAATTTTTTCATACTACTTGTAGCTAAGTATTTTCCACGTATGTGTCCTGCCTGGCAAATCTCTCTCAGTTAGAATTCCTCTTAAGAGAACATAGTGATAATTTTGTTCTTAGTTGAAAAGAGGAGTCAGGCCCAATCACAACCTAAAAACAAGACAAAACCTAAGACTTCCAGATATTTTCTTATTGTTTTTAACTATGACATGTCTAATTCATTTATCACATCATTGGTAAATTATTACATGAACAGTAGATAATTTATGATTTTTAATTGGTTATCTATACTATCAGAGGGTCAACATATGCTTATCATTTGTTGTTTACTACATCATACTAAATCAAACAGCTTCATGTTGTTTACTACATCATACCACAGAAATGTTCATTATTAAAATAATAATAATAATAATAATAATAGCATAGCAAAACAATTCACCCAAAACAATTCAGTCACAAAATGGAGACTAAAAGACAAATGGATTTAGTTACATTAAGTTGACAAAAATTACTACTAACTTATTAAGGCGATAAAACATATTCTTTAGTACAGACTTCATGAATTGATCATAATTAAAATATTCAGCACATGGTAATCAGATTTCTAACCTTCTCAAACTTGTGTAGGTTATTATTCTGATAAGAGATATACATTCCATTTTTGGATTTCCATTGGAAGTCTTTCTGGCTTGGAAGATTCTATCAGAATTTCAGATCCACTGGAAAAAATCTTGGAAAACCTAATGTCATCTCTTTATAGTAATGAAGTATTATTTTCAAGTTTCAAAGGGGAAAGTTCTTGGAAATACAGATGAATATGAAATATAGCTTAAATAAAAATGGAAACAGATTTGTCTAAAAGAAAAAATCAATTTGACAATTCAATAAACATTACTGCTAATGCAAAGTTACAAACAAAACAAAAGTCTATTCCAAGAAAACTGAGAGGAAAAAGCACTAACAACTGTAAAGATTGAGTTGAATGTGAAATAACTATATTTATAGCATTAGAAGAAAACAGAAGTGATAGGTGATGAAAGGAGCATTACATAAGAAGACTAAGAAAAATCATTGTATAATCAATATTATACATCTGCCAAATTATTAGCATAATCATCCGTCTGAGCTTTATTCAACTCAATAATTTCTAAAGTCTATAACAATTGTTAGATTCTATTAGATATAATTTTGGTGCTGACTGACTGTGAGTGGCACAAGACAAAAGTCTCCTTTCTCTGCCCGGAGAGGTCGCAAGCCAAGCTCCAATCTGGCTATGAAGATCTTAGCTTTACCCTTTTTCTGCTTTCACTTAGAGAGTTCATTTTTCTTTTCTTTCTTTTTTTTTTTTTTAGTCATTTCTGTTTTGTTTTGAAATCAGGATTTCTTTTAGAATTCTTCACATAAAGTTGAATTTGCTTAATATGAACTTATGCAAAGCAAGAAGAGTCTGGATTAGTTCTGGCCCTTACTGCTTTTTGCTGGGACTATTTTAAGAACTTTTCAACTAATTCTTCTTTACTCCACTCCATCTTCTATTAAACTGCTTAGGTGATTCTTGTAAACCCTAAGTCTGACTATAATACTTCTCAGTGAATCCCAGTGGTTTCTTATTATCTCTGTGGTAAAATATAAAGTCTTTTGATTTTAAAGCTCTTTATAATGTAATCTTTCCTACATTTCCAGTTTTCTTTCCCCTTACTCCACTCCCTGAATTCTATAATTCAGAAACATGGCATTATCTCCTATTTTTATGCCTTTGTACTGGCTGCTCCCATACCTGGAAGACTTTGCCCCTTACCTCTATTTTTTAATTATCCTGGTATCCCTCAAGATTCAACTCATTCCTACTATGTCCTTTCTCATTATCTGCTTATGATGACTTCTCCTTTCAGACTGCTTTAATGTACTTGGTATATAGATACTAAGTACTTAGCCACTTACATATTGTCTACCTATTTATAACCAGTGGTTAATATAGCCAATTCAGTAAACATTTATTAAGCACCTACTATGTGTTAGGCATTCTGCTAAGTACTGGGGAGACAAATTAGAAAAATCCAGTCCTTACCTTCAAGCACCTTAAATCTAATGAGGGAATGTAAAATATAAAAGGAAGTTAAAAAGAATTGGGAAAGACTGTGGAGATATGCTGTTCCATGCAGTGAGACTCAAGTAAAGCTGCTTATAAGAGCTAACCAGAAAGATCTAAGTCTTGCGTCCTCTATAAAGGAAGGCTTTGGAAGAAGTTTAATATTCTGTCCTCCAGCCTTCCAATCAGATAGGAGAGGTAACTAAGTGGTCTGAGTTTCAAAAACTGACTCAATCTCCAAAGTGATGCAATGAAAATTTCTAGTGATCATCTGATCTGGGAGAAAGCATAGATATTCCACTGCTAAAGCAAGCAGAGCTTCCTGAAATCAGGGATTCAATCAATAAGTTTTAGAGAGTTCTTTCCAAATTAATTGTTCTATGGTGTAGTGATCTTCTTTTAAAATAAGTAGAAATAGTTCTCTCTGGGGGTGAGGGTAGGTTTCTTGGGGAGGTTTTCCTGGAGGCAGCCTTAGTATCAGTTGAAAGTAATAATCACCCAAAACGCAGCCAGGTGATAAAAGTTTAGATCTTTTATTGTCTCTACTATAGCCTGGTTAGCTTAGAGCCCTCCTAATGTCTCCAAATTCAAAGGTCTGTCCTTCAGCCTCTGCCTCTGCATTCTTCAGCCTCCAGCCAGCACAAAGATGGAATGAATCTCTTGTCTCCTTCACTTGGGGCTCAGCTAGCTTTCTGATGAGTCTTTCAGACCAGCTTGGTCTCAGTGGGGGGAGTGCAGGAGCCCAACCACCAACCACAGTGATGTGAGATGAAGATGAATCAGGTTGTCCGCTGAACTCTCGACTCGTAGCTTCTTCCTCTGAAAACTCTTCTTCTGCCACCAGCCAGTCAAGTGGAAAATATTCCTTCTTGCCTCGGAGAGAGGGCTTCTGGCATAATTCCGCTGAAATCTGACCAAGAGCCTCTGTCTGTTTCTTTTATACAAGAGGGAGGAATTGTGGGATACGAGAGAGAGATTATGGGTTTTCTCCCATAGTGCTCTCTGGCCCTAAGAGCTTTAAGGGAGGTGTGAATTCACAAAGTTACAAAGTTTACTTTGTGAATCTGGTGTACTTGTGAACTCCGATGAGTAAAGGTGTAAACACAAGCATTGTACTAATTAGTTCTACTTAATATCTTGTTTCAGGTTCTGGCCCAAAACATCTTCTTGTAAGATCAGATCAATAATCTATCAACTCTAATGAGTTAGCAGTTTGTAAAGATTCCAACACTATGGTTATGTGAGAAGTTTATTAATGGCATCTTAATATTATGGGGGTATATTTTCTTCAGAGTATCTGTCCTCTTTTAACTAAACACACAATCTAAACTATATATATATATATGCACATATGCATTCACATATGTATATATATTTTTTTCTATATTCTATATATTTTATTCTATATTCTATATATTTTAAATATTACTTATTTACATATATATGTAAAATAACTCTTATATATTTAATTCTATATATTCTATATTCTATATATTTTAAATATTACTTATTTACATATATATGTAAAATAACTCTATACATACTTTCATTTGGCATTTCTTTCTCTAGATGCAGATAGTATCAACTTGTTGAAATGAATTCAAAATAAAAAATTTCATTTTAAAACTATTTGAAAAAAATCAAGAGCTCTACAATCCTTTCATATTCCATCTAATGCTGGTTAGTAGTAAAAGGGTACTGTATTCTCTTGTCACTTCTTTCCTATAATCTAACTACAAAGCAATATTTTATTTTTCCTTTTTTTTAACTTTTTAATACCTTGATAATAAATATTATAAAACAAATCCCTTTGGGAAAGAACTAATTTTTTTTCATGTTGCAGTCATGTTATATTGCAAAATCCAGATTACAGTAAAATATATTTATACAGCAAGCATTCTTTAATGTAATTTTGAAGTTAGTTCAAAAATAAGAAGAAAAAATTTCAGACATTACTCTTTATAACTTACTTAAAGAGAATCATGGGTTTAGAACTAGTCCAATACTCTCATTCTACAAATGAGAAAACTGTGATTTCAAATGCAACAGCTTTAGGTGGTACAGTATTGGCTTGAAGTCAGGAAGACTCATCTTTGTGAGTTCCAATCCAACCTCAGATTCCTAGTATTGTATGTCACTAAGCAAATCATTTGGCCATGTTTGCCATCATTTTCCTCAAAACATGTTATTATTTTAGATTTCCTTCCAGAGTCCAAAATAGGAGAGTCCAATGATCTACTTTTTGTTTGTTGTTGCTTATATTTTGCTATGGTATTCATTTATCTCTAAAATGCTAATTTACATGGGATTCTAGCCTGAAAGCACCCAACATGTTTTCCATTTTAATATGGAAAATTCAGTTCAATAGATTTAGATTTCAAGGAATGATAAAATTAATAGCAATAGGGATTCAAGTTATGTGAAAGAGGCTTCTGCCTGCTCTTTTTACTCAAAGATAATGCCCCAATTAGTCTAAATTGAATTCTTGACTAGCAGTTTTGATCAGTATCAACTTGATTCATAGTATAACATGGAGAATTTAGATAATCTATAATACATATTAAAGATAGCATTGTTACAGTGGTTAGAAAGATGGCTTTAGATTCAGGAACACTTTGAGGGACACTGTCCTATCTCTGATTTGTACGAGTTGTGTGATCCTGGATAAGTCATGAAGCCATTTGATGCTCTAAAATCCTAAATTGTAGAGAAGCTACTGGTCTACATTAGTAAAGGGAGTTTCTTCCTTTATTAATTCTCTGCCTCAATGAAATTGTAAATCCAGTGACTGCCTTTGTAATAAATGATGCTACTGGTTACTGATATGCATTGGTAAAGCTAGTAGTTTTCCATGTCAATGAAATCACAAATCCTGTGACTACCTTTTATAAGAATAAATGACACATCTACACGTGTAAAAAACATCTACATGTTTTCTTTGCCATTTACACTTTTTTTTAAGGTTTTTTTTTAAACCTATGTTTTCTTCTTTTTATCTATATTTTATTTTATTTTATTTAATAATAACTTTATATTGACAGAATCCATGCCAGGGTAATTTTTTCACAACATTATCCCTTGCACTCGCTTCTGTTCCGATTTTTCCCCTCCCTCCCTCCACCCCCTCCCCTAGATAGCAAGCAGTCCTATATATGTTAGATATGTTGCAGTATATCCTAGATACAATATATGTTTGCAGAACCGAACAGTTCTCTTGTTGCACAGGGAGAATTGGATTCAGAAGGTAAAAATAACCTGGGAAGAAAAACAAAAATGCAAATAGTTCACTTCGTTTCCCAGTGTTCTTTCTTTGGATGTAGCTGCTTCTGTCCATCATTTATCAATTGAAACTCAGGTCTCTTTGTCAAAGAAATCCACTTCCATCAGAATACATCCTTCTACAATATCATTGTCGAAGTGTATGATGATCTCCTGGTTCTGCTCATTTCACTTAGCATCAGTTCATGTACGTCTCTCTAAGCCTCTCTGTATTCATCCTGCTGGTCATTTCTTACAGAACAATAATATTACATAACATTCATATACCACAATTTACCCAGCCATTCTCCAATTGATGGGCATCCATTCAATTTCCAGTTTCTAGCCACTACAAACAGGTATGCCAATAAATTTGATAACTTCAATGAAATGGATGAATACCTTCAAAAATATAGCTTGCCCAGATTAACAGAGGAAGAAGTAAATATCCTAAACAGACCCATTTTAGAAAAAGAA
The DNA here is from genome assembly GCF_016432865.1 of Antechinus flavipes. NCBI lineage: Eukaryota > Metazoa > Chordata > Mammalia > Dasyuromorphia > Dasyuridae > Antechinus > Antechinus flavipes. Next base: position 186,628,296 of record NC_067400.1, on the reverse strand, counting down.
ATAGAATAAGCTATTAATCAACTCCCTAAGAAAAAATCCCTAGGACCAAATGGATTTACATGTGAATTCTACTAAACATTTAACTAACAATTAACTCCAATACTATATAAACTATTTGAAAAAAATAAGGATTGAAGGAGTCCTACCAAATTCCTTTTATGACACAGACATGGTCCTGATCTCTAAACCAAGTAGAATGAAAACAAAGAAATGTATAATGATCTCCTGGTTCTGCTCATTTCACTTATCATCAGTTCATGTAAGTTTCTCCAAGCCTCTCTGTATTCATCCTGCTGTAAACCTATGTTTTCTTTGACAAGCATTATATTAATTTAAGAAAATTGTATATTTAACAATGTATACTCGTTAAGCAACAACTAAATGTTGGAAACTTTCATTTTATGATAAAATAGAATTTTAATGGAATTTTTAGCCACAAATGTTGATAGGCATTTTGATAAAGTGATATACTTCAAAAAATTTAATTTAATTCTGTTGTAAGGATTACATCAAAATTGCTTGAGAAGCCTGTGCTTATATTATCCTATATCTTACATATCAGTGCTAGGGCTATGGTTTAAAAATATAGAATAAGAAATTAGAGTGACAAAGCATGAGAAGGTAAATTAAATCAAGGACTTGTATGCATGTATAAATTAAAGATCAAGATGAAGTTGTGAATCAGAGGACTAAGCAGAAGTTAGATTCTATATGGATAAGATCCAAGATAAAAGTTTGAGCAAGAAACTTGGTAGACAAGAAATAAGTAACACATCACATTATCAAGATCTTTTCCAGAAAGCAAGAAAACGAAAGAAGCAAGAAATGCAGGCAAGAGAGAAAACAGAGTAACAGGAGCAGCCTTGGTTCTGAGGCAAGATTCTGAAGTGCCTAGGAGAACTTTTGTCTTTCTATTTGAGCCTGACTTTGTATCAGGATTTTTGTAGTTCAAAGATCAGGTAAATGACTGTTTCTACCTATTAAACAGAGTGAAGAAGGGGCCATTTGGACAACTTTTATCTTCCTAAAATAAGGGACAACGAGATAGAGTTCAGTCAACTAAACAGTCAAACATTACCACGAACATGTAACATTACTAGAGAACATGTAATAAGGTTCTAACTAACTTACTTAGACAAAAAGACAAAAAATTTGAGGGGAAAAAGTCAGAGAATTGGATTTATTTTCAATATAACCATGATTCTTAGGAGCAGATCATGGAGATTTCCAGAAAATGGGAATGTTTTTAGAAAGCATTGAGTTAATAATAATGAACTCAAAGGTCTTTTTTTCATATAATTAATGAAAAACATAATCTTTTCAATACTATGCAACTATGACAAATCATGATTTTTCTACATGAATAAAAATACATTAATTTATCTTATGATATACTAAGTTTAATATTTTGCATAAATGTTTTAGTAATAAGAAGAATAACATTTATATAATGCTTACTATGTGCTGAGCACTGTGCTAAGTACTTTATTATCTCATTTGATACTCACAATTGCTCTGGAATATTGGTGCTATTATTATCCCCATTTTATACATGAGGAAAACAAAAGTTAAGTGATTTATCTAAATTCATTGCTAGTATTTGAGGCCAAATCAAAATTTAAATACTTCTGCCACTAGACTTGAGGGCCAACCACTGCAACACCTAGGTGTCCCCACATATTTTCTTTTAAGTGTAACATGTCCTCTGGGAACCTCTTTCATGCATTCTTCCATTGAGTGTAAATATCATTCACATATTTATATGCACAGTTATAGCAGAAGATATTTCTGGTTCCTTGCCTGTTCTCAGTTGGTATTGCCCTTAAATCAGATGGTGATGACCTCTGTCCATTAATCTCTTACTTTTCCCAGTGGAATATCACATGTTAATTTCTTTAAAGTTATTTACCTTAAATATTTATGAACAGAGAAGATCTATTGCCTAATAAGTATGGACCATCCATGCCAAGATAGAGGTTTAAGTTGAAATGACATTTTTCAATTTAGATCATTCCTTACAGTTTAGAAATCATAAATAAACAAGCCATTTATTAATAAGTAGCTGACGAAAATCTGACTGCTTTCATTTATACCCAAGACTAATTGTGTAACTCTTCAGTTTTCAGGCAATGTCATATCTTTGAATTACATCTGCTTCCTCCCATTTTATTATATCTTCTTTTATCACTCTTTATATTTGACAATCTGTCAAAGAGAAACTTGAAAGGCTTTTTCCCTTTTCACTGCATAGTAGATTGAATTAACTCGGTTTAATGGCTTATCTCTTTTTTTTTCCTTGAGTTTCCCCTCAGCTAATGCTTTCTTTTACAATCTGCATTAGCATTTTCTTTTTTTTTTTTTAAATTAAAGCTTTTTATTTTCAAAACATATGCATGGATAATTATTCAACATTGACCCTTGCAAATTTTGTTTTCTAAATTTCCCTCCCCTTTCCCCCTACTCCTTCCCCTAAATGGCAAGTAATCCAATATATGCCATGTATGTTAAAATATATGTTAAATTCAAATATATCAATATATATATACAATTATCTTGCTATACAAGAAAAATTAGATCAAAAAAGAAAGAAAATGAATAAGAAAACAAATTGCAAGCAAACAAAAACAAAGAGTGAAGATGCTATGTTGTGATCCACAGTCAGTTCCCACAGTCCTCTTTCTATGTGAAGATGGCATTCTTCATCACAAGATCATTAGAACTAGCCTCAATCATCTCATTGTTGGAAAGAGTGACATCCATCAGAATTGATTATCATATAATCTTGATGTTGCCACTGTGCAATGATCTCCTGGTTCTGCTCATTTCACTTACCATCAGTTCATGTATGTCTCTCCAGGCCTCTCTAAAATTATCCTGTTGATCGTTTCTTATAGAACAATAATATTCCATAACATTCATATACCATAACTTATTCAACCATTCTTCAACCAATAGGAATCTACCCAATTTCCATTTTCTTGCCACCACAAAAAGGGCTGCCACAAACATTTTTGCACATGTGGGCCTCTTTCCCTCCTTTAAGATCTCTTTGGTATACAAGCATAGTAGAAACACTGCTGGATCAAAGAGTATGCACAGTTTGATAACTTTTTGAGCATACTTCTAAATTGTCCTCCAGAATGGTTGGATGCATTCACAATTCCACCAACAATATATTAGTGTCCCATCTAACAATGGAGGGGCTTCCATCCCCTTCAACATTTGTCATTATCTTTTCTTGTCATCTTATTGGCTTGATACCTCACCACTATTACTTTCTAGTTTACTTGCTATGTAATTTCAAGTTTTGAAACCTTTTAACTATTTGATTCAAAAAAGGCCTTTCAGAATCTATTAAGGAATATCTTCCCCCCCCCCCCCTATTTCAAGTACTTGCCAATGTTGTAGGGCTTTCATACTGTTTCTAACATATACTATGTTTCCTCCTTAGGCTTTAAGGGTATAAAGAAAAAACCCTAACCTGGGCCTATGGTTCCATTTTGTTGCAACACTATACATATGAAGTATGGAGGCCTATCAACATCTGAAATAATCCCTGGTTCTTCATATGGGTTTTCCTATCAGATCTGTCTGGAGACTCTGTCTCTAGATTCTCTATCATTGATTGACAACATCTTAACACTATGGAGTATCTTCTTATCTTTTATAAGAGGTGTAATAACCACTTTCCAAATGAAATCTTTATGTTATTAGAAATTTTAGAAAGTCCACATTTCCAGGCATCTTAAAGAAAACAGTCAATGCTTTGTCATTTTATTCATATTATTTACTAAATACTTCCCATTTCTCAATAGTTATGATACATTGTATGTCACAAAATACTCTTGATATCCTTTTCTTAAATCATATGTCATTCCTTTAACCAGGACTCCTTTGTGTAACTTAACTGTAATACTAGGTATCAGTGCTTTCAGGATTCAACAATTATATTGTTTATTTCAGTCTCGAAGTAATATAACAAATATTAACATTTAAGCATTCAACCATGCATGGGTTATATCAAAAAGATATGATCTAGTTTGTCAGAGAAACACAACAAAAAACAGACTGTCCATTTGCAACCTAGAACATAAGAAAAATGCTAATTTTCTTTAGTTAATCTGTACAAAACCAAGATGTCTAAGAAAAAAGATTGCCAGTTGAAGAATCTCTCCAATGCATTCCAATAAAGACCAAAATATATCTTAGAAAAAGTTCCCACAAAATGCTTCCTATTAACTAGAGTATCAGAAGCAGCAAAAGACACTGCGAGTCAGGAAAAAAGGATATGCTAGGTAATTCATACCAATATTACCATTATAACTTTAACATGGTCTCCCCTTGAATCATGTTGGAGACAGCTTATTACCCTAAACCCAAAAGCCTTTGCAGTAATAGTACTTTCAGCTCAATGATCTCAACTAGAATCCTGGCAAGAAACACTTGTGGGAATATAGGCTTCCAATTGTCCTGAAGTTTCTACAATCCATTTTTGAAGACCCAAAATAAAATGTTTTTGTGATCAGATTTCTTGGCACTAATATTTAACACCAGAAAATATATGATGTTATTAGTGAAAATAATATTAGTTATGATTAAACTAATCATAGTTTAAAGAAAAATTCATTGTTCTGGCTTTTGCCCTGATTAAGGAGGCAAAACTAAAGCCAAAGAGAATTAAAAGGAGTTGATTAAAGGTTGCACATTGATGGGCTAATCACTAGAGGTCAGCAAGGGTTTCAAGATGGGGTAAATCTTAATAATTTTTTCTATTGATAATTTTTCTAATTAAAGAAACACATTTCAGATAGTCCAGGTCAGCAAAAAGAGATGGATCATTGAATCTCATTTCCTCCCCAAATGTTAGTATTATTTAATGTTAAGAGTTCTTTAGCTAGTTCTTTAGCTCTTGCAAAAAAAAAAAAAAAAAAAAACAAAGAACCTTAGATTTGGATTAGAAGAAGCTTTTTCCAATGCTTCCAGGCAAAAAGCTATACCTCTGCTTTTCAAAAATTCTTCCTTCAGACCTATACTTCAATGAAGAACTTCACCCTAACTTACAGTGACCATCACATTTCTTATATTTTACTAGGCTTTGCACAAAACAGCATCTCTGGACAATATCACTGAGATAATCTATAACTTCTAGGAGAAATTTATTGTCTCTGTTAGTCTTTTTCTTTACAACTAAATTACTCAGAGTCTCTGTATCTAATATTAAGTTTGTAATGTTTCATTTATACCTGAAAGGGCTTAAGCTTTACTTTTCATTGTCTCTGCATCACTTGTAATTTTTAGTTTTACTAGTCTCAATGGAAAACTCCTTGACTTTAAACAAGCAGTTTATTAATAAATGTTAGTTTTATTCAAATTCTGAAACATAATTGGAATATAAGAAATATTGTGGTGACATTTTAAATTGAGAATATGGTTTTAATTTAAATAAAATAGTTTTACATTTTGAAATTTATATTTTAAATTATATACTTCAACTTTTGTAACATTTCAATTTGCTTATATTTTAAAATAGCAAAACTCTTTAAAAAACTTATTTCTGTTTGTTTTGCAGATACTGTTTTGCATTTCTCTGTACTGCTGACCTGGTGTAACGTAAGGACAAATAAAAATGAAATGGAAAAATTTTCCTTTTTTCATCACAATAGCTGTACTCAGCTTATCTCCAAACCCTCTATTACTAGCCCACCTTATTCCAGGTAAGTGGTTTTGAATTTTGGTTTAATCACTGACTTTAGCAATGTTTCTGCTTTGTATTAAATGTTTTATTTGTTAAGTATGTCCATTGTCTTGGAACTTGCATGTCCTGTATGAATGAATGTTGGCTGTTTTTTTGTTTGTTTTGTTTTGTTTTTAGAAAGGAAATATTTATAAATTTCAGGGTGTAGTAATTTTGAGCAAGAAGAGAATGTCATTAGTTCTATTAAAACTTAAGAATACTGTCCTTCATAGTTTCTTAGAGAATAGAACTTTATAAGCTTTGTGGATTAATGGGGTCAAAGAAAAATTATAATTGGAAAGTGAATGTGAAACTAAAAAAATGGAGCAATAAAGTTACAACCTATGTCATACATATCAATCTTATTGATATTCCTGAAGATGTCATAACAAAAATATTGTGCACCATTTTCTAGTCATTCAATATAACTTGGCATTATGCTGGTATATATAATGAAACAGAATATTTATTAATAAGTAAAAATTCTGAAATTCTTCACTAAAAATCATGATTGTTGAATGCAACAATAAGGCTGGAATATTTATATATCATTGCCATATACTTGGAATAAATATACAAGCTTCTGCTTACTTCAATTTATATGTTGGATATTCATGTTAGCTCCACAATTATGTGTATTGTTAGGCTAAATATATATGGTCTTTTTATGTGAAAACTTTTACAGAAAATGGATCCTGAAATTTCTATGTTTATCTGCCCATATGAAAAAATTACTGTTTATTTGGGATTCTGTGAATAGGAAATGGCTTAGCATGTATTAGCATTTTAGAAGTGAGTCGACACAAATAGGTTTAAGTCAGTGTCATGGTTAAATGTTGTGTTGAAGTGTTATGATGTGTTGAAGTGAATTGTTACTTCAGTATAATTAAAACTCTAAAAGTTACTTTCAGTTGCATTCTTCCTTTCTCTCATTTTTCTTTTCCTTTCTTGAGAAAAGTATTTTGGTATTGTTTAAGACAACGATAGTAATCACATAGTAAATAAGCAATTGCAATGGAACAAAAATATTACATCCTGAATTTATCCAGAAAAATAGATAGGCCTTTCAAAACTTAATACATAAAAAGAATGAAACATTAACCCAATTTATATTAAAAATCAGAACTTCAAAAAGAACTCCAATGTTCTTCACTTTCCCGTTTTTCCTTACTTTTTCTTTGTTTCATTATTTGCTGCTTTGCAAAGTTAGGCTTATTTCTTTAAGATACATTATATACCATGAGGCACAGAAAAGTATAAGCAGCTGGCAAATTGGTAATGTTTATTTTCAGGAAGAATTAAGATACTTATGTTTGAATAAAAGAAAATTGAGTAAAATTTTCCTGAAGCTTAGGAAAAACAATACAGTGCTGATTGCTAAATATATGGAGATATTTCCACAAAATCCAATTGAAAAATACACTCTTCTCCTGTGCTCACCAAATATACTCTTCTAAGATCTGATTTGAAGATCTATTTTGGTATAGTATGTCTCTAGATATACAGAATCCTTTGACCACTGGTATAATAAGTAACATCTCTTCTTTCTTCTCCAGGCAAAATAGTTTTACCTCCTTCAATTGATCTGTACATCTCCCTATACTGGTTGGCTTCTATAGTGTTTATGCCAAGTTGGCAAATAGTCAATTGGTATCTCTCAGCAGTCTGAGTCCGATCACTGCTACACATTTTTAAAATACTCTATTCTTTAACAAATAACCTTCCTCCTAGTAGAAGCTGTAAATAATAATAATTAGTATTTATATAGCACTTAAAGGCTTATAAAACAATTTACATGCTGTCCCATGTGATCCTCACATTAATCATGTCAGGTGATTCCTGTTATTATCCCAATTTTACAAATAAAGGAAATTGACATCTGGAGAGGTAAGGTGAACTATGATAGTCATGTGACTAGTAACTATCTGAGGCTGGACTTAAACTCAGATCTTCCTCATTCTAAGTCTAGCACTCTATCCAATATGTCACCTAACTGAAAGTGAACATTATTATTATCTTAGAGTATAAAAAGTCAACTTCTCAAAAAATAAACACCTTCTACCACTACTATACTAATCTTCTATGATAAAAGTCTCATAATTTTTTTTAAACTTAGCTCCAAATCTTCAGTGATCTCTCTTTCCTTACATTTTTGTGTTACATGCTTCTACTTTACTTCTTTTAAATAGTAATTCCCTTTCTCCCTTTTCATATACTTGTTTTTTTCATTGTTTCCACCTTAAAATCTTTCTAATCATTCAAGGAATGATCTTATGTAGGAAATCTGCATTTCTTTACTCCTTTCCATCTTTCTTCAATGGAGATAAACTTGATTTTTGTATATATTAAGGTATTGTATGACATTAAATTTAAAAATACAGTCTGAAACTCATAACACACACACACACACACATATACACACCTCTATATATAGTATAATACATTGATGTGATTATATATGTTAAAATATTCCCATATAAATGAAAAAATATATATATGTACACATACACACCATTAGGCTTTGTTTTTTTTTTTTAACAGATTATCTTGTTTTCAAATGAATGTTGTGAAATCTTAGAAGAGGAAATTTAAACAAATTTATGTATATATAGATATAGATATAGATGAAATATTTCATTAATGGTGATAGAAACTTTACCTGTAGTTTCATTGAGATAAGGAATTTCCAAGTGAAGAAATTTGCTCTAGCAATGCAGATCATCAATTTCTCTGCTACTATGAGTCTTAGAGAGCAATCTATGATTGAGACTATAAGTAATTTGAGTAGGGCCATATATCCAGTACCTGAGAGAGGAAACTTGGTTTAAGATTTACATTTTCCTAGTTTGGAATAACTTTCATATAAAATTTCATTGGTTGAACTGATATTTCTTAAAATAAATGGGATTAGAAAATTTGTTATGCAGTTATTAATTATGCAACAGTCATTCTGATCTTAGAGAACCTACATATACAAATAAAGAGACAAGAATTGCATTCAAAAAAAGAAATATGCTGAGTTTAAAAATTGTGTTTTGTTTGTTTTGTTTTGTTTTTTAAGAATCTGACTCCAGAAATTATTAAATTATTTTAAAGCTATTTACCTGTTAAAGACAGGTTAAAAAAAAAAGGGGGGGGGCACCTGCAGATCTTAGTTTACTTCCATAATTGCCTCCATATAGCATCATTGATTTCAGGCAAACCTATCTTTACTGATAATAAAGAATAAAATTACTTTCAGAATAGTGATTATAAAACTATAATTTTGTTACAAAATAGAAATTAGTATTATTTTTCTATAAAAATGCAAAGTTATGACAATAGAAGTCATAATTATAGAATGCATTCTAGAGTTTGTTAACCCTCTCAGGTTATTCCTGCAACTACCTTCTTTGCATAGAATCCCTTAGGAAGTACTGCCTTTCTTTTATTAAAATCACTCCTGAAATGTTTATCTTGTCTTTACAACCTGTAATTCATATAAGAAATACACTCTTAATTCTGCAATGATACTCTCTGGCGCCACAGTATATGTCTGCTATGCTAAATTTCTAAACTGTGCTTGGAAAATATCTGACAGGGATAGTTGCATTTTAAGCTGGCTAACATGTTCAGCATTCACCAGATAAACAATATATGTATGAGATTATCTGTTGGTGATCATTTTCACATTTATTTTGTACTTTTGAGTTAAAAATTTAAAGACATTCATTAAAAATGGGAATCATATTTCTGTGCATATTTCAATAGTTTTGATATTTTAATGGTGTTTTGATTTGTTAAGCATATCAAAATACCATGATCTTATTTGGGGGGAAAACAGAAAATTATGATAAAGTTTTAAAGATTTTAAACATCTTTTCTATTTTGCAAAGATGTGAATGTTATTTCTAGTTTAAAATTCAGGTTCTGATAAGATTTTTCCTATCCTCTACCTCTTGTCAATTTGTTTGTTGTGAAAAAATGATAAAGCCGATTTGTTATCTCCCATCTACACTACATTTAGCACCTTTCTAAAATATGAGATCCAAAAGAAGGTACCTGAAAGAAATCTACATTATAATCAAAGATATTTTAATTAGAATATGTTAAGAGAAAACAAGTTCTGGTAAAATTCTAGAAGTGTTATATAAAATACTAAGGGGAATCAAAATTATTGCACCTTTTTCTTTTTAAAATTTTGCGTGTAAGTATGTGCGTGTTTATATGTAGGGGGTGTTATGTGTTTGTACTGTGCACTTCTAAGCACTTCTGATTTTGATAAACACATAGTACTGGAAGATATTCAGGTTTTTTTTTTTTTTATCTTTTTCCTTTTAATTAGAGAAAAAAATGACAAAATGTATTCACAGATTTTTAGCCATCTACTCCAACAGTCTCTTTATAGATGGGGAAATTGAATTTCAGAGAAACTGGTTAAGATAAAGTCATTGGGCTAAAGTATTTAGAGAGAAGGAAAGTGATAGAGACTGGATTTGAACTTATTTTCTTTGCCTCCAAATGCAGTGTGCTTAACACTGTACTACTTCCTTTTACAAAAATATGCAAACTGAATGTATTGATGATACAATGCTTGCAAAGAACTATATGGTAAAGTAGTATTCTTTTCTAAGTTTTGACCCCAATTTATAATCATAGATTGGGTAGGAAGAGGGATGGAAAGAATGACTATCTTAGCTACTTTGTCCCTTCATTCTTAAAACTATAGACCATAAGATCCCATCACTACAATTTGCTTAATAGTGAGCCAGCAGACACAATTAACTCAAAGCGAAAACATTTACTCAAATGACATTTTTTAAAACAGTAGCTACAAAACATTATTCCTATAAATCTGAGGTAATTTTAGCCAATATGTTTAGAAAGAATGGTTACACACATATCCTACACATACATAGTCAAAGCAACACATGGCTAAGGCACTATTGATCCATGATATCCTTTGCTTTTTCATGATTTTTTTTTTCTCTTCCTAGATGCAGCATTTCTGATAATCAGTTTGCTCAGATGTACTTTCTGTATCCATCCCCCTCTCCATTCCTAATAGCCAAAGCTGACTTACTTTTTCACTCTTCAGAACTGCTTCCCATCTTGAGTTTTTGGCCTAGACCTCTGTTGTTGTGGTGTTCTTTACTAGATTAGGGGAGTAAATCTGTTTCAAATGGAAATAACTGACAAGTAGTAAGGAGAGTGAGGGAAAATTGCTTCAATTCCATAACAATTTTTTTCCTCTCTTTTCATTTTCTTATTTTTTGTCATCAACTCCCTATATCATCCTCAATTCTGCCCACTCTCCAAGAAATTCTCCTGTATTTTAAAAAATGCTCCCATTGGCCATATCCAAAATGTCTCATTCTTCACTTATAATTCATTACCTCTCTATTTGAAGACAAGTAATAAGCATCATTAGCAGTCTTCTGGAATCAGAATTCTTGTCTTTTGATTTTTTTTTTCTTCACTATTTTGTGCTACTTGTATTTCTGCTCTCTGGGATTCTTTGCCATCCCCAATCCTCACAGAGCCCTGGAACCTTATCAGTTCAAAGGCAAGCATAATTGTTCATCCCACACTTCTGCTGATTTCACTAGTTTCTAGCTACTAATTCTCTTTTAGTGGAATCCTAAGTATTTATTATTTACTATTTATTATTTAATATAGTTTTATATATATATATATACACTTCCTCCCCCCCCCCCGAAGCAATTGGGATTAAATGACTTGTCCAGGGTCACACAGCTAGAATGTTTTTAAATCATCACTGGAAAACATGTGTGAGATATGGACTTTGATTTTTTTTTTTTTTTACATAATCAACTTAACAAGTTATTGTCAACTAATTTCTAAAAAGTTAATAAATTATTATTTTTCATTGAGTTATGTTATTTTGATAATATAAAGAAAATTACTCATTTTAATACAATTACAGATCTATACATTTATTGTATAAGGTATATGTGAAAATAATAAAGTCTGCCATGATTTTTTAGTTTATTTTTTTATTTTAGCTTAGTTTATTTATTAGGACTCAAGGAATACTATAACAACCAATGTAAGTCATATTGTAAGAAAGGAAATTCTGTTAAAAGCCAAAAAAAAAAAAAGTGAGAAAGATCTGTCAATTTAGGGAAACAATCTAAAAAGATCATTTCACAACATCCCTTCTAATATTTATCATTGTTTTTTCCTGCCACTTTAGCCAATCTGAGAGGTGTAAAGTAGTACAGAGTTGTTTTAATTTGCATTTCTCTAATCAATAGTGCTTTCGAGCATTTTTTCATATATCTCTCTATATAATACTTTAACTATTTTTAACACTATTACTTAGGAATTATTCCTCCTGAACAGACACATGGCTAAACATTTCCCTCTTTTTTTCTTGACTAATAGTGTCAAATTTAAATTATTTGATTGCTGCATGCTTCTTGAGTTTGGAGGTGACCTTGATTTATTCATTTTCTCTGTGTGCCAAATTGCAGATGACAAAGGTTTGGAAATGCCATCAATAGAAGTGTCAGGCCTTGAAAGAGAACAAATATTTAAAGGACAAAAAAAAAAAAAAAAAAAAAAGCAAAAAACCAACATGTGTCTACCTTCTAGAAACTGTCATTGAGCACAGCATAAGATCTTAATAAATAAAAAGATTCCCCACTATACTTCAGGACAGTATATTGGTCTTTCAGAGTGAGGCTTTATTTAATTGTCTGACTAGAAGCAAATTAAGATACATGGTTACCTGAAAAATTCTTAATGAAAAAAATGTGTGTTTTTAATCTAGCTGTAGAGGACAGAACCATACAGCTTTGATGATGTGGCTTTTGTGAGGAATCTGATTAAAATAAACTGTATGGGCGACATTGTCTACCTGATTAAGTCATCAGAAGTCATTGCAACAAACTGAGTGACTTATATGGTTTAGTATAAATAATTTTTGTTCCTCTATTGCTTGGTATATAGAAAGTGGTGCCATTTTAGATTATGACTGAGAGTGATGACTGAGAGAGATTACAGCCGTAATGGGTCTCCAGGTAGAAAATTCTATTTTTAAAAAAAAAAGGCGGAGGGAGGGGGAGGATTAATAATATCTTTTTGTCTGAGAGAGCATCATTATTTCATTTCAATGTTTTCTTTCCCTTTCTTTACTAGTTAGGATTTATCTGTTCTGCTTCCTACTCCCAGATTCAGCTTGATCTAGCCTGCTATGCTCTGCATTCACACATTCATCTTTAACTCCTTCAAACGTGTTTCTTATTCAAAAATACAATGTTGATTGTGAGGATGGGAGGAGGGGAGTATTTTAAAAATATTATTTCTTGTCTGTCTTGACTATCAGGAGAGGTAAGTAGAGGTACAATTGGTGAAATTTTAGTCATGTAAAAATACAAAAGATATCAATAAACATGTATTTTAAGACAAAAAAGGAAACAAAATTAATAACATTGTTTAAAATATCAAAAAAGTCTGAAGATATATGCAATATACCCTACTCCTGACCTTCTACCTAGGGAGTAAAATATCTTCTATTTTCTTAAAAACAAAACTAAAAAGTATTTTATCTTATTTGCTTTAATTTCTAAAAATCATTTTCTCTTTATAATGGTGAAAACATTGATATGCTTTGGAATGTCTGATTCTGTTTTTTTTTTTTTTTAGAAAGCTTTCTCCTGTCCTTTTTTTGTTTTGTTTATTGATATTTAGATATACTTAGTTAATCTTTGTCCCTTGAAAATAAGCTTTCTTTTGGCCAAAAAACAAATGAAACAAATTTGTTAAATTTTGAAAAAAAAGAAAATATTATAATAAATCAGTTCCCCAACTAAATAATGAAAGAATAATAATGTTTTTAAAACTATATTCTCCCAAATATGATCTCAAAATGTCCTCAAATAAGTGTGCAAATCAATTTTATTTTAACATTTAATTTTTAAATATATCTATTCCTATCACATAAAAGCCTTGATAGTCTATCGTTTAGTCCTGGAATTTCCTAAGGCTCTTAGGAAGGCCATTCTTTTATAAGTTATTGTTACTCATAAATTGATCTAATCTAAATAATGGCTCAACCTCCTGATGATCAATATTTTATTGCTTCTACATTGCAAAACACATTATGAATTGTATTCATGATCACTGCAGACATAACAATAATACACATATTATATTACCACTCAGCTTATGTTACTATTTATGAAACAGGATGCTGCTTCAATGATTTTATTTCATTTTTATTAAAATTCACTTTAATTTATAGATAGAAGAGTCATTGAGCAGTTATCATTCATAGAGGTTCTTTTTTAAGGTCATAGCTGTAACTCACTATGATTATTCATTGTAACATTAACCTTCGAAGTGAGAAAAAATTTATCTAAATTTTTTTTTCATCTAGACCACATTTAAAATGAGTTTCCTTTATGTCATTTAGATAATATGAGTAAAAAGGAAAACTAGAGGATGCTGAACAATATATGGAAGACATAAAAATATTTTTAATTAAAAAAAACAGAATAAGAAAAAAGAAAAACAGAAAAGGAATACAAAACAGAATAAAACAAAACAAAAAAGAACTTTGTCATATGCCCTGCAGAACATCAGGAAGGATTCAAATTATATAACAACAAATTAACAGTTCAAGAAGGCTATATATTAGTAGAAGAAATTATATTCATGCGTATCCATCTTTTCTTTACTTCCTTATAAATCATTCTTTTATTTTCTGCTATGCATCTTTTTTACTTTATTCTTTTTTCCCCCTTTTGTCCCCCCACTCCCAAACAGGTTATAGTTAAAACAGGATATATTTATATATACATATGTATGCCCACACACACACACACACACACACACACACACAAACAGACTCTGCTCCCCCACCCCCCACGTTCCTATCCCTACTGACTACTGACTCTGCTTTAATTCTGCTCCTTAATTTGTCTTGCTATTGTTTAACCTCTCCCACCCATGAACCCCTCCCTTGTTTTTTTCCCTCACTTTTTCTTCCCCATCCACTCAATCATCCCTCCTTATTTCTTTATAGATTTTGGATGGTGCTATACTATTCATGGTATAGATGTAGTATTGCCTATTTAATCCATTCCTGATGTGAATGGATTTTCAGAACTGTGAGCCCTCCTCCCCACTCTAATGGCTGTATGTGTATTCTTCCTCTGCACATCCTTCATACAACATAATTACTATTTTAACCTTAACTCTGTCCCAATCTTTCTTTTAAGCTACCCTATTGTTGATGTCCACAATGCATATTGTATGCATTTTCCATATATATATATAAACAAAAACAATTTGTCCGTGTTGAGTTCCCTAAAATCAGTCTTTGATATTGACTTTTATGTTAAATTTTCTATTAAGTTCAGGTTTGGTTGCTAGAAAGTCCTGAAAATCTGCAAGTTCACTGAATGTCCATTTTTTCTCATTCAACATTATAGATAATTTTGCTGATTATGATAATTTTGGCCACAGGCCTTGTTTTTTTGATTCTCAGTAGATATGATTACAGGACCTGCAATCTTTTATTATGGTTGCTGATAAGTTCTCTACAATTCTAATGATAACTCCAGTGTATTTGAATTGTGCTTTCTTTTCTTGTTTCTTGCAAAATTTCTCTTTGATCTGGGTGCTTCAAAATTTGGCAATAATAATATTTCTATGTGTTTTCCACAAAGGATCTCTTTGAGTTGTTAATCAGTGGATTTTTTTCTATTTTTACTTTCTCCTCATATCTACAAGTCAAGAACAATTTTCTTGGATTATTTGTTGCATCATTGTGTCAAGGTTCTTTTTTTGGTCACAAATTTCAGGCAATCTAATTATTCTTATATTTTCTCTTCTTGATTTGTTCTCCAGATATGTCATTTTTCTTGTGTTTCATATTTCATTTTATTTTTTCATTCTTTAGAATCTGTATTGTCATTCCTTAGTCTCTCATTGAGACTATATATCTCCTTCTTTAGTTGGTTGATTTTTTTCATAATTTTCTTGTTTTTCTTGGATGGTTTTTATTTTTAGTTTTTCTTCAATGTCTCTCATTTGATTTTAAAATTATTTTTTTGAATTCATCTATAAATTCTCTCTGGATAGGGAGTTATTCGTATTACTCTATGGTGTAGAAACTTTTTTTTTTTACTTTACTGCTCCCCCTCTGAAGATGAACCCCAGTCTTCTCTGTTCCCATAGTAAATTTCTATGGTGGGGTTCTTTCTTTGCTAGTTCATTTTTTTAAAAAAGACATACTGGTGTAAGCACCTCTAATTGTTGTAGATAAAGGGATAGTGCCTCTCTCTTTACCTGAGCTCTCCTTCTGACCACTAACCAACCTAAACCAAGAGGTCACCCTCCAGTAAGTGCCCAAAGCCAGCAGCTTCTCTGCCTCTTTGCTTCTATACTTATTGGGTATGCTAGTTCCTTCTCACACAGAGCCCTATCTCTTCAACACAGCTGGACCTGGCATTCCTAATCAGCAGAGGTACACTCTATCTTCCAGGACTCAGACTCTCAAGCTGTCCAAGAGGTGAAAATTTTTGGAGTTCCTGCCAAGGCTACAGCCAAATCCAGCTTTGCAACAGGATTCCCCACTTGATATTTCTATGGAGCTAGCCTGAAAATGTTTGTACTTCAAACAGGTTAATCCCCAACCTGGGATCTTTCTTCAGATTTTCTACCTGAAGAACCTTGCTATGGCCAGCATCTTCTTGATTTTTCACCAGTTTATGTTCACCCTGAAGAGCAAATTTGTTCTATTTGGGAAAAAAATCTGCAGGACTTGAAATTTACCAATATACTCCATCATTTTGCTAGAATCCTCTCCTAAGCTATGAAAATTTACAAATTGATTAAAGAAAGATAAATTGATTTTTGTAAAATCATTTATTATAACAATATTTTTATTAAAATCATTTTACATTAATTCTCCCTTTTTCAACTTTTTATTTTGTAACTTATATTGTCATATTTATCTGACTTTCTATAATTTTGGATTGTTTGATTTTGTTTTGTTTTGCATTTTTATTTTTACCTCACTGGCTTTGTATTTTCTCACTTTATGCCTTTCCTTATCCACTTAACTTGGAGATCTACGTTCTTTTTTTGTTTCTGTTCAATCTCATCAAAAATGGCAGGGCTTCTAAAAGAGTACTAAAAGAGTACTTCTCTCTTCTAGAATATCAATGTGTCTCAGTTTCATCATTTGTTTTTATAATACATAACAATTAATAGTTGAAGAAGTGAGAACACTACTAGAAAACCATGAATTGTTAAGAAAGTTCTTGATTGAAAAATGTACTCTCAGGAGACTGGGCTTTGTAGTATATAGTTAAAAAAAAAAAAAACAAAACAAAAAAAAAAAAAACACAATTCATGAATTGGTTTAACATACAGGGAGTCCCTAAAGGTATTGTGCTTTAAGTAGTTTAAAATTACACTAAGTTTTTTGGGATCCCCTGTATATTTGTATATTAATCCCCTTTTCTTGAACTTTCAATCATTTTCTATGTTCTTCTCATGAAGATATTTATGTAATACCAGGGTTTTTCAATTTCTTGTCATTTACATTTATTATTTAGTTGTCTTTATTTAAAAGTAGTAAAGAAGACTTCATCTATTTTTTGCTAGTTAACTTAGATAGGTTACTTTACCTCTTAGTCTCAATTTTTATATATAAAATGAGGAATTGGATTAGATGATTTCTCTAAGTACACTTCTATTTTATATTCTATGAAATATTAAAAACTGAAGTTCCTCAGCTTTATTAAATATATATTCTATAATTCAGGAAAACATCTAAGTCTGCCTAATATTAATAATTAATGTACTTAAATAACATAAAGGATATAGAAAAAAGGTAAGTCAATCACAGCAAGAGTGAAAAATATCAGTTGCAAGTCCTACATGCAGCACAATCAAATGCATAATGATGATGATTGAACCCATGAGGATAGACAAATAAAGAGCCAAATGGACCCAGGAAGAGTTTGGAAAGAAAGCTCTAATAAGCGCTAACTCACTGATTTTTGAGGCAAAATAAATAAGAGAAGAAAGAAGCTAACTGAGTGTAGAAGTAAAGGAAGAGAATATTCAGGAAGAGGGAGTGATTCAGTCCAGGAAATTAAGCCCCAAGTGCTATATGCAAATAACAATCCTAAGGGTCTTCCCTTCCTACATTTATTTATTTAGCTTTTTTTGTTGTTATTCATTAAATGAAAGAAGCCACTTTGGGCCTCAATTTCTACCTACCCTTAATCACTAAGTGTAACCACAGTAAAACTGAAATCTGTTGAAGATCTTACGTTAAAATAATTGCCACTGCATCCAGGGACGTCCCCAGTCATTCCCATCTAGGCCACTGAACCCAGATAGCTCTGGAGGGGAAAGTGAGGCAGGTGAAAGAATAAAGAACAATAAGGGCTGGAAAAAAAAACTGCTTAATACAAAGTAATAAAGTGATTGCAGGAGAACTATGAGTCATTAGTTTCTGTAGATCAGTGGTATCAAGAACTAGATTTCAAGGGCTTTAAGAAATGGTGTTTAATAGAGTCATTTCTTTCTAGAAAAATAATAGAAAAAGGGGAAGGAAAAAAGGAAGAGAAATATTTTGAGATGCTATCAGGATTAAAGAAACATTTTTCCTTTGAAGCCATCCTGGCAGTACTTTGGATGGAGGACTAGACTTAGAAGTATATTAGTTGTGTAATCTGGACAAATCATTTAACATTTCTCAGCCTCAGTTTGCTCATCTATTATATGGGCATAATCATTGAGATTACTGGTGCAATCCCAAACCAGGCCACCAGAATAGTGGGGTTGGCAATCAAATGATGTGGTATGGGGGTGCTACTCCAAAAATATACTGGGGCTACAGGCCAGTGTTGTGAATCATTCCAAAAGAATTTGTAGGCATAGCTCTCCAAATCAAGGAACAAAGATTTTATTACACTGCTAAGAGTGGGCTAACTTCCAAGGGGAGTTAGCATATTAATTCCAAAAAAGAGGTTAGCAAAGGAAGGGGATTATGCCATTGATTGGCAGGCTAGCCCTAAAAGAGAGTTAGCACCCTAAAAGAGCTGATCAATATCTACAATAAAACAGATCTTTTATAACATGGAGGTTTTTCATAACTTCATTTGCTTATTGTATACAGTAAAGGTGGAGTTTCCAGAGAACTACTTCTGAGGTGGGACTATAACCAAAAATCCACTTAAACAAAAGATCTACATAAAAAACAAAAGGTCCACTTAAGACTGAGAGAATCCCAGTAGTGCCCTTGCTTGCTCGCCTCAGGAGCAGTATTCCCTGTTAATGCCCACCTAATTACCCAAGATATCATTATTATTAGCATTTACCTTCTACAGTGATTTTCTAGATCAAATGGAATAACATATATAAAGCAGTTTTCAATCTGTAATGCTGAATATAATTATGTTGTTTTTTAATGATCATTGAGAATTCGGGCAGAAGGAAACAGTATTTTAGGGATCAAAGAAGACAAGGCTGAGATTTAATAAAAGTAATTGCATATCAATTATATAGCCACCTCCCACTATACATGTATATGTACACACATATAAAAGTATATATTTGCAGCAAGGAAATAATATTATCATTAAAGACAAGGTCATAGCAGAGAAAAGGGCAAATGTGGTAGGAACATGTGATACCTAGATATCTAAAGTATTACACCATTCTCCCTAAAGTGCTTGGATTAGGATAAAACAATTGCTGGAAAAGAATAATGTACATTGTAATTTTCCTCATAATCGCAATCAAAGTTTGGGAATCAATAAGTGGGTACAGCTAGAATATAGGATGCATTGATATTTTGTGTTTCATATTCATATTTTTGAAAAATGAAATCTACAGATAAATTTTTAATGAAGAGTAGAGTAGGAAAGAGTAGAGAAGGCAGAAGATGATTTCAAATCTAAAATCAAATATTTACTATCTATATAATCCTGAGCAAATCATTTAAATTTTGTCTGCTTCTTTTTCTTCATTTATAAATTGAGTAATAATACTATCTACCTCCCAGAGTTGTTATGAGGATCTAATGAGATAGTATTAATAAAGTGCTGTGTGAACTTTAAAATACTATATAAATGCAAATTATTATTATTATTATTGAAATTAATTCAATGACATTGTCTATTTTGACGTAAAAAATAAATCTGTTTTTCACTTCAATAGCATCTCAAAATCAGGGGTGAAAGAGAAGAGAGGAAGATAGGGACAAAGCCTTCATTTCTAATGGTCACTAATCACTAAATAATCTTAAATTATAGCATACTCTGTTAGGTAATAAAATAATTGATTTACTTGTGGAAAAATTAACAAAGAGATAATTCATGAATTTGCTAATCTTCCTTACTATGGAAATTAAACACTAATCTTCTGTATAAAATATTATATATTACATAGACAAATAATATGTATGTATGCAGACATGTCTGCTTACAAATATTAATCACTAGTGCTCTCTACAAAACATATATGTTACATATTTAACATATATTAAACATATCCATATATATTTAGACACATTTCATAGAATATTCCATATTATATGTTAACATACTATGCGATGTGCTATAGAATGTACTAGCACAATAAAACTTTACTGTTTAATATATATATGAGTGCATATATGAACTATATCCGTAAGTATGTATGGCTAATGGAACAGAATACTATTAATATTTTCAAAACATCATATCTATATATGTAAATAGAAAGCACACATCTCTAAAATAACCTGTCAACTCCAAGACACTCAAACACTAGAAAAAAAGGTATGTCATGACAAAGATGAAGTATAGGAGAAAGGATACATATTCACTCATTTTGTTTCCTTTTATATAGTACAAGTTGTATTTATACTCTCATATTTCTGTAGGATTATTTAATGATATTCTTTCACTTTAATCAAACAAAACCAGTGACAGGACTTTGCTTTGATTTCTTCCATTAAAAATTCTATATACTTTTGATTATTAAAGAAAGTGTAGTGATGAAATAAAAAGGGAGAGAGGTAACTGAAAGTATTGGTTTTATTTTATATTGATTTACAAACTATAAATTGATAGCTCTGTATGTGGGTATCTTTGTGTATGTAAGTGTTTATGTGTTTCGCTGGCTATCTGTATGTTCTTAGGTGAATGTTTCTCAAATCCCATGCATACCATAGTGACAGAAGTTAGTAGAGAAATTTCTTTCTGAGAATGAAATCTTGTATTTCTAAACCAATTTGATTTGAAGAAATCAAATGTATCAAAGACACTTTACATATAACTGAATAGACAGTAGCTTAATACCTGAAAAATAAACTATGTGAAATACATAAGAAGAATAAAAATATCCTCAAGTTTTATTTTAATTGAAAATACTTCTTTATAAGTCAATGAAAATCTGTTTTAAATCAGTAAATTTAATAAAACAATACTGAAAAAGCATTGTATTTGTATAATGCCATATTTAAATCTATTTTCGTAATATTTCCATATTTAGAAATAATAAAACTACTACTTCTGAGCCTTGAAAGGAGAAATGTTTCTTAAGTGGAATGAGGAGGGTGGGAATATGTTCAAGGAATGACAGAAAAGTTACACAATTACATGAAGTCAAAGTATCAATTTTATGAAACATCAACAATGTAGTTTTGCTGAGATACAAAGAATGTAGAAAGGAATAGTAAGAAATAACTCAGATTGTGGAGGTAACTTTTAACACCAGCTTAAAGGATTTATGGAGAGATAGTGAAGTTTAGAGAATAAATAACAAGGTCATCTTTGGGAAAATTATTTTGACAGCTTTATGGAGAGTAGGAGAGAAATTAGGAGGAAGGACAATTAGAGACATGATGCAAGCATTATTTATTTAATGTTTCATAAATTCACATTGATTGGTGGAGAAGAGATTTAGTGATATATTGAGTCTGGGAAGTTAAAATAGGATCAAATTGTGAAGAAATTTAAATGTCAACCAGAATTTTGTATTTCTCTCTAGACTTTTTTAAACAATGCAAATTAAATATTAAATAATACATACACATGTTAGTTATAATTTTTGTTAAAAATGAAATAGCTATAGATAATGAACTTATTGTGATTCTATAAATGATTTATGACGAACAGGAGACAGTTATGGAAATAGTGTTCCCTTGAGACATTAATTATAACCCAGTGACAATTTAAGTTCTGAATGTTAGCTACAGATTCAAGAAAAGAATCTACTACACCTTCAGTTTTAAGCCAGGATCATATAGATGATCTTTAGACTATATTAGTCACACATTCATACTATGAAACCAATTTGACAGGATTTCCTACTCAGTCTCATTATTACACAATAACTGAAGCACTGATTGATTGCTTGAAAGAAGCACTCAACACTTGTTCAACTTGGTAGAAAAAAGTGTGAAAACCCTAGACTGCTTATCAAAGTTGAGATTTTTACATGCTTTTGTATGTTTCCCTTGTTTTCATCCTGTCACCAGTAAAACAATTCAGAAAAAGCAATGTCTTTCCAAGTCAAGCTATCTTATAAAACAATTAAAACTTGTAAACACAAAAGAAATTTTTTCTTTTTGTTTCATTTTACAAATTGTTTCATCATAAATATACTTTGTTTTCAAGCATAAAGATGAAAATATAATTCCTCTGTTATCATTAAGTTAGGATTTTCTCATTTCCTAGCAGTTAGTAGAAAATCAGTTTAGAGTGATACTTACATTTTAATTAACTGGTAATTTCACCAAAGAAATAAAGAAATACATCAAATAAAACACTTTAAAAAACAAATTATAACACAAAACATTTTATGTTTACGTAGGTTTGACTGATCAAGTAATACCAAAAAAAAAAAAAAGCTATCCATTAAAATAAGTTCAATGCATTGTTAATAAAGACATGGACGTTAAATGCTTAACTATATTTTAAAGATTGTATTGTAGTTATTTGACTCAAATTATTATCTGGATCTCTTTTATTTTACAAAATAAATCCCTATAGATGTCAGTGTTATCAGAAAATGAAAAAAAAAGTTTCATCTTTGGATATTTTTTTTATTGTAGATATATTTTTATTCCTTGATCAGTTATGATTAGCAACATGAAAAAATTGTTAATGCACAGAAATACACATGACAGGTCTTCACATTGGAGTTCAGTATAGTATGTTTGAATAAAGCAGCGATGTTTGAATAAAGAATTATGTGACAATTAGATTTATTAAATGAGCTATTGGTTGCATTAAAATGATTATTAATACTTCAGCAAACATTTCTGAGCATAATATGTGCTTTGAATTTGGTGCTAGGAAAATAAGACAAAGTGTTTCCCATCTTCCAGAAGTTTATAATCTAGTAGAAAAGATGAATGAATGGGCAAATGAATGAATAAGAAAATATAAAATAGAATATTATGATTATATTGATATGTTAAATTCTATAAAGGCAGAAAAAGAAAACACTCCTAGACCAAGTTCAAGAAACTGCAGCAATTCAAAGATAGAATCACTGAAATTATCCTACTTGGATAAGCATTATCTTACTTGGATAAACAAGGTTTTTGAAGACAGAATTTGTTATAAATCAACTTTATGAAGAACAGACAAGTGAGGAGTCAGTCATCAAATGTACAGTGGAACTTAAATGATCTTTTATTATATAGTTTATTAATAAACATAATAATATTTGATAATAATAAACAAATGATAAAGTGCTCTGTCATAGAGATCCTAACATAGCTAGGGTTAACATTCAAAGAACCAGAACATCATGCTGGGTGTCCTTGTTTTTTCTTTCATCCTAGCATGGTGCTTTGCAGGGAGTAAATGCATGGAGTACTTTGCATCTCTTACATGAAAAGTGATGTAAACTAATCTTTTAAAATTAGACCTAGGATTTCATTAGTGTAGGAAAATCCCATTAAGTACATACGCCTTCCAGCATTGTAGATCTGAAACTGTCTCACAGCTTTAGGTCTTAGAAAGTTGCTTAAAGCACTGAGAGTTTAAGTAACCCATCCAAATTCAAAATCATTATACATCAAAGTCAGGACTTAAAACTAGCCTTTCCTGACTCTTTAAGCCAACTTTCTTTCCACTATCAATAAACAACAGCCATTTATTTAGTACTTAATGTTTACCTGACATTTTCTTGTGCATTGGAAATACAAATATAAAAAAAAGAAACAATCTATTCACAATGACAATATGTTGTCATATTTTATGCAGATTGCATATCAGGTAATTTAATATGCAAAGAGAGTGATATTATGTGAAGCCAATGTTAAACTGTATTTGCAGCCTTTTTAAAAGAAATTTCAATAGTATTTTATTTTTTCTAATACACATAAAAATAGTTTTGAAATTCATTTTTGTAAGACTTTGTGTTCCAAATTATTTCTCCTTCCATCCCTTACTTCCCCCCTTCCCAATATAGCAAGTAATCTAAGTTAAGTATGTGCAGTTTTTTAAACACATTTCTGTATTTGTCATATTGCACAAGAAAAGTCAGATCAAAAGAGAAGAACCATGAGAAAAAAATAAACCACCAAAAATTGTAAAAGTTCTATGCTTTGATCCATATTCAGTCTCTATAGTTTTCTCTCTGAATGCAAATGGCATTTTCCATCCAAAGTTTATTAGAATTGCTTTGAATCACCTCCTTGTTGAAAAGAGCCAAGTCCATCACAGTTGATCAACTTGATCAAGATAATCTTGTTGTTACTTTGTACAGTATTCTCGTGATTCTGCTCACTTCACTCAAAATCAGTTCATGTAAGTTTCTCCAGGCTTTTCTGAAATCAATCTGCTTATCATTTCTTATAAAACAATGACATTTCATTATATTCATATAATATAATTTATTCATCCATTCCTCATGGGCATCCACTCAATTTCCAATTTTTTGCTATTACAAAAATGGTTGCCAAAAAAATATGTTTGCATAGGTGGGTGCTTTTTTCTCTTTGGGATATAGATACAGTGATGACACTGCTGGATCAAAGGACATGCATAGTTTTACAACCCTTTAGGCATAGTTCCAAATTGCTATTTAGAATGGTTGGATCATTTCACAACTCCACCAACAATGCATTACTCTCCCAGTTTTGCCACATCCCCTCCAAAATTTATCATTATCTTTTCCTGTCATTTTAGTCAACCTGAGAGATGTGAAGTAGTACCTCAGAATTGTTTTAATTTGTATTTCTCTAATCACTAGTGATTTAGAGCAGTTTTTCATATGACTATCAATTGGGGAAAGATTTGTATTCTTATAAATTTGAATCAGTTCTTGATATACTTTAGAAATGAGACCTTTATCAGAAATACTAGCTATAAAAATTTCCCCCCACATTTCTGTTTCCCTTCTTATCTTAGCTGCATTAATTTTGTTTGTACAAAAACTTTTGAATTTAATGCAATCAAAATTGTCATTTTGTATTTCATAATGTTCTCTAGATCTTAATTGGCCATAAATTTCTCCCTTCTCCTCAGATCTGACATGTATACTGTTCCTTGCTCTTCTAATTTGCTTATTTCTAGAGCCCCCATGTTGGAGTGCCAAAATGTACTGTGCTTTCTAAAGCCCCTACACTGGTATGACAAAATATAACATCTGGACTAGCTCTCTGGAGGATTTAGAGACCAGCCCAAATCCTTAGTCTTAGTGGAGAAGTGATGAAGTGAGACTCACATAGATGGTCAAACATGGAGTCCATTTATTCCAAATTCTCTCTGCCTTAACTACCTTAATACCCTTATATAACTATAACAACACTGCATATAAACTAACTATATACTGGGCATGTGGGAGGACATAAACAATTTGCTATTGTATGTAAATGACTTTTTGCCATTTGATATCACTCTGTTTCAACTACAACATAGATTGTCACAACCTCCTGATTTCTCAGGAAGGCCAAGAGCCCTTAGGGAAGATGGGGAAGCAAATCAGGTTCCCTCTAGGATAAAGGGTTTTAAAGAGTCTTACACTTCACCCCAGAGTTCCCCCTCTACAGCTTATAATATTACTTTTTATGTCTAAATCATGAATCTATTTTGAAGTTATCTTGGCATAAGGTATTAGATATTGGTCAATCCTAGTTTTGCAGCAAAATAATTTACAAAAATTTCTAGCACCCTGAAAAAGGAAGTTGCTACTAAATTTATTGATTACTCACTTGACAATTTACTGTTTATTTGTCAACTCAAGATAGTCTTATGAGTGAAGGGAAATTAAGGATTTTATTAAAATATTTTTTGCTAATAGGAAAAGTACAGCCACCATTTTAATTATAAGTAGACAACTCATCCTCAGATAAATGCAAAAGGAACAGGAAAAATATTTATATGTAGTTTACATGTGATCTAGTGCTTGAATTTACATTGTGAACATAAGAAAAGGAAAAATGGAATTTCTTCTATTGTACTTTTAACACACTGAAAAAAAAATAATTGTTTTTAATCTGATCCAAATAATTTTAAAAGATAATAAAAATAGTAATGACAATGAGTATCATGATGAGAATACATAGTGATAATGTTGAGGTCTAGGTTTGGGGTACCTAAATGAAATTAGGGTTAAGGTCTAGTGGCAGGTTTGGGGTACAGATTTGGCGCAAGGGGGTCTAGTAGTGGCTCGAGTTCCCAATAAAAGCATTTTTTGGCCCAGAGAGCTAGATTGACAAAAGAGGTTTATTATAAGATAAGCAAAGTTAAAGTATAGGCGAAGGTAGAGATAAGGAGGGCACTGGGCAGAGGGTCCAGTGGACAGAGGGTCCTCACATGGTAGCCATATTTGGAATCTCTGCAAAGAGGGGTTCCCAGCGTGGCCTTTTTATAATAGGAGACTTAGCTCGAGGGGCTTTCGGGTGTAGCCCCAAAGTTGGCTCATTTCCGGGTGGGGCTGGGAACAGGTCAGATCTTCTATTGAAATTCAAAGGGACCAGGATTTGTGAGTTAAAGGGCAATTTACATTATTAACTAGGAGAGGGTGGGAATCTAGAAAGCAAGCTTTCCCGCATCAATAACAGCTTTACTTTAGAGGATGATATTTACAGCAGTCATCATAGCTAATATTTTAAGAGTTGGCATTTGATATACATTTGGTGTGTAGTTTTTTATGAGCACCAAATAAAATTTTTAAAGATATTTCTTTCCTATAACCCTGGAAATTGATACTAAACTATATCTTTGAGTGATATTTTTATGTATATCCAAATGGTGAGAAAATTCTATCATTAACTGCTGAGTGAAAATTATGTGAAATGATAAAGCTGTATATATATATATATATATATATATATATATATATATATATATTTACACTGTTTTGTTAAAAATTTTTATATGTGTTAGAATTACTAGGCTTGAAATTTGATAAAACACTAAGCTCATTGAAAAATAGCACTTTAAAAACAGGATTTACACCTTGATAAGTCAAAAGAGGCTTTAGATAACCTTGATTTGAGCATATAATCATGGTGATTAGAGTTTGTTCAAATTTAAAAACCCAACTCCTTCAAAATAAATAAATCCTGATATCTACATTCATTTCAATCACCTTCATTAATGACCTTGAATGCATGAAAAATGGGGAATTTATTCAATGGGGGTTTTGTGACAACCCTATGATTAAACTGTGAAATTAAAATAGCTTGTACTTAGAGTGAAATTTCACACCTGCTGAACTAGCAGACTGTTTCTGAGTTACAATAGTTAGGAAAAATCATTTACAAGGTTTTATTTACATTTGTTTATATAAGCTCTAATGGCCTCAGTAGAAAAAATTTCATGGGTGAAGTAGGGCTTGACTCTTGCCTTGGGGAATACAATGTACTTAGCATATAAATAGTTGAACTATAGGGAATTGCCTGTGGAAGAGCTCCACTAGCATTTTCCTGGAACTTTTTAAATGCAGTTTTTGCATCATCATGAGAAAAGGTTTTTTGTTTTCTTTTAACAAAACAATCTGTTAATATTAAATTACCTACTGAAATTACTAAAATTATCTCTGAAAAGCATTTATTTGGTGCTCAGAAGACTATAGATCAAGAATAAAGTGATCAAATATTGGCAGAGAGAGTTGCAGCTAAGAGTAATCTTACCACTGAATTCGGTATTTTTTGCCAGGTTATATTTTGCACATTGCAATTATATATGAATATTTTTAGCTGTGGAATTGTGAGCTTCCTAGAATTCTAAACTACATGGAATTCAACCACATATAACTTTGTTGTGTGACATCCCCTCCACCCTTCTCATTTTAAAATAAAATAAATTTAAAATTTTAAAATAAAATCAGCTATAAAGAGACATTTTAATTATATAATCTAGAAGGAAAAGTCGATAAACATATACATATAACTTATATATACATATATATGTATATATAAGTTGTATATATAACTTATAACTTGTTTAAACTAAATTGTGTTTATACATATAAACCAGTATGTATATTGTATAAAATATATATGCATGTAGATAGTTATTAGATAAAGGGTAGAGAATAATTTTGAACTGTTACATGAAATTTGAAAATTACATATATCAAGTATTTTAAAATCTTAAATATTATTTTTCAACTTATTTGGTAGAAACATTTTGTGACTTGAAATATATATCTACCTGGGGCATCTAGATGGTAAAAATTGGATAGATGGACAGATCTGGATTCAGGAAGACTCATCTGAATTCAAATCCAGCCTCAGACACTAGCTGTATGACCATAGATAAATCATTTAACCCTGTTTGTCTCAGTTTCTTTATTCATAAAATGAGTGAGAGAAGGAAATGGCATATCACTTCAGTATTTTTGCCAACAAAATCCCAGATGGGGTCACAAAACATCAGACATTATTGAAAACATTTAAATGACAACAACAAACCCTTCCCCCTCCTCTGTCTCTCTCTAAATCTATACACATATGTATATTATACAATATTAAATGTTCAAATTTTTTAAAATGTGAAAGTGAAGTAATAATTTTAAAATCTCCTTTCTCTTGAAAAATTATAATTTCAAGGCAGCTAGGTAGGTGGTGCAGTAGATAGAGCACCAACCCTGAAGTCAGAAGGATCTGAGTTCAAATCTTATCTCAGACATTTATCACTTCCTAACTGTGTGACCCCGAAAAGTAACTTAACCCCAATTGCCTCAACAACAAAAAAAAATAAAAAAATAAAAAATTACATATATATACACACACACATATATATATACACATATACACACATACATAATTTGGCCACAAATAGTGTTTATATACTATAAAGAAGGTTCATTAAGTACTTATAAGTGCTTAGACTCTTAGAAGTTTAGATACTAAAAAGATAAGTTTCTTCTAAGTGCTTTTTGAAACTATATGGAGAAAGAAAAAAGTAGATTTGGAGAGAACATATTATCTGTATCCAGAGAGGGAACAATGGAAACTGAATGTGGATTGAAGCATAGAATTTTCATCTTTGTTGTTGTTTGTTTATTTGCTTGCTTGCTTTTTGTTTCTTGTGTTTTTCCCCCCTTGGTCTTATTTTTCTTGCATAACATTACAAATATGGAAATGTGTTTAAAAGGATTGTAAATGTATAATCTATATCAGATTGCTTACTGTCTTGGGGAAGGAGGAAGTAAGAGAAAGAAGGTAAAAAAATTGAAATACAAAATTTTACAAAAATGAAAGTTGAAAACTATCTTTACATAATATTTGGAAAAATAAAATAGTATTAAGAAAAAAAAAATTTGAAGAAACAGGTAGAAAACTGGTGACTATTCACCCAATGTACTCAAAGAGTACAGACCATCATACTCAAGTGATGACAGCCATTTATCAGTTCTAGAACTTTTTCTGTCTTTGACAGTGCTTGTTTGGGGATAGTCTGGCAGTCTGGCAATAATTGAATCTGGCAATTTCCATTCAGATCATCATTATCACCTCTTCTCCCCCCATCAACAAATTATACTGTATCTCCTGAAAGCATGCAGGGTAGAACCACTTGAATTTTATCTTCCCCAAATCCATGTTTCTGTAGTTAACAATTTATTGCTCTGCTATGAAATGGGTCTGGTCTCATATACTTTTCCCACACTTTGCCTTTCCAGCTCCCCTCCATGTAATACCTTATTATAAAGAATAAAATAAATAAATCCTTAATAAATTTCAATTTATCTATCTCTGTATTGTTGAAGATGTGCACATTTTGCAAATCCCAAGAAGTAGCCAAGAGACAACTACAATTACCAATGAATAACAATACTATCTTCATCTTATTTTTTTTTCTACTCAGGACTATACTAGGTACTTGATAAGAAGATCAAATCCAAACTCCTAATTTTGACATTTAAGAACCTCCATAATTTGGCCCTAATTTAACTCCATGTTACCATATCACACATAATTTAATAGAAACTCTTTCAACAATTACAATCAGGTCTTACCCTTACAGTATCTCATATTTATCATATTAATTCTGATGGACCTGGCCATCCTCAGCAATGAGATGAACCAAATCAGTTCCAATGGAACAGTAATGAACTGAACCAGCTACGCCCAGCGAAAGAACTCTGGGAGATGACTAAGAACCATTACATTGAATTCCCAATCCCTATATTTTTGCCTGCCTGCATTTTTTATTTGCTTCAAAGGCTAATTGTACAACATTTCAAAGTCCGACTCTTTTTGTACAGCAAAATAACGGTTTGGTCATGTATACTTATTTTGTATCTAATTTATATTTTAATATATTTAACATCTGCTGGTCATCCTGCCATCTAGGGGAGGGGGTGGGAGGAAGGAGGGGAAAAACTGGAACAAAAGGTTTGGCAATTGTCAATGCTGTAAAATTACCCATACATATAACTTGTAAATAAAAAGCTATTTTAAAAAATCCCTCACTTGATCCAACAATTGCCACTATCTGTTAACTTATATTTCACCTCCCTTTTATGGCTAACTTCCCTGAAAATAATTGTTTCTATTTCCTATCTTCTTTTCTAAATCCCCTGAAGTCTAACTTCCATTCAGATTGCTCAACTGAAACTGCTCTCTTCAAAATTATCATTAATCTCATAATTGCCACACTTAATGAGCTTTTCTCATTTTTCACTCTTGGAATCATGATTAGACTACAGCTTTTGACACCATGGGTCACTCTTTTCTATTGTACACCCTCTTCTTTCTAGGCTTTTATGACACTGTTACTTTTCTGACTTTTCCTCATCTTCCTTTTTAAAATTTTTTGATGGTCACATCCACTAATGCTGGATGGTATCTATTTATCCTCCAAAGATCTGATCTGAGCCCTTGTTTCCTATACTGCTATACTATATTGATGAATGACCTATGGATTCAATTATCACTACTATGCTAATGTTTATAAGATCTGTTTAATCCAACCTCAACCAGTCTCTTAATTTCAAATGTTATATCATTGACTATTAGATACATTGAATTAGAATGCAATAATTTCCTCCTCAGAGAACTCTCAGAAAAGAATTTTCATGTTATCATTAAGGGTCCTATGGTTCTTCCAGTCCTCATCCTTGACTCAGCCATAGTACACACCCCACATATTCAATCTTTTATTAAGTCCTATCATTTCTCCCTTTATAACATTTTTCATATGGAAAGAGATGTTTTCTCTCCAATCACATAGCTACCACATTGCTGCAGGCCTTCATCAACTTATATCAAGACCTCAGTAATAACCTAATATTAGTCTTCCCATCTTGTCTTTCTTATTTCAATCCATTCCCTTTTTGGCTGCCAATGTGAGCTTCCTAACGTGCATGGATCTTTCATTCAAATGACTTTTTCAAACGCCCTCTTACTTCCTACATCAAATATAAAATTCTATTTGGCTTTTAAAGTTTCTTATTTTCCTACTTTTGTGATCTTACAATTTAATCCTTTCCAGAAACAAGGACCCCTTTTCTTTGTATCTCTATCATTTACTATGCCTAGTATTTTAGGAAGAACTTAATAAACTTGCAGGCTCACTGATATCATGTCATCAAGATATATATTATTTGACAATATGGGGAAGATATAAGCAACTTTAACTTTTCAAGTGGGCATTTTTTTTTTTAAATTTAGCATTCATGTTTTATATTTTTCTTAAATAAACAGCCCCCAACAAATATTTTCTTGATGTCTTGGGATTATCATATACCTGATGACTGTTTCCACATAGGCCAGGGAGATATGTCTTATGCCTCTGGAGTTAAAATAATGAAATGTCAGAATTTCCGTTCCTTATTGATCATCACTTCTAATCACAAACAACACAAGTTAATTATTGCTTATCTTCCTTATCTCTACTGGCTCCTAGTCCCTTCTCTTTTCCCCATGCTTTTCTGTTTTACCACTTATATTTCCTATCACTCTTCACCTAGCTATATATGTACAATCCCAAATAACCACAGTTTTCATTGTTTCCTCATATTGAACCGCTGAATCAAATGCAGCAAATGTAATTTTCATTTCTTCTTTGTTGTTGGGTCTTAAGGCAGTTTTGATTTTTTGGTTTTTGTTTGTATTAGACATTTCTTCAATTGCTTTCAGAAAAATTCGGTAAATAGGTGGGTTCCCAAAGATTGTCTTTGTTTAACCACAGATGTATTATATGTTTCCTGTGTAAATGATGTATTCTCCTATTTAGCAGAATGGCTAGGCAGTTACAATTAGGTTGAGATCACAATCAAGAGCAGGCAGATTTAGCCAATCCTTAGCCTGTACCTGCCTTTTAAATTTGTTTTAAGGTTTATTGTTCTGAAATTGACTGTCTTCCCAGTAGAGTGAATAGGCTCCCAATGTTTCAATTCCATCCCCATCTCAGCATCCTAAGAAATAACTTGGTTTTTGGTTCTAGTTCTCAGAAAAACCCAAACTGAAGAGGAGATGGAAGGAGATGGAAGAACATAGAAGGCAGAAAAAAGGATACCCAGAGTACTTTAAAAAATGAATCAAGTACAGAACAGGCATTTTTATCCCACACAGAAAAATAAATGCTAAACACTGAAGCCCAATCAATTGAGAAACTAGTATTCAAGACTTGCTGAGACATGTGCTACATGACTAGTCATTAGGTTTTTAATATTTAATCTTTATTGAATACAGTAAAAATCCATGAAAAGAGTATTCTTCCTCCTACAAAGTCTCTTTTTCTAAATGATACATTACCCTTTTTTTAGCTGATCTGCCTCTGCCATTGTTCCTTTCTTAACTATGTATTCTGACAATTGATACTCTATTGTTTGTTTTTTTCATGCTCTCACAAAGCCTTATGCCAAAAGAATTACACTAACAGGAAGCTGCCTTGTCTTAGGCAGAGGAGATTAATGTGACTCAATATTGAAATGAAGGGGAAAGAGACTTGACTAACACAGGGGGACAGGGAGACCAACCAGTAGGCTATTGCTGTAATCCAGTTATGAGATGAGGGTTTGGTGGGAGTAATAGACATGACAAAGGTGATAGACTCAGAGGAGAGTTTGAAGCATATTTTTCTCTCTTTTTTAAAAAAAGAACATCTCTAATACATCAATTGGCTTTGCATGACTTCATATTTGTAAAAGACTTTCTGTTGTTTGCTTCCTTAACAGGGGAGTGTTGGGGGAAAGAAAAACTGAAAATGTAAATAAAATAAAATCGAATAGAAAAAAGAAGAGTGAATATGTATGAGTTGTTATGAAAGTGGAATAGAAAAGACTTGGAAACATTTTGGATAAGAAAGAAGTATTTTGGGTGACAGATGACTTAAGAGTTTGGTGGTGCTTCATATTAATAGGTACAATTTTATTGTGGTGGTGATGGTTAAGTTGCTTTTTAAAGTCATATTCAATCCTTTTTTTTTTTTAAATCTCATTTGGAATTTTCTTAGCACAGATTTTGGCATGCCATTTCCTTCTCCAGCTCATTTTACAGATGATGAAGTTGAGGCAAATAGACTTAAGTGAGGGAGAGAGGAAAAGAGAGAGAGGGAGGGAAAGAACAAAAACAGTTTTCTCAGTTGAATGATAAGATTAGAAGCCAATCAATAAAGTTAATAAGAGCATGAAAGGAAGGAAGGCTTTATTTTAGAACAACTTCTCAAGGAGTTTAAGGATGGAGATTAAGGGATCAAGTAAGGGTTAATTCAGAATGGAGAAGACATGGATATGTTTATAGAAGGAATTAGAGTAGCCAGTAGATAGGGAAAGATTAAAATTAGAGAGGAGAATGGAGATGATAGAGGGAGCAATTTGCTGAAGAAGATGGGATAGTATATAATAACCTAGGAGTGTAGAGGGGTTTGCCTTTGCAAGGAAAGGAGGATCACTTCTTCATGAAAGACAGTAGTGAAAGAAAAAGATAATGGAGGAAGTTATCTGAATAATGTGAGATGAGGAACAGGGTATAGTTAAGAAGGAACTCTTAGTGAATGTTCTGAATATAACAAAATTCTAAGAAAAGAGAATGGAGGAGGAGAAGTTATAGCAGATTTTAGGAGGGATAAAAAAATTTGAAAAAGATACTGTGTTTAGTGAAGTACTAATTTTATTAGGGAGTAGCAAAAGATTCCCTTGCTATAGATGGAGAAGAATACAAAAATATTTAAGAGGAAACCCAGATAGATGTTGCAGTGCACGAAGTATGAGGCTTGGAGTCAAGATTAATCTGTTTGAGTTCAAATCTAGCCTCAGACATTTCCTAGCTGTGTAACAGTGGGCAAAATGATTAAGTTTGCCTTGGTTTCCTCAATTGTAAAATGAGCTGGAAAAGGAAATGACAAATCACTCCATTATCTTTGCCAAGAAAATCCTAAATAGGTTTGCAAAGAGTCAGACATGACTGAACAATAACTAGCTTGTTAACCATGAAACAAGTAACTCAGCTAGCCCAACACACTCTTTTCTCCAGTCCTCCACTCCCAGTGGAGGTTTTTCTCTGGGCCAGCTGATTTTGGGCTGATCTAGTAGGCCTGAGATTCCCACCCCAGAGTATATTATTTTGACACTGTACATATTTTCTTCAGAGAATCCTTCCATATTTTGGTACCTCACTTTCCATAGATGTATTCTCCACACTTAGGCTGGGCCTTGGAATGTATGTTTTGCTCAACCTATATTCAAGTCCTCTCTAGCTTGGTAAGATCTACCAGAGCCTGTCTTTCACTGATATAGCCTTTGATAATTAAGGTCATCTTTATGTTAAAAATAAAGCACATTTAAGTACTTCCTATGTTACATTACCTAACCATCTTTGACTGTGGATAAAAATTAATATTATATTTCCTACAATTGGATATGTGAGTATCACTATCTACTTAATATCTAGATTTTAGAACTGATATGCAAAAAGCTAAATAATGCAGAGGTTTCTATGGTTGTTAAGAGTTGTTTTTTTTTTTTTTTTTTGGTTTGTTTGTTTGTTTGTTTGTTTTGTTTGTTTTGTCATTGTTTGTTTGTTTTGTTTGTTTTTGATTTAGGAGTTCTTTTGCCTTCATGGTAATTATGATGACATACAATTTGGGCAACTTCAACTGGTCCTAAGTCCCCAACACTTCTGCTAAACATGCCATTTGCATGATTTTTTCCCTCCACCTTGTTTGTGCTAGAAGAGTTACTGTCTGCCTGAACGTAATTCTAATGTGAAAGCAGGTGCAGAAAAAAACATTATACAGTGTCCTGACTGGGATATGGGTAATTTTGTTTTAGTTCAATCTTTTCTTTAACAAGCTGTATGAACTTAGGCAAATCACTTAACCTCTCTGGTTCTCAGTTTCATTTGAAAGATGAAGGAGTTCTCCTGTGCAACAAGAGAACTGTTTGGTTCTGCACACATATATTGTATTTAGGATATACTATAACATTTAACATGTATAAGACTGCTTGCCATCTAGGGGAGGGAGTGGAGGGAGATAAAGGAAAAGTGGGAACAAAAGTGAGTCCAAGGGATAATGTTGTAAAAAATTACCCAGGCACATGTTTTGTCAATAAAAAGTTATTAAAAAAAATGATGAACAGGTGATTTTAGAAAGGACTGGAAAGATTTACATGAACTGATGCTGAGCAAAACAAGCAGAACCAGGAATACATCATAAGCAAAAAAACAGCAAGAAGGTGCAATGATCTCCTATTAAAGACATAATTCTTTTCAGTGGTTCAGCGATGCAAAGCAATCCCAAGCAATCCCAATTAACTTTAGCTAGAAAATGCTATCTGTATCCAGAAAAGGAACTATAGAGACTGAATGTAAATCAACAGATGCTATATTCACTCTTTTTCTATTGTTTTTTTCTTTCCCATAGGTTTTTTTCCTGTTTTGTTCTGATTTGTCTCTCCCAACATGATTTATAAAGCAATGTGTATTAAAAATAAATTAATTTTAAAAATAAAAACAATTTTAAAAAAAAGAAAAATGAGGGAGTTCCCAAAATTTTATGAAATGCAGAAAATGACAAATCATTTCTATCCTGGACTCTCAACAGAACAATATTTTTCATCCAACAATCTGTATCAATGTGACACTGGTAGAAATTTGAGTTACCAGCTGCTTCATTATCACATTAAAAAATACAATCATAGATCTATAGCTTGAAGGAATCTCAGAGAAAATTAATTAAACACTCTTTTTTATAAAAGAGAAAACTAAAATCAAATGTCTTGCTCAAGGAAACACTGGTAATAAGCATTAGTAGTAAGATTTGAACCCATGTTAGAGTTAGTGGTGCCCTTTATGTTGTACCATAGTGTAGGAACAAAGAGATTGCATTTGACAAATATAAATATTATTGTTTCATCTGCCTTTATTTAACTATCCTTAAACTTAAACATTCTTTGGTATCTCAGCCACAATCATACCAAATAAAATTAAATATGAATGGAAAACAGAAATGTTAAATTTCCTAACCATTAGAATAAATTTTGCACCCAAGGTGCAAAAATACTGAGTTCAAATGTAGTCTGTTAAGACAAATTTTCATATGTTCCAAAGTTAAGGTTTTTTTGCAGTTGGGCCCATTTTTTGCCACTAGAATTATAAAATACAGAAATTCAGTTTACTGTGGAAATATGCATAATTTAAAACTTCAATCCATTAATTATTTTCAAAATATTAAAGAAAAATTATTGATAAGGTGTTAAATTTAAATAATTAAAACGCTAAGTTAATTTGTTAAAAGACATTTTGACTCTTTATCAAAGCAGTATGTTTTAAAAATATTTTGAATTGAACTTCAGAATGACAGATAAAAATATTTACTCTTAGAAACTGTTATTTTCTGGAAAATGTTCTTCAATATTTTAATACTCTAGAGAAAATATTCTTATTGCCATGTTAAAATAGATTAATAATTTAAAGTATTCAAAGGTAGTTTTTTTTTCTCTCAAGCTTTTTAAATGATAAATAGAAAGTCTAATATAACTATCATTACAACTTTTAGTCCCTTAGATATCTGAAATCTTTCGTTTTTTAATTTCTTTAGTTTGTTCATTTTAATGGGTACTTAACAAAAAAAAAGTCTTTTTAATCAGTTCCTCAAACTTTTGTTGTCTATTGTTGCTGGACACTATTCTGTTCTCACTACACTGTTCTGTTCTGTAGGTATTGGCATATGACTGGACTATAATTATATATATATAATATATAATATAATTATATATATATAATTATATAACTATAAAATCCATATCCCTTCCCCTAATACACACACACACACACACACACACACACACACACACACACACACACATTTTCTTTCTTAGAATTTATTTCTCCCTTTTCTTTAAAAAAAAAAAACAACTCTTGGGGAAGATACATGAATGGAGAGAAAATTAGATTTAGTTTAATTTTATTCCTTCCCCCATTTAATAGTATAAAAAAAGATTACACTGGCTGGATTTGAACTCAGCTAATCAAAACATCTTAATTATGTAGAAAAAAAAACCTCTATACTTTTTATTAATTAAAAGATGATTTATTCTTGTGAACTATTCATCCAGCACTAATCACAAATCAATTTGCTGACAGTTTAAAATAAGAGAAATTTTTATATGCTGCACAGATAATCTATTTAACAGGTCAAATCAATAGTTTTGTGACATTGCTTCCTCCCAATCAGGTACTATAGTGATAACCTTATTTCTTTTTTTAAATAATTTTTTAGTTCTCCTAGGCAATCAAGAACAGGCAGGGACCTCATAGTAATGTGATATCCCTGTATTAGTGAACACAAATCAACTCATAAAGGAAAAGTGTGCTTTAAATAGATTATGGAGATTATGCAGATTTTGCAGAACAAAAGGAGTGACAGTTTCTCAGATTGAATTTGAAAGTAAATCTTAAACATCTATTAGGATTCCTCAAATATACATAAAATACATAGATTTTTCACTTTTGCCTTTTTCCAAATTGTTCTGAAATTCATTTCAATATGTGTATACTTTGTATAATTGTGTATGAGAAAGATAAAGCAAATACTGTTTTTAATGTGAAAAGAAAATTATTGAGAAAGTAAAAGTTTCCCATTGGAATCACATTATAAAATTTAAGGGTATAAATTGTTCCTCTCTGATGAGTTCCAGGATGTTATGATAGGAAATAAAAATAACTATTTGTAAACATGTCATTTAATAATACCTATCATTAAAACACATATAATATTTCTCAAATTTTATTCCCAACTACTTTAGCTAAATTCCAGTATTTGTTTGTTTAAAATTACAGCAATAAGTTTAAAATTTAATTCATTATACATGAGTTTATGAACTTATGAGAAATTCACCTATTATCTCTGAAATTTTGTTATTCACTATTTCTTACAACACAATAATATTCTTAATATTTATATATCACAGGTTGTTAAATCATTCCCTTTTTATTTCAAGTTCTTTCTTCAACAAAAGATGTAACTATCAATATTTGTATATATCTATCAGTTTTTTCCCCTCTCTTTGACTCTTTGGTATATATATTCACAGGACCAGATAAAGTATTTAGTTATATTTTGAGTATAGTTTCAAACTGTTTTCCAGAATGTTTCAACCAACTCACACATCTTCAAACTGTTTATTAGGATCCTTGCCTCTAATAGTTGTCATTTCTTCTTTTTTATTTTTGTAATCTTTTAAATTTAACCTTAGAATTGCTTTCATTTATATTATCTTTAAGTTAATAATACTTCAGAGCATCTTTTCTTTATATTTCTAACAAATTGTTTGATGATTGATGTTTTTTAATCATATTTATGTGTTATTGTTATACCGGTTATTCTTTAATTATTTCCCTTGACAATCTTGACCATTAATCCATCTGTATTTAGTTATTATTTTATCTACCTTGGGAATTTGATTGATATCTAGCTTAATCTGTGAATTAATTTCAATAGTAAATGATTTTTTTTAATTTCATGGACATTGTCCAATCATGGGAAAACTAATATCTTTCCAAACATATAAGTCTCTATTTCTGTAAAGAATGTTTTGTGGTTCAACAAAAGTAATATGAGTCTCCATTGGTAGATTCATTTTGGGAACTCTTTCAGAATTTGAGTTTTGATGGACTCAATTTCTATTTTACCCTCTGATTCTAGAGTACTAGGGCTATTTTCCTTGCTAAATTTTTGAAAGGTGATGTATAGGCTTTTAAACATTATTATTATAGCTTTCAGGTAGTTCAATAATTCTTAAATTATTTTTCCTTAATCAATTTTCCAGGTCAGTTGTTTCTCCAATGAGGTATTTCTCATTTTCTTCTATTTTTAAAAAAATTTTATTGGATTGTTTTTTGATGTTTCAGGGAGTCACTAGCTTTGAGTTGCTTGATTCTAATTTTTAAGGAGTTATTTTCTTTAGGAACTTTTGTAGCTTCTTTTTCATTTTGTTTATTCTACTTTTCAAGGAGTTCTTTTCTTCAGTGATTTTTGTATATATTTTTCTATGTGACTAATTGTGTTTTTAAAAGAATTCTTCTCTTCTGCTTCTCTTAACCTATTTATTTCATCATTGTATTAAGAGTTTTCCTTGTTTACTCATGCCTCAAGGCTCAGTTTCTAAATGAGGACTTTCTGCCAAGGCCAAATACTTCTCCCTCATGCAGCAGTTTTGGATGGAATAGTTGGTTCATCCCAAATTCACATTATAGTTGGATTTTGTTTCTGTGTCTACAACTCAGTTCTTGATGGCATTGCCTTATTTTTATTTTATTTTATTGCTGGACATTACTTTCTTCTCAGCTTCAATATCTGTATATTTCTTTTTTTCCCATGAGTTATGGGCAAGAAAATATGTGGTAGTTATCTGTGATATGACTATAAATCTGATATAAGTATCAAATTTATCCCCCTCCTCCTATCACAAACATCCTTTTTGTATCTTAGAATATCTTTCTCCCTGCCTTCTTTCATATATCACCTGGTTCCTTGTATTTACATATGGCCTGGTGCCTCTGTGGGCTTTGGCCATTCAATCATCTTATGCAGTCACCTTTTTCCCATTTATGTGGAACTTTGTTCCATCATATAATTCTGACAGCTTTTGAGCTGAGATTTCATAGAATTCAGACTCCATTTAAATAGACAGCAATATTTTCAGATCTCTTGGTGTGCCTCAGATCAGAAATTCCACAGGTTTCCACTTTTCTGGTGAAGTCCTAGACTGAAGGAGGAGCACACTAAAATTTTCATAGTTTTATTGAATCTTTTTGATTTGGCACTTTTCATCTTTGCTGGGATATTTCTCCCTAAAAGTGGCTTCAATAAGGAACTATCAATTCATCATCAATTGCTAGAAATAAATTTATTTTTATTAGTCAATTCAAGTAGAAAAATTCATTAATCGTCAAAACTGCCAATCATAGCCTTGAGGTCAACATTAATAATATAGTCATTTCTTAAAGCACTGCAACAAAACCTTATATTTAAGGTATAAATTAGATTTATACTTGTTTATAAAGAATATTTAATTAATCCTCAGCCTTGTTTAGAATAGCTTATACATGGAATAGATGAGATACACATGATACAATAATCAAAGCTTATTGGTATTTGACAAATTCCCAAACTCCAGCTTCTGGAATAAGAATTCACTATTTGATAAAAATTGCTGGGAAAAATAGAAAATAATATGTCAGAAATTCAACATAGACCTACATCTCACATCCTATTCCAAAATAAGGTCAAAATGGCTACATAATCTGGGCATAAAAGATGATACCATAAATAAATTAGGAGAATAAGGCATAATTTACCTATTAGAACTTTGAAGAAGGGAGGAATTTATGATTAAAGAAAATCTAGAGAACATTATGAAAGGCAAAATAGACAACTTTGATTACATTAAATTAAAAAGGAAACAAAAACCACAAATAAACCAAACCAACAGAAACAAGATTAAAAGGGAAGTACAAAGCGGGGGGGGGGGGGGGGGGGGGGGGGGGGGGGGGGGGGGGGGGAATTTTACAGCCAGTACTTCTAATAAAGATCTCATTTCTAAAATATATAAAGAACCATGTCAAATTTATAAGAATACAAGTCATTCCCAATTGATAAATGGTCAAAGGATATGAACAGACAATTTTCAGATGATGAAGTTAAAGCCATTTATAATTATATGAAAAAAATGTTCTATATCACTGTTGATTAGAGAAATGCAAATTAAAACTCATACCCCTCAGTATGGTTAAGATGACAGGAAAAGATAATAATAAATGTTGGAAGGGATGTGGGAAAACTGAGACATTAATGTGTGGTTGGTGAGGTTGTGAAATGATCCAACCATTCTGGAGAGTAATTTGGAACTATGCCCAAAGGGCATATCCCTGATCCAGCAGTACCATTATTGGGTCTGTATCCCAAAGAAATCACAAAAGAGGGAAAAGGACCCACATGTGCAAAAATGTTTATAATAGGTTTTTTGTTTTTTTGTTTTTTTGTGGTAGAAAAGACTTGGAAAAGGAGTGAATGCCCATCAATTAGGAATGGCCTAACAAATTGTGATATATGAAGGTAACAGAATGTTGTTGTTCTATAAAAAAATTATGAGCAAACTGATTATAGAAAGGCCTGGAAAGATTTACATCAACTGATACTGAGTGAAACAAGCAGAACAAAGAATACATTATACACAATAACAGCAATAATGTGGATGATCAGCTATAAAAGACTTGGTTCTTCTTAGTAATTCAGTGATTCAAAGCAATCCCAATAGACTTTGGACAGAAAATGCCATCTGCATTTAGAAAAAGGCACTAAGGAGACTGAATGTAAATCAACACATGTTATATTCACTTCTATTTTCTGGAGGTTTTTTTTATCTCTCATGGTTTTTCCCTTTTGCTCTAATTTTTCTCTACCAAAATGATTAAGATAAACTTACTACAATTTTTAAAAAAAGAACTAAAATAATAAAAAAATAATTGGTGAAAATTGTGAAGATTGAGATATACGAGTCATTACAGTAGTTTCTCCCTAACTTAAATCTGATTGTTTTTATTGCTATCCATTCTAATTCTAATCTCATATTTTAACTTTTTATTGGTAAACACATATATGTAAATTTTGCTTAATACCAAAATTTCTATTTGGATACGTGTGTGTGTAAATATGTGTGTATGGATAGATATAAAACTTTCAACTAATTTTGCCCTTATATGTACCCATTTACAAAAACACATTTGTTTGGGGTTTACTATCCTTTTATAGAGTTATTAAATTGATTTTTATAATTGAAGTGTCTCAGCTGATGGCTTTTTTTCAAAACTGACTTAAGGGACCTATGTTTTGGAATTATTTTGATATTACTTCACAGTTAAAAAAGACAACTAGGAATGAATCAAAGGAATTAATCATTGACAATGTTTCAGAAGACAAAGTTGTTCACAAGCTATTCAGATACAAATGTTGGTTGGAGTTTTTATATTATTTTATGCTTGTTAAAGTACACAGTCAGTGGCATTCCATGGCAGAAAGAAAATGCAGTCCTTGGACTAAGAGGTGGAATCAGGTGGAATCTTCCTATAGGAAAATTCATTTCTCTAGAGTTAATAATTTCTAAGATAGGAAAATCCTCATTCAAGGTTGAATCAGTTTGGCTCATTCTGTCATTTCCACCAGGGAGAATAAATTTCAGCCTGAGAGTCTCTTATTGACAGAATTCCTTTGGTCTTTTTTTATCGAAGGAATATATTTCTCCAAAATTCACAATATTCATGTTGATAGTCCACTATGGTTTTGCCTCTGTTTTGTCTCATTCTACAATTTAAGATTATTCACTTTTTCTAACTGATATTTCATTTCTAAATAATTCAACAAAAGGATTAATAGAATTCAATAGATGACATTTATTATATCAATATACTAATAATACTGGATACATTCATTGACTAAGTCATTAACTTGTTTCATAGCATTTGCTCCTCAACTCCAATCAGACTACTTTTCTTTTGACTAAATCTGAAATATAATGATCTTTTATCTCTATAAGACTGTGAGTGGCAATTAACTGGCTCCATTATGAAAATTTCTAAAATCACAGATTCCAATTTTCTGCTTCAGTGTTTTAGAAAGCTTGTTTTAATACATATGGACACAAGACAAACCCATCTTTTACTTGGTTAGAAAACTC
The DNA here is from genome assembly GCF_016432865.1 of Antechinus flavipes. NCBI lineage: Eukaryota > Metazoa > Chordata > Mammalia > Dasyuromorphia > Dasyuridae > Antechinus > Antechinus flavipes. The sequence continues at coordinate 186,584,957 of NC_067400.1, read as the reverse complement.
TTCAAGCTTAATTTTTTTATAATGCCTGTGCAATAAGTTGGGAATATGTTCATTATTCATTACAGGAAATTGTACAACTATATTTTTCTAGATATAAATCATATGTAAATGAAATAAATTTTTAGGAATATTCAAGTATCTTATTTTCCATTTAAGAAAAATCAAACAATAATTCAGACTATTATTTAATGTAATATAATTCAGTACAATTGAAGAAAGATATTTGGTTAAATTCTGTTGTGAAAGTTGGTTAGTTGTTGTCTTTTGTTCTCAAAGAGGACATTAGAGTTAAGTGTGTTCAGTTGTGGATGATCAGACCAATACAAGCTCTGAGTGCTCTGCCACAGGTCAGACACAAATAGTCCATATGAAATTTGGGACAGCTTCTCTAATTCTGTGCATCTTGCATTTCTTTTGGGCTAATTTAATTCTACCTTTGCTTACAGAGCACAGTACTTTCTCTGATTAGGGCATGCCATGATGGGCGACCCTGTGCCAGGGTCTGCCATATCATACAATCTATTCTAAAGTTCTTAAGAGATATCTTGAGAGTGTCCTTGTATCACTTTTTCTGATGACCTTGTGAGCACTTTTCCTATGTAAGTTCTCCATGAAATAAAATTTTTGGCAAGGATACATTTGGCATTTGAAGAATGTGGCCAGACCAATAGAATTGTGCTCTCTGCAGTAGAGTTGGAATGTTTGATAGTTTATTTTGAAAAAGGACTTCAGTGTCTGACATCTTATCCTGTCAGCTGATTTTAAGAATCTTCCTAAGACAATTAAAATGGAAGCAATTCATTTTTCTGACATGGACCAAGTTTCACAGGCATACAACAATGAGGTCATCACAGTGGCTCTGTAGACCTCCAGTTTGGTAGTCAGTCTAACAAATACAAGTGAAAGGCTCCTGTTTAAAACCATTCAGTGACTTTATTACCTACCAAATAAAATTCTCAGTCTTCTGCTTGGCATTCAAAGCTTTCTACAATCTCTCTGTCATCACTCTATTTTTCGAATCTTATTTCATATCACTTTCTTCCAAGCTTGCTGTGCTTCTGTCAAATTCTTCCTTGTATACATATCGCATTTTCCAAACTTCATGCCTTTTATTATGTTATTCGCAAAGACTGGAATTTTCCTTATGTCAACCTGTTTTTATATTCTTTTTTAAAATGTTATATCTTCGTCACTAGCAAATATTCTTGATGGCATTTTAAATGAATCAAGCTGTTGAAAAGTGACATTCCTTTTTACTGGAGGATGAGTGAGATACAAAAACAAAACAAAAAAAAAAAACAGTCCTTCATTAGTGATTCATGAAGAAAATCTTAACTTTCTATTTGGCCTTGTATAGTGCTCCTCATTTAATACACAACTAATGCATTATTAAAAAATGAATTTAGTCGATTATTTTAAACAGGTAAGTTATAGGGTTAGAGTTATATATTACTATGACAGAATTTCTTAAAGTGGCTTAGTATAAATGAAGAGGCACTAGAGGAAAGGAAAAACTAGAAATAAAGTCAATGGTTTGGAGCCACTGACATTAATCCAAAGGAGAGATGATGAGACCTTGAAATAAGATGGGAGTTGTGGGAATGAAAATGAATGGGAAGCATATTCTTTATTACTTCACTTCCTTGTGTAATATATAAAAGACTGTGAGGTTTTAATTGAAAAGTGGCTCCTCTGGCACTGACACCATATCACACACACACACACACACACACACACACACACACACACACACACACATCTGTATATGTATGTATGTATACATAATTGAAGTTTTTAAAGACCTTTGCTATTTTTCATTTGCTAAATTACACTAGAGTTCTTAAAGTGGATTAGTGTAAAATGAAGATAATCTAGTCACTCCATCCAGAACCAAATGGCCTATGCTATAACAGGGCACTGGGTAGTGTTTGTAAATGATCTTTTTAAATTGCCATGCTAAAAGTTATGAGAAAATTTTCATACCTTGAAATTCCTAGGAAAGTGTCGCAAATTGTGACACCCCTGAAATATAGCTTTTCTATAATTTATCAAATGTAATTCACTTATAGACAAAAAATATCAGTATCTTCTGTAGAATTGGAATTTGGAAAATAATTATATCAGTAAAAGAATTATTATAAAGACTCAAGCATAGATTCAAATAAAACTTGGTGCCACATATAAAATTAATCTTGTGATTTTCTTTCAGAATTCTTCTGGGCAGTAGTTGACATAATAGAATTGAACATAATGATTAATAGTCACTTTTTATTTAGAAGCATAAGAAATATAATTTCACTGCACAGTTGGCTATGTGTGTTATGGAGGATTTTATCTTCCTCTAAGCATGAAAAATTTGCTTCTATATGACACTGGGCCACAAGGATGAATAGTCTGATCTGCTATGCAAATTCCATTTGAAGCTTTAAAAAAAATGACCATTTAATTATTTCCAAATTGCAAATGATTTTAAGTAGTTAAATAGCCTTTCAGATTTTTTCAAGCATGAAATTAATCAAGCGAAAATTTAGTACCAGTAATATAGTTGTGCTAAAACAAGGTTTTATTTTCACCTCAGCTTAAAACTTCAAAAATTATTTTTTAAAGTTATTAGATAGCAATAATTAAATATCAGTCAATATTAAATTATTCTATTAATTTTGTCTATAAAAATTGTCTGTTTTCACCAAAAGATTTTCAAGAAAATCTGCATTTTCCTAAAAATAAATCATTAACATGAAGGTTGCTTTAATCCCAGAAATATTGTTAAGTATTGGTTAAATGTGTCTCTCTGAAATTTTATATGAGCCCATGTGTTTCTAAAACATGTTTTCACATTGTGGTAATCGATAATCTATGGACTTCATTTATTTATTTATTTATTTACCCATTTATTCATTCATTCATTTATTTATTTATTTATTTATTGCTAAGCCTTCTAAAACAGAGGATCTATTGTTATTTTGCACATCTGTAGGGGAAAGCCAAATGTCAATCAATAATGAATCTTATTGGTGTGATTGGCATCTAAAGCTAGCTGTGTACTTTTGTGGGAGGAGTAGCTCATATACAAAACAATGCAGTAGTTTCCCCAATTGTCATATGCTAAGAAGATTTTTTTTTATTCTAATGAAAGTGATCTGTCTTGTGTACAAATACTAGGCTCTGCTATTTGATATGCATAGAAATTCAATCAGATTCTTAATTACTTCTTAACATGAGTTTCAAACAGCTGGCTAATTCCCTTGTTTCTGATTAAAAAGATTGCAAAAATAAAATTTAACATAGCATTTACATACAGCTTTAAAGGGAAACATTTGTTAATAAGTTTTAGGCCTTTAAAAAATGAATGCCCACTCGGCAAGGGTACTGCATTATTTAAGATGATGAATCATTTTAACAAAACATGAAAAAGAAAGAAAGAAAGAAAATAATCCTGTCAAAATTTTAGCACTTCTATAAGACTGATCTTAGAAAGTTGTCAGGTTCAAATTATGCAAATTCCTGAGCTTTATCAGCTTTGCCATTTTTATGCACAGTTTGAATTGTTTTCTAGTGACAAATGATGGTATAGCATTTAACAATGTATAGTCGACCAAAGCACAGCCATATCAATTCCTTTGGTCGTCTTTATGATTGATTACATTTTCTATGGTACATACATTCTATATTCACAGACAAAACTACCTTTGTTTCTCTTGGCAACTTTTAAATGCTATATTAATGAGCATTAACTAATATAGTAACAGTTATGGTATAGTGAAAATATTATAAACTAGGAGACTTGTTTTGGAATCTTATCTCTACTTCTTATGCAAAAGGAATGTAAATAAGGAATGTGCATAAGGAATCTTAGACAAGTTTCTGAAACTGTCAGAGCCCCAGCAAAGTAAGAAGAAATCCCAATACTGTTACTACCTGCTTACCTCACAAAATTGACAAGAACAAAGTATTTTGTGAAATGTCAACTATTACATGACTTGAAATATTATAAATCAACTTACAATCTTCTTGAAAAATCATTTAATTGTTAAAAAATAATGGTTGGGATTTCTGTTTATTTTCTGAGATAAAATTTGCTAGAAGTAGAATTTGTCTAGAAATAGAACTAATTAAGTATTCCACTGTACAACCCCCTTTTAAAGTTTTCTACAAATACAGTTAGTCTTTTTTGTTAAATTGGTTTTACTATTCTTCACATGATAATGATAACATCTTAACACATATTTAGCATAATTTATAAAAATTTACCAATATTTAATTATTATTGCCCATAGACACCATCCACTTAGGTTGGCTTCAGAAAAGTTAGGAAAAATATGAGAAGTTGAAACCTGAAAATAAATTTACTTAATAAATTTATAGGAAGTAAAGTACAAGCTTGCTATATATCTATTTGACCTTCTAAAGCTAGCATGTATTCCCAAACTGCTATCCCTATTCTTGTGGTAACTTTAAGAAATCTCTGGCCATCCAAGGAGTCAGATCACCTTAACTGTACCTATGTAGATACTGGTTTCATTCACATTACTCAAGGGTTGAACTAGTAGCTTTCTGGGCCCAAATGTTAGGATTTGATGCCTTCCCAGAGATTCTAATAACTTCAGGGAGCTCGTAATCATGGGGGCTATTGGTGTAATAGAAAAACAACTGCAAATAAAATTTTCCTTTGACAATTACCCTGAGAAGATAACATATTCTTAGCTTAAAATTACAAGGTATTCAGTCCAAGTTCTTTGGAAAGAAATGAGAATTGAGAATAATTTGGAAGAATCTATATACATAAGTAGGTGTTGCTCTCCTAATAGAGGTAGTGTTTAGTCAGTCGTATCCCACCTGGATATTTTATAAGCTTCTTTCAATAGTGCCTTATTTTTCTCACACAAAGAATATTTAAGTATAGAATTAAACTGGGGAATGGTATTTCCAATGATGACGATGGTTCAATTCAACTTACTTTTAGTTACTTCCAGTTTAGCCATGTATGTCAGTTATAAATTAGTATGTCGGCCATAAATTCAGAATAAACAATTTTCATTCCCATTCCTAAATGTATCCAAGTTATATTTTGCTTTATATAATTTGCAAACAATTATGTATTTTGCTTAAAACTCTCATGATACATTCATTGGAAAAAGTTAAAGCTTGAAAGCTAAAACCTCCCTTAATGTTTTAATATACATGCATTTAATATTAATAACTATTATTTACTTTTAAAAATACATAGCATATATATTTAATAGGTAAGAAATGCAATACAATGCATCTTCTTTGTCTATAATTTGTATATATGTAAAGCAAAGATATATTATGTTTATCTCTGTGTATGTGTGCAAATATGAGTACATATGAAGATAAGTATATATAGAGAGATGCATATGAATATAAATGTATGTGAATATAATGTAAATGCAATTTGAATATAAATACATATACATATACATATTTACAAAATATGTGTCATATTTACAAAAGAGAATCTTCAAGTCCTGCTAATGGCTATTTTTGATTTTTACAGATAATAGTGAAATTCAGGTGATGGGAGTGGACATGTACAGAATATTTTGTAGTAGACATAGTGAAAGGAAAAAGCACCTTATCAGTAGAACAAAAAGAGAGGTAAAAGGACCCTTCAATTCAGTCAAAATTATAGAAGAAGCTATTAGCAATATCCTGAACAATAAAAATTATTCCCTAACAATAATAGAAACAGAAACCACCTACACAATATAGGAAAGTTAAAGCAATAAGAGTGGATGTAGAGGGCTGAAACTCTGGATCAGACAAGAGAGCACTTAAGGCTACCTATTCAATGTGAGACAATGCCTCTATTAGCATATATTTGGATGAGGCTCTCCTCACCATTGGTGCTTGCTGAATGTTTGGTGGTGAGACAATCATAGCCAAGGATTGGAGGGTGGAGGGAAAGAAGTCAAAGTCACTTGGTGGCAGGACAAAGAGGAGAGAGGCTGGAGACTCTGGACTCCAGAATCCAGGATACAACTCATTTCTCCCCCTAAAGATCAAGGACTTTCATTTATCCTGACTCTGGCTGACTCTGAGGCCCTCCAGAGAGCTAGCCCATACTTTACATTTGGTGTCCAATGTGAACCAGGAACCCTAATTTCAATGAAGAAGTCCCTGTGATCAGGAAATGGGGTGAGTATTAAAATAGACAAATAGGGAACTTATTTTGTTAGGGGCTAAACTAGTAACTTTCCTTTTCTACCTGAAACGGGACAGATATTAGGAAAAGATTCTCCCCCACCCCTACCTCCACCCCAAGGAGCTCTATTGGAAGCATACTTAGACTAATAAAGAGGCAAGGTTTGCTTGTAACTTGGGAGCAGATTGGTGGACTCTTGGAAACATTAGAATGCATGTCCCTTTGATTCTTCAAGGAAGAAGAAATAGAGGCAGATAATTGGAAACTAGTAGATCAACTATGTGAATATTATAGTGATAAAGGTCCTGATTTAATTTCTAAGGAAACATTCTATATATATAACATAATACAATTGGCCTTAAAGAATCCCACAAATTCTAGAAAAATAAAAAGCTCTAAGGAAAACAGTCAAACAAGGAAGTCTGTGGAGAAAGAGAAAGAGAAGGGAAATGGTAATGAAAATATAGCTGAAAGGCATGGGGAGTTAAGTGAACTTAAAGAGCAAGTGATTCTCACTCTCACAGCTTCAACTCCGCCTACACCTGAGCAGATTCTTGATCCCCCCCATCAACTTCATCTTCCTGGGTGGAGGGAGGAGGAGGAGTAGGAGGGGCAATGACATCATCAGTACCTTCCCCCACGCCAACCCCCTCTCTTCCCCCCCCCCCCCCCCGCCCCAATGACTCAATTGCAAAAGGTACTATGTAAAGCTAAAGAGGAAGAGCAGATAGGAGAATAGAAATGTATCCTGTGATTAAACAGCTTAACTCTTCAGGTCAAAAAAGGAGAAGATACATTCCTTTTAATCTAGAAATTATCAAAGACCTGAAAAAGACTTGCATTCTTTATGGGGCTACATCATCTTATGTTAAGATGTTATTACAGAGTTTGGCTTATGAAATTTTAACCCCTAGTGACTGGAATCTTTAGCAAGGACATGCTTAGAACCTAGACAAAACTTGTTGTGGCTTTCTGAATATAGTAAACTTTGTAGGATACAAGTCCAATGACATAGGCAAACTGGAGTTAAAACACCAATCACTTGTGACCAACTAACAGGTGTAGGTTCTTATGCAGCCATTTCAGCACAGATTAATCACCCCAGAGCAGCATATGAGCAAATTGCTTCTGCGGGTATCAAAGCATGGGGCTTCCTCCCAGGAAAGCAAGACAGAGGAGAAGCCTTCATGAAAACAGAGCAAGCAAATGAACCCTTTGCTGATTTTGTGGGATGTCTGCAGACAGCTATCATACAAACTACTGGTGAAAATGCAGCAACAGAAATTATGATAAGCCAACTTGCTAAAGAAAATGCTAATGAGGTTTGTAGAAGAATTTTACTGAGACTACACAAGGATATTCCTTTAAAGGAGATCATAAGACACTATGCCACAGTGGGCACAAACACCTTTTATACCCAGGCTATGATGCAGACTTCCCAGGATCCGAACATGGGAAGATAGGGTCCCTTTTGGCAAGGGAGTTCCAGAAAAACTCGTCAATGCTTTTAGTGTGGTGAAATAGGACATTTGAAAGCTCAATGGTGGCATAAAGACAGAGTGAGAAAACAGGGTGGGAGAACAAGACCCAAAACCCCATGTCCAAAATGCAACACAGGCTTCCATTGGGCATCAGAACGTAGATTGATTCAGGGAAACGGGATGGGAGGTCCAGCCCCATGACCCAAAATAAAAAATACCTGGGGCATGATGGCAGCTGATGCTATTCACAGAGAGTCTTTAGAAGTTCAGTACTCAGACATGAACAATCAGCCAAAAAGCAATTGATGGGAGAAAAGGATTACATAATCAATCAGCCAGGAAGCAATCTGATGGGAGAAAGGGATTATAATTGGGGAGAATAGAGTTGTATGCAGCTGGGACTACTGAGATATCCCCTGGAAAGGTGAAATCTGTTCCTCTCTAGCCTATGGATCCCTTGCTTCCAGGCACAGTAGACTTGACCATTTCATATCCTGAGAGAACTTACAAAACTGTTTTCATCCATATACTGATGTGGAAAATTGGGGAATGTGTAGCTAATACCCCAGTCACTAATACAAATAGACAATGTGTGACTTATCAACTAGGAGAAGTAGTAGCATCAGGTTTACTGATACAGACTCCTAATAAGCAATCTGGTGATAATCGCCCAGATTGTGACCCCAAGCTACAGAATCCAGGAATATTCTGGACAGCAGCTATGACATTTACAATCCTATGCTCACAATCTTTTTTTTTTTTTTAATTTAATTTTATTTAATAATAACTTTGTATTGACAGAATCCATGCCAGGATAATTTTTACACAGCATTATCCCTTGCAATCACTTATGTTTCGTTTTTTCCCCTCCCTCCCTCCTCCCTCCCCCAAGATGGCAAGCAGTCCTATATATGTTAAATATGTTGCAGTATATCCTAGATACAATACATATTTGCAGAACCGAACAGTTCTCCCGCTGCACAGAGAGAATTGGATTCAGAAGGTAAAAATAACTCGGGAAGAAAATCAAAAATCAAATAGTTCACATTCATTTCCCAGTATTCCTTCTTTGGGTGTAGCTGTTTCTGTCCATCATTTATCCAATGAAACTCAGTTAAGTCTCTTTGTCAGAGAAATCCACTTCCATCAGAATACATCCTCATACAATATCGTTGTCGAAGTGTATAATGATTTCCTGGTTCTGCTCATCTCACTTAGCATCAGTCCATGTAGGTCTCTCCAAGCCTCTCTGTATTCATCCTGCTGGTTATGCTCACAATCTCTATAAATGATATACCTTGGTAGACACAGGTACAGATCATACAGTCATTAGAGGTGCCAAATGGCCCATCACTGGCCAAAGATTAAGGAAGACACCTATATGTCTGGCATAGGAGGATCAATAGCAGCTGAAGTTAGTACTGCTCCTTTGAGATGGACATTTGAAGGTGAAACAGGAGGTTTTATTCCTTTTATAGTTGAAAAATCTCCATCAATCTGTGGAAAGACACATTTTACAACAGTTAGGATTACAAATGAGTACTTTGGCCTTTTAGACAGGACTGCTGTTAAAGACCTGCCAATGCTCTCACCTATTCCTATTCAATGGAAAACTGATACTCCAGTGTGGATAGAACAATGGCCCTTAGCTAGTGATAAAATTCAGGCCTTATTAGATATAGTACAGGAACAACTTGACCAAGGACACTTAGAAACTTCTCTAAGTCCTTGGAATTCCCCTGTATTTGTTGTAAAAAAAGAAATCTGGAAAATGAAGAATGCTGACTGATTTAAGAAAAGTAAATGAACAGATGGAAACTATGGGAACTCTTCAGCCTGGCTTCCATCTCCTACTCATTTGCCTAGAGAATGGCCTCTTTGGATTATAGACAGTAAGGATTATTTCTATTCTATCCCTCTAGATAAGGAGGATATGAAAAAATTAACCTTTTCAATGCCCAGCGTTAACTCAGCTGAGCCTTATAAAAGATATGAATGGACAGTTTTGCCACAGGGAATGAAAAATAGCCTTATTATGTATCAAATGTATTTTGCTGTTGCTCTTACTCCAGTAAGAAAAGCATTTCCAAAAATAATGTTATTACATGCATGATATAAACAGATGTGCACCTAAGGAGTAAATATTAGAAGCATGTCTACAAAAGACCATAGAAACATTAAGGAACTACAAATTGCATATAGCTCCAGAAAAAATTCAAAGACATGTTCTTTTTCAATATTTAGGATATGAAGTATACCCTAAGATGCTTACAGTACAAAAACTTTCCTTAAGAACAGAGAAGCTAAACACCTTAAATGACTTTCAGAAATTGATAGGAAATATCCAATGGATGTGTGAAGTGTTAGGCTTGACTACTTATCAATTTAAAGCCATTATATGACATTTTAAGGGGAGGCAGTGCTTTAAACTCTCCCTTCCAGTGTACAAAAGAAGCTCAAGAGGTTTTGAGTGAAATTGAACTGGCTTTATCCAATGTGGTTGAAAGAGTCACCCAAAAACCTTTGTAAATATCAGTTTTTGATACAAAAGAGGCACCCACAGCAGTCCTTTATCAAGAAGACAGTGTGATAGAGTGGGTAAACCCCACAATCAGAACAAAGCCTTACTCCTTACCCAGTGCTTGTGGCTAGAATTTTATTAAAGGCCATTAAGTGAGCAGTACAATTATCTACGATAAGACCTGATAAGACCTTTATACCAATGCACAAATTAATGTATGGTGTGAAACCATCCCAGAGTGGCACATTTTATTGGCCACAGCTCCAAATTTTACATACAGGTCTCCTTTAAAGATAACTAGACTATTACATAATTGGCAATATATTCTTGAAGAAAAGGTTTCTACAACTCTTCTTAAAGAACCAACTATCTTTACAGATGCATCTGAACATAACATTTGTGCTGTATACTCTCATGATTTAACTATAAAGAGAGTAGTCAGAATGTTTCAGTCGACTCAACAGAATGAATTCTATGAAATCATTCTAGCTCTTACTTATTATCCAGGAGACATAAATATAATATTTGATTCGCTCTTTTCAGTAGATGTGGTACAAAGAATTGCCACAGCCCAAATAAAATCTGTAGCTTCTAATATAGAGCAGCTCTTTAAAAGAGCTTCTGTCTGAGGGACAAGTAGAGAGTGTGATCTAGAGGAAAATCCAGCAAAGGAGAAAAAGAATGAATAATCACATAGGTAAGCAGGAAAACCGGGGGAGAGTAGTGTTCTAGAGAAAAAAATACCAAGGGGGAGTGATCAACAATGTCAAAAGCTACAGAGAGGACAAGGAAAATGAGGACTGGGAAAAGGCTATATTGCATTTGTCAATTAGGGTAGCTAGGTGGCACAATGGATGTAATTCCAGATCTGGAGTTAGGAGGCTCCTCTTTGTGAGTTCAAATACAATCTCAAACACTTACAAACTGTATGAATTTAGGCAAATCAGCTTTAGTTCCTCATCTGTAAAATGAGCTGGAGAAGAAAATGGCAAACCACTTAAGCAACTTTGCCAAGAGAACCCAAACAAAAACAAAGATAACATTATTTACTTTGGAGAGTAATTTAGTAAAATGATGGAATCAGAAGCTAGATTATAAGAGTTTAAGAAAAGAATGTGAGGAGAGAAAGTGGAGGCACTTATTGCCTGCAATCTTTTTAAATTTACCTACAATGGGGAAAAGAAATATAGAACAATAGTTTGTAGGAATGGAAAGATCAAGTGGGTATTTTTCCCCAGGATAGGGGAGATATGGGCATATCTGTAAGATAGTAGAGAGGGAGAGGTTAAAACTAAATCAAAGGGGAGGATGACAAAAGTGTAATCTTTTGGAGGAGAGAGAATGGAATGGTATCTTTAAAAGGAATAAGACCACTTCATTATATGAGACAAGATGAAAGAGGAGAAAGTTGCAGAAGGCATCTAAGTGATAGGAGATGAAAGAGGAAAAAAAAAAAAAAAAAAAAAAAAGGAGGTCACAGTGAAAGGCTTCATTTTTTTTTTTTTCTGTAAAGTATGAAGCAAAGTTCACAACTGAGATAGTGGTATGAGGGATAGATTTGGAAGGTTTGAGAAGGGATAAAAAGGTTTGGAAGAGCAATTATGGAGAGTAGCATAGTGAGCTGATAAAGGAAGTATAATGGAATTACCTAGTGGCAATAACCAGCTGAGGTTATATTTAAAAAAAAAAAAAACTGTAGTGGATCCAGTCAGAATAGTTATTTTCTATCTTTGTTAGTAGCACCTGTGCAGGAACAAAGTTAACAAATAAAGTGATTCAAGATTGAAGTATGCTGGGCAAAATTAGTGAAGTTATAAGAGGGTTAGAGATTCAAGAAAGGAATACAGTGTAGAGTGATTTGTGACCAAGGGGTCAAAATGTGGAGAAGAACGTGGTTAATACAGAGGAGATAACCTGTTGAGAATTGAGTAATTAAGGAATTGTAGGAAAGAATAGGGTTGTATAAAGGAAGGCAGAGGGAGAAATGAAAAACCATTAGATTATAGTTAGATAAGAGAATTTCAAAATTATTGAATGCAGAGGTAGTACATCTATGGTTAATGACAAGGATATAACTATCTTTGTGTGAAGCTGAGGTTGGATGAAGGAGTATCTCATGAAAGGTATGTAGATTGAACTGGTGATTAAAGTAATTGAGGGAAAATCGATAAATATACTAGATTCTCTTGTATAAACTGGGGGGAAAAAACACAATTCTAAGCCAGGTATTAAACCAATAAGTATTAAGGTAGGAAAGAGAGCTTGAGGAGATGGGGCAGGATCTGGGGAAAATGTAGATAATACCTTACCAGGATTTTAAGTGGTAGATATCAATAGCTTCAAGCAAATGTAATATTAAAATCATAGTCAAATTAGTGATTTTCAGAAGAGGGATGTGGAAGCCCTCTAAATCACAGATAGTTGAAACAATGGGAAATGTAAGTCATAAAAAAAGTGTAAAAAAAAATAATTGTCCATTCTTTCTTGCTATTTTAATTGTTAATATGAACCTGACTTTAATCCGTGTTAAATGTATATTTTAAGAAGGCTCAAAGAATTATGCAATTATATATTATAAATGTATAATTATATGAAAATAATGATTAACCCAATGTCTATTGAAAGCTGTAATTATCAGTGTTAGAGCCTGGAATAAAAACATTTAAGCACAGTGATTATTTTTATTTTGAAAAGTAAGTAGACACAGAGGAACAGAGAAAGTATTTGGGAACTTTCAATTTGCAACATAAAGTAAAGTAAGAAATTGGCCTCTTGACATTGTTTCAAGTGGGAAATCTAAAACTCAAGGTATTTGTCCTTCTTATGAAACTTGAGGAGGCCATATTTAGTGGAAGAAGTAAGACTGTAGAACTGGGCAATGAAAGAACTTCTATCTGTCAGCTTCTTACCTTAATCAATTAATCTGGCTATCTAGATGCTACACTTAGTCATTTTTGACCTGCTAAAGGAGTCCTCTTAGTGACCTGTAATATGCTTCCCTGAGGCAAATCCCAACTCACATTGTTAATACTCTTCAGAACTGACATTTCAAATGGAAGGTACAGAAAGCAGTGGATCCCTCCTGTGTTACTTGTTTCTATGTATGTAAACTTAAGATAATTTGCTAATTGCCTGATAATATTAGAAAACAGTTCTCATGTTGTAGAGCTATATGTTTGAAAGACTAGTCAAAGTTTTTAGAATATGTCATTACCACTGTTACAATGTTTACCTTTTTAAAAAGACTTTTATTTCTTAAAGTATCTATAGTATAGTATCACAGCTCTGTCCTTTTGACATCGATTTGACATTCAATACATTGATTAAATTTGCTAAAAAGTGTTTTCTTTTATTGGCGATAAGAATTCATGAATTTTCTGACAGTTAATTATTATATAAATCATTTCTGAGAATATATGGAACTGGCAGAATTCTCTTTATTAGGAAAAAACCTTTCTGCATAATAGTTTAAATTCCTTATTTTTCACTCTAATTTCTGGTCAAAAAAGGTCATTCTAAGAGTAAACTTGAAAAAAACTAAATTAAAATGCTTTGCATTCTATTTCTTTAACCAAATATTTCTCCAAATATTCAACCAGATATTTGTTTAGATAATTGCTTAACTTTTTCATCTTGTACACTTTTAATAAATTGCAGAGGACAGAAAGCACATAATATTGTAAGTCTAAAGTTATCTTCTTATTAGAAACAAAGTTCTTCCAATTTATTCAAAAAAATCAGTCAATAAAAAATAATGTCTTCCAGAAATAGTCTTCCCAGGATACAAAAAAAGTAGAATCTACTCACATAATTCCCATTAATGTTAATGAGAGTTATACCTGTAGCTTTCCTATGCATTCAAATGAAAATCGATTCCATTGTATTTAGACAGAGCTATGCCCTGACTCAGGTATATTAGAGTATTTAAAATTTAATGATAGGAAATTAACTTAACATAGAATATGTCCTATTTTAGATAGCTTGTTGTCAGAATTCAAAATAGTCCCTGTTAAATATAAAATCTTTTATTTGAAACCAGAGGAAATTTTTCTCTTTTCTTTAGATAATTTCCTTTTAGATATATTTTAGAATCCATTTTTCCATAAGTGTATGGATTCAATTAAAATCTTTATATTATAACAGAAAGAGAATTTACTGCTCATTCAGCTCAACCCCTTCATTTTGTAAATAAGGAACAGTCAGTGCAATTAAATAAAGACTAACCCAAGTATGCTTATTCCTAGTTCAGTACTTTTCTAGCTAGAAAGAGTCATAATTACTGAAACTATTAGAAAAGTTTATGGGAAGTATTATTATAAAACAGAAAAACTTAATTTTTTGTGAAGAGGAGACCAAACATTTAATCTAAAGGGAAGTCATAATAATGATTATATTTATGGTTAGTGTTGAAATATTTTAGGGGATCTTTAAGTTTAAGAAATATAGTTTCTAAATTATCGCTACAATTTGATTGGAATTATTTCACAAAATCAAAACAATGCTTATTATTTGTTGAATGAGTTTTTCTTTAAAGAAGGCTTAAAACAAGAAAAGGAAAATCACAAATAAGCATTTTTAAGGTATTAAAACTTAATTCTAAGAAAATGAGAATATAGGTTATTACTACAATTCATTTTACATATAAGTAAAATAATATTCTTTATCTGGGCAAAAAATAGTCCAAAATCATAAATATTCATCACTATACACATTTTAATATGTATGCTGCTAACTGGACAGTTTTATCATTATCACTTCTAATAATATTGAGAAAGATTCACTCATTTAAAGAGAAGAAAAGAATTGACTTGTGGCAATTAGTGGCCAGATGAGATTAGATAAGGAAAATTTGTAGTTTGCCCAGTCAGCACATTTGTAAGACTTTTTCCAGGACTAATCAACAATGTATCAGTATTGTCAGAACAGGAAGATGATAGGAGAAATCCCAGTGTGGAATATAGTAAAGCATGAACCAGAGTTTGGAACAGAAGAAAATTCAGAAGCAAACAAAAAACAAAAGGCCTATGAATATAATAAAATCATGTGACTTACTCAATTTTTAAGAATTTGGTCACTTACTACATGATACAGCACATGAACTTTAAAATAAATGAATATTATCACCTTCAAGTGAGCAATTTTTTATTCACATATTTTCTTCATTAAGATTGCTAGATCAAGGGAATTAATGAAAAAATAAAATACAAATGATGATGACTTAGCAGTACCAAACCTAAAATTATATTATAAAGCGGTAGTCAAACCATTTGGTATCTGGCTAAGAAATAGATTGGTGGATCAGTGAAATAGAGTAGATACACATAATATAGTAATCAAGGCCTATAGTAATCTAGTATTTGATAAACCCCCAAACTCCAGCTTCTGGAATAAGAACTGACTATTTGACAAAATTTGCTGGGAAAATTGGAAAATAATATGTCAGAAATTTGGCATAGGCCCATATTTCACACAGCATACTAAAATAAAGTCAAAGTAGGTACTTGATTTGGGCATAAAGGATGATACCATAAACAAATTAGAGAGCAAGGGATAATTTACCTATCAGATCTTTGGAAAAGGAAAGGATCTATTACCAAAGAAGAACGAGAGAACATTATGAGAGACAGAATGTACAATTTTGATTGCATTAAATTAAAAGGGTTTTGTATAAACAAAGCCAACAGAAACAAGATTAGAAGGGAAGCCCAAAGCTGGGAAACAATCTTTACAACCAGTGTTTCTGATAAATGTCTCATTTAAAAAATATATAAAGAACTGTATCAAATTTATAGGAATAGAAGTCATTCCCCAATTGATATAATTGATATAATAATATCAAAGGATATGAACAGATAATTCTCAGATTATGAAATTAAAATCATCGATAGTTACATGAAAAAATGCCCTAAATTACTATTGATTAGAGAAATGCAAATTAAAATAATTCTGAAGTACCATCTCACACCTCTCAGATTGGCTAAGATGACAGAAATAGATAATGATAAATGTTGGAGGAGTTGTGGAAAAACTGGGGCCCTAATGCATTTTTGGTGGAGTTATAAAATGATCCAACCATTCTGGAGAGCAGTTTGAAACTATGTCCAAAGGGCTATAAAACTGTGCATAACTCTGACCCAGCAGTGCCATACTGAGTCTATATCCGCCCCCCCAAAAATTGTAAAGCAGGGAAAAGTGTGCAACAAATGTTTGTGCAAAAATGTTTGTAGCAACCCTTTTTGTGGTAGTAAAGAATTGGCAAATGAATAGATGCCTGTCAATTGGGAATAGCTTAACAAGTTGTGGTATATGAAGGTAATGGAAAATTATTATTCTGCAAAATATAATGAACAAACTGATTTTAGAAAGGCCTGGAAAGATTTACATGAACTGATACTGAGCAAAACATGCAGAACCAGGAATAACAGTAATAATTGCACAATAACACACAATACATAATAACAGCAAGAATGTGTGATGATCAACTATGAAAGACTTGGTTGTCAGTAATTCAGTGATTCAAAGCAATCCCAATAGAGTTTGGACAGAATGTTGCCATCTGCTTCCAGAAAAATAACTAAAGGTACTGAATGTAAGTCAACCCATGCTATGTTCACATGTTTTTTCATCTTTTCCATGCTTTTTTCTTTTGCTCTGATTTTTCTCACCCAACATCATTCACAAAGCAATGTGTATTAAAAATAAATAAATGTACTAGAAAAAAAAGATTGCTAGGCTCTTTTGCAAATAATTTTAATGCTCTTCCTATTTAAAAGATATAGATTTATTTTTGGGGTAGAGGGGAATGTGCAAATTCTGTAGCAGGAATGAATAAAATAATGAAATATCACTTAGTGTAGCATTTGTACATGAAGATTAGACATATTTGAGCATTTTGAATTCTTATGAAAAGAGGTTATTTTATTCTTTGCTCTAGTAAAGAATCTGATATAATGTAGACATTTAATAAATACTTGATTGGTTGATTGATAACAAAAATTGTGATGATGAAAAAACCAGTAAAGACATCTAAACCATATGTGAATAGGATGGAAACTGCTACTTCTGCTGTCAAATTTGTTATTGGAGTTGACTGAAAGATTTTTTCAGTGAATTTAAGATGAGATGAATTTCTATTTTGGGATATTTTACCTAATTGCACAATAGATTCCAGAATATTAAATATTAAGCAGTAATAATATCATGACTTATCTGTGTATTATTCCTATCAGAACTCATAAAAAGTTTAGAACCAGATCATCATCATCATAATAATACAATAGGTGATATTTGTATCATACTGATATGTTGTATTTTTATATATTACCTAGTCTTGGGCTGGACTCCATGAAGAGCTTAAAAAATCATTCATAATGCATAGAGCTACACCTTTTACAATGTTGTTTCATAACAACATTGTGCTAAAGCCAGTAAGACTCATTTTATAAATCAGTTTTAAAAAGATGAATAAATTTGTTCCTGTTTATAAAGCTGGTAAGGGACAAGCTGAGCTGATCATTGCTTCCTGTTAAAGTAAGATTTCAAATCATCTCTCTTATTTACCTGACAAGAAACATGGTATAGATTTTTGCCATGGCTGTAATTAGAAAGAGAAGATATGAATCTGCAGAACCTCTTTTTCATAATTAAGTATCTATCTAGAGTGATAAATGTATTTTTACTTTTTTCCTTTAAAATTCTGCTAAATTGGGGTAATATGAGAATTCATACTAGGTTATGATATCTTTGTATTTTTCCCTATGTAGTAACATAGAACCCTAAAAATAGTAGGGATTTAGTAAGTCTAGGTATAACTGATGTAAACAATTAACTCTACAAGATAATTAAAGCTGTCCATTTCACCTTGAAAGAAAATATATTATTTTGACCTTAATTATTCAAATTGTCTATTTGCTATTATCTTAGTTAAGAACACTCCATCTACTCTAGGGCACATTGGTTTTAGATGAAGAAAGACTGATTTTAACAATGTGCTAAAATCTAAAGTGGATTTTTAAAGTCCAATTTTAAAAGATTTTCTTTAAGCAGCAAATTTATCTTTTCTATTGTTGTTGAATTGTGTCCACCTCTTATGAACCATTGTTCCATTGTATACTAGTACTGTCCTTGAGGTTTTGTTGGCAAAAAACACTTGTGTCTTATCATTTCCTTCTCCAGGGGATTTAAGCAAACAGAGGTTAAGTGCCTTCCCCTAAACCACACAACTAGTAAATATGTGTGGCCAAATTTGAACTCAGGTCCTCCTAATTTCATGCCCAGCCTTCAACCTTCACGTAACTGATCCTCATCTTATCTGTATCATTATACAAAATGTAGGTGAGAGGAGAAAAATATTTTGTAGAAAGGACAGAAAGTCAGGGAGACTTAGACAAGTGCTTTAAGAATAATTACTCACATTTGGAATCCTTTGATTTGCCTCATAACTAAGAAATAAGACTTAATGGTAAATACTGTAACTTCCTTCAGTCTTCTGTTTCTGAGCCCTTTCCTTTCTCAGTGACACCTTCTGTGTATCTGTAAAGTACTGTCACAATAATCCCCATCTCTTCTTATCAAAACTGATCACCAAAAAGCACCAGGTGTCAGTGATTGAAAATTGCTTTTCATTTGGCATATGTCAAGGTTCCTTTTTCTGAGAATTTATTTTAAGTTTTATTTCTGTGAAAGAAAAGATTCCCCTCACAGTTAAAGGATTTTAGGTATCAATAAAATGGAATTAAGATTTAGAGATGGAAGAGACCCTAAAGATTATCTCTCATTTCTCAAAAGGAAAAAATAACAATAACAAAAACAAATAAAAAAACCTGTGACTCAAAATAGTTACTTGTACAACATTAGTTAAATAAAGAGCAGGAATCAAAATTAGCATTTGAATTTATGATCTCAGTGTTTTTCAGGACTACTACAAATCTCTAGATGAGAGAAATGGGGGAGGGGGGACGCCAAAGGGGCATGTGGAAAGAACTGTCACATTGATCTTGAAATGATATTAGACATCTTATTTCTCATGAATGTTCTCTTTACTTTTCTTAAACTGGGGTGCCATAATTTTATAAGCATTCATTTTCCTCTTTGTCTTTAGCATGGAAATTAGAGGGTTAGCCTATAAGTGGTCTCTAAGGTCCCATCTATTTAGTTCATTTCAACCTCTGAAATGTCAGGAGAATTAGTTGGATTTAATTCTTCCTTTGATTCTATAGAGATTCCTAGTCTTCTTTTCATAGAAATCTTAGATTGATGAGGTTTAGGTTTTGGGATTCCCTTTCAGGGTATCAAATGATGAGGTCTAGATTTAGGGAATCAAAATAAGATTAGGGTTTCTGGTGGTCAGGGAGTTAAATGATATGGTCTAGTGGCAGGTTCAGGATTCAGGGAACCAAATGGAGAAGTTTGGCTCCCCCACACCCCTTAGGGATTCGGCGCAAAGGTAGGGAGTTTTGGGGAACCCTCTTTTGGTGGTACAGAAATTCTCTGTAAAGGAATTTACAAACCCCAAAATGCTAGACTGATAAAAAAAAGGTTTATTATTGGCATTAGGAAGTCATCCTTTACTATGCAAGTATAGAAAGGCTGAATTCCTCAGTGGAGGACTTCTGGCAGAGAAGTGAAGTTTAAATAGGTAAGGATAAAGAGAGAGTCGCATTGGAAAATAATATTATTCCAGTGGGCAGAGGCTTCCTTGGCATAGCATGGCATAGCATAGCATGGCATGGCATGTTTAGAACCTCTGGAAGGAGTTGTTTAAAGTTGGCTCTTTTTATCTACAAGCTAGGTTTCAGCTTGGGCTAGAATTTGAATAGAATTGAATGAGTCTCCTTAATTCAATAGGGTTGGAATTCAGGACTGAACCAATCCCACCTAGATAACAGAATGAAGCTGTTTATCTTGTTTCCTCTGTGGGGCGGGGTCCCACAGACACAGGGTTAAAGGATAATCTCTCTTTCAAGGAGTTTTAGAGAGTTTCAGGGTCTCTTCTTCAAGATGAGTGCTAATTTGGACTTTATATATGCCTGATGAATTGATAAATTTTTCATAATAATTTATTATTCAGAATTGTACTTTTGTTTCTTTTATAACTTAGGTCTAAATCATATTTGAGACCTTTTCTGATCTTCCCCTTGGGTCTCATGCCTTTTGTCTTGAAATTATTTTGCAGTACTAATATATAAAATATGAGATTTTATGCCAAAATAGTTGTGTGCAGCTTTTTTAGCCTTGAAATAAACTTAATTCTTGATAATTTAATTTCTGAGTTTTTTCCCCATCATCTTTATTTTGAGGTTATTTTAAATTACTCTTCTTCATAGACTCATATGGATGGGTTCCATTATACATATATAGTGCAAAGGCAATGTTTTTCTCAAATGTATGATGTATTTCATCTTATGCCTAACATTTTGACTCACTCAAAATCTTCATTGTTTTATGAACTTTTTGAGGAGTCTGTAAAATTCAGATTATATCAGTCCTTACCATGAATCTATAACTATGAATAACAGTGATGTAGATTTGCTTTGGTTTTGTTGTTTTTACTGACTAAAAAGCTGAATCACTATGGACACTTACAATGAATTCTCACATTACATTTGATAAGCTGGTTCTCTCTTATATATTTATATTTCCTGGATCTAGCAATAAAAACACAAGACAAATATTTTTAGATTGAATAAACAAATGTTTCAACATTATAATTCAAGTACCTATTGTATGTTAGGCACTAAGAATACAAAGACATCCAAAAGCAATCACTACCCTCAAGGAACTTCCATTCTATTCTTCCTAATTGTTTTTTTTTTTTAAATCCTTGTAGTGACTTTTCTTACTAATTGCCTTCTCCAATACAATTTCTGAGCTGCAGATCACTGCTGAAGGAATTCCTGGAACCAATTCATGCTATCTAACCTTAGCTGAGCCATAATTACCGTGCAACAATCTTTTTATTCATATTTGATTGATTTGTTATCACATTTCTCATAAATATATGACCTTCAATCAAGGAAAGAAATCTTTTTATCCTCTTCTAAAAATTCTTTATGCCCTTCATCACACAGTTGTTTCAAACTTACTCTTTCTTTTTTATAAGTCCCCATCAGGATTTAATCACTCCCAGTCTACTGTGCTTTATCATTTTCCTCACTAACGTTAGCCCTTCTATATAAGAAGTAATAAGAAGTTGATCCAAGCACTCTTAATCAATCAATTAATTCCTACCACTCTCTTCCCTGGATTGGTCATGAAATTTCCAAAGGAAAGAAGTAATTAAGTTTTAAAGTCTTAAAGGAAATTCAAAGATTTGTCTATGCTATAAGAAGAGTTAAGTCCAGCTTGATAGCATTAGGGGGCAGGTGAGCATAGGTTTACTAAAGACCAGATCATGTGCCTTTCAGCCATTAAAAAAAGCAAGATACATCCCTTAAATAGTAATCATGGCAGTTAACTGAAAAGTTTGACTACTGGCAGCTGAGAAGAGACTCAGTTATAACAAAAGAATCCAATTCTTCAGAAGGAATAGTTCTGCAATTCAAAAGGAGGCGTTTTCCTTACCTCTACTATCCCCCTATAGCACTCCCTGTGGCCATCATATGTTATATTATAGATGTTCATCCAATAAAGAGAAACTGCTACTAGCAGAAAGAGGCCTAGTGATACTATAGGAAGGGAAAGGAACATTAAGACCCTGTGAGACTAGGTGCATGAATTTCTTGAGCTATACATGTCACCTATGTATCTCCTTAATAATTACCTTTGTATGACCATTCACTATTTTTTTAAAATTTTATAATAACTTTTTATTGACAGAACCAAGCCAGGGTAATTTTTTACATTATCCCTTGCACTCATTTCTGTTCCAATTTTTCCCTCCACCCCCTCCCCTATATGGCAAGCAGTCCTATATATATTAAATATGTTACAGTATATCCTAGACACAATATATGTATGCAGAACCGAACAGTTCTCTTGTTACACATGGAGAATTGGATTTAGAAGGTAAAAATAACCTGGGAAGAAAAACAAAAATGCAAATGGTTTACATTCATTTCCCAGTGTTCTTTCTTTGGGTATAGCTGCTTCTGTCCATCATTGATCAATTGAAATTGAGTTAGATCTCTTTGTCAAAGAAATCCGCTTCCATCAGAATACATCTTCATACAATATCATTGTTGAAGTATATAATGATCTCCTGGTACTGCTTATTTCACTTAGCATCAGTTCATGTAAGTCTCTCCAAGCCTCTCTGTATTTATCCTGCTGGTCATTTCTTACAGAACAATAATATTCCATAACATTCGTATACCACAATTTACCCAACCATTCTCCAATTGATGGGCATCCATTCAATTTCCAGTTTCTAGCCACTACAAACAGCACTGCCACAAACATTTTGGCACATACAGGTTCCTTTCCCTTTTTTAGTATTTCTTTGGGATATAAGCCCAGAAGTAACACTGCTGAATCAAAGGGTATGCACAGTTTGATAACTTTTTGGGCACAATTCCAGATTGCTCTCCAAAATGGTTGGATTCATTCACAACTCCACCAACAATGCATCACTGTCCCAGTTTTCCTACATCCCCTCCAACATTTATCCTTATTTTTTCCTGTCATCTTAGCCAATCTGACAGGTGTGTAGTGGTATCTCAGAGCTGTCTTAATTTGCATTTCTCTGATCAATAGTGATTTGGAACATTCTTTCATATGAGGACCACTCACTATTCTAATTAATACCATGTATATTTGTGGGAGAGTATACTTCAGCTTTATAGAAAGATTGTTAATAGAATCTGTTATTACAGTTTCATCTCAGTAACTGGTTTTTTTTTTTGTTTGTTTTTTTTGCTTTAATCTAATTATGTCCTGTGGCTGACTATTAAAAGTAAATGCACTGGTTGAGACTTGTGAGATACAGAGACACTTATTCACAGAATACCTTGAACACACGGGGGGGGGGGGGGGGGAAGGGGGAACAAATTGTGAGTAAGGGATAGGGGATAAATCCTAGTAATGTGATACATATATGCCTTTTATCTCATCACTTACTGTCTTCTCTAGCACATTCCCATCAACCCTCTTCCTAACTAATTTTCACTCCTTCCCTGTATACAATTTCTTACTCACGTTCTGCAACATACATATGTCTTCTTCATGATTAATAAACCTTTACTGGATCCTACCATCTCTACAAACTTTTTTTTCAGTTACCATAAATTAAATTGCCTTCTTGATGCAAGTGAATCCAAGATGTATATATATTCAGTCCTAGCTTCTATATTGAGTGACAATTCTGTATCATTAATTATCCATTGAGCATTTTGTCCTGGATATCCTGAAGGCACTTTGCATTAAACATGTACAAAACAGAGTTCATTATATTACCCCAAACTTCTGAATTTCGCCATTATCATTGAAGGTATCACCAACTTTCCAGTCACCCAAATTAATAGCTTAAATGTCACACAAGACATTCACTTTCACTCACCCATTTCCAATGCATTTGCCAAGTCTTATTGTTTTATATCTACATCTCTTGCATACACTTCCTTCTCTCCACTCATGTAGCTACCAACCAAGTTTATAACCTTTTCCAGGGGCTATTTAAAAGACTCCATATTGCTTTCCCTGCCTTACCTCTCTCTCTCCTTACTAAAATCCACCTTCCAACAAGTTACTATATTAATTTTCCTAAAGTGCTAGTTTGATCATGCTTATTTCCAATCCCACTCAATAAATTCAAGTAACTCCCTGTTAAGATAATAGAATGCATAGATCTGGGGCAGGAAGAGACCTCAGAAATCATCTAATCCATGCACCCCAATTTGAAGTATAAGGAAACTGAGACCAAGGGAATTTAAGTAACTTCTCTAAGAACATACATAGTCAACATCAAAGGTAAAATTTTAACCTAGGTCTAGGATCACACATAAACTTCTTTGTATTTAAAATTCCTCCCAACTTGGCCCCATTCTATCTTTCCAATCTTCTTATACATTTTTCTCCTTCATATTCTATAGACCTGTTAGACTGGCTTACTTGAGTGCTCCACAGGAGAAACTTCATGTCCTGGTTTTATGCCTCTGCACAAGTTATCCCCAACACTTAGAAAGTCCTTCTCCCTCATCTCCTTCTCTTAGAATCCCTTAGAATTTCCTTCAAATAACACTTTCTTCAAGAGTCTTTTCTTAGTCCTCCTATCTACCTTTCCCTTCAAGGATCCCTTCTATTTGCTTTATATGTGTTATGTATCTACAAAAGAATTTGTTTTCTATAGAGAAATAGTGTGGTATAATAGACAGAGAAGCAACTTAGAAATCAAAAAGACTTGTTCAAGTTCTTACTCTGATACATACATACTGGCTTTGTGACCTTGGGTAAGTGACTTAACTTTTCAGAGCTCTAATAATTCTTTAAAACTATAAGGGACAGAGATAATGTTGTCCTGCATTGATAAGAGGAATTTGTTCACTAAAGAACTCCCTAAGGCTGCAAAATGACAGACAATTTCTAGATATTTTAAGTAGACTTGGGCTTCAGGACCATTGAACGTACTCTAAGGTAGGGACTATTTCTTTTCTTTATTTTCTTTTTACCTATAACATTTAGCAAAACATTGACAGTTAATAAGTGCTTCATTAATTGATTAAATGATTCCACATAATAGTTTCTCCAAAAAACTTTCTCCTCTCTTCTTTCATTCCCAACTCTATCTTCATGTCTATTTTCCTTAGAATTTGACTTCACCAACTATTTTTCTGAGAAAACTGTGGCCATTTGTTAAGGATTCCCTTATATTTCACTTTCCAATTCCCAAAACTATCCAGTAATCCCAAATCTCTCATAATCTGTCTTCTAGGAATTTAATCTTTAACTCTATACATATTATTTCCAAATCCATATAACTGGTTTCAGTATCTCCATATCTAGTTCCAGTTCCATATCCCATTCTGCTAGACATCTTCACCTAGATGCCTTGTCTCTAGCAGAATTCATCATCTACCTATCTTTTTCTGAGCTTTCTACAAACTCCTTTAGGCTATCCTTCTCCCAGTCCCCCAGACTTGAATCATAAGAATTATTTTTAGGTTTTTAGTCTCTCTCACTTGTTCATCCATCCCATAAGAATCTATCAATTCTTCATCCAACAATTTCACAAAGGCCTGAAGTGGCTTACATGAACTGATGCTGAGTGAAATGAGCAGACCAGGAGATCATTACATACTTCAACAACAATACTATACAATGATCAATTCTGATGGACGTGGCCCTCTTCAACAATGAGATAAATCAAATCAGTTCCAATAGAGCAGTAATGAATTGAACCAGCTACACCCAGCAAAAGAACTCTGGGAGACGACTATGAACCACTACATAAAATTCCCAATTCCTCTATTATTGTCCGCCTGCATTTTTTATTTCCTTCACAGGCTAATTGTACACTATTTCAAAGTCTGATTCTTTTTGTACAGCAAAATAACTGTATGGACATATAATATGTATATATTGTATTTAACTTATACTTTAACATATTTAACATATATTGGTCAATCTGCCATCTAGGGGAGGGGGTGGGGAGAAGGAGGGGAAAAGTTGGAACAAAAGGTTTTGCAACGTCATTGCTGAAAAATTACCCATGCATATAGCTTGTAAATAAAAAGCTATAATAAAAAAAAAAGAAAAAAAACTTCATCCAAGACACATTTATATCAATTCATTCCTATCACCTCACTTACACAATCCTACTTTAGATCATAAATTCACATTTAACTATTTTAACAGTCTCTTAACTGTCATTTCTGAATCTTTTCTCCTTTCTTCGGTATCGTTCATTCAACTATTAAAATAATCTCTCTATGTACAGATTTGATTTTCCCATTCCTCATTAAAAAAGTTTTCAGTGGCTTCTTATTTAACCTATAGAATGTAATATAACATTTAAGGGTCAGTATAGTTTGGCTCCAGTTTACCTTTCCTTATTTAAAATTACATGCATTCACACACTACATGTTCTAGCCAAACTGGATTAAGGGCTGTTCCCTAATTTCACCCTACTACCTTATGCCTTTTTATATTTATTCAGTCTTTCTGCTATATTGGAAATGTATTTGCTTCTCATCTTTGTCAATTGAAATCTGTCTATTCAAAGACTCTCATATAACCACTTTGTGTAAAGCCTTCTTTAACCTCTTCCAACATGTGCACCAATTTTTTCTCTTTCCTCAAATTTTCATGAAGCATTTTATTACTTTCATTCTAATTATACTGACCTCAATATATACCTTGTATCATATTTATTATTATATATGTGATTGTTCCCCTAATAGTATGAAAGTGTCTTTAATTTAAGAAACAGATGATTTCTTAAAAAACAACTAAAACAATTCTGTATCACTACTATTGAGAATACTGCAATGCTTGTACTTGACAAATATTTTTTAAATAGAATTGAATCCAGTTTGGTTATTTCAGAATTTTATTATCATAGATTAACTAGATTGCAGTGTTAAGGATAACAGTGAGTCACACTAAAGTTGGAAACATTCTTCCCCACAACAACTTTGTGATATAGATAATAAAAGTTCTATTATTTTTATTTAGATGCAATTAGGGACTATATGGATAAAAGATTGGACCTTAAGTCGGAAAGATCTAAATTCATATCTGTTTTTAACTGTATAACACTGGGCTTTTAACAATTTCTTAATGTCTTTGTTCCCTCATCTATAAAATGGGGCTAGTTATAATAACTAATTTCCAAGATTGTTGCGCTAACAAAAGAAGATGATATTTGTAAAGTGCTTCATAAACCTTAAAATATTACATAATACAAATACAAAATACTACATAAATGCTAGTTATTGTTTTTGTTATTTTACAAAAGGGGATGGTAGGATATGTTGGTTAAATGACTTGCCCATAGTCACATAGCAAATAAGTAAATGTCAGGCCAGAATTCAAATCCTAAATTTCTGACCCAAAGTCTTCTTTTCACTATCCCACATAGTCATTAGTGCAGTGAATTAAAAGACTAACTTATTTTTTTTAAGATTATTATGTATTTGGGTGTATGATAGCATGATGATTAGCAGAGCTGAAAGTGAGAGAAAATATTACATATATGTATATGTGTGTGTATGAATGATGTGTGTGTGTATGTATGTATGTATTTCATTTTGGATATGTCTATCTGTATTCGTGTATGGTATTTTAGTCATTTAAAAATGTTTAAAATGTTTAGCTTCTAGTTTATTCTGCCACCTAGTGCTTAATGTGGCAAATTTCAACTGTGTCCATAATAATATAGGTATCACTAAAAACTATGTAACTACTTTCCAGTGTTTCACACAAAAATAGAGATTCCAGAGAAAAAAGAGAGGTTTCAGCTTTTAGTTTTATTTTTCCCACTCCTATATCCTCGCCAGGAAAATAAGGCAAAGTGAATGGTTTACCATAGACAAAAAGAGAACAGTTTGAAGTAAGGATTTAAATTCAACTGATGCTCATTTGAGAACAAGAAAGGGTTATAAATAAATGTACAACAATTACTAAAAAATAATTTAGATGAAATAATATTTTCCTAAAGAAAACTAATCCAATTTACTATTTATTATTTCTCCTCACTGACTGGAGAGAAATGATATAAAGCTATTAGACAATAGAATTAAGATCACAGCATACTATATTTAGATATGTGTGTGTGCGTGTGCATTTGTGTATGTTTATATACATATATATGTATATGCTAACTGCATCTGGATTGGAGTCTATGGTAGTTCATTAAATAGTTGCCTTTAATTTTTTTTCTTCAACAATAGTAATGTTCAAACACTTAAAATTTAAAATTTTGGATTTTTTTCTGATGTAAAGTCATGTCTCTCCCCAAAATAGCATATTTTATTCAAGAACCTAAGGGCATGTTTGTAGATTATAACTACTTTTTAACCTCTAATATTTTAACTAACAATAGTTGCATTGAAAGCAGCCTAGGAAATTGAAAGAAGATACAAACTAATAGCTTTGCCCCTAATCTGCCCTTTTTGTACTCAAAAACGAGAAGTACCTTTGTATGTTTTCTAATTAACTCAAACAGATAATCATATGCCTGTTCCAATGATGTTTACCCTCAGTTTACTATCTAATTCAAGTTCCTATTACTAGATACAGGAGAAGAATAATAGCTGGGTACTTCTCAAACAATATCAAGAAGTGAATCAGAAGGATGGGAAGTGGAGTCTGTTTTTCATTCTTGAAGAGGACCATCAGGGAGGTGGTGCCATGACAGGCAAGTGAATTGGGTTTAAGTGAGGGAGGGCCATGCTAGGTCACCTGCCTCACTTTCCCCTCCAGAGCCATTTGAGTCCAGTAGTCAAATATTGAGCTGGATAACTAGAGATGGGCTTGGATGCAGTGGAAAACCTTGGTCTTTTTAAACTAAGGTCTTCAACAGATTTCAGTTTGACTAAGACTATCCCCATTTAGTGATTAAGACTAGGAAGAAATTGAGACAGAGAATGGCCCTTTTCATCTAGTCCAAAATACATCAATAAATAAGCAAACGAATGAATGAATGGATAAATAAATAAATATATCTGGAAGGAGGAGACCTTTAGGATTTCTAGCCAAAGCAGAAATAACTGTTATTTACATTCAGTCTGAACCAATACAGACTCAAACAATAACCAAATGGGGCTTAGCCTGGGACCTGTTGTAGCCAGTCAAAGAGAATCAAAGTCTGTTATTTAGTCAGCCTTCACACTTCCCACACATGAGGCAAATTGTTCAAGTACAAGACTGAAAAAAAATAACTACAGTCCTCTCCCAGGCTTCACACTCACTTCAAGCTCCCCATGCCTGAACATTCTAACAGGGATAGTCTAGGACTCTCCTGTCCCCAATGTCCTTGTGTCATTTATCAGAAAATACTTTTCATCTCATCATTAGGAAGGAAGTTAAAGGCAAAATTGTTTGCTCTCCAAAATTTCCACGTTGATGAAGATTCCCATTATCACCTACCCTTCCCTTTTTGTGAGCTTGTCCCACTGTCTTCTTAATGACACTTGAGGTGGACTTCCTTCTCTATTTCTTACCTGCAGTCTTCCCATGGATGTGTATATTTTAATTGAAAGTATTAACACAAAGGAATCCAATTGATAAAATTTATTCAACTATGCTGATGAGATATTTGAAGCTTGGGAGTCTTAGTCCAAAGCAGCTTCCTTTCCTATATAGTCTCTACTTGTTCCACTCTAGATAATCGAAGAAAGAGTCCTCTTTATAACTCGATGTCTTTCTTTTGTTCTTTTGCTCTTCTATAGGTTGAATTCTGACTTAAAGTTCTTATTTTTCCAATACTCTTCAAAACATCAGTTTGCATTTGGGGACCCAAGTGAATGTTGTATAGCCTGGAATTTGTTTCTTGTAAATTAGGCCAAATATTCCCCAAAATAACTAAATTGTGTCTCATTTCCAGAAAATGTCAATTGTGTCAGTGAAGATATTACCTCCATTTTGGATACCCTTCCCTACCATGCTCTTAATTTTGCAGCCTTTCATTAATCTATAACCTCTCTTAATCTACCTTTGCCAGGAAATCTCTCTGTGTGCATTCCTATTTTACCATGTAACGGGTTACATTGCAGGCATTCCAACTCCCTTCCTCTCAAGTCAAGTAGATTAAAAAAACAAAAACAAAAAACAGTTCCCTCAGATTTATTCCAGTATAAGGAATCTCCTTTCCTAACCATCTCTACTCATGAGAGCATTCATGAGTGGAACCTTCAACTCCAAAGAAAGGCCTCTTTCCTCTCCCCCAGATCCCCACCACCCTTTTTTGAGTCTTCTTTCCTCCCCTACAGCCCTTATCTTTCTGGAACCACAGAAATTCACCTTTCTTTCATTACTAGTCCTTGATTTTATTCCAGCATATCTGTCATTCCTTTCTGTCTCCTAGAGTCTCCCCACCTCCCATGCTTCCTTTATGTATTTTTTTTTTCATGTATAAGATAGTTTCACAAATGAACCATTCACAAGAGCTGGCATAGTGGATAGAGCACTGTCCTTGGAGCTAAAAATGCCTGAATTCACATCATATTTCAGACACTTGGCATTTACTAGCTGTGTGATCCTGGATTTAATCTGGATTGTGAAGAAGAATTCACTTATAGGTGAAATGTAGCCAGCTGCACCCATCATAGTCCTTGTCCATCTCTTCATACTGCCCTCACCCATTCCCTTGGGGATATATAGAAAGCAATTTTCTCTTTTTTTTGTCATTCTATTATTGTTTCTGTCTTTGCCTAGAATTTATTTACCTTTTCTGCATTTCTGTTATTTGAGGAGATGCAAATAATCTCTTCTAAAAATGTTTCAAACTCTTTTTTAGTATTAAATATCCGCATTTTGTTCTGTAGACCACATCCTGAGCTCTAGTAATCTTTTGAACATATTATTCCATTCCTTCTTACTTTTTTTAGTGGGTGCAGAATAAACTTGTGTTTCTTCAATGTCCTTTTCTTTATATTTGAAAATTCTTTCTCCTTAAGATTCATAGAACTTGCTTCTTTTTTTTTAATATTTTATTTTATTTTATAATAACTTTATATTGACAGAATCCATGCCAGGGTAATTTTTTTACAACATTATCCCTTGCACTCACTTCTGTTCCGATTTTTCTCCTGCCTCCCTCCACCCCCTCCCCTAGATGGCAAGCAGTCCTATATATGTTAGATATGTTACAGTATATCCTAGATACAATATATGTTTGCAGAACCGAGCATAGAACTTGCTTCTGAACTGAATTATTATTATTATGGTACATGGTAAGTACTTAGTAAATACTTTTGATTCACTTATTCTTCATTCATTCAACAAATTCTGAAATGACTGTTTTTAACTTTTTCTTAGCTATTCAATCCTTGTTTATGGCCTAAATGCATGCTGTGTTTCTTAAAAATAAATTTCTTTTAAAAAGTAAAAAAAAAAAAAAAGTGGCATCAGATTAAAATAAAAAAAACAGAGGGCACTAAATTGTACATAAAGATCCCTGCAATTCTGCATGTATAATCTATTTTGGATTGTTTACCATGTACCAAACATTGCTGAGTAATGGAGATACAAGAATGATATTTGGTTTATAGAAAGGTTTTTGAATGTTTATTCAAAAAACACTTTGCATGTTTCAACCTGTTAAAACACATTGTTAATTCTGTTAGATGGGATATAGACACAATTAAAGACATTAAATCAGATTATTATTAATTATCCTTTTTTAGAAAAATTTAGGTAATACACTTGCCACATCTATGAGGTAAAAATTTTTCATTAATTGTCTCAAATGACATGATTTCCTCACTAATTAGAGAGATATGCTAGCCAAGAGTAATGCTGGTATTTAGTACAAGCTCACAAAATTTCATAGAAGATTGCAGATTTTGAGCACTATTATGTCAGCAAAAACAGTGGAAGTGGAAAGAAGCTGGAAGAAAGTTTGCTATGATGGTTCTTAGCCAAATCATCCTGGTTACACTGTAGTTTTTTTTTTTTAATTTGAGTCAACATTTCCATAGTACAATTAATTAATGATATTATGAATATGGATAACAATGATGATAAAGCATCTATACTTAGCTATCATATTTACCCCTTTCAGTGTCCTTTCATAATCACACAGAAGGGTCTACAGTATGCATTTCTTTCTTTTCATTTTGCATGCATACAAAATAGAGAATGAGGCTAAATATCTGCTACCCTTCACTTTCACTAAGTGATTGTCTACCTCTGCAGGGGAGTTTGATGATGTCCTTCATATTAACTGCTTCTCCTAATCCCTAATTTATAATGGGCTGTAGACTGCTCATGTCCATCAGGTAGCAGCTCACTTTTGTGTGATCCTGGAGACTCCAATATTTCATGATTTATAGCCATATATCACCAGGAAAGCTTTGTTTAAAATGTTACTTTCTCTTTCAGAATGAAGTCTCAGATCATTTAAAGAATGTAGCCTTGCCCTCTCCTTTTATTCAGGGTTGGGTCCAATTCATTGTTCATTTTCGATATCTGTATAAGACATGTCCACTCATATATGACTCATCTAAAGATAATAGGTATTCTTCACCCATTTGATTTTTCTTGTGTGGATTATTAACCCAACACTTATGAGTGATTATGGGTCTCATATAAAAGGCTTTTCAATATTCCAACAATGTATATAACTTGCTTGATGTTATCTGCTAAACAGTGGCAGCCATGAAATTTTACAGTGATTTTAGGCTACATTAAAAATATGGTGTCCATCACAAGGAAGGAGACAGTCCATTTTATTTTCCCTATTGAGCCTTCATCTAGATCATTATATTCACTTCATGTCACAAGAGGAAAGATTGAAGGACTAACTTAT
This sequence comes from Antechinus flavipes, assembly GCF_016432865.1. NCBI lineage: Eukaryota > Metazoa > Chordata > Mammalia > Dasyuromorphia > Dasyuridae > Antechinus > Antechinus flavipes. The sequence continues at coordinate 186,552,384 of NC_067400.1, read as the reverse complement.
TATGGGATAGAATGGAAAAAATAAGACAGAACATGAGTTGTCTTCAAGTATTTGAAAAAAGTTAAATAGAGATTACACATGTTATATGTGGCCTATGAAGGTAGAAGTAGAAACAGTATAAATAGAAGATCTAGAAAATGAGGTTTAGCCTCCATATAAAGAAAAACCTCATCATAATTAGACCTATCCAAAAATGAAATGGAGGACCTGAAAAAATAATATATTTTCTGTCATTAGAGCTCTTTAATAATAGATTATATGTTCTTTTTTTTTAATTAAAGCTTTTTTTTATTTTTTTTTTTTTAATATTGACAGAGCCCATGCCTGGGTAATTTTTTTTTTTTACAATATTATCCCTTGCACTCACTTCTGTTCTGACTTCTCCCCTCCCTCTCTTCATCCCCTCCCCCAGATGGCAAGAGTCCTATACAAGTTAAATATGTCACAGTGTATCAGATACAATATATGTGTGCAGAACCGAATAGTTCTCTTGTTGCGCAGGAAGAATTGGATTCAGAAGGTAAAAATAACCTGGGAAAAAAGACAAAAATGCAAGCAGTTTATATTCATTTCCCAGTGTTCTTTCTTTGGTTGTAGCTGCTTTTGTCCATCCTTGATCAATTGAAACTGAGTTAGATCTTTTCTTTGTCAAAGAAATCCACTTCCATCAGAATACATCCTCATATAGTATCATTCTTTTTTTTTTTTTTTTTAATAACTTTTTATTGATAGAACGCATGCCAGGGTAATTTTTTACAACATTATCCCTTGCATTCACTTCTGTTCCGATTTTTCCCCTCCCTCCCTCCACCCCTTCCCCCAGATGGCAAACAATCCTTTACATGTTGAATGGGTTGCAGTATATCCTAGATACAATATATGTGTGCAGAACAGAACAGCTTTCTTGTTGCACAGAGAGAATTGAATTCAGAAGGTAAAAATAACCCGGGAAGAAAAACAAAAATGCAAGCAGTTTATATTCATTTCCCAGTGTTCTTTCTCTGGGTATAGCTGCTTCTGTCCATCTTTGATCAATTAAGGCTCTCTTTATCGAAGAGATCCACTTCCATCAGAATACATCCTCAAACAGTATCATTGTTGAGGTATATAATGATCTCCTGGTTCTGCTCATTTCACTCAGCATCAGTTCATGTAAGTCTCACCAGTCTTCTCTGTATTCATCCTGCTGGTCATTCCTTACAGAACAATAATATTCCATAACGTTCATATACCACAATTTACTCAACCATTCTCCAATTGATGGACATCCTTTCATTTTCCAGCTTCTAGCCACTACAAACAGGGCTGCCACAAACATTTTGGCACATACAGGTCCCTTTCCCTCCTTTAGTATCTCTTTGGGGTATAAGCCCAGTAGAAACACTACTGGATCAAAGGGTATGCACAATTTGATAACTTTTTTTAGCATAGTTCCAAATATATAGTATCATTCTTGAGGTATATAATGATCTCCTGGTTCTGCTCATTTCACTTAGCATCAGTTCATGTAAGTCTCATCAATCCTCTCTGTATTCATCCTGCTGGTCATTTCTTACAGAACAATAATATTCCATAACATTCATATACCACAATTTATTCAACCATTCTCCAATTGATGGGCATCCACTCAGTTTCCAGCTTCTAGCCACTACAAATAGGGCTGCCGCAAACATTTTGGCACATACAGGTCCTTTTCCCTTCTTTAGTATCTCTTTGGGATATAAGCCCAGTAGAAATACTGCTGGATCAAAAGGTATGCACAATTGATAACTTTTTGATCATAGTTCCAAATTGCTCTCCATAATGGCTGGATGTGTTCATAATTCCACCAACAATGTATCAGTGTCCCTGTTTTCCCACATCCCCTCCAACATTCCACATTATCTTTCCCTGTCATTCTAGCCAATCTGACAGGTATGTAGTGGTATCACAGAGTTGTCTTAATTTGCATTTCTCTGATTAATAATGACTTGGAGCATATTTCCATATGGCTAGAAATAGTTTCAATTTCTTTGTCTAAAAATTGTCGTTTCATATCCTTTGACCATTTATCAATTGGAGAATGGCTTGATTTCTTATAAATTAGAGTCAATTCCCTATATGTTTTGGAAATGAGGTCTTTATCAGAACCTTTGACTGTAAAAATGTTTTCCCAGTTTATTGTTTTCCTTCTAATCTTGTTTGAATTTGTTTTGTTTGTACAAAAACTTTTCAATTTGATATAATCAAAATTTTCTATTTTGTCGTCAATAGTGATCTCTAGATCTTCTTTGGTCATAAATTCCTTCCCCTTCCACAGGTCTGAGAGGTAAATTATCCTATGCTCTTCCAATTTATTTATAATCTCATTCTTTATGCCTAGGTCATGAACCCATTTTGATCTTATCTTGGTATATGGTGTTGTGTGTATCAATGCTTAGTTTCTGCTATTGTATGTTCTTTTTAAGGTATATTAATAAAGGAGATTCTTTTTCAGATGCCATTTATACTAAATAACCTTTGGGCAGCCTTTCCAACTCTGAAATTCCAGGATTCTATCATGTTCTATGTATTACTAGAAAAGAAGATTGGATTGGATATGTAGCAAAAAAGGGAAAATGGTTGGACAGACATAATATTGCATTGGTTTTCATAAATATTTAGAATTAAAAGTACTTGTGTATTTATCCAGTCCAAGACTGCCATTTTTTACTGAGCAACAGGTCCAGAAATATTAAAAGTGATTTATCCAAAGATACACATACTAAGAGGACCAGAAAAAGCCTTCACCCTTTTGAGTGAATCCTCCATTAAATATTTATGTAAGGAAATGGGTAAGAATCAAATGTTAAAATGAATAGACTCTTCTTTTGGGGTAAGTAGTAGATAAAGCACTGAACCCAGAGTCAAAAAGATTCACCTTCCTGAGTTCAAATCTGATCTCAAATACTTTCTGCCTGTGTGACCCTGGGCAGGTCACTTAAATCTGTTTGCTTCAATTTTACTATCTGTAAAATAAGCATAAGAAAGAAATGGCAAACAACTCCAATATCTTTGCCAAGAAAACTCCAATTGGAAGTCACAAAGAGTTAGTATGACTAAAAATATTTGAACAATAGCAAGGCTTTTTGCAACTGCAGTTAGTGTCCCCACTTATTAAATTGCAAATCCATTGAAGTTCATGGGATGCAAGGTGATGCAATAGAAAGAATGTTAGGCTTGAAATCAGAGGGTCCATGTTACAATTTTTGTTCTGATGATTATTACCTGTGTAACTTTGGACACTTCTTTGAACCTCTTCTAGTTGTGAAAAGTAAATGAGAAAATATTTGTAAAAACATTTAATACAATACTGACACATGATAAATGCTTAACAAATATTTAACTCATTCATTCCTATGTAAACTCTTACTGTCAAAATTATCATATATTATCATTTGATTATGGCACTTGACTTCTGTTATAGAAGGTAAGACCTATGAAACTGAAGCATAACCATGGGCATGAAACATTAATTACAGCTAAACATCATAGTGCATGAAATAGAATCGAAATCAGGAAAACCAAGATTCAAATCTTACTTCATACACTTAACGGCTGTGTGACCTTAACCAGCACAATTAACGTTCCTGTCCTCATCTGCAAAATGGCAATAATAACTGCACTTATTTCACTATGTTGTTTTGCAATCAAATGAGATATTTGTAAAATGCTTTAAAAATCTCAAAGCATTTTGAAAAGATTCTATTATTATTATTACCACTAACTTAAGATTATTAAAGGGTTTGATCAAGAAAATAAAATAAAATATTTTTAGATTTCACAAAAACCTAATTAATTTGTTAATTATTAGATATATAATTTTGGAAAAGCAAGAATATAATTAATTCATTTTACACACACACATATTTGCTACTTATGTTTTCATTAATGAACCATAAAGTGAATACTCTATTAAGATAAAATACATACTCCATATTCCCCACATTGAATAATAAACCAAATATATTTCTGGCTGCAAATTTAAATACCATTTGTTTATACACTTGAACAAATTTAAACCCATATTTTCACTGGTCTAGTCTGCTTTCTGAATTTGATGATTAGTTTGGGCCCTTTTTGGAAATAGAGGAAAGAATTTTGGACTTGATATAGATTCTTGATTAGGATATTGGCATGATAAAAGTATTATTTTGTGAATTTTAGTCTTGCAAGTATAATTAGTGAGGAGACTATTATAGAGATCCTTTTTTCCCCATAATAATAAACAGATCAAGATTTGTTTTCTTTCAATAATTAGATATACTCTGTGGATTTTAAGAACTTTGAAAAACATCTATTTAATATTTTTCTATACCTTTAAAAAATAAACTCAAACATTTCATAAACTTTAAAATGAGCACCTAGAAAATTTATCAGATTGTACCATTATAAATTTTCATGAAATAAGACATTTTTGCTTGCATAATATATAGATATTAGTAATTTTTTTTATTTTTATCAGTAATTTTTCAAAAAAAAATCTTTGTTTCATGCAAAATCACATTTAAAAGAAAAGAATATAATTAACTCAAAGGGTCACAATTTATATAAGAAGTAATTGTGAAATATTTAATGTGTAACATTAGTAAAAAAAAAATGGAAGCAATTACTCAAATCTGAACTCTGTTTAGTTTTCTTGAAAACAGTTCAGAAAAATTGTATGTTCTTATATCTGTCCCCTTTTGTCTACCAATTCATAAAGATTTAGTCAAACAGCTTTAAATACTACCTCCCTGGACTATCATAGTTGAACTTCTGAAGTCTTTGTTTTCTATAAATTTATCTTTTGACATTATATATTACTAAATCTGCAACTTTAAAATCTTAATTTTCTAATAGTTGAAAAAGAGGAAAAATACACTCACAAAAGCTGAGGTTAAAAAATATAACCCTAGTACAGAGCAAAACTACTATAGATCCATTTAGACATGAAGAAGGGGAAGATCATGACTCTTTGGGGTTTGAGAGTAAGATGAATCTCTACATTAATGGAACACTAAGGATGGCAATGCTAGATGACCATGAAGTAAGTTATGAAATTATGGATGAGGTATACAACTTTGCTCCCATGTGAGCATCCTATGTCAAAATTTAATTTACCTTATTCAATTAAGTCTGCTGGAAAATAAGACAAGCAATTTTCATTATATACATGACTATTATATATGTGGTACTGAAGTTCTTGCTCATTTTCCCTTCCCAATAGTGAAACTATAGTTTCTTTTTTAGGATATCTAAAGGATTGTCAGTTATTCTGACACTAAATGATGATCTTTACCATCTATATGAGCTTAAATACTTGTTAACTTAAATTAAGATTATTTTTCTAAAATTTCCATCAAAGCCATGTTTTGGGTTAATTCTATATTACATGAAGGTTCTTGCTCCTTTTTATTGTGTACATTTTTGCCTTACACAATATTCATTTAGTTCTATCCTTTCTTCCTCACTCTATTCATCTTTCACTGTTGGTACATAATATTTCACTTTTCTTGATATTTCCATCATTTTATGCTGTTTTATATATATATATTTGCTGAGGCAATCAGGGTTAAGTGACTTGCCCAGGGTCACACAGCCATGAAGTGTTAAGTGTCTGAGATCATATTTGAACTCAGGTCCTTCTGAATTCAGGGCACCACTATCCACTGTGCCACCTAGCTGCCCCTGAATATATTATTTTAATAGGCAAAGATTCATAAATTCTTCCTCCCAATTTTCTTCAATCAGTTTCTTACTATTTAAGCAGCTCAAACTATTAAAATATCATCTTTTGTTCTTTCAAAAATTCATTTTTATGATATCTTCAGTTAACTTTCCTAATTTTTAAGATAAAAATAAATCAGAATAATCTGGATCCCTTTTACAATTTCTATTTGGACTTACTTTTAATTAAGTATTTCTTCTAATTTCCTTCCCTTGTTCTAGTTAAAACTTATGCATGATGATATATTATTTTCAATAATAGTTTTTGTATACACATTTTTTTCTGTCAATAACTGTAAAGTAGATTTTTATGTGGAATTTCAAAGATCTACTTTCAGAACTGAAAACATATATATGGAGCAAAATTATAGAAAATTATGAGTTTATTCTGTAGGCGTCCTTTATTTGTGGAGGATTTGGGATTTGAGATGTAAGCTAAATGCCAAGAAGACCTTTGGTGAGCAAAGCTCTGTAATTTTTGCATTTAGTTTATATAAATAGCAAGCAACAATTACTATAATTTATACTCTATATATGTGAATATATGAATGTATGGGAAGGCTTTATCCATGTAGTAACTAAACTGAATTGGAAAATATTACATATTGAGGCAGTATGAAAAGAATTATTAGTAGTCAATAAATTTTTCTGAGTAGCTAGAAATCTCTTCAGGTTGAGAGAAAATTTGCATTTTTGTAATGAAAGTTATATGAAGGACACAATAGCCCTTTTTATGCCAGTTAGTGTCTTGAAGTTATTTTTATCCTACATCTGGAAAGCTGCCTATTAAGAAGAAGGAAATTCTTCACTTATTTTTGCCAATTATATCTGCCATGTACAAGCTGCAAATCATATTGGCAAATATTCAGAAGCTTAGAGACTGAATTCATTGGTACAGTAGACACTGTCAGCAATGGTCCTGTGCCTACAATGTGAGGTTTAATAAAACATAAGCAAAAGTAATGGAGTATTGGTCTAGTACTCATTATATTATTCATGATGACTGTCTGCAAGCTGCAATGAGTCAAGTAGTCTTCCTCCTCTTGGCTCTATCTGGGTAGAAAAAAATAAAAAATAAAGCTAAGGGCAGATAACTTTTAGGAGATTGAATCCCATTATTTCCCATGATTCTTAGGGGAAAAGGAAAAAAAATAATGATCTGACATTTTCTTCATTGAAAATGCCTAAATGAACAAATCAAACATTTATAAAATATAATTCTATTTTATCAGAAATTGACTAAATTGTAATGTTTTTCTGTTAGGTTTGATTTTTTAGATCAAATTACTGCTTTATCAATTTCCTATAAATTTAAGTCACAACTAACCTGCATAGAATTATTTAAAATAATTTCCTTACTTTGTTAATTTAAGGATCTGTGGCTTTTATAGGTATACCTTCAACAAATTCAGGTCGTAAGTGGTTGTGATAGAAGCAAGAGTATCAAACTATTGGGGTGGAGAGGAGGAAGAAAGTCAATATTCTTATTAAAAGAGGTAAAAGAAAAAAGCAAAATCTTATTTATGTGCATTTATAGTAAAGCAAGGAGTAGTAGGATTAGGCCTAGGGCATCCTTGATAGTGTAATATGGATGGAAGGGGATTTTGTCTGAGTCTGGGTTGATACCTGAAGGGTTGTGGTAGCAAAAACTCTCAGAATATAAAAGGGTGTCTAACAACTGAGGAATTATCATATCATGAATATTATAAAAATGGATAATTTTGAGGATTTATATAAACTAATGAAGAATTAAATAATCAGAAGCAAGAAAACAATTTATACAGCAATGATTACATTATAAAAAGGAAAAAAAAATGAAAACTGTAAGAACAATGGACATTCATGATGCCAGTGGACCAATGTTTAAATCTGTAGAGAGGTCATCAATTTATATTATAGTGCACTGTGAGACATACATATTTTTAGTAACATCATTGAATGAATCTATTTTGCATGAAGATATATATTGCTAAAAGAATTTGTTTTCTTTCTTTTTTTTTCTTTTTCTTTTTCTTTTTTTTGGTTTTAGGAGAGAAAGATCTACTACATGCACTTAAAGGGGAGGTTGTTTTGTTGTTAATTTTGCTTACATGTTTTACTTTAAGAGACCTCTCTTTAATCTGTAAATGTATGTGATAAAAAAAAAATCAAACACCAATAAATGTTTAATGAAAAAAAATAAAGTGAAATGTGGTTATTTGGGATGATTTTTAAGATTCCTTCTAGCTCCAAATGCCAAATGCTCCAAACAAACTTTTAGCAAACACTTCTGTACCTCAGGAGATCATTTTGAGTCACTATAACCAGATAAATTCATCACCTTGTGATCAATTTAGATGAGTTTCCAAATTCAGCCAGGTTACTTTTATACTCAGCTATTCAACATACAGTGAGTTGTTACTGTCATACTTGAAACTTTGTATCTTGATAGGAATTACCAAAACTTTTTATGTAATTTATCTTTCAAGAATTCAAAGTTGCTTCCATCACAATGATATCTGTAGGATTTTGATGGAAACAACTTTACCTTACAACAATATTATAATTGCCACAAGGTAGAAATAGTTTGCTTTCAGAGGAAGCTATTTGTAATAGATTATCAAATCATTCAATTTCTGAATTATGAAACAAGCATATTGGATAGAAAATAACTTAAAGGCAAGAAAACCTGGGTGTAAGTCTCACCATTGACAGAGAGTAGATATGTAATCCTGGTAAAAAACATTTAATCATTCAATGTTCTAGGAAACTTTATAAGCTATAACTTTCAGGAAAAGGTGCTGAATTGTATTAATTTAGGAAGTTCCCTATATCAATGAAATAACAAAAAACCCTTAATCTTTATCCTATGAAATAACAAATTGATGATCAGTTGACAAACTCATATATGTATATGTATATGTATATATATATATATATATATATATGTAATGCCAGTTCTGATGTTAGCACATGACTTGGATAGATATTAGCTTTATTGGTTTTTAATTTAACTTTATTTTTTTTATCTGTAAAATGAGGAACCAAATAAGTAGAATCAAATATTGAATCCAATTCTAAACTCTAATATGTCATATACTACCTTAGTTACTATAGTGTGGTGAGTACAAAAACAGAGGATTTCACTTACTAAAACACTTTCATTGTCATTTTAAACGTTTTCATAAAAAAGAAATTAACAGTTCACATGTAAGGTAAACAAGAGAGAGTAATTTGACAGTGGATATGAGAAATCAGATGATATTAATTGAAATTGTAGCAGAAAACATTTCACTTCTCTGGATCATTCAGAACAAAGAAAGATATTTGTTGTAAGCTGTTTATACCCCGTGAAATGTACATTAAAATATAAATGAATCAGATAAACATTTAATGCTTTGTGTAGTTCTATCACTTTGAGACAAAGGGAGCAATGGTTGCAGTGGATAAAATGCTGGTCCTCAAGTCAGGAGGACCTGAGTTCAAATCCAGGCTCAGATACTTAATACTTACTAGCTGTGTGGCCCTGGGCAAGTCACTTAACCCTAATTGTCTCAGGAAAAAAAAAAAAGAGAGAGAGACAAAGATTGAGAATATATGTGAGATGAATATATACTTAATCCCTTTAAGTGCTTAACATTTGTTTGAAACATTTTGAATGGATAATTATGCATATGTATATAAATCATGCTCACATTGAAAACACACACTCTCTCTTTTTTTTTCTCCCTCCTATGTTGCCCTTCCCCCCAACAACACAGTACAAACATACACATAGACAGTACTGCTTCATGGTCAAGAATATGTAGGTCTAAATAACGCCTCTGAATTATACTTGTTCATAAGTTCTCTATCAGAATAAATTGTGTAATAACAAAGCCCTTTTAGCAGTGCAAATTGAAATTATAGCTTCAATATTATCTGAAATACTGATCTTAAGTGACTTTCTGGGGGAGTCAGAGGTCAAAATGATTCAGAGACAAGACTTGAACTCATCTTCCAGTCTCTCAAGTTAGTTCTCTGTATTGCAACAATACTTCTTATGTTTCTATATCTATATTCATATCCACATACATAAATATACATACATATGTATATTTGTATTATATATAAAAGCCCTATACTTTTCTATCTTCAGAGTATTTTAACAGAGAGAAGGGTAGTTGGATAGACAGATGAGAAAGAGAACTTATTAAGCACTTACTATTTACAAGGCATTGTACTGAGCTATGAGGAATACAAATAAAAGCAAGCAATGCAACTCCTATTCTTACTCTAAAGGAACTTACATTCTAATGAAAGATGACAACACATAAAGAAGATACAGAAAGAAATGGGATCTGAAGGAAGTACAGAATATCCATAGCAAGGCAGAGTACATTACAATGAAGCCATAGAACTTTTCTAATTCTAAGAATGATAGTTAATTCAAGCCATTAAACACCCAGATTTTTTCATAAGGAATTTAACATCATAACATCTAAACTTAAGATCAATTTTACTTTGTCTTTTAACATTCCTCTGTCCTCTAAACCAAAAAAAAAGTGACATTTTTGGTTATTATACTTAGAATAGTCTCGATTCATTCTCAACTTTCATGTTCCCAACATTCCAACAGGGTATCTTTTGTATTCATAATTACCTATATAGTTTTTTTTTACATATTATATACATATATTTTTCAATTTTATTTTTGATTATTTAATATTTATTTCCCCAGTTACATGTAAAACACTTTTTAATATCTGTATTTCAAACTTTGAGTTTCAAATTCTCTTCCTTCCTCCCTCTCCATCTCCATCCCTTTCATTGAGAAAGTACATGTGAAGTTATGCATTGCAAAACATTGCCATAAAAGTCATATTGTTAAAAAAAAAAAAAGCATATGTCTCATTCCCCCCTAAGAAAAACCTCAAGAAAAATGAAATTTAAAAAATATGATTCATTCTGGATTCAGATACTATTAGTTCTTTCTCTAGATATGGATAACATCTTTTACTATAAGTTCTTGAAAGTTGTCTTAGTTTCTTTGCTAGAGCCACCTTAATGGAGGTAAAGCATTCAGATTCGTTTTGAAACTCTATTCCCACTATCAGTTATCAATGCATAGGTACAGTTCTGCTGAGGAATTTCTATAAGGATGATCTAATGAATATGTCAAAGAATTTTCACTTTTTCCTCATACCAGTTTCTGGTTCAGGCTGTAGTCCATCATGTATAATAATGTTATAGAAATTTCCTTTGGGCAATAGAAGTAGATTCTACTCCATGGAAACCTTCTGATTCAGTTCTTCAGTGCAGAGTCTAAATGGAAGACTAAGACATTGTTATATTCTCAGCTTGTTCCATGACTTGATGTACATTTCAGTTCCAATGTAGAAAAGCTTAAAAACACAGGCTAAAACACTTCCTTCCCCAGTGTTGGATAGAAGACTTATTTTTTTTTCTAAGTTAATCCAACTATCCTGACTCCCTCTATTTATCTTATTTCTCTTAATCCTCCAAATCAGCTTTCTGGCTTCCTTCATGATAATTCAAGACCCAAACTGTTTCATGGCCAAATTAATATCAGAAAAATTGTCATATTATTTTGTAAATGACTACTCTCTTGTAGAGCTGGAAATAAGAATTATCCTAATTTCAGACTTCTATTCTGAAAAAATTAAATTGCAATTCTGAACACACCTTGGATATAACAAATATGTTAAAAATAATGAAGGCATACAAGCTAATCCAAATTCTTAAAAATTCACACAACTTGGTGCCAGGAGTAAAGTGAATGCCCAATAATCATTAAGTTCTGATAATTTAAAAAAACAAACTTACACTATTTGAAATGCTACTAAATTAATCTTGTTACTTTCACATTTTCAAGTTTATAGTTGTTGTGGGGGAGGGAAATAGGGAAGAAATATGGGGAAAGAGAAAGTTCAACATAAATCTAACATATTTATGGTTTATTTGATCTTTTCTATAAACTTGATATTAAATTCCATTCCTTTTAGCATATTCCTAATAGGCGTTTATCAAAAAGAAGAGGATCATTTTGTTTATTTACAAATTGTTTCTGACAAATTAAATGAATCAGTTGCTTTATACTTTTGTTTATAAAATTGCAAGTCTTTACTAATATGATACTATTATTACTCCCTTTCAAAATTAAGCAATTTAAATTAAGAAACCATCTTTTTACCTATTTCAAATTCATATCTAAATTAAAATTTTGAACCATAATTCTTGTTAAAATATAATTTTTATATCTCATTAATAATATCACATTTAAAATAGTTTGAGGAATTGTTAAATTTCAGTGATCTATATCATCAACCTAAAAAGGTTTGGGCCTAAGAATCTTTAAAGCACCATTTCATAGTGATTTATTTAAGCATACCAGATATGCTTAAGGAAACATAGATCTTGGAAGTTCTATTAACTGGGAACTGTATCTTTCTGTCCCTTATTTAAATATAGCTGATAAATTTAGATAATAAGAACATGAAACTTCTTTCACAAATCACAAGAGAATCAGTCAATCAAAGTTGACCCCCAAATAAAACTAGTTACATTGATTAGATTAAACCAATTTCTGAAAGGACTTTTTAAATAACTAGCTACACCTAGACAATAGCAATGGTTTTAAATATGATGGGGAAAACATGCTATCATTTTTCCTTTTTCTGTTTAGACTGCCAATGTTAATTGTGAACTCATATATCTATATATATGCATTGTATTTGGCATACTTTTTTTCCTATGCATTAGATTTAGAGTAGGAAGAGAATTTTAAAATTATATACTAGAACTTTTTCATTTGACAATAGATATATTATCACTCTTTGCTGATGATATGATGGTTTACTTAGAGAACCCCAGGGACTCTACTAAAAAGTTTTAGAAACAATCCACACCATTAGCAAAGTTGCAGGATACAAAATAAACCCACATAAGTCATCAGCATTCTTATATATCACTAACAAAGCCCAACAATTAGAGTTACAAAGAGAAATTCCATTTAAAGTAACTTAAAATATTTAGGAATCTATCTGCCAAGGGAAAATCAGAAACTTTATGAGCAAAACTACAAAATATTTTCCACACAAATTAAGTCTGATCTAGCCAACTGGAAAAATATTAAATGCTCTTGGATTGGGCAAGCAAATATAATAAAGATGACAATACTCCCTAAACTAATCGATTTATTTAGCGCTATACCACTCAGACTCCCAAAAAAATATTTTGATGACCTAGAAAAAATAACAACAAAGTTCATATGGAAAAACAAAAGGTCAAGAATTTCAAGGGAATTAATGAAAAAAAATCAAATGAAGGTGGCCTAGCTGTACCAGATCTAAAATTATATTATCAAGCAGCAGTTACTAACACCATCTGGTATTGGCTAAGAAATAGACTAGTTGATCAATGGAATAGGTTAGGTTCAAAGGACGAAACAGCCAATAACTTTAATAATCTAGTGTTTGACAAACCCAAAGACACCAGTTTCTGGGATAAGAATGCATTATTTGACAAAAATTGCTGGGAAAATTGGAAATTAGTATGGCAGAAATTAGGCATTGACCCACACTTAACACCGTACACCAAGATAAGGTCAAAATGGATTTATGACGTAGGCATAAAGAATGAGATTATAAATAAATTAGAAGAGCATAGGATAGTTTACCTCTCACACCTGTGGAAGAGGAAGGAATTTATGACCAAAGAAGAACTAGAGATCACTATTGGCCACAAAATAGAAAATTTTGATTATATCAAATTGAAAAGTTTTTGTACAAACAAAACAAATTCAAACAAGATTAGAAGGAAAACAATAAAGTGGGAAAACATTTTTACAGTCAAAGGTTCTGATAAAGACCTCATTTCCAAAATATATAGAGAATTGACTCTAATTTAAAGAAATCAAGCCATTCTCCAATTGATAAATGGTCAAAGGATATGAACACACAATTCTCAGACGAAGAAATTAAAACTATATATAGCCATATGAAAATATGCTCCAAATCATTATTAATCAGAGAAATGCAAATTAAGACAACTCTGAGATACCACTACACACCTGTCAGATTGGCTAGAATGACAGGGAAAGATAATGTGGAATGTTGGAGGGGATGTAGGAAAACAGGGACACTGATACATTGTTGGTGGAATTATGAACACATCCAGCCATTATGGAGAGCAATTTGGAACTGTGCTCAAAAAGTTATCAAAGTGTACATACCCTTTGATCCAGCAGTGTTTCTACTGGGCTTATACCCCAAAGAGATACTAAAGAAGGGAAAGGGACCTGTATATGCCAGAATGTTTGTGGCAGCCCTGTTTGTAGTGGCTAGAAGCTGGAAAATGAATGGATGCCCATCAATTGGAGAATGGTTGAGTAAATTGTGGTATATGAACGTTATGGAATATTATTGTTCTGTAAGGAATGACCAACAGGATGAATACAGAGAGGACTGGCGAGACTTAGATGAACTGATGCTAAGTGGAATGAGCAGAACCAGGAGATCATTATATACCTCAACAACGATACTGTTTGAGGATGTATTCTGATGGAAGTGGATCTCTTCGATAAAGAGAGCTAATTCAGTTTCAATTGATCAAGGATGGACAGAAACAGCTACACCCAAAGAAAGAACACTGGGAAATGAATATAAATTGCTTGCATTTTTGTTTTTCTTCCTGGATTATTTATGCCTTCTGAATCCAATTCTCCCTGTGCAAAAAAAGAACTGTTTGGTTCTGCACACATATATTGGATATACTGTAACCTATTTAACATGTAAAGGACTGCTTGCCATCTGGGGGAGGGGGGGAAGGGAGGGAGGGGAAAAATCAGAACAGAAGTGAGTGCAAGGGATAATGCTGTAAAAAATTACCTTGGCATGGATTCTGTCAATAAAAAAGTTATTAAAAAAAAAAAGAAAATTGATAGTGCTGGAAAATTGTCACTTGTCATAGATCTTACAAATCCTTAAATAGTAGGCAGAGACTCAAATTGAACTCAGCTCCTATAACTACAAATTCAGTTCTCTTTATGCTATACCATACTGCCTCCTTGCTGATTGCACCTGCTTACCTTGTGGAATTAGGTTGTTTTCCATGTGAAAATGAATAGAGAAAAGTTAAAGTGATATATCTATGACCATAAACTGCCAACAGTACATTATTAAGGTGAATATCATTATGTCTTATTTCTCTGGAGTTTATCTTTTATTTCCCAAAGACTTGTTAACTTCATTTCATATATAAAGAAGCCCTAAAAGCTTTGACTTCTTAAAATTTATTTTGGATGTTAATTTTTCAACTGCTTATCTCATAGAGCCATGTTCTGATGATTCCTTTTACTCTAAATATATTGCCATGCTTTAAAAATTTAAATTTGTAAATTTGTAAAAATGTAGTTTGTTGGTAATTAAAAAGGGAGAAAAGAAAGAAGAAAACAAGCAGTTATTAATGCATTCACAATATGGCAGGAACTATGCCTGCTACTTCACAAAGGTTTTATTTGATATTCACAGCAACACTGGAAGGTAGGTGCTATTATTATCCCTATGTTAAGTTGATTAAACTAAGGCAAACTGATCTATAGTGTCTGAGTGTCTGAGACCAATTTTGAACTCACATCTTCATAATTTCAGACCTAATGTTCTACCCTCTGTGGTATCTAACATAGGTGGGAGAGCAAAGTAGGCCTTGGATATGTTCTGAATGTGAGGGTAAGTTTCTATTCAGATGGAGGCCTTGTGACTCTGAGAATTCCTTCACCAGATATCTCTTCAGCAACAAACTTCCTGTTGGCTCTAAGCAGCTTTGAAACTTGTGTTGGAAATAGATAATTTTGATTATATTAAGTTAAAAAGGTTTTGTACAAAGAAAACTAATGCAGACAAGATTAGAAGGGAAGCAATAAACTGGGAAAACATTTTTATATTCAAGAGTTCTAATAAAATATATAGAGAATTGACTCAAATTTATTTCAGAATTGAAGGCATTTTCCGATTGATAAATGGTCAAAGGATATGAATAGACAATTTTCAAATGAAATTGAAACCATCTCTAGTCAAATGAAAAAGTGCTTTAAATCATTATTGATTAGAGAAATGCAGATTAAGACAATTTTGAGATACCACTACACACCTCTCAGGCTAAGATGACAGAAAAAGATAATGATGAATGTTGGAGGGGATGTGGGAAAAACTGGGACACTAATCTATTATTGGTGGAGTTGTGAAGTGATCCAACCATTCTGGAGAGCAATTTGGAACTATGTCCAAAAGGCTATCAAACTGTGCATACTCTTTGATCCAGTAGTGTTTCTGATGGGCTTATATCTCAAAGAGATCTTTTTTTTTTTTTAATTTTTATTTTTTATTTAATGATTACTTTATATTGACAACATTATCCTTTGCACTCGTTTCTGTTCCAATTTTTTCCCCCTCCCTCCCTCCACCCCCTCCCCTAGATGGCAAGCAGTCCTTTATATGTTAGATATGTTGCAGTATATCCTAGATACAATATATGTTTGCAGAACCGATCAGTTCTCTTGTTGCATAGGGAGAATTGGATTCAGAAGGTATAAATAACCCGGGAAGAAAAACTAAAATGCAAATAGTTCACATTCGTTTCCCAGTGTTCGTTCTTTGGGTGTAGCTGCTTATGTCCGTCATTTATCAATTGAAACTTAGTTAGGTCTCTTTGTCAAAGAGATCCACTTCCATCAAAATATGTCCTCATACAATATCGTTGTCGAAGTGTATAATGATCTCCTGGTTCTGCTCATTTCACTTAGCATCAGTTCATGTAAGTCTCGCCAGTCCTCTCTGTATTCATCCTGCTGGTCATTTCTTACAGAACAATAATATTCCATAACATTCATATACCACAATTTACCCAGCCATTCTCCAATTGATGGGCATCCATTCATTTTCCAGTTTCTAGCCACTACAAATAGGGCTGCTACAAACATTTTGGCACATACAGGTCCCTTTCCCTTCTTTAGTATTTCTTTGGGATATAAGCCCAATAGAAACACTGCTGGATCAAAGGGTATACACAATTTGATAATTTTTTGGGCATAATTCCAGATTGCTCTCCAGAATGGTTGGATTCATTCACAACTCCACCAACAATGCATTAGTGTCCCAGTTTTCCCGCATCCCCTCCAACATTCATCATTATTTTTTCCTGTCATCTTAGCCAATCTGACAGGTGTGTAGTGGTATCTCAGAGTTGTCTTAATTTACATTTCTCTGATCAATAATGATTTGGAACACTCTTTCATATGAGTGGTAATAGTTTCAATTTCATCCTCTGAAAATTGTCTGTTCATATCCTTTGACCATTTATCAATTGGAGAATGGCTTGATTTCTTATAAATTTGAGTCAGTTCTCTATATATTTTAGAAATGAGGCCTTTATCAGAACCTTTAACTGTGAAGATGTTTTCCCAGTTTGTTGCTTCCCTTCTAATCTTGTTTGCATTAGTTTTGTTTGTACAAAGGCTTTTTAATTTGATGTAATAAAAATTTTCTATTTTGTGATCAGTAATGGTCTCTAGTTCATCTTTGGTCACAAATTTCTTTCTCCTCCACAAGTCTGAGAGATAAACTATTCTATGTTCCTCTAATTTATTTATAATCTCGTTCTTTATGCCTAGGTCATGGACCCATTTTGATCTTATCTTGGTATATGGTGTTAGGTGTGGGTCCATGCCTAGTTTCTGCCATACTAATTTCCAATTATCCCAGCAGTTTTTATCAAATAATGAATTCTTTTCCCAGAAGTTAGGGGCTTTGGGTTTGTCAAACACTAGATTGCTATAGTTGACTATTCTGTCTTGTGAACCTAACCTTTTCCACTGATCCACTAATCTATTTCTTAGCCAATACCAAATGGTTTTGGTGACTGCTGCTTTATAATATAATTTTAGATCAGGTACAGCTAGGCCACCTTCATTTGATTTTTTTTTTATTAATTCCCTTGAGATTCTCGATTTTTTATTGTTCCATATGAATTTTGTTGTTATTTTTTCTAGATCATTAAAATATTTTCTTGGAAGTCTGATTGGTATAGCACTAAATAAATAGATTAGTTTAGGGAGTATTGTCATCTTTATTATGTTCTCTCGGCTGATCCAAGAGCACTTAATATTTTTCCAATTATTTAAGTCTGACTTTATTTGTGTGGAGACTTTTTTATAATTTTGCTCATATAATTCCTGACTTTCCTTTGGTAGATAGATTCCCAAATATTTTATGGTATCAACAGTTATTCTGAATGGAATTCCTCTTTGTATCTCTTGCTGTTGAGTTTTGTTGGAGATGTATAAAAATGCTGAGGATTTATGGGGATTTATTTTTAGCCAACTACTTTGCTAAAATTATGAATTATTTCTAATAGCTTTTTAGTAGAATCTCTGGGGTTCTCTAGGTATACCATCATATCATCTGCAAAGAGTGATAGTTTGGTTTCTTCATTGCCTACTCTAATTCCTTTAATATCTTTCTCGACTCTTATTGCCGAGGCTAGTGTTTCTAATACGATATTAAATAATAATGGTGATAGAGGGCAATCTTGCTTCACTCCAGATCTTACTGGGAAAGGTTCCAGTTTTTCTCCATTGCATATGATGCTTACTGATGGTTTTAAATATATGCTCCTGACTATTTTAAGGAAAAGTCCATTTATTCCTATGCTCTCAAGTGTTTTTATTAGGAATGGATGTTGGATTTTATCAAATGCTTTTTCTGCATCTATTGAGATGATCATATGGTTTTTGTTTGTTTGGTTATTGATATAGTCAATTATGCTAATAGTTTTCCTAATATTGAACCAGCCCTGCATTCCTGGTATAAATCCTACTTGGTCATAGTGTATTATCCTGGGGATGATTTTCTGTAATCTTTTTGCTAATATTTTATTTAAGATTTTAGCATCAATATTCATTAGGGAGATTGGTCTATAATTTTCTTTCTCTGTTTTCAGCCTACCTGGTTTAGGTATCAGTACCATGTCTGTGTCATAAAAGGAGTTTGGTAGGACTCCTTCAATGCCTATTTTTTCAAATAGTTTATTTAGCATTGGAGTTAATTGTTCTTTAAATGTTTGGTAGAATTCACATGTAAATGCATCTGGTCCTGGGGAATTTTTCTTAGGGAGTTGATTGATAGTTTGTTCTATTTCTTTTTCAGAGATGGGACTGTTTAGGATATTTACTTCTTCCTCTGTTAGTTTGGGCAAGCTATATTTTTGGAGGTATTTTTCTATTTCATTTAAGTTGTCGAATTTATTGGCATAAAGTTGAGCAAAGTAACTCCTAATTATTGCTCTAATTTCCTCTTCGTTACTGGTGAGTTCTCCCTTTTCATTTTTAAGACTAACAATTTGATTTTCCTCTTTCCTTTTTTTAATCAGATTTACTAAGGGTTTGTCTATTTTGTTGGTTTTTTCATAGAACCAACTCTTAGTTTTATTAATCATTTCAATAGTTTTTTTACTTTCAATTTTATTGATCTCTCCTTTTATTTTTAGAATTTCAAGTTTAGTGTTTGACTGGGGGTTTTTAATTTGTTCCTTTTCTAGCATTTTTAGTTGCAAACCCAATTCATTGATCTTCTCTTTCTCTATTTTATACAAATAGGCCTCTAGAGATATGAAATTTCCCCTTATTACCTCTTTGGCTGCATCCCATACATTTTGGTATGATGTCTCATTAGTATCGTTTTCTTGGGTGAAGTTATTAATTATGTCTATGATTTGCTGTTTCACCCAATCATTCTTTAGTATGAGATTATTTAGTTTCCAATTATTTTTTGGTCTACTTCCCCCTGGTTTTTTGTTGAATGTAATTTTCATTGCATCGTGGTCTGAAAAGGATGCATTTACTATTTCTGCCTTACTGCATTTGAGTTTGAGGTTTTTATGTCCTAATTTTTGTATAGGTTCCATGAACTGCTGAAAAGAAAGTATATTCCTTTCTGTCTCCATTACATTTTCTCCAGAGATCTATCATATCTAACTTTTCTAGTATTCTGTTTACCTCTTTGACTTCTTTCTTATTTATTTTGTGGTTTGATTTATCTAATTCTGAGAGTGCAAGGTTAAAATCTCCCACTATTATAGTTTTACTGTCTATTTCTTCTTGCAGCTCTCTTAGTTTCTCTTTTAAGAATTTAGATGCTACCCCACTTGGTGCATATATGTTTAATATAGATAATGCTTCATTATCCATGCTGCCCTTTAGCAAGATATAGTGCCCTTCCTTATCTCTTTTAATTAGATCAATTTTTGCTTTAGCTTGATCTGAGATCAGGATGGCTACCCCTGCTTTTTTGACTTCACCTGAAGCATAGTAGATTTTGCTCCAACCTTTTACCTTTAACCTGCATGTATCTCCCCGCTTCAGGTGTGTTTCCTGTAAACAACATATTGTAGGATTCTGGCTTTTAATCCATTCTGCTAACCGCTTCCTCTTTATGGGGGAGTTTACCCCGTTCACATTTATGGTTAGAATGACCAATTCTGTATTGCTTGCCATCTTGTTAACCCCGGTTTATGCTTTTCTCCCTTCTTTCCTCTTTCCCCCCCTTCCCAGTATTAAGCTTGTGAGCACCACTTGCTTCTCACAGCCTTCCTTTTTTAGTATCCCTCCCCCCGCCTTAGAGTTCCTCCCCCTATCTTACCCCTTTCCCTCCCAGTTCCCGTATTCCCTTCCGCTTAGCTTATTCCTTCCCTTTTCACTTTTTCCTTCTCACTTTTCAATGAGGTGGGAGAAGTTTCACCATAGATTGAATATGTCTTAAGATTTTTCACTTAAAGCCAATTCTGAAGACAGTAAGATACCCACTATATTCATCCCCCTCCCTTCTTTCTCTCAGATATAATGGGTTTCCTATGCCTCTTCATGAGATGTACTATCCCCACTTTACCCTTTTTCTGGTACAATGTCCTTTCCACATCAATTTCTAGAACAAGGTATACATGTATTCTTTATACATCTATATAGTCAAAATATAGTTCCCAAGATTAATCTTTACCTTTTTAGATTTCTCTTGAGTTCTATATTTGTAGATCAAACTTTTTATTAAGTTCTGGCTTTTTCATCAGAAATAGATGAAATTCGCTTACTTTGTTGAATGTCCATCTTCTTCCCTGGAAAAAGATGCTCATTCTTGCTGGGTAAGTTATTTTTGGTTGCATACCAAGTTCCTTAGCCTTTCGGAATATCATATTCCAGGCCCTTCGATCTTTTAATGTGGATCCTGGGTGATCCTTATTGTGGCTCCTTGATACTTGAATTGGGTTTTTCTAGCCGCTTGCAGTATTTTTTCCTTCATCTGAGGGTTCTGGCATTTGGCCACTATATTCCTTGGTGTTTTGATTTTAGGATCCCTTTCAGTGGGTGATCGATGAATCCTTTCAATGTTTATTTTTTCCTCTGTTCCTATGACTTCTGGGCAGTTCTCTTTGATAATTTCCTGGAAAATAGTGTCCAGGCTCTTTTTTTCATCATGTTTTTCTGGGAGTCCAATGATTCTCAGATTGTCTCTCCTGGATCTGTTTTCCAGGTCTGTTGTCTTCCCCAGAAGGTATTTCATATTCTTTTCCATTGTTTGATTTTTTTGGATTTGCTTGACTGATTCTTCTTGTCTCCTCGAGTCATTCAATTCCATTTGTTCAACCCTGATTTTCAGTGAAGTATTTTCTTTGCTCACTTTTTAAAGATCTTTTTCTAACTGTCCAATTGAGTTCTTTTGTTCTGTGGAATTTTTTTCCATTTCGCCAATTTTGTTTTTTAGAGAGCTATTTTCTGTTTCCAGTTCACCAATCCTATTTTTCAAGGATTTTACTTCTTTATCCACTCTCTCTTTAACTGACTTCTCCAGGCTCTTTTGCCAAGCCTCCCTCTCCTTTTGCCAAGCTTCCCTCTCCTTTTGCCAAGCCTCACTCTGCTTTCCCCAATTTTCTTCTAGCTCCCTTGTGAGAGCCTTTTTAATGACTTCTATGAGGTTCATCTGTGCTGAGGAACAGATGATCTCCTCCTTTGGGGATTCACCTGGAGACTGTCTGTTTTTAGTCTCCTCAGGATTTAGAGTCTGCTCTCTATCTGTATAGAAGCTGTCAAGGGTTAAAGTCCTCTTCAGCTTCTTGCTCATTCTGTCTAATCATCAGAGACAAAATAGCAAAGAAAAACAGAAAAAACTGGAGTCTTTCTTTGGGGGAGGGGCTGGGTGCTCTGAGATCCCAGAGCATCCTGAGTCACTGTAGGGGGGAGAGGGGGAGAGGCGGCCAGGTCCCAAGAGACTCCAGCTGTTTGGGGTTGTATTCTTCAGCCCCGGTGTTTTTAGCTTCTCTGCTGGGCTGCTGACTTGCTGCCGGAGCAAAGTATCCAAACCTGTAGCGAAGCTCTCCCCGCAGAGATGTCTGCGATCACTCCCCACCCCCTCTCCAGTCTGCTCCTGTGCTCTCACTGCCGCTGCCCGCCGCCTGGGCCCGATCTAAAACCATCCCAGCCCTCCAGTAAAGACAGACCTTTCTTGGCGAATCTCAAGGATGGCTTCTCTTGGTAACTATTTGTGGGTTTTTTTCAGTCAAGCATTGATTCGGAAGCTTGTAATGAAGTGGATAGTGAGAGAAAGCGTGGAGCTTATGCAGCTGTGAGCCTCCTCTCCACCATCTTAACCGGAAGTCCCTCAAAGAGATCTTAAAGGAAGAAAAGGGACCCACATGTACAGAAATGTTTGTGGCAATCATTTTTGTAGCGTCAAGAAACTGGAAACTGAGTGGATATTCATCCCTTGGAGAATGGCTGAATAAGTTATGGCATATAAATGTTATAGAATATTATTGTTCTTTAAGAAACGATCAGCAGGATGATTTCAGAAAGGCCATGTCTATTAGAACTGATCATCTTAAATGTTCTCTTGGTTCTACTCACTTCACTTAGCATCAGTTCATGTAAGTCTCTCCAGACCTCTCTGAAATCATGTGAATTGATGCTAAATGAAAGGAGAAGAACCAGATCATTGTACATAGCAACAATAAAATTATATGATGATCAATTTTGATGGATGTGGCTCTCTCCAACAATGGGATGATTTAGACCAGTTCCAAAGATCTTGTAATGAAGAGAGCCATTTATACCCAGAGGGAGAACTGTGGGAACTGAGTGTGGTGCACAACATAGCATTTTCACTCTTTGTATTGTTATCTGCTTGCATTTTATTTTTTTCCTCATTTTTTCCAGTTTGATTTGATTTTTCTTATGCAGCAAGATAATTGTATAAATATGTGTGCATATGTTGGACTTAGCATATATTTTTACCACATTCAACATATATGGGACTATTTGCCAACTAGGGGAGGGGAAAAGGAAAGGGACAGAAATTGGAACACGTTTTGCAAAGGTTAATGTCAAAATATTATCCATGCATATGTTTTTAAAAATAAAAAGCTTTAAAGAAAAAGAAACTTCTGTTGACTGAGTTAGTTTTGGGCACCAGACTTTTGTAATTAATTATTTGGCAGCATGCCAGGGTAACTAAATTTTTCTACCAGAATAAGTTGAAGCCCATGGGGAAAAATAGCCTGAAGCTTAATAAGAACGAAAAGGATTCCTTTGGGGATACACAAGCTAACTAAAGAGACAAAAAATAAAATACAGCATTTATTAAAATTAATTAAAGCAGCACAAGAAGAAACAGTTAACCAGTAAAAGATGAAAATGAAAATGAAAGATGGAGACAAAACCTAAATACAAAGCTGTGTCAGATCAAGCAAATGTTAACTCGTTCAATATTTTTTTCATAATGTTTAAACTCAGTAGTATACATGGATGAGGATATTGTTTTGCTTCTTAGAATTATGCTATTTTCCTCATCAAAGAATATAAATAAATCAATTTTTATGGCTGTAGAAGATACACATACACATATACTTGTACTATATATATTGATGTATTCAAATATACATATATAGATATATACGTATATCTATATATGTATATATGTATACATACACATACACATACATATTTTTCATAGGTATATTAAGAAGTAAGGTCTGTAAATCCTATTAGGAAATTGAAGACATTTCTCTTTCTGAAGGTAATTTAGCATTTTACCCTAGGAAAAAAAATCCTTAAGCATAACTCTAAAGCCTATAAATAAAAACACAAGGCCATTCTTCTGTAATTTCCAGATGTCCTTCATAGAAATTGAAGCTGTTCCTCAGGGGCAGCTAAAGCATAAATGAATCTCTGGCCACCTCTTTTACTTTGTTTCTCCTTTTCTCAGCATAGGTGAGCCAGCAATAGCTATTTCTGTGAGCTTCAGAGTTTGGATGTCAGAGGAAAGCAATGGAAGTGAACACGGCAGTGTGTGACTCTGAGTGAGCAGAGCATCACTAGACTCTAGTGTATAGTGGGGTCATGGTCCAAAGAGAAGCCCTTACATGGCAAAACAGTGTTAAGTTCTAATCCAGAAGAAGAGTGGCAGCAAATAAATTAATACCATACCCTTCTTAAATACCTTTTGCATACTATTTTAAATTTTCTTTTGTTAAATGATTTGTGATATATTTATATCTCCTTTGCTGCAACCCCAAATACCCAGGTGTATCAGGTCTGGCTCAGAACAGATTATAAGAAAATTTCATTGTCATGAACAGTTGGAAAAACTTTAAATTAGTCTGAGAAGTCCAAACAAAGTGACTAAATTGTTCATATTCTTTGATCCTGGGATCTCATTGCTGGAAGTATGTTTCAAGGAAACCAAAGACAAAAACCTGTAGGTGCTAAGCCAGATATTCATAGCATCACTCTTTGTGCTAGCAAAGAACTGAAAACAACTATTAAGTGGGTGAGGGTGGTGAGGAACTGACATAAACAGCAAATGAAAGAAATACAAGTTATTCAGAAAAACAAAGAAATGTTTATATAAACCTGATGAAATGATTAATAAGCAAAACCAAAATAACACTGTGTACAATAAATACAACAACATAAAATAAAAAATCATTTTAAAAGAAAGGTGGAAGACATATTATATACATTGTAAGATGTGGTCAGTATAGTAGTTTTTGCTTTCTTTATTTTATTTGTCTCAAGAAAAGGCTCAATAGAAGAGATGAAATAATCCAAATATGAATAGCATTAATAAAATGGATTTTTAATAATAAATACATCAACAAAACCTTTACAATACTGGTGGTGTAGTTGATAGAGTATCAGCCTTGAAGTCAGAAGGACCAGAGTTCAAAAATCTGGCCTCAGCCACTTAACACTTCCTAACTGTAAGACCCTGGGCATGTCACTTTTTTTTTTTAATTTTATTCTTATTTTATTTTATTTTATTTATTTTTTTTTATAAATTTTATTTTATTTAATAATAACTTCGCATTGACAGAATCCATCCTGGGCATGTCACTTAACCCCAATTGCCTCAGGGGAAAAAAACCACTTAAAACTAAGTTATCCTATGTGTTAGAAAGCATATGTTTATTATAATTATTTTTGAGTACTCAATATTATTTCTAGTCATGACAAAGATCCAAGGAAAAGAAATTATATACTTAAGTTTCCTAAATCTAATTTCTGTTTTGAGCAAATAATCACACTTCCAGCCTTAAAATTGCCCACCATCTTAAAAAGTGAGATTTGGGGAGTTTTTTCCTATGGTGATCAAATAAAATTTATCAGATTATTTCTTAAATATTTTCATCTTTGCTTGAAATGTCATTAAAAGTTTCTCCTAGGCCAAAAGGAATCCTAAAGGGCCCTTAAATTTCCCCAGACTTCCAGACAGTTCGATGACACAAATAAAGTAAGAAAGAACTTCCCCTCTTTTAGAACTTAGAACCTTTGTAGGTATTCAATTACTCAATAAACATTTATTAAATGCTTATTATGTATTAGGCACTGTGCTAAATTCTGAGGATACAAAGAAGGGCAAAAAATCATTACCTGCTCTCAGGAAGTTCACAGTGTAATGGAGAAGGGGAATATTTTTGAATTCTTTCCTCCTCCTTCCAAATTGATTTACTCCCTATTCATCCTAAATTCTTCATACTGTTACAATTCCTTAATAAATTTAACAAGCAAAATTCCAACATTAAATGGACAGAGAGAAACTATAAATGTACTTGAATAATTCACTATTTAAAATTCCACCAGAGGGCAATATATATTAAGATTTTAGCATCTTTAGTAGGTGGGGAGAGTTTTATTCTTTTGTTTGAACAAAATTCACTTTCTTCATAGCATTATGATGCATGCATTTGCAATGTTATATGTACTTTATACGTTAATTATCAATACCAAATCATCTTATTTTAATGTGATTGTGACATTTGATTGCAATTCATTACAATTGGGACCAATATTTGTAAATGATATTATCACCATTCGTTAACGTAGCCATACTTTTTATAGATCTGATGAGTTGATTTATTTATTTAAAGAAGTTGCTGTGGTTTTGCTTGCAAAGTTCCTATATGTGGTTCTAATTGGAACATTTTTGTGGTGAGATCGTATGATTGTAGCTATAGAGCATGAAGGAACCTTAAAATCTATTAAGTTCAACTTCCTCATTTTAAACATAAGGAAATTGAGGCAGAGAATGGTTAAGCATTTTGTCTGTCACACAACTACTAAGTACCTAAAATAGGATTCAAACTCAAGTTTTCTGTTTTCAGTGTTCAGTATTCCAAATCCAAGTGTAAAGCAATCCAACAGTGTTGTTTGAAGAAACAAAATAATACATTCTTAAAGACAGTGTAAATTCTAAAGTAGTAAAATGTATATATATTTATGTGAGTAGTTTGTGTCAGATTAGAACTACTTGAACCTTGGTGAGGAATAAAATCCACCTAGAGATAATTTCAGTATGTTTTTGAAGTTTCTTCCCTACTTCCTCCAAACCTATTTATTCCCTGTTGTCCCTGCACCCTTAATAATCTACCAAGTCCTTTCTTTTGTTTATTTTTTAAATAAATGCTTTGCTAAGTTAGTGACTAAGTGTATAATGCTGCAATGGTAAAACAGATAGAAAATGTAAAATACAATTTTTAAACTTTGTATGAGTTAAAATCTATATAAGATAAACAAGTGTGGCTGCTTACTAAAAAACAAACAAACAAACAAAAACAGTTGTCTGGCTTATGAATAGATATCTAATCTCTGATTTACTCTTCTCCAAGAGAGACTGAGAGTTTCAGGAGGGGAGAAAAGGAGGGAAGAAAATGCCACAGAAAAGCTTTAGGTAGGCATTTGTTCCTTTCCTAGCCTGTCTTCAACAGGGATTAGAATTATGTCTGTTCACCACACCTCAAGTAGCAGCAGTTTAGAAGTATAATACTTGTACCCAGAATCAATGTTTCTTGCTCAGGTCACTAAAAATTTGCAGGAAAATACAAATGATGGAATACATGAGGCATATATAAAAAGAGTTGTAGAGATCCGTTTAGGAGATGCTTGTGTCCACGTTCTTCAGATAGTCTAGCTGTGTGATTTAGGGCAACTAAATGCTTATGCAAACTTTCCATTAACATATATGTGTGTGCGTGTGTGTGTATAAAATTAATATGCACTTACAAGCTTGATCTGTATTTCCAGGAAAAATGTGTACTAATAATGTTAATGTTATTTTTAAGTAAGATGGTATATGGCACAATGAAGTTAAGAGATCTCTACTCAAAACCTGTCATTGATATTTACTTCTTGTGTACCAGTGAGTAAATTATTTACTAAGGGATCGAATAAATGACCTCTAAATACCCTTCTAACTATACAATTGTGATCTACAAATTCTGATAATGTTTAATTTTCATAGAAATTTCAGTAGAATTGACCAATAATATAATATAATTCTTCTCTATTGTCTTTTGTATAGCAGGAGAAACAATTCTTCACATTTTGAATAACCTCCCAATATTTTCAGCTTAAGAAATCAGACATGCTCTGTGTCAAAAATTAAAGCATTTTGAGATTTTATACATAATCTTTAATACTTTTTTTCAAGAAAAGACATGATAATTGTTTTGATTTTTTTAACTGAATTTAATAATTTCACTTAATGTGAAAGGAAAAGAGATTTTTAGCTTTCCTTTATAAAAATGCAGCAAGTGGACAATAGAAAACATCTATTTAGATCCAAAAATTAATTATTAGTTCACCCTATAATTCATATTTGAATTTTTATGTTAAAGCAATACAATATGACTTTTAAAAAATCTGTTATTAATTTGCACCATCATCCTATTTCTTTCATATACAATCACAGAAAAAAACACAGGATTCTTATTCAAAAATACCCTTAATTTACATAGTACTTTAAATTTTACAAAATAGTTTCCTAAAAAAAGCCCTGTAAAATAGTAGTATGTTTTAATTAGATTTATTTTACAGGTGAGTCAATTAGTCAAGAAACATTTATTAAGAGAGCATTATGGATCAGGCAGAGTACTAAACATTGAAGATACACAGAAAGACGGAAAAACTGTCTCTGCTCTCAAGGAGCTTACAGTCTCATGAGGGAGGCAATATGCAAACAACTATGTATAAATAATATACACATAGTCTGTTTGTAGTACCAACTCTTCTGCGATAATCCACACAAAGACATATAACTACTTAGATATCTTATTTGAATATAGGTGAGGAAAGGGATTTTACAATTGTCACAGCTGAGGGTCCAAATATTAGGAGATAAGATTAAAAACTCATGTATATATTACTAGGTCTATATCTCAAAGAGATAAAAGAAAAAGAAAAAAAAGACATGTATATAAAACTATTTGTAGCAGTGCTTTTTGTGGTCACAAAGAATAGAAGTGATGACCATAAATTTAGGAATTGTTGTTTGTGATTGTTATGAATACCATTTTGTTATGACATAAGAAGCAGAAAGATTTCAGAAAAAACTTGAGAAGACATATATGAATTAATAAAAAGTGAAATGAACAGAACCATGAGAACATCATACAATATGAGAACAATAGCAATATTAGAATGATGATCAACTATGGGACTTAGCTACTCTGACCCATGCAATGATTCAAGACACTTCTGAAGGATTCATAATGAAAAAAAGGTATCTACCTCAAGAGAGGGAAGTATACTTTTTAAATTTTATTTTTCTTGCCTTTTTGAAACATGACTATTGTGAAAATATGTTTTACATAATATGACATGTATAATTGAGATCAAATTGCTTGCCTTCTGAATGGACTGAAGAGAGGGAAGGAATTTGATACATAATTTTTTCCAAAGGAATAATAAAAATATATAAATAGTTCTAAAAAAATACTCCATGTATATAAAGTTTCACAGAAATCTATGTCAATTGTTATTTCATCCCTTTTTAATGTACACTTTAAATTTTGACTTACAAAACTTTTGGATATGACTATGACACTGCAATCTAATTCCAACCCTGTGATTAACTGGTATGACCTCAACCTCAGCTAAACTTTTTTTTTTAATATAATAACTTTTTATTGACAGAATCCATGCCAGAGTAATTTTTTTACAACATTATCCCTTGCACTCGCTTCTGTTCTGATTTTTCCCCTCCCTCCCTCCACCCCCTCCCCTAGTTGGCAAGCAGTCCTATATATGTTAAATATGTTGCAGTATATCCTAGATACAATATATGTTTGCAGAACCGAACAGTTCTCTTGTTGCACAGGGAGAATTGGATTCAGAAGGTAAAAATAACCCGGGAAGAAAAACAAAAATGCAAATAGTTCACATTCATTTCCCAGTGTTCTTTCTTTGGATGTAGCTGCTTCTGGCCATCATTTATCAATTGAAACTGAGTTAGGTCTCTTTGTCAAAGAAATCCACTTCCATTAGAATACATCCTCATACAATATCGTTGTTGAAATGTATAATGATCTCCTGGTTCTGCTCATTTCACTTCTCAGCTAAACTTTTCTAGGTCTTCTTTTTCTCCACTTCAAAAAGGACATTGAATTAGATAGTATCTATTGTCCCTTCTAATTCTTGAAATCTGGTTACTAGTCTAAATTGACTAATTTGGATTTTATTTGACTAAAGCATTGATATGGTATCCTTGTTTCGCCAATACAAGTGGCAACACCTTCTCATCTCAGTATACAGTTTTATGAGTTTCCAGTGTCCCTACAAACTCCTCCAACACACACAAACACAATCATCCACTTATAAATATAGGTATTGAGAGAGAATTAGCAAGTAACCAATGAATTCATAGGCATGTATCAAAGGACACTTAGCTAAATTTGTTGGACTTCCAAAGATAACATGTAATTCATCACCTAAATTATTCCAAGCTTTTTCAGCTTGCTAAATTTTTCATAATTTTGTTCCACTAGTTGGTAACACTGAGTCACTTCCATGCCCTAATAAGGATAAAAAGATCATAGATTTAGAGCTGAAAGGAACCCTAAAGAGGCTTATCCTCTCAGTTTACAGATGAAGAAAGTGATGGCTCAGAGAGGCTGGATGACTTTGAAGGATCATTAAATTATTATAACATGTAATTAATCTAGGTCAAAATTTGAACTCAATCTTTTCTGCTCTAATTCAAGCACTCTATCACTATTCTATTGTTGCCTCTAAGGCATTAAGGCATTTTAAAGTTACTTTTGTGATGAAATAAGAGATGTAGGGATATTTTTAGCACTGATTGAGTAAAGTTCAGAATCCCAAAGTGTGTAGATTATACAACTAAGAGTCAACAGAGAGAAAGAAAAATAAGAGAGCTTTTCTGAGGGAAAATATAATACAATTTTAAAAAGTGGTAAAGATAATGGAAATAAATCAAGCTCAGTGGAGACTGGTCAAAGTGAATGCTGAAACATGGTGGGGAGACTAATAAGATCCTTATAGGGAAGCAGGAAGTATATCCTTGCAGTAATTCAATCCAGGAGCAGTGGGATTACTTAATGAATACACTCATGAAGAAGGTAAGCCCTTCTTTTGATCTCCTGCTATAATAGCTCAGATTTGGTTTCTTTACATGATTATTCCTTTAGCTTTAGTTTGAAATAAGATGTGACTTATTTAGTCTTTTAAGGTCTTTTGTTTGTGGTTCTGCATGTGTTTATGAGCATTTGATGTTTCCTCTTAGCAAATAAAGGGGAAAGGGGGGAACATACATTTATGTTCAAATGTCCATGAATGTGAAAGCACACCTGGCTCTGAGTCAGAGAATCCTATTTGAAATTACTGTCATAGAACAGATTTGAATGAAAATGGTTTAGTAATGTGAATATTCAGCAATACAGATTATCTTGAAACCACCCAATTTATTTCATGACTGAATAGAGCCAGATGGAGACAGAGAAAATTTGGGTTTTGTTTATCATGCTGATTTTATATACGGATTCATGAGATCAGCATATAGACTATAGTGGAGGTACCTGAAAAACAATGAGAGGGAATAGAACAAGATAATGCTTTTTCATTGGTTGTGCTTGGAACAGAGGCTTTTCCTTTCATGAAAATTCAAGCCCTTTAAATAAAATAAAATTAAAAAAAAATTCAAGCCCTGATTTTGATAACAAAACCCAACATCCTTTATATATACAAAATTTCATTAGCACAATTCTATGGTTAAAAAAATAAATAAATAAAAAGCTTTGCTTTTCAATCAGTATTATTTACAGCTTTAATTATTATCTCATTTATTATTGATTAATAACTAGAGTTTAGTGTCTATATCACCTTTACCTGAATCCCCAGCAACTCTTATAGCAATAAATAAATGATTCTGATGGCAAAGTTCAAAATTAAAGTTATTTAAAGCAGTGCCATAGAGTAATTGGATGATAGATTTCAGAATCTTGCAAGTCATTGCAATTACATGATAGTCTGTTATTTTACATTTGGAAAAAGTGAGGAACAGAATATAGGTGCTTTGACTAAGGTCACAAACAACAAATAACAGAGTTAGGATTTCAAACCAAGGTCCTTTAACTCTAAAACCAGCAGTTGTAATACTGTACTACACTGTCACAATTTTTGCCATAACCAATGTCCTGCTACATGAACATTAATTACCTACAATTCTAATAATCCAAATATTTGGGGTTTTATTCTCAGAAAATCATTCTAATGGAATTTTAAGGTGTTTTGTTCCTCCTTCACCAAGGCATTACTTACAAAAGCTACTGCTTATATTTGTGGTATTTTTTTCAGGATTTTAACTTAAAGATGATTTGCTGATTTATTTTATATACTTTTGTTAATGATAACAAAATTACTAATGTTAGTGAAGTGATCTGCTGCTTTTCTGGGGAGATGGATCAAGAGAGAATTAGCAAATAACCAGTGAATTGATAGGCATGTATCAAAAGACATTTTCACCTGTGCATTATTATTTGCTTAGTTATGACTAACATTCAAAGAATTGCCTGAATTTTGCTTTGCTGTATTCACAAAGGACACCAAGTCCCTTTATTTATTCAAAAAGAAAAAAAAAATCAGTATTAACACTGACTAGTTCTTATCTGAATCTCTCAAATAATAAAGCAACATGGCAAACCCTAAATTAGGAGGAAAGGATTGACTACCAGCTTCATGGCAGATATTTTCTTATTGACTCTATTTTTCATGTGTATGA
This sequence comes from Antechinus flavipes, assembly GCF_016432865.1. Classification (NCBI taxonomy): domain Eukaryota; kingdom Metazoa; phylum Chordata; class Mammalia; order Dasyuromorphia; family Dasyuridae; genus Antechinus; species Antechinus flavipes. The sequence continues at coordinate 186,520,063 of NC_067400.1, read as the reverse complement.
GCAATTCTCTCCTTTAGCTACAAAAATGTTACTATAACAATTAGCAAGTAAGTTTGCAACTAATAATATTATGAGAATGGCTAGGTTTTCAGTTTTCATCATTGTAGTCCATGGACAAAAGGACATATAGTACATCAGCAGGCCAATTCTTAAGGCTTAGTATTATCTTCTACTTGGTATTTATCTCTACTGGCATGACCTTGAAAAATTTATGTAATTTCCATCAGCTTTAGTGAAGCAATTATAGGAGTACAAAGAAACATTTCTTGATTTTTTAACTGCATACCAAAATGTAAAAAAGAAGTAACAAATGAAAATTAAATGAATAATGACAAAAGAACTCAGAATGGATGAAAAAATGGGAGATGAAGAAATCAGTTTCAATATATGAGATATTTCATAGATTTTTAATGTCTTGATTTTACAGATTTTGAATGTCTAAATCACTCCTTTCTTGAAAAATCACCTAAAACTTAAGCATTCTAAGAAAGCTATTTAGATGGGTCTAATTAAGATAATTTGCATATGACCAATGATTCTCTAGCATCACCAACTGCCTGTTACACATGCCTAATTGGATGTCTCATAGACTTCTCAAATTCAATATGTTAACAACATGTCAACAATAGAATGCATCATATTCTCCCCCTCCCTTCTCTTTCATTTTCCTAATTGTCCTGTTACCATCAAGGGCATCATCATCTTCCCAGTCACCCAGGCTTGCAACTTAGGTGTCATTCTCTATTCCTCAATCTTTATATATTTATACCAGAATCCCAGAAATACAGTGTCATTATATTTTCACTAAAAGGTTGAATATCTCTTTTGACTTACTCATTCTAACAAAGAGAGTTATCCTTAAATTACAATGAAGCTAATCTTATATTTGTAGCTGGCAATAGCTCGTATGAAGAGAATATGGCTCCTTCAGCTGATGATTAAAAACTGTTGAGACTCACCTATAAAAAAAAGGAGTTTAACAGCCAACTTTCCAAGTAAAGATGCTTTTCAGCTTTTTAAAGATTTGCTTGATTGATTTTTGATATCTCATAGAGTCATTAGTTTCCACCTGCTCAATTCTAACTTTCAAGGTGTTGTTTTTCTCAATTAACTTTTGCACTTTCTTTTACATTTGATCATTTGTTTGAAGAGCTGTTTTCTTCAGTGGATTTTTGTATCTCATTTTCCATCTGATCTTAGATTTGTTTTACCTTGTCTCCTTATTGGTTCCATTGCTCCCTTTGGATGTTAACTTATGATTGCCTAGAGGCAATATGAGCAATTCGCTGCTTGCTCCACCATTGTGATTCCCCAGAATAGATCCAGTATGCAGTGATTTGGAACATTATCTGGACAAAAACTAATTTGTGATAATACAATGCATATACAAAAAACTCCTTAGATTTTAATGTTGTGACAAATTCTAAATTGTCAGGGTACCAAATGATTTCACCTGATTTTTTTTTCTTAACACCAATTCTGATAATTTTAATAAACACTTTCTGTTCTCAGATCTGTCTAAATTTTTCAGCTCGTTTAGAAAGTGATATTAGAATAGCATACTACAAAATAAAACATTGACTTAATGTTAAATAAAAGTTTTTAACACTTATTTTTTATCCAGATAAAGAATATAGTTAAGGAACACTTTTTCAATTGCAGAGTAGGATGAGAAAGATATATAAGCAAATTTATAGAGAGATGTAAATATAGACTATAGATATATAAACACATGCATAGCATGTCTTTGATTTTATTATTGTACAAAGTAGAATGAAATTTCAGAAATTACCTTTGCTAGGTAAAATATGAAGCCCCATTAAGCTAATCCCTAGGAACAATAGTTCTTCATTACAATTTTATTGAAAAAACATAGCAGAGAGCTCTTTTTTGAAAACTACCTTGGAACCCCAAAGGTAAGTCTTATTGACTCTAGCAATAAATATGCACAAACAACCAGGGGCAGAATTTGACACATAGCAAGTTAAATTTGATTCTCTTGTCACTTTATATATTGTATAGATTTTGAACTAAGAAACAGTCTTTGTCCAAAAGTCGGTGCACTTATATTTTCCATTACACTTTCACTTACTGCTCTTCCACACACACATTTATCTCTCAGATCCAGTCAAAAAATTCTCTCTTGTGGATAATTTAGCACCTATAAAATCCCAAAGATATTAATCAAAATACTGCGATGCACAGTAAGAAATGAGCTTAAAATCAGTTGGGAGTACAAATTTATTTAATTATTTGACTTTTTATCTCCAGATGAAGCTATAGTTTTTGTTTTTTTTTAATAAATGATTTTTCAGATTTTAAAGCACCAATATAGGTAATGTTGTGAGATAGTTGGCCATGTCCATAGGATGGAAAAATGCTTGCAAAAATGGGTGATTCATGTGTGATTTTTTAAAAAAAGCATAGTTTGCAGCAATTGACTAAAACTTATAACATGTGAGCAATTTTTAAAATAAAGCACTATTCTAATGGCTTCTCATGGCAAGAAAATGATCCTAAATTATCAAAGGTAATGACAAGAGAAAACAATCTCTCCTCATTCATTGAAAAGACTAAAGAGTTCTATAAATGCCTAGTTATCTTATATAACTGCTCTCTAAAGATTAGCCTAGCTAAATTCAGAAAAGCCTATCATTAAAATGTAGTTTTCAGCATATAAATTACAAAGGTTATCTATTAAATTATAGAGGGGTTGTGATCTACATTGACAAAAAGTATATCTATTCTGATGAAGTTACTTATGATTGAAGTATGGAAGAGTGAGTTGTTGAATGAGGGACTAGTATTTATTGTCTTTCATATTCATTACTCTTAAGGCCATAATGGAGAGGTACAATGTATTAAAGAAATTAAATCTTTCTTCATATCTAGTTCCATTGTAATATTTTTAATATGATATAAATGAAATAGAGAATATTAGTAATTTTACCAAGAATTCAAGCCAAAAAAATACTTTTGATTCACCTATGAGTATTACAGACAAAGATATCATTTCAGTGTTAATCATACATACATTTTCCATTTTATTTAGACTTATTTAAAATACTTTCCCATTCTTCAAGTTTTTATCAAATGCACTATTTGTTTTAATGTTTAGTCAGCTTCATGGACCTTTAAATAACTCTGTTCCGTAATTATTGACTGACTAACATTACACTTCTATTTAATTTTCTTTAGCAAGCATTCATTGCTATTCTCCTTATTTCAAAAACATTCCATCTCCTACTTCCATAACTTTTCATCTCGTTGACCCCCATGCCTAAAATGCTATTTCTGTTCATTTCCACCTCTTAGAACCAGTCAAGGTCTGATCCTTCAGTGAGTTTCTTTGTTTCTTCCAGTTTTAGTGCTCTACCATTCTATAAAAAATTATTTTGCATTCACTATGTATCTAATCTTTACAAATAAATTGTTTTCCTTCAGTAGAAAGTTAGCATCCTGAGGGCAGGAATTATCCTTTACTTTTTTTCTTTATATCCCACAGGCAGCTAAATGACACAGTGGATAGAATGTTGGCCCTAGAGTCAGAAAAACCTGAATTCAAAATCAAGCACAGATACTTTCCAACCATTTAACTGAGCAAGTTTTCTTAATTGTAAAATGAGATATCTTCAACATATCTTACAGAATTATACAGTTCAAATGGGAAAATATTTGAACTTACAATAGTTCCTGACACTTAATAGGTATTTTACAAATGCTTGCTCACTTTCCCAGAACCTAGCACAGTACTTTGGACATAAATAACATTTAGCAAATGCTTCTTGAATCTGATTGCTGAATTGTACTTTCACTATAACTTCTACCACTTAAATTTTTATTTTCTTTATAACAATTAGGAAGGTTTTTTCATTTCTTTTTTTTAAGGACTTCAATATCATAAATATTTTATGTTAATAATGTCATATTTTTCATAAACAATAGTTCTTCACTTAATACAACAGTAGTGAGTGGGAACTCAGGATATTTTTTGAAGTATAACATTTTGGAAGCCAACATATTAATAATGTAGTAGTGATGGCAATGGTAGTAGTAGTGATATATAATAGTAATGTAATTATAATGATAGATCTTGGAGTTACTAAAAATTCACAGAATTGTTTAAATTATTCATTAATTTGAAATGTAACAATTTCAAAATCTTGTTTTGTTAGTTTAGATTCAAATGTTTATCAAGCTAACAAAATAAAGATTTTGAATTTTTATACATTTCCATAATTTAAGGTTAAGAATTTTGTGATCTGAACCTTAGCATTGCTATTGCTCAAACAACACCTTACTAGTTTGGTTAATGAAGATTGAAGAGGCCTTATGCAAGCTAGAAGACAGAAATGGAGGTTACCTCAACTAATTCCAAATCTAATATTTTCAATTATGAATACTGACTAATGTTATAGATTCTCCAAAAGTTCCATAATAGCTTTTTTTTTTTTTAATCAGAATCTGTCCTTTCATTGACATAATGAATTCCTGGTAAGGAAACTCTCTCTTAATAAAGTAAAACTGTAATTGCTTTATAACTTTTGCAGGGAGAAAGGGTGGTGTAAAAAGGAAGGGCCTAAGAAGTTAAGGGACTTAATCAGAATTGTATAGTCAGTAAGTGGGAAAGAAAAGACTTGGGATAATAGTATCATAAATTTAGAGGTCTTAAACCCAGGTCTTTCTAACTCTGTGACCAATTCTCTCTCCACTCATCATGAAGCAAAGAATTTACAATTTCATGGAATTTTTGAAAGATCCATATTTGTACTGCTCACATTAGATAAACTCAAAGGAATTACTCATTTGCTGGAGTTGATACTTATGTTATTTCATATTGTTGGTGGATTCATGACTTTCTTTGTTAGCAACCTATGATAGTAATACATTCATGACATTTCATTCTGTAAGAACATTATTTATGTTTTTCTATAAATTTTCCTCCATAAGGAATCTCATCAATTAGCTGGAAAACTTCTTATGCTTTTTGTATTTTTGGAGTAGAGTACCAGTGTACCTAGATAACTCAGTAAATACAGTGCTGGATTTAAAGTCAAGAAGACTTGAGATCAAATACAGTTTAAGACACTTATTAGCAGTGTGATGTTTGGCAAGTCACTTAATCTCTGTTTGCCTTAAACTACTGGAGATGGCAATCCACTCTAATATTTTTTTGTCAAGAAAATCCAATGAACATGTGGTCCATGGAGTCACCAAAAATCAGATATAACTATCCAATTGAACAACCAGTATATCATTTATGTGACTATATATTGTCTTCCATTCTCTATAAAAGACCAGCTTGTTTCTTTTTCTGGTCATACAAATATTTAATAATGTATTTAATGATGCTACTTCTTGAATGAAAGTTACCTTTGTTAACACACTGCTAACCCACCATGGGTTATATGTCTTCCAATTCTTCCATGATATTTCAGGAATCATAGCATTAAAGCCTCAACAAGAAAATAGGATCAATTGATGGATTTTTTTTTCCTGTGGCAATGAATTTGAGGTTATTAAAAGTACTAGCTAATTAAATAAATCCAAACAAAATTTTATTCTCCTCAATCCTTCTCAATTATTTTTCATATAGGTTATTCATTGTGATAAACATTATACTTGAGGTTATTATTTTATTTTATGTTATAGTTTGGTGTAATGTTCGGGCTAGGTTTCTGGAGCTCCTTTGGATGGGCCTTGGTCTCAGCAAGACAGACACCACCAGAACAGTTGAGAATAGAGTCTATATTCTTTATTCTGGCCCAGTCTTACTCTTAGTGCAGGAGGCATGAGAGCCACCACAAGGCTGGTTAAAGATAGAATGTCTATCTTCCAGTCCTCTTATATACCTTATTGTAATTACATCATTACAGCATACTGATTATGTGTTTACTTAGAGAAGCATTACATCACCATACTAAGTATTAAGTATATATGTGAACTAGAGAACCATTTTTAGGATATATGATCTTGCCATCTGAATCCCAATTGGAGCTTGCTCTCTCAAAATGCATCTCCCTTACCCTCAGGTTATGTGGTGTTTCTTGTATGTGAGGAAAATCTCTGCTTATAGTCAGAGATTTGTGTGCTTTGGGTTTTGGCCTTGTGGCTCCACATGGCAATAAAGTTTGTGATTATATCATTTCCTGAATGCCATTTTTCTAGGATCCTAGAACCCAGGCTTTACATATTTTGATCATTTGAATAAATATTATATTCTAGCGAATATATATGTATATTTTTTTCATTCACTTCCTTTTAAAGTATTCAGTATTAGCTTAGTGTCTGAAGTTTTATGGAGTTTTATGAATTTTTCTCACAGAAGGTATTTTGTTCTTGGCTTCATTTGAAGATCCTTCACCATAAAAAAAAAAAAAATGTACTTTTACTAAGGACCTTATACAAAGCTTCCTCCATAGTGAATAACTTTAGAAAGCATATATCTCTGTTTAACAGTTTGCTTCATGTCAATATTGGGAGATTATTGAATAAAAATTATTGAATAAAATGAGCCATTGTCAGTTTATTTTATTTAACATAGAGCCTTGTGTAATTCTGATGTATACTTGAAGAATATCTCATCTGAGGAGAAATAAGGTATAGTAAGTTTTAGCAAGTTTCTTAAAAGTCAGTTTTAAAAACTGTAAAGTTAGGATTACATACGATTTATGTAATAAATATCAGTTATTATTATTGTTGTTTTCATTATTGTTAAATCTTTCAATGAGTCATATGACTATATTATAAGGCTCCTTATTCATTGGTTAGACTCTAGGTGGAAGATTTTTTTTTAGAATATTAGAGTCAATTAGAATAAGGAGACATGAGTTCTCTTTTCTGGGGGAAGACCCATATGGATGACAGCTCATATCTATCAGTGCATAGAAGTAATATTTAAATGATATTTTATAGCATTTCAAGTTATTCTCTATAAGATGATATTCTTGAACCAGTTGACTTAAAGATTAAGGTACTGTGTAAGCTAAAGGGATAGGAAACATACATTGGATGATTAACAACAGGGCTTTGCAAAGAATATGGCAATTTAAAACAATATCTTTTATTTGTTTTGCCCTTTATAAAACTGATAAGATTTTATTATGAATTATATTCTATTTTCTAAAATTGGAAACAAGTAAAAGTAGAGGAATGGTAGCAAAAAAGATTGGAGAGCCACTTTCTTCCTGAGACACTTATTTTCTTTATGTATAAAATAAGGAAGAAAAAGAAAGAGGTATGAACTAGATTATCTTTAAAAGTTCCTTTCAACTTTAAAAATTGGAATCTTTTTTTTATTCCAGAGTACTCTTACTATAGGTGTGTTAAATTGAACCCAATATATTTCTTGAAACATAACATTTTAGAAGGTATTTAAATAGTGTAGTAGTGAACCTCTGAATTATTAATCTATGGTTTTTATGTCAAGCTGATAAACATTTGAATCTGATCTAAACTAACCAAAAATGTTGTTAGATGTCTCAATAACCATAAACAAACAAAATACTTTAAAGTTCTAAAATGGTTTCCTTTTTTATACAAGTCCCATGGGTCAATCAAGCTCAACAGATGTACATTTAACATCTATTGAAGTACTTTTAATTGTGTATGTAGAGTGATAGGGAGTAGGGGGAGGAATGGCATGTTCTTCACACCTAGTTTATCATCAAAGAAAGAATCAATCAAGATCATCTCTCTTAATAAATAATCTGGGCTAAATTGAGTAGATTGATTCACTCAAGCAGCATGATAATCAGAGCAAAATAGGGTGGAGTGGGCTAAAAAATGAGGAGTACCACCACCACCAAAAATAGTCATGAGATTTCAGACATTTTAAGTATCTGGTTTGGAAAAGATAGGAAGCTGAGTTAGTCCCCCATATTCATTCATTCATTCAATGAACATTAAGTGCCTACTATGTGTCAGACATTGTGCTTATCTCTGGAGATACAAAAAGAGGCAAAAAACATTCACTGACCTCAAGGAGTGTGCAATCTATAACAAACTATATCATAGTAGTTATTATGGATAGAGTAATGAATTTGGAGGAGAAAAAAATTCCTGTGTTTAGATCCCTGTTTTGGTATTTGCTGTCTGTGTGACCATGGACAAGTTTTTTTTTTGTTCGTTTTTTTTGTCTCAACTTCCTTATCTATATAATGAGGAAGTTGAATCAGATGATTTCTAAGGTCCTTTTCAATTTTAAAATCTCCATATTCCTGTGCTAGATTGATGGCAGAAACACTTTAAATTATGCCTATGAAATACAACAGTCATCTATCAGAAAACCTGATTCTTCCTTTAAAAAAATTAGGGCTGTATGCATACAAAACAGACACTAATTGGGCATTGTACAACTGGGTAGTATGGAATAGTGGGAAGAGGACTAGACTAGGAGCCAGAAGAGACCTGGATTAAATTTGACCTCTGACTCCTTGTCTGTGTAAGAATAATATCTCTAATAACCAATTTCACATAGTCATTGTGAGGATCAAATGAGATAATATATATAAAGAGCTTTGAAAATCTTAAAACATATAAATGTCAACTATTGTTAATAATTCAAGGCAATAGCTGGTTTGTTTTTTTTTAATTTGGAACAAAATAAATGAGCTTTCTTTAAGTATGAGTGCCAAAACCTTTAAAAACTAGCCTTGGCATTTTCATTGGAAGGCAATCAATGATTTGTCTGCATAGATAAATTTCGTTTATTCAGACTTCAAATCAGTGGAATACCTAATAAATTATTCAGACTGTAATAATTAGTAACAAGAAGAATATAAATAAAACTGCATGTGCAATAAAAGGACATTAAACCTGGCAAGTAAAATTAGTTACTGTGGATTAAAATGAGAAATGCATTGAAGAAAAAATTGATCTCAAATTCTGCCTCTGTGCTAGAGTGAGTGCTATATTATGCATTACCCTACAATCCTATATCCTATCAGAAATAAAATAATACATAATGGGAAGATTTAAATTGCACCAAGAACAAAAAGACATTTAAAGTAGACTATACGCATATGAAAGAAAAATGTTTCTTTTCTTCAAGCAAAGCTAATAATCTACTTTTCTCTCTCTTTGAATCAAATCACATCTTTCAAAAAGAACACAATTCCCGTTATCTCTTACAATCTGATGGGTTTTTTTTAGTGATATAGAAAATCAAGGTAAATTAATTAAAGCTTATTTAACAAATTGCTTCTTTTGTTTGCTTTCTGGAAACCCTGGATAAGTAAAATGACCATGTCAGTAATATTATACTCAAGATGATTCCAATGTACATTGTAAGTCATATTAAGATAGCTGAAATAATTCACCCAGGCAGCTGAAGTTGCTGTATCCTTCACTAGAATCAACAAAAAAGAGAAAATACATGTAAAGAGCATGCTTATAAAATAAGAAAGATCTTAATTCAGCATTGATTTAGAAAATTGTAGTTAATCACTTGTAGATTATTTGGTGAAAAAGACAAAAGTTAGCTTTAATTTGTATAATACATTCCTAAACCTATAAATTTTAGTGCATGTTTTGGAATTCAAGCCCTATACAACAAAAGAACCAGAAGATTTTGAAAAGGTAAAAAAAAAAAAAAAAAAAAAAAAATCTTGGTAAGTCTTGGAAGGCTATCATACTTGGCAAAGATGAATTCAGGAAAGTTATTAGAAGAGCTTTTATAAGAATAAAAAATAATCCAATTAGATTTTAAGTTTTGAAAGGAAGAGATTGGGGTTTTTTAAGAGTTTATGTATACTTAATATTAAGTTTATTTAGATTACTTTTTCCTTTATTATTATAAATGAGGCACATAGAGTTGCAATTTTCATTTTAATAAAAAGACTAGGTGATATAAACATTAAATATACATGTACACACATGGAATAGAGTGGTTGTGAGATAGAATGTGGAAGGGCACCTTCAAATAGGAGTTTGATGTCCATATCCATTCCTGATCTATTCAAACAATGAAAGAAAGTCATAATTCAACCATAAGTTCAGAATTTAACAGTAAATAAAGGGTAAGGAAGGATATCTCAAGTTTGAGGGAAAGAAACAGAAAATACAATCATTTGAAGCATCAGATAGCTTGAAGTTAAGTTCTAGAAGTAGAGCATCACTGAATTGGGGATAACCATGGCTATCAAGGAAAACAATTTATTTACCCAGTGGAAATGAATTAAAGAGAGTATTAAAGCTAAAAAGACCAGTTACAAAACTACTGCAATTATCTAGGCAGAAAATAATGAAGACTAATACTGGAAGTAGAAAGAAATTTGGATTTTAGAGAAGCTATAATCAAGAAGAGGTGATAACTGACTGGGTAAGAGAAGTGAGAAAATGGAAACAGCCAAGATGACAAAGAGATTTTGAACATGGGAAATTACATAAATGACAGTACCAGAGATGAAAATGTGATAGACCAAGGCTTTGGACTTCTGTATGTTCTGTCAAATTTGGTTAAAGTTGGCTTTGCTGAACTACTTTTTTTCCCTCTTTTCTTTTTATTCTTTGTGAAAAGAGATAATTTTCTGGGTAGAAACTGGAGAGAGAATATGTTTTTTTTTTTTTTTTCTTTTTAAGACAGGTGTAAGAACAGCTAATTGGTGCAGCCCTGAAGTCAGGAGGACCTGAATTCAAATCTGGCCTCAGACACTTAACACATCCTAGCTGCTTGACCCTATGCAAATCACTTAACCCTCAAATGCCTCAGGAAAAAAAAAGTAAGGAAAAAAAAAAAAACCAGGTATAAAAAGAAAATATGCAAATGAAAAAATTGGGAAATTTTTGTTTGTTTGTTTTTTAAGATCATTGGTAACCTTTGTGAAAGTAATTTCTATTGATAGAATGAGAATCAGCAATGAGATTATATAGAGTTGAGTAAAGAAATAATGAAAAAGTAGAGCAAAGAGTCTAGCCTATTCTTTCAGGATCTTTTTTAAGTTCTTTAAAAAATTTACTTGCTCAAAACTTAAATACAAAAAAAAAAAAGAAAAAAAATGAATCAAATAAAAAGAAGGAGTTCCAGGGGGTGAAGCCAAGATGGTGGAGTAAAGTCAGGAAGCTGCGCAAACTCTCCGAATTTCCCTCAAAAACCATATGAAACCAAGCCTCTGAACAGAGTTCGATGGAATGAAAAAACTCTGTAGTTCAAGATAGACTGAAAAAGCTTCAAGAAAGGTCAGTCTCATTGGGGTGAAAAGAGTGTTCAGCCCAGATTAGATAGACTCTGGGAAAGTTGGTGAGAGGGTCTTAATCACAGCAAATCAGCAACTAAGACCCTCAATCTTGGCTCAGTAGAGGATTAGTGGGACAGTCCTCCAGTACCAGCTCAGAAGGCAAACTATGGGAAACCAGGCCGTTTCCTGAATAAAATAGGCAAAACTGCCCCCTTCAAACAAAAAGGGTGCTATGCTCGGATCCAAGGCTCAAAAACAGCACAGGAAGCTTGGGACAACATCACTTTTATCCCAGAAACAGACTCCACCTTAAAAGTAAAAAAGAAGAAATAACAAAAGAAAAGGAAAGAAAACAAGCAAGAAACAGAAAAGAACCTTGACCATAGAAAGCTACTATGGTGACAGGGCAGACCAAAATGCAAAGAAATCTCAAAGAAATGAAAAAAGATAAATTGTCTCAAGCCCAAAGAAGCTTCCTGGAAATGCTCATAAAAGACTTCAAAAAAATAAGAGAGGTAGAAGAAAAAATGGGAAAAGAAATGATAGGTATGCATTAGAGTCAACAGTTTGAAAAAGGAAGGGAAAAAATTGTCTGAAGAAAAATCATTAAGCAGTAGAATAAACCAAATAGAAAAAGAAATATAAAATATAACTAAAGAAAATCAGACATTAAAACTAGAACAGGGCAAATGGAAGCTAATGACTTTGTGAGATAGTAAGATTCAATCAAACTAAAAAGAATGAAAAAAATGTAAGAAATTGTGAAATACCTCAATGGAAAAACAGCTGACCTGGAAAATAGATCCATGAAAGACAATTTTTAAATTACTGGCTTAACTGAAAGCCATAATCAAAAAAAAAAAAAAAAAGAACCTGGATAGCATTCTACAAGAGGTCATTAAGGAAAATTGCCCAATATTCTAGAAACAGAGGAAGAAATACTGATTGAAAGAATCCATTGGTCACCTCTGGGAAAGAGATCCCACAAGGAAAACCCCAAGGAACATTGTTGTGAAACTCCATAACTATAATCTCAAGTTAAAAATACTGCAAGCTGCCAGACAAAAACAATTCAAATATCAAGGAGCAACAATCAGGATTACCCAGGATCTGGCTTCTTCTATAATAAAGTATCTGAGAGCCTAGAAGGCAAAGGACTTTGTGTTATAACCAAGAATTAATTACCCAGTGAGACTCAGCATTACCTTTCAGGTGAGGAGCAAAGAGGTTTTCAATAATTGCTATTGAAAAAATCAGAACTAAACAGATTTCCTCTACAAACAGAGGAGACAAGAGAACCACAAAATGGTAAACAGGGAGAAAGGTTAAACTGTTAAAGCTGGCTTTTTCCTCTTTTCTTTTTATTCTTTGTTCTTAAATAGGAAAACAATATCAGTTACTCTTTTTTTTTTGACTTTGTCCTACCCTTTTTAATTTTTTTTTAATTTCATTTTTTTAGTATAGCTTTTTATATACAAACCATATGCATGGGTAATTTTTCAACATTGACCCTTGCAAAACCTTCTGTTCCAACTTTCCCCCTTCCCCCCCACCCTGTCCCCTTCCATACATGTTAAATATGTTAAAGTATATGTTAAACACAATATATGTATACATATTTATACAGTTTATATGCTAAATACAATATATGTATACATATTTATACAGTTATTTTGTTGCACAGGAAAGATCGGATTTAGAAAGAAGGTAAAAATAACCTGAGAAGAAAAAAAATGCAAGCAAACAGTAACAGAAAGAGTGGAAATGTTATGTTGTGGTCCATACTCATTTCCCAGTGTTCTTTCTCTGGGTGTAACTGGTTCTGTTCATTGCAGATCATTTGGAACTGATTTGAATCCTCTCATTGTTGAAGAGAGCCATATCCATTAGATTTGATTTTCATGTAGTATTGTGTTGAAGTGTAAATGATCTCCTGGTTCTGCTCATTTCACTTAGCATCAGTTCATGTATGTCATGTCCATCTTCTTCCCTGGAAGAAAATGCTCAATTTGGCTGGGTAAGTTATCCTTGGCTGCATATCAAATTCTTTTGACTTTCAGAATATCAGATTCCAGGCCCTTCGATCCTTTAATGTGGATGCTACTAGATCATGAATGATCCTTACTGTGACTCCTTGGTATTTGAATTGTTTGTTTTTTTGTTTTTTTTTTTCTGGCTTCTTGTAGTATTTTTTTCCTTGGTCTGATAATTCTGGAATTTAGCCACAATATTTCTTGGAGTTTTGATTTTGGAATCTCTGTTAGTAGGTGATCAATGAATTCTTTCAATGTCTATTTTACCTTCTTTGATGATTTCCTGAAAAAATAGTGTCTAGGCTCTTTTTTTCATCATGGTTTTCAGGGAGTCCAATAATCCTTAGATTGTGTCTCCTAGATGTAATGAATTGTTTTATTCTATGGATTTTTTTTCCATTTTGCCAATTTTTTTTTAAAGAATTATTTTCTTTTTCCAATTCAGAAATTCTGTTTTCCTGGGAATTGTTTATCTTTTCCAACTTGCAAATTTTGTTTTTCAGGGAATTGATTTCTTTATCCTATCTTTTAATAAGTAACGTGATTTTCTCTGACCCTCTTGCAAAGCTTTCCTTTCCTTCCCCCATTTTTCTTCAAGCTCTCTTTAAGATCATTTTAAATTTCTCCTATGAAAGCTTTGTGTGATGAGGACAAGATCATATCCAACTTTGGATCTAGAGACAAACCTCAGGGTTTGAAGTCTTCTCTCTTTCTGTATAGAAGGTATCTATAGTTAGAGCCTGCTTTGCCTTTTTGCTCATTTGGGGGAAAAACAAAACAAAACAAAAACAAAAATTATGGTATGCTTATGAGGGGCAGTGGAATATTTCCAAGCTGCCTCTAAAAACAAAAGGAAGTGGCAGTGAAGGGGCAGTGAGACAGCACCCATTGACTGTGCTGGCATTAGCAGTTGTATTGAAATCAGAGACAGCAGAAAGGCAGCAACTATGGCTATACTGGGACCAACAACTGTGGCTGCGCTTGGATCATGTTGAGTCACTCTGGGTGTTGGGTGGGTGTGGCCAGGTCCTGACAGACTCTTTTTTGGTGTTATAGTCTTTACCCCCAGTGTTTATAGCTTCTCTGCTGATCTACTGGCTTGCTGCCAGGGCAAAGTAGCCCATACTGTGGTAGAGTTCTCCCCACAGATTTTCTGCCACCACATCCTGCCCTCCTCAGGTCTGCTGAGTGTGAACTGTTTCCCATGCTCTTACTGATTGTCTGATGTCTGTGCCTGGTCTAACCCTGTTTCATCCCCACGCACGAGCAAAACAGACCTTTTTTGGCAAATTTTGAGATTATCTTCAGTTGGTAATGTGTTGTACTCCCAGTATTCATGGGTTCTGACAGTCAAGCAAAAATTCTGAGGCTGAATTTTGTTAAAATAGATTTAGAGTAAAGGAGAGTTTAGGAAGATGTGTGTATCTTCTCTGCCCTCTTGGCTCCACCCTCCTGCTTATTTTCTTGATTTAAAGATTATGTGACTTCTACTCAAGAGCAAACCTGTTATCATTCTCCTCTTTAACTATTTTGCTTTTATATAGCATTTATAATTTATCTTATTGCTGTGTTATTGGCTATTCATTTCTAGAAGAAATACCTAAAACTTATTTTACTGATTAGAATTTTCACTTTGGAAAAATCACTTTTAGATAAATAGGTATGTGTCTTACATAAAACAGCAATTTTTATACTGTATGAAACTGAAAAATGGTAGGTGTTTTATAGCCTATACTATTGAAGTTCCATTAGATTTTCATATATACAACAATTCTTATATTCTTTAAATGTAATGTTACTGCAATCTGTGATGTTGTACATTACATTTTCTAATTTAATTTCATTTTCAGTATTTTCCTGACCTTCTTTAAAGCATATTCTCTTTTGGGAAAGATCTAAAGCCAGATTATTTGATATAGTATATCATAGACCTCAGTAAAAGAATTAAACATCAAATAGGAAACCTGGATGGAATCAGATATCATTTTTCCTCAGCATATTCTTTAAAATATATACATGTGCCTTGCTTATATAAAAGTGCTAACAGTAAATACTTTCAATTGCTAATGTACAATTTCAATTAATTTCCAAATGTTCTAAATACACATATATGTGTGTATAATTATATATATGTATATATATATATATATATATTTATGCATATCTCAATGTCATACTTTAGCTGCATTCTTACACATATATGTATATGCATACATTACATATATATGTACATATATGCTCTCTGGCACTGAATTTTTTATAATTATTTCAAATAAAGGCTTAAATGTCTATGCATATGTCATATATATGTATATGTAGGTCTACACATACATATATAATTGTAAAATTTGGAAGCCCTTTTTTCATACTTCAAACTTTAATAAAATCTCTTCTCAATGACACTATGGTCAGAAAAATGTATCTTCTGGTAGTAGATATTACTAAACTTCACTTATCTAGGTAATTTCACTTATCAGATGACTACAGTCTGTCATAAGGCTTTTAGGAGGACTTTTTCTATCCTGGCAAGACCTGCTTGAACTCATACCACAGACATAGCTGTTGTGAAACCAGATTACTTTCATACCACCAGCGAAGGAGTAGGTCTTCAGTGGAGGATTCTCTTCATACTTAGATTTACCTGGATTTCATCCTCCAAAAGAATCCTGAAATACAATTACTTCAATTTGTTCTATGTCAGTACTTCAGAGAAGCCTAGGGGAAAAAATATCCTGGTTAAAGGCCAAAGTAAATTATATCACTTTCTTCAAATGGACTACTTTAACGTTGATAAATGCTGATAATATAGGCATTTGGCTTACAAACTACTCCAAATAAATTTCAGCAAGCCTATGATGATATTTTTATCTTTAAATATTTTAATGTTAGCTTTAACATGAGAAACACATGGTTGTGTGTTAAATGTTGTTAAGGGAATGAAGATGTAATTCTGTAAGAGAACTTGCCAACCCCCCATTAGCCTTGGACATCACACAGGGCATGACTCAGGTAAACTGAGGATAACCTTATAAGGATGAAAAGATGGCATTGGGAGGAAGGGGTTCCACTTGAAGAAGCAACATGGCAATTCCTAGGAGAGACATGCCAGACCTTGGAGGGGAGTACCTTGAATAGCCCTGTTAGGAAAGGAATGCACACAATATATCTACATGTAGCTTCCAGTAGGGAATCATGTATCTACTATAGGTTAGAATGTGCTTACATATGATGTAAGAATTAGAAGCAGGCATCAAGGAGATAAAAGGACTTGCAGTCTTTGTAATAAAGCAGAATCTCACCCCACCCTGGCTCTTGCCCCCTCATTACTCACAGTCTTTGCTATTCAAGTGGACAGGCAGTACTGGTCACATAAGGCCTGCTCCACTCGGGAGTTGGAGCTGAGATCCCCAATAGTCTGGCATCCAATGTGGCTAGGACCCCCCAAATCCATACCTATCAGAGAGTCACTACAATCATCCCATGTGAAGGTCAACGCAGGAGGCTCACATGAAGCTTGCCACAGAAGCAAGAAACATGCTGTGACTCCCCAGAGGATCCTTGCTAAATTGAGTAAAAGAACACACCCTCAACCTCTGAGAGACAGAAGAAGATTAACATGCTGTGAATAACCCTGCATAATTCACCTTAACAGAAGGATAAGAAACTTTCTATCATGGGGCAAAAAATCTCATCAGAAAAGTTAGAACAGAAGGATTATACCAGAATAATCTATACAAAAGCAAAGGATCTAGGAGTAATAATGCATGTTAAGAATATTAAGGAGTTTATTGACATAATTCAGAAAGTGTGCCCATGGACCATACAGAGACCTCCAGTCTCACTACAATCCTGGATTTTAGTGGGGGAGCAATTAACTGAATATCAATCAACTAATACGGGAGTACTGGGAGACAGCTCTTTCTGTACAATACCATAAAGAGTGCATTCTAGGCCAAAGAAGGCAAGGCAGTAAATCAGCCTAGAAAGTGGGCAGAAGATATACAAACCACAGAGGAATTTGAGGAAAATATAGATGAGTTAGAGACAGATACACTTTACCCCAATTTAGAAAAGGAATTAGAGAAATGGAGAGCCAAAGAAAAATAAACGGAGATTGAATCAGAGATAGTTAACATCAAAAGAAAATTAGTACTAATGGCTGGCGAATCTGCAGAAAAAGGATTTGAGGAGTTTAAGGAGAGAAAAGCAGCAGTGAAAAAACTTCAGGAAGACACTAACAAAGAAAAAGGGGGAAGAAGAATTCCATCAAATAAGCAAGGAGGAGCAAGCAGAACAGATAAGTGTGCTAGGAGAGAGGAGCTGGAATGTCTGCCAAATCAGAAACAAAGGATCATAAATCAGGATTCAAAAAATGAGGAGAGCGTCACCTAGTGGTGGTGTAAGCTTGGGAGATGAGGAACGAAGGATTGTAAAAAAGGACAGAATAAATCAGTTCTAGGAATAATTCTTACCACCAGGAATTTACCCACAGGGATTATTCACCAAGAGGAAGGAATTTTAGAATGGGTCCATCTAGCTAAAATTAAAAATAGGTCATACACTAGTTATCACATTCTAATAGCTATGACCATAAGAAAATTATGGAAAAGGACAGTTCAATTAACAGGACAGGTTTCTGAAGTCATATCCCTCTTATATACTAATGATCAAATTCAGGAATGTATACAATCAGTTGAGTGGCAAATTATTGCAAATTTGAACTTACAACGGAAATATTTTGAGATTTGAGTGACAATGGACCAAATGGCCCTGGATTGGGGGGAACTATATATGTAGAAGTGCCAGTCACAGGGATAAACATCTTCACTGATGCTACTAAAGTTAATAGGACCATAATGTATATTCCCAGCAGGTCACAATTATACAAATTTCAAACCTGTTTCATATTGACCCAATAGAATGAATTGTGGGCAGTTATCAAGGCTTTAGAAATTGACAAGCCTTCTAACATTACAGACAGTTCTTATGTGGCAGATCTCATCCCTTGACTAGAGACAGCATATATTGCAGATAAGCAAGACAATATAACACAATTGTTACAACAAGCACAAAGTACTATCAGGAAAGATGGTCTCATTTTTATATTTGTCATATCAGGTCTCAATTCACCTTCCTGGTCTAATAGCGAAAGGAAACTAGCAGACTAGGCATTACAAACATATCAACTAGACACATCAGCCCTAAGTATTGAAAATAAGCTGCATAAGTCCACAATAGATACCACTTCTCTGCTAAATCATTGAGGCGGTTATATGGAATCTTTAAAGAATAGGCCAGACAGATAGTAAAACAATGTACAAATTGTGTTCTTTTCTCCCACTACTGAAAGTTATGGTCAGTAACCCAAAAAAAGATGTTCCTAATGACATTTGGCAAATGGATGTTACTCAATACAATTCATTTGGTAAGAAGAAATATATTCATTTATATGTAGACACCTTTTTCGGGTTTTTGATGGCGTAGGCACAAACCGGAAAATCATTTAAACATGTCACTACCCACCTGATGGGTTGTTTTGCAAATCATGGCATTCCCCTAATATTAAAAACAGACAATGGTCCTGCCTATATTTCCAAATCTTTTCAACAATTCTGTTTTGAATACCAAATTAAATATATAACGGGGATCTACCATAATCCAACAGGGCAGGCCATTGTTGAAAAAAATAACCAAACTCTCAAGGCCTACCTTGAAAAACAAAAAGGGGGAGTTCATGGATCCATTAATAACAAATTGCAAGCAACAATTTATATGATAAATTATTTGAAATTTGATGATAAAGGCCTATCTCCAGCCGTGAAATACCAATTACTAAATTTGAAAGTGAAAAATTGTAAAGACCAGGCTAGCTCCTTGGAGGCCTCGGGATCAGACAGAGTCAGAATAAATAAAAGTCTTTGATCTTTAGGGGGAGAGGTGAAAGAAGCAGACAAACTGCCAGGAGTTTGCCAAAGATATCTTCTTGATTTTGGAGTCCAGAATCTCCACCTTTCTCCATCTCATCCTGCAGCCAAGTGAGTCTCTGCCCTCTGTCACTCCACCCTCTAATCCTTGCCTATGATTATATTAACATCAATCATTGAACCAGCACCAACTGTGAGAAGAGCCATTTTCCCAAACATATGCTAATAAAGTCATTGTCTTATATCAAATAGTTAATTAGCTTTAGTGCTTAATTGTCTGATTCCAGTCCACTTTTTCAGCCCTTTACATCTCCCACTTTCTTTTGTTTTAGAACACAGGTGATCACGCCCTCCCTGACTTCTCAGGAAAGGGGATGAAAACTCCAAAAATGAAGTGATCATGCCCCCCCTCCCAACTTCTCAGGAAGAGATATGAAAAACACCAAAGGGAAGTGGGGAGTCAAACCAGATATTGTTAGTGGGTTTCTGGGCTGAAGGGTCTTACTAGAAACAGGTATGCACAAACCTATCAGCATGGCAGGTATTACACAAGCACATAGCAATAAAGCACAGACTAGCAGTGATGACTCTCTCCACAGCTGATGCACACTCAGTGTGTTGTAATAAACATGAATTGTACATATAAGTAATAATACAACAAAGAATATGAATCAACATAATATTGTAAAAGATTTCCAGAAGTCCTAGAAGGAGAGTATGTAAATAACAATCACACATACAACCAAGAGATAACAGGTACCTTGTCCATTAGTGCACCCCGATATCATTTGTATATATGGACACTGGAAGGTCAAGACATTCCTCTCAACAAATCCAATAGTTGATTGAGCAACAGGCATAGCGAATTCTGTAATAGCATTCTGTCTCATAACCTATCAATGATGTACCATTATCCCAGTTTTATGCCTTTTAAGGAGTATGTCATGCATATGTGTGCACAGACTACCTTAAGGCAGGACAATTATAATGAGTCTTTAGTCTTTTGTCATAACACCACCTTGTGCATACAAGACAGAGAAGCAGTAGAATTTCCAAGATTGAAATACATTCATAATTCAGGGCTAGAAATGAAAGGTATAGAAAAAGCTATAGGAGGAGAAATAGTACAAGGGATGCCAGAACTAGTGGAAATTGACCCTAGGAATAATGTTACAAGCAATGTCACTCTGACTGTCAGAGTTTATCTGTGTAAAGGCTATTCATTTCTTGTGGACCAAAACAACATATGTATAATCACTACATGTAGAGAAAGAATCTTTAATTTAACATGTATTAGGTGTCAGGTAGAAACCTGCCTTGGACCAAATTTCAAAGGAAAAATGTATATACTCATTCATCCCCATTATGCTTTTACTGTTGTAAAAGCAGATTCTTGGTACCGTATCAGTAGTGATAATAATTTTGAGGCCTTACAAGAAAAAATGTACAAATTAGGTGCTAGGACTAAAAGATGTCTATCGTGTATCATATTAGGTATAATCTTATTGGTTGAGGCTATTGTAGCCTCCATAGCATTGGCTTTATTTCCCATACTCAAAATCAAAAAACAGAAGCCCAGGACTTACAGGATTTAATGAGAAATGTGTCAGCTGGATTTAAGAGACAACTAAAGGTTGATGAGAAATTTTATGAAGCTACACACAAGTTACAAAAAGCAGTTCAGTTTTTAGGAGAAGAGGTACAATATTTAGAATTACATCAAAAGTTACTATGTGACTATAGTTGCAATCAGTATTGTCTAACTGATCCAGTTTATAATGAAACCCAAATACTATGGGAGATAATTAGGGCTCAGTTACATGGATTAAGTTTGGAAAATATGAGTTATGAGTTAAGTAGATTGGCTCAAATTGCAGATAGTATTGATCAAGCTGCGGACCAAAGAATTCGATCCAGTGATGTTGCAGACAAAATTATCTCATTCTTTCAGCAAGCTGACCCATGGGGTCATTTGAAACAACTATGAATCACTATAGGAGCAATTATATTAGTAAGTGTAGCAACCCTATGTTTATTACCAATGATATTTATATCTGTATTAACCTCCATTCAGTATGCTATCAATGTTCAAAAATTTAAGCTAGTGGAATTGTCACATAAAACAAAAAGGGGAATTGTAAGAGGACTTGCCAATCTCCTGCCAGCTTTGGACATCGCACAGGGTACAGCTCAAGTAAACTGAGAGTAGCCTTGTAAGGGTGAACAAGATGGCATTGGAAGGAAGGTCCCACCCGAAAAAGCAACATGGCAATTACCAGGAGAGGCATGTCAGACCTTGGAGGGGAGTACCTTGAATATCCCTATTAAGAAAGGAATGCACACAGTATATCTACGTGTAGAGAATCATGTATCTATTATAGGTTAGAATGTGCTTACGTATGATATAGGAATTAGAAGCAGGCACCAAGGAGATAAAAGAACTTGTAGTCTTTGTAATAAAGCAGAATCTCACACCACCCTGGCTCTCACCTCTCATTACTCACAGTCTTTGCTATTCAAGTGGACAGTCAGTGCTGGTCACATAAGGCCTGCTCCACTTGGAAGTTGGGGCCGAGACCCCCAACATAATTCAGTTCAGAAATATTTACTAAGAAACTACTATTTTAGAATGAATATTTTAACAGCAGTTATTTGTAAAGGGTATGTATATTGTGAAATAGGATTTTAAAATGACATGAAAGGATTAGGTAGAAAAGAAAGAAAAAAATAAAGATTTGAAAATTTGCTGAATTGAACCTCTCTCAATCGCATAATCAAAGAAATTGAGTTGGAAAAGACATCTTAGACTATTTAGTTCAATCTCCACCATAATATACCCGCCAAGATGTCAACCGATTTTAGTAAGGAGGAAACTTCTACTGTGGAGGCAGTCAATTCTACTTTTGACAACCTTTGATTGAAGAATCTGTAGTACAGCAAAGTGAATAGTTGTACTAGATTTTTTTAATGGATTGAAATCTTATCTCTGATGCTTTCTGTCTATGTGACTTTAATGATTTGTATAACATTCTAAGTCTCAGAATATGGGAAAACCTTCCAATTAGGAACCATGTTGCGGCTTCCAACTTTCCCTCTGCATTGATAAATGAATATGCCCAGAAAAGCCCAGGAAGACTCCGCCCTCCACCCTGTACAGCACCTAATACAGAGCTCTGTATCTTCAGTTGGCACAAATAAATTTTTGTTCTATTTAACCTTTAAGAAGCTGTTTCTCACATGGAATATTTTAACTCTTTTTCCCCTGATTATTCCACATGTCTGGAATGCATTCTCTCCTGATTTCCACTTCATCCCTCTCTTCTAAAATACAGCTTAAGCATCATCTATATGAATCCTTTTTCCCCAAAAGCTAGTGTATGCATCCTAAACAACTTTGCATTTTACTTTATATATATTTGTCTTTGTTCTCTTTATAATTATGCTGTATATTTTTTTACTTGTGCTTTGCAAAAACAGAGTGTTTTGACAATACAAAGCAGTGATAAAGTAGAAATGTGAAAATAAAAGGAACCTACAAATACTATCCATATCTTCTAAAAACATATATATTCTAAACTTTCTATCTATATTTTGGTCCCTTAAGTGAGAAAATGTTATCTTTGGAATTTACGGACAATTCTATATTAAAAATTATTAAAATTTTCAGCAAATATTCTTATGAAATGATCTACATGATGTTCAAACAACTAGTCAATTCATTTTAGGGAAGAGATGGTCAGAACTGTTAATCAGTGTCATGTGGACCCAAAAGCAACAGCAGAATTCTGCTTGGCATTGTTTTTCACATTTTAACAAGTTGTGTTGGTGTCATACAATAATAGCTAAAATATTCCATAATGACATGAAACAAAATCTCATTTTCAGAGATCAGGACGATGAGTATAGAATATTATATAAAATTCTCAAATTAGTTTTACTAAACTTCGTTTCCTTCTTTTAAAAATATTTATTAATAAAAAGGATGGTTTCCTGCATTGGAAAAAATATACTTTGAAATGAAGGTGATGTAAAAATAAAATACAATAGTAAAATATCATAACCTTTATAATTTGTGAGACCATTTGTAACCATCAGTTTATTATAACTTCTGAATTAAACAGGCAAAAATTAATCTGACTAGTTATCTCTTCTTCAGCTTAAAGAATCTTAGCCTATAATTATTCATGTTTATAGGAACTCTGTTCAAAGTTCACAAAATACATAGAAGAATAGTCAAGTCAAACATAGTATGTAATGAGTTTCACTAACTGAATCAGTCAAGATTGATTGTTAAGTACAACCTTTTACCCATTCAAGTGAAGTAGTGCTAAATGTTACTTTTTTAATGCCAAGCCCCACCTTTGGTGTCAAAATGAATCACTCCAAAAAGTAACACTGTTTGCTACGTTGAAAAAGGCTTTGGTGGGCATTTTTTTAGCCTATTTTGCATGGTACGGATTGAAATATAGCTCACAGAGAAGTTTTATTGTTGTTGTTGTTGTTATTATTATTACTATTACTCAGCTTAGGTCAGAAGAAAAAACATTCAGAATGAGCATATAAAATGCGATCCCTCCTGAAAAATAGAAACTTTGGAATTTTTTTTGAAAAATTCTTGCCAAACTAGAAAAATCCTAACAAACAGGGCTGTTTGTCTTTTCCCAGAAGACTCTTTTTTGGGTTTATTCACTAATCAATGCTGAGGGAGAGCTGGAAGCCATAACCCTTGGTTATAGCACAGAATATATCATATATAGAATGGTGTGTTAAACATGACCTTTGTCAGCTTCTCCAACTTATTACTGCTTAAAGAATGCATTTTAGATGATGTTTATCAACTGGTGTCAGTCTCTAATAAAACAAAGGAAATATATGCAAACTGAAAAAAAAAAAAAAAAAGAATGGGTACCAGAGGACTGCTTTAAAACAAAAGACATAAAAAGAATAGGTGAAAAATAACAGTTTAAGGATAAATACAATATGCACTGAGCTGTTTTAGATTTTGCTTATTCAATAGAAATTGAATAATGCTGACCTCCCATTTTGGCATATCTTTCTATTTTTTTCTTCATGGCTGTGTGGCATCTCCTTATTTCATACTGGAAGTATTATAGTGAATTTGAAGTACCTTGACATCTGACCGGCAGGCAGACTGAATAAATTGATGCTCTGTGTCTGGTTTTTACATCTCCATGTTTTTTACTTGGATTTGCTGCTATAAATCAAAGCCCAGTGTCAGCTGTATAGGTTTTTGTTGTTAATATGAAGTCGAGAATATATATATACGTATATATATTCATATATATAATATAATTATCTCACCAAATTTCAATTATGAGTTTTGTTTTTGAGGTAATTTTTCATTGTTTCTCTTCTCAGCATCTTGTTTTATCCAGTGATTGAGCAAGTCAATTTCTAAGGGACCCAATTTCCTCACCTATAAAATGAGGCTAATATTAAATGATATCTAAAGTTCCTTCACATCAATAGTTCTATGAGGCTTATATTCAGATGATGATTTTGGGGGAGAAGATCAAAGTATGAATAATATTTATATGACAGCTATTGAGATTTTGTCCCATTTTAGAGTTTATTGAGATCAATTAGAAATCAAGAAGAATGATATTAAAAGATCCATATACTATACATCCATATATTAATAATACCTTATGGCTAAGAACCCTGAAACTATTCTTGTAGCTTAAATTATCTGTTCTTATTCCCAATCACATACCTTTCATTGCAATCAATTATACCACTTAACTGGTTAAAGCCAGAGATTATTTGGTTTTTTTGTTTGTTTGTTTTTTTGACAAGAAGCACATAAAAAGCTTTCTAATGGGAGTTGGAAAATGCCTCAAAATCAAGATATCTTTGTTAGTGGCAGTGTATTTTCTTGCTGAATTTACCCTGTTTCTTTGGCTTTTGTAAATTTCTAATTTCTTTATGCACTAAACATTAGTCCAACATAATTTTTGTCCTTTCCTCTCTAATCTTTGTGTATAGTATTAATAACTCAATCTGCAAACATTTATTAAATACTTAGTATGTATCATTGTTCTAAACAAGGGGGATTAAAAAGGAAAACAAATAAAATAGTTCTTACTCTCAAGAAATTTACATTGGTAACACAATTTGCATACATATAAACTATACATTAAAAATATACAAAAGAAATACAAGGTAAAATTTTTGGAGGAGAATAGAAGATAATGGAATCAAAAATGCCTTCATTCAAAAGATATTGGTTGAAGGATGATTTTAATAAATTTGGAATGAAAACTATCATCCACATCCAGAGAGAGAATTGTGGAGATTAAATGTGGATTGAGGCATAGTATTTTCACCTTTTTTGTTTAAACCTGGGTGACTGGAAGCATAGAAGTAAGTGTTGAAAAGTTTGAAGTTCAAAACTGGTAAGTTCTGTTTGGTAATAATATAAACAAGTTTAAAATAATGTAATAAGGTTAAACTATATCTATATTCAATTAATAATAATGTTAAAATATATCTAGCACACACAGTTCAAAATGTTCAGCAGGTAGTCAGTGATGTTGAACTAGAGTTTAGAAATCCGGAACTAGATTTGAGTTAACTGTATGCACATGATTATTGAACCAATGACAGCAGATAAAGTTGCCACGAAAAAAGTATAGCATAGAGGAAAGAGAGCAGTCTTGTACTGTTTTCGAGTACACTGATAAATAAGGGGCAGGGTATGGATAATAACTCAGTAAAGAAGAGTCAAGAGGAGTAAGCAGATGCATGGGAGAAAAAGCAAGGGAAATAATGAGGAAATTAAGTGCTGAAAAGAGATTAAGAAGGATGAAAATTGAGAAAAGGCTATAAGATTTTTTATTATAATTTTTTATTTACAAAACATGCTTGGGCAGTTTTTCAACATTGATCCTTGCAAAACTTTCTGTTCCAACTTTTCCCCTCCTTTCCCTCACCTCCTCCCCTAGATGGCAAATAGTCCGATATATATTAAATATGTTAAAATATATATCAAATATAATATATGTATACATATTTATACAGTTATCTTGCTGCTCAAGAAAGATCAGATCTAGAAAGAAGGTAAAAAACCCGAGAAGGAAAACAAAAATGCAAGCAAACAGTAACAGAAAGAATGGAAATGCTATGTTGTCGTCCACACTCATTTCCCCTGGGTATGGTTGATTCTCTTCATTACTGAACAATTGTAACTGGTTTGGATCATCTCATTGTTGAAGAGAAGGCTATAAAATTTGGCAGTAGCAAGATTACTTACAGAGAAATTTGGAGAGAAAATTTTAAGTTGAGCAATGAAGTTGGAAATCAGTTTGCAATGCACTGAAAAATAAATGAGGAAAGTAACTAGAATAAACAGAAAGTTTTTTTTTTTTAAATAGGAATTTGATTATGAAAGATAGGAGAGATACAAATCAAAAGTGTGAGAGAATGGTAAAATCAAATAGTTTTGGTTTTCTTTTTTCTTAAAGGATGGGGGAGATTTCTGTATGTTTGCAGGCAATATAAAAAATAGATAAAAAAGGTTTGTTTCAATTGGGCAGGAAGGGAGGCGGGCCAAGCGCAAGCAGGCCGAGCACAGATGCCCAGTGCAAGCAGCACAGACCCAGGGCGGGTGTGAACTCCACGTGACAGAGAATCTACGGGGAGGAATCTCCAGCAGTGCCATGGATGTAAGCCCCAGATCATCAGAGAAGTTATAAAACATCCAACACAAACAAGAAAGATAAATAATGAACTCCAAAACACCAGAATTTCATGGGACCTGGCCATGCCCACCCAGAACCAGGAGTGAATCAGCACGAACTCAGTGCAGCTTCAACTGTTTGTAGAAGAAACTTGAACAACCTCCCTTTCCCTAAAAGCAGATCTCAACTCTTTTTAAAATAAGTTAAAAATTAAAAAGCGCTCTGACCATAGATCATTTTTATAGTAAAAGAGAAGAACAGATTTCAAACCCTGATGAACCGTCAGAGTGATATAAATTGGCCTCTCCAGGCCTCTCTGAAATCATCCTGCTGATTGTTTCTTACAGAACAATAATATTCCATAACATTCATATATCATAACTTATTCAGAGACTTACATGAACTGATGCTAAATGAAAAGAAAAGAACCACATCATTGTACATGTCAATAACAAGATTATATGATGATCAATTCTGATGGATGTGGCTCTCTTCAACAATGAGATGATGCAAACCAATTCCAATTGTTCAGTGATGAAGAGAGACATCTACACTCAGAGAGAGGACTATGGGAACTGAGTGTGGACCACAACATAACATTTTCACTCCTTCTCTTGTTGTTTGTTGCATTTTGTTTTCTTACTCAATTTTTTTTTCCTTTTCGACCTGATTTTTCTTTTACAGCAAGATAACTGTATAAATATGTATATATTGGATTTAACATATTTTTAACATATTTCACATGTATTGGACTACCTGCCATCTAGGGGAGGGGGTGGGAGGAAGGAGGGGAAAATTTGAAACAGAAGGTTTAGCAAGGGTAAATGTTGTTACCAATGCATATATTTTATAAATAAAAAACTTTAATAATTTTTTTTAGTTAAAAAAATTGTACATAGATGAACCTTTATTGAGAATAAAGTATAAAGACCAACTTTGTGGAAGGGAGTGTCATCTGTTGAATCATTCACCTACACACCAATTCCTCAAAACTTTTATTAGGTGAAAATAAACCTTGTTTGAATCAATAAATCAAAGGTATTATAGGTGTGAAAAGGCCTAAACATCTCCATAGATTTAAGTAAATCAAAGGCATTTCAACTGGGTGCAACAGGAAATCTGTTTGTATTGGTTGAAAGAACTTTGTAGAAAATCAGTAATTTAACTCACATTCAGAAAATCAGATCAGATTTTGGCAGAAGAGAGGAGAAAGCATTCTAGCCAAGCCTCTGAGGAAGAATTACTTGTGAAGAGGAAAGTGTTAAAGATCAAGCCCAAAGCCTTCTAGAATCCCCTGGAATGCTGAGAGAAGTAGCAGGTAACCTTTGTTGAGATAACCAAGGCATTTTCCTCTTTTTAAAACCTTTGAACTTTGAAGTGAAAGCTTTGGAAACATCATTTCTAAGTCTTTTACTTTGGAGAATAATAGCTTCTCTTTTAAGTGATGACAAAGTCCCTTCTCTATTGTTTTCTAGAGCACTTTCCTAGGAAAATTCAATTTTAAAGTGTGTTGTGCATATTTTTTTTATGAATTTGAATTGTTGAGCTAAAATAATTTTTTCCTTCAAAGAATTAGGCACTTGGGAAATTTTTTTTTGAAAAAGACACAGGAATGATATCTTTTACCTCCTTTCACAAAACTATCAAGTGTACAGATAATGGATGTTCTATTTTGGTGTGGAAGGTATGAGGGCTTTGTTATATCTTCTAGTTTTGTTTTTTTTTTTTTTTGTAAAATTTCCCCTAAGGTGTCAATCCATTTTCCCCTAAATTTTACTTTCAAAGTGTTGGTTATTGTTTTCACTCAATTAAGATTAGATACACTACTGATGCTTTCAGGTAATCCAAATATTTGGATCTCAGTTCAGGTAGTTGAAATTTTACACACACACACACACACATATACATATACATACATATATATACACATACACATGTAACATACATTCATGTGTGTGTGTGTGCGTACACACACACACACACACACACACACACACATATATATATATACTGTTCCCAAACCAAATAATAAAGGCAAGTAAGAACACAGCAGCAAAATTCATGTTTATGCATAGATGATTACACATAAATGAATGATGTATGATTAGCAAAATGAACTAAAGATCCTAATTCAAGGAGATATAACTGAAAATTAATGGGATGGAACCAATGACTTGACTGCAGCTATGGATAATTGCACCTTATTTGAAAGAAATAGGGTAGATGTTAATGGGAGAAGGAGAGAAAAATAAAGTAGCATTATTTATTGAGAAGATATTCCAGATAAGGAAAGCTAGGAACCAAAGTTGGGCAAGAGAGCATAATAGAGAATATTTGAGTTAAAAGCAAAAATAGAAGTAATAACATTGTTACAGCTAACCTATGCAGAAAAAAAAGGAAATTGATGAGAAATTTAGATTACAGTCATATTATAGAAAAGACAGAAAGATATGGAATATATGATATTATAATTAAATAAAATCAGAATTGGCTAAAAAAAATAAGCTTCTGGAGTTATCAACTTCACAAACATGACTAGATGGCAGTTTGTCTGAAAAGACCTGGAGGTGAACTCTGATCAATGTTAGTCACTAGGTTTGATACGAAAGTAAGAAAGTCAGTGTTATTTTAGGTTTCATTGAAAGCCACAACATCTAGGATCAGTGAAACTATAGTTCTGCTATATAATCTTTCCTAAGCAGACAGTATCTGGACTGCATGTAAAATTTTAGAAGACAATTTTGGAAAGACATCACTAAGCCAAGAATAACTATGAGAAGATAAAGTATGGTAGAGAATATTGGTGGGTCAATTGATGAAATTGGGATAAAGTTAACTTGGAGAAGAGGAAATTTAGAGGCTACATAATGGCTATTTTCACTTTTCTAAAGGGCTTTTATAGGGAAAAAAAATCATAATTGTTCTCAATACCAAATGGCACAACTGAGAATAATAGCCATTTGATTTCTAAGAGTAGAATTCATCATGATGTAAATTACCTTGCTAACAATCCAATGTTAGCCAAAGGAGGAATTAGATGTCTCAAGATGTAGTAGATTCAGATTTATTGTCTCAAGTAAAAATTGAATGACCATTTGTTGATTATGTTGCATAAGAAATTTTGTTTATACATGGATCAGACTAGAAGACTATTAAAAGTTCTTTTAAATTTTGAGGATTCTGAATTAGATGCTATTATTATTTCCACTTTATAGTGAAAGAAACTGAGATTGCGAGGGAATGAGTGATTTGCCTAAGGTTACATAGTAAGTGTCTGAAGCCAAATCTGAACTAACTTCAGGCCTACCCTTTTATCCCCTGCAATAGCAGCTGCTTCTGTAATAATATTTGAATTATAACTTAAGTTGAAGAATTACATATTTCTCATGAATATTTTAACATATTTATATTCATTTCATGATTTTATATTAAAGTATTGAATTGCTAATTAATTTATAAAATTATCATATGGGATTTGGGGATACAAAGGTAAATGACATGGGGATAGGAACAGAATGTAGAAGAAGAGAGGCAAAGGAAGAAAATGGGGATGAAAAGTTACTTATGTAATGTGAATCAGAATTGGAAGGATTTTAGCAGTATGAATCCTTAGGAGATGGATGACCACAGAGGAGCAGAAGTTTGGGGTTTCATTTTTATAGGGTTTTGGTCAGAGACAAAATTCTATCCCTACTACCTTAGAGTAGCACAGTTTCTTCATCTTAAAGTTATTAATAATATTTGATATTCTGATGGACTTATTGAGGATATTTCCAAGTGAGCATCCTCACTTGGAATTTTCTTGGCAAAGATACTGGAGTGATTCACTTCTTCTCCCCCCACACCAAAAGGCTCTTATAGCAATGCCTACCTGTTTTCCTCTTATTTAACTTCTATCTTAGAATGTAATTTCTAGTTAATTTATGAGACAGTTTTCAAGGAACCAAAATTCTACTTTGGCCTATATGACGGTCTTACTTTCTACACTAACTAAAAAGATGAAAGTGTTGTCAAGGATCAAATTATAATTTTGAGAGAGTATTTATACTTTCCAGGTGATCAGATCTATTGAACTTCATTGGACAACAAGTTTTAACTACTGAGTTCAACATAGGATCATTTGGGAATAAATGTGCTACATTTAGTTAGATACTCTAAAATTATTTTAATTCAGTTCACAATTTGCAAAAGACAAGATTATTTTATTTTGTTCAGAGGTGATATTTTTTCAATTCTGCTACTGATTAATTTTTCAATTTTATATTATTCCTATTGATTTTGAGCATTTATTTTATCCTCCCCTCTGAAATGAAAATAAAAAGAAGAAAGCAAAGTGAAATATTTGCAACAGATACCTATCTAAGCAAGTAAAGATTTACATTCACTATAACTAAAATATATCTCATTTGACAACTAGGAGTTCATCACCAATCTCCCAGGAGTTGGTAGTATTGTATCAATTATAACAATATTTTTTAATTTTCTATTTCCTTTTGAAATTTTTGTAATTTTTCCTTCAGCATTTTTGCTTTCTTTAAATGAGAGAGAAACCATAGTTCTCATTATTTCTTCCATTCTCTCTGTTAATACTTCAATAAGTATTTCTCAATGTTATCTCCTAGGTACTTACCACACAATGTATCTATAAAAAAGGAAAAGGAAAAGAAATTACTCATTTTGCTTTCATTGATTAGAATGTAAAGGGGGCATGTTTCGATTTGGTACTTCTAAGCCACCATCCTTTGCATTTTTTTCATGTATTCCCTTGATTTTCTTGACCTTTTGTTCTTCAAGATAAGTTTTGTTATTATTTTGCTAGTTCTATAATATCCATATCCTCTAATCTAGATATCACAATGCCAAGATTATTTCCTGAGGAGATCTGTAATGAATTTAAAGTCTGCAAACAGCAAAATATTTATAGCAGCACTTTATGTTTTAGGAAAAATAGCTAATTGTCATAAAAGCATTCATGTAATATTTTAAGGCTTACAAAATGCTTTACATATATCCCACTTTATCCACACCACAATGCTGGGAGGTAACTATTATTATTATCTCCATTTTACAAATAAGAAAACTAAGGTAGAAAGAAGTTAAGTGAATTATCCAGGGTCACATAACTTGTATATGTATCAGACTAGATTAGAACCCAGATCTTGAGTTCAGACCCTCTGCTCTACCCACTCTGTCACTGAGCAGCCACAAAAAATAATAGAGATACCCAGTCACAGTCAGTCTCTCTCTCTCTCTCTCTCTCTCTCTCTCTCTCTCTCTCTCTCTCCTCATCTTTCAGATTTTATACTTACAAGAACCTGACTAAGTCATTTAACCCTATTAGCCTCAGCTCCTTATCTGGAAAATGAACTACAGAAGGAAAAGTCAAACCACTCCAGTATCTCTGTCAAAATATTTGGGAATTGGATAGATAAATATATGAATACATGGGGATTATTTGAATTTATAGCTTCATCTTTTCAGACAAAAATAAGGTAGGGAGGGCTGATGGCAAGAAAGGGAACAGAGAAAGTAGAAGAATGGAGAAGAGAAACAAGAAACAGTCATGCAAGATTTAAGAGAAAATTCAGTATTAATTTAGGGATAACAGATAAATTGTGAATTCTACAACCATTTTCATAAATATCTCAAGGCTATTGTTCATATTAGTTTATTTTGAACTATCAATATTTCCTTTGGTACGAGGGATCTTAGACCATGGTTTTGAGGATGATTACTTTTAAGTATATGATTGTTATTTTGGCACATATATGCATTTTAACACTTTAAACATTCTTTTAAAATATCTTACACTATTAAAAATAACTCCTCTCACCCTGTAGAAATTTGAGTACTCTGTTAGTTAGCAAGCCCATATACAGTGAGGAAGAAATGTGCTGTTTAGTTTACATGACAGCCTAAGGAACAAAGCAAAATAAATAAAATGAATAGGATTGAGCCTTTTTTTTTCCTTGAGCATAAACATTCAAACATTGAAAGGGAAGAGTAAAGATTGAAGTCTAAATATTTTTGATATGGGCAAAAGAAAACTACAAGTCACTAGTAAAAAGTAACTTTATCTTGTCGAAGTAGAAGTTTGATGGTTGTCAGGATCGCAATTATAAATTATAGCACGTTGGTAAACTAGTAGTATATTTTTCTTACAGAATTATAATCTGTAATAATTACAGGTTATTATTACAGATTATATTCTAATGAAAAATTGACTCCTTTAGTTTTGTCTCAAATTACTCTTTTATTCAAGTTTGGCTATTACATTTCATCTAACTGCTTCCATTTTTGCATAATGAGTAATTCCAAATTCTTGGAATTTAATTTACTCAGTTTAGGCTTTTCTATTTATCAAAACTCATAATGTATAATTCTCATATATTATCCCTACATAGGTAACTCGGTTTGTCAATCTAATTCAATATTATTGAAGGCATTAAAAAAAAAAGCTTTTTAATTTTTTTAATTAAGTAACCTTTATTCATTTCCTTGGAAAAGGGAGAGGAATTAAGTAGGACTCCATTATATTTTTCATTCATTCATTCTTCTATACAGTCATTCAGCAAAAATCGATTGAACATCTTAATGCAATAATTAAACATATTATGTTTCGAATTATCACTGAAAGTTGTTTAAAGGTACTTCTAAGATTATTTCAGGTTCAAACTCAATTTTTTTGATAGTCAACAGATTCTTCTCACATTGTATTGATAGGTTGTTTAAGAATATTGAAGAGAATTTCAGCTGAGATTGAATATATATATCAAACTATAACTATATTGTGTTTAGGGCATCATATTAAGCACTTGTAATATAAAGAAAAAAGTCTTGCCCCCAAGAAGCATATATTGTATTGGAATGGTGGGAGAATAACATGTACACAGAAAAGCAAACATAATTTCATGATTTCACAGTATAGTCTTACCCCAATCCCTCTTTTCAGCTTCTTTTTATGAGTGGCCATCCCCTAATGGGAAGACTCATCTTCATGAGTTCAAATCTGGTCTCAAACACTTAAGTCATTTAATCCTGTTTGCCCCAGTTTCCTCATCTACACAATGATCAAGAAAAGGAAATGGCATACACTCCAGTATCTTTGCCAAGAAAACCCCAAATAGGGTCATGATGAGACTGATATGATGGAAAAAAGACTGAATGACAACAATCCCCCATTGGAATATGAACTCTGAGTTTAATGATTTTCTTTTTTGGCTGTATTGTATTCTCAGGGTTTAGCACAGTTTTTGGCATATTTGTTGTTCATTTTCCAGTCAGGTCTGACTTTTCATTTGGAATTTTTTTGGCAAAGACAATGGAGCAGATTTGCCATTTTCTTCTCGAGCTCAGTCTACAGAGGAAGAAACGGAGTCAAAAAAGGTAAAAATGACTTGCCCAGAGTCACACAGCCAAAAATTGACTGAGGCCAGATTTGAACCCAGGAAAGTGAGTCTTCCTGGCTCAAGGCCTGGCAGTCCATCAACTTGCACCAACCTGCTGTCTGTCTGGCAAACAGTTTTGTTTAAAATGTTTGTTGATTCAGGGCAGCTAGGTGGAGCAGAGGCTAGAGTACCAGCCTTGAAGTCAGGAGGACCTGAGTTCAAATCTGGTCTCAGATACTTAACACTTCCAGGCAAGTTACTCAACACCAATTTCTTCAGAGGAAAAAAAAAATTGTTGATTCAACTTACATATTAAGCAGTTAGTCATTTGAAAAGAGAAAATATAAATATTTTACAAAAATTCCATTTTGATTTGATTTTTCTTGTACATGACAAATATGGAAATGCATTTATAAGAATTACACATATTTATCCTATATCAGATTGTTTGTTGTCTTGTAGAGGAGAGAGGTAAGGGAGGGAAGGAGAAAAATTTGGAACACAAAGTTTTACATACATGAATGTTGAAAATAATCTTTAAATTTATTTGGAAAAAATAAAATAAAATTGGAAAAATATTTTACAAATCATCAGTAGCTCTTCAAAAATAGTTCAAAGATAACTTTATAGCTAAATCAGCATTATTGTTATGTATAATAATTAAAATTATCTTTGCTTCTGTGAGGCATTAGATTAAAAAAAAAACCCTCAAAGAATTACTTTGAAATCCTCTTGAGATAGACCTGTTATTACTTGCCTTATGCTAAAAGTGAGGAGGTAGAGCACAAGAAAATCAGAAGGAAATTACATCCCTCTACCTCCATTGACCCCTTCCCCAAAGAAAAGATTTGTGAGAGCACAGCCAAAGTATCAAGCCATGTTTTTAATTCTGCATATGTCCCTGTGGACAGAAACATAACATGTGACCAATTTAGAAGGCAAATGAGCTTCTGGAGGCTAAAGTTTCAAACCAAATGATGCTTTTCATTGAGATAATTTACTCTCTACAAAAGACAACTTCCTCAGGAAAAAAAAAAGTCTCAAGACTTCTCAAAAGAATTCAGAAACATCACATCAAATGGCCTTTGAAAAATCTTTGTAGTGAAGAGAGACAAAAATAAGACTGATAGAAAGGGACAAATAAA
This sequence comes from Antechinus flavipes, assembly GCF_016432865.1. Lineage (NCBI taxonomy): Eukaryota > Metazoa > Chordata > Mammalia > Dasyuromorphia > Dasyuridae > Antechinus > Antechinus flavipes. The sequence goes on along the minus strand of NC_067400.1, from coordinate 186,484,696 downwards.
TATGCCCAGCTCCTTGGCTCCTTTGCTCTTCACTTATGATGAGAATTCTGGAGTTGGAGAAGCCTTGGAAATAGTCTTGACACTTCCTCAATTTCCCACTCCAGGCTGGGGTGGAAAAGCCTTTCTACTTTCTTTTTATTATTATTATTATAGCTTTTCATTGCCAAAACATATGCAATTTTTCACTATTGACAATTGCAAAAACTTCTGTTCCAACTTGTCCCCTCCTTCCCTCCACACCATCCCCTAAATGGCAGGTAGTCCCATACAGGTAAAATATGTTAAAGTATATGTTAAATACAGTAAGGTATACATATTTCTACAGTTATCTTGCTGCACAGGAAAAATCAGATTTAGAAAGAAGATAAAAATAACCTGAGAAGAAAAACAAAAATGCAAGCAAACAATAACAGAAAGAGTATAAATGCTATGTTGTGGTCCACACTCATTTCCCAGTGTTCTTTAGTTGGATGTAGCTGGTTCTGTTCATTACTGATCAGTTGGAACTGATTTGGATCCTCTCATTGTTAAAGAGAGACACTTTTATCAGAATTAATCCTCATATAGTATTGTTAAAGTGCATAATCATCTCCTAGTTCTGCTGATTCCACTTAGCATCAGTTCATGTAAGTCTCTCCAAGCCTCTCTGTATTCATCCTGCTGTTCATTTCTTACAAAACAATAATATTCCATAAGATTCATATTACACAATTTATTCAGCTATTCTCCAATTGATGGGAATCCATTCAATTTCCAGAACCCCCTCCCCTCTTTAATATCTCTTTGCGATATAAGCCCAATAGTAACACTGCTGGATCAAAGGGTATGCACAGTTTGATAACTTTTTGAGTATAGTTTCATATTGCTCTCTAGAATGACTGGATCTGTTCACAACTCCACCAACAATGCATCAGTGTCCCAGTTTTTCCACATCTCCTCCAAAATTCAGCATTATCTTTTTCTGTCATCTTAGCCAATCTGACAGGTGTGTAGTGGTATCTCAGAGTTGTCTTAATTTGCATTTCTCTGATTTGGAATAATAATAATTTGATTTGATTTGGAACACCTTTTCATATGGATAAAAATAGTTTCAATTTCTTCATTCAAAAATTGTCTTTGCATATTCCTTGACCATTTATTAGTTGGAGGATGGCTTGATTTCTTATAAATTAGAGTCAATTCTCCAAATATTTTGAAAATGAGGCCTTTTTCAGAACCTTTAACTGTAAAGATGTTTTCCCAGCTTATTGCTTCCCTTCTAATCTTATCTGCATTAATTTTGTGCATTGCACAACAGCTTTTTAACTTGATATAATCTTTTTTTATATTTTGTGATCAATAATGATCTCTATTTCTTTGGTCACAAATTCCTTCCTCCTCTATAAGTCTGAGAGGTAAACTATCCTATGCCCTTCCATTTTATTTATAATCTCATTTTTTATGCCTAAATTATGAACCCATTTTGACCTTGTCTTGGTGTACAGTGTTAAGTATGGGTGAATGCTTAGTTTCTGCCATACTAATTTCCAGTTTTCCCAGCAGTTTTTGTCAAATAGTGAATTCTTACCCCAAAAGTTGGGGTCTTTGGGTTTGTCAAACACTAGATTGTTATAGTCATTGACGATTTTTTTCTGTGAACCTAATCTGTTCCACTGGTCAACTAGTCTGTTTCTTAGCCAATACCAAATGGTTTCTTTAACTGCTGCTTTATAATATATTTTTAGATCTGGTATAGCGAGGTCACCTTCATTTGATTTTTTTTTTCATTAGTTTCCTTGAAAGTCTTGACATTTTGTTCTTCCAAATGAATTTTGTTGTTATTTTTTCTAGGTCATTAAAATAAAGAGATTAGTTTAGATAGTATTGTCATCTTTATTGTATTTGTTTGACTTATCCAAGAGCATTTAATATTTTTCCAGTTGATTAGATCTGACTTTATTTGTGTGAAAAGTACTTTGTAGTTTTGCTCATATAATTCTTGACTTTCCCTTGGCAGATAGCCAAATACTTTATACTATTGACAGTTATTTTAAATGGAATTTCTCTTTGTAACTCTTGCTGTTGGATTTTGTTAGTGATGTATAAAAATGCTGATGATTTATGTGGATTTATTTTGTATACTGCAACTTTGCTAAAGTTGTGGATTCTTTCTAATAGCTTTTAGTTTTCTAAGTATACACCATCATATCATCTTCAAAGAGTGATAATTTGGTTTCCTCATTACCTACTCCAATTCCTACCATCTCTTATTGCCAAAGCTAGCATTTCTAATACAATATTGAATAATAATAGTGACAGTGGGCAGCCTTGTTTCACTCCTGATTTTATTGGGAATGGTTCCAGTTTATCCCCATTACATATGATGCTTACTGATGGTTTTAATTAGATGCTACTGACTATTTTAAGGAAAAGTTCATTTATTTCTATACTCTCTAGTGTTTTTAATAAGAATGGTTGCTGGATTTTATCAAATGCTTTTTCTGAATCTATTGAGATGATCATATGAATTTTGTTAATTTGGTTATTGATATAGTCAATTATAATAATAGTTTTCCTAAAATTGAACCAACCCTGCATTCCTGGTATAAATCCTACTTTGATGTGGTTTATTATCCTGGGGATGATTTTCTGTAATCTTTTTGCTAATATTTTATTTAAGATTTTTGCATCAATGTTCATTAGGGGATTGGTCTATAATTTCCTTTTTCTGTTTTCATCTTATCAGGTTTAGGTATCAGTAACATCATCATCAAAGGAATTTGGTAGGATTCCTTCATTCCCTATTTTTTCAAATAGTTTATATGACATTGGAGTCAATTGTTCTTTAAATGTTGGTAGAATTCACATGTGAATCCATCTGGGTCCTGGGGATTTTTTCTTAGGAAGTCGATTAATAGCTTGTTCTATTTCTTTTTCTAAAATGGGACTATATAACCAATTTACTTCTTCCTCTGTTAATCTGGGCAACCTATATTTTTGAAGGTATTCATCCATTTCATTTAAGTTATCAAATTTATTGGCATAAAATTAATCAAAGTAACTCCTAATTATTGCTCTAATTTCCTCTTCATTAGTAGCAAGTTTTCTCTTTTCATTTTTAAGACTAATAATTTGATTTTCCTCTTCCTTTTTCTAATCAAATTTACCAAGAGTTTATCTATTTTGTTGGTTTTTCCATGGAGCCAACTCTTAAGTTTTATTTATTAATTCAATAATTATTTTTACTTTGAATCTTATTAGTCTTTCCCTTTATTTTTAGAATTTCAAGTTTAGTGTTTGGGGATTTTTAATTTAAAGCTTTTTAATTAAAAAAATTAAAATCTGGGAAGACCTGATGAAGAATAGAATGGGGAGAATAATTTGTACCATGACAGCACTACAAAGGGAAAAACACAATTTTGAAAGACTTAAGAATTCTAACTTATTAATCCAGAGACGTGAAGTTATTTCGTGCTACCTACCTCCTGCCAGAGAAATGATGAACTTTGAATTCATTATGAAATATGCATTTTTGGTAAATGGCCAGTGTGAACATTGTTTTCCCAGATGATGTGAGTTGTTGTGAAGATTTTATTTTATTTGGTTCAATTGAGAGTGGTGGTAGGAGGGAGAGATCATTGTAAAATTTTTAAAAATTTAAAAATTTCTCAGGAATTGCTTATTGAAAATTTTATTGTGCAAATGTGCTGGTAAACAACCTGAATTATATATATAAAATATGTGTGTGTGTGTGTGTGTGTGTGTGTGTGTGTGAATTTTTGCAGTAGTTAAATAGTTTTAAAGACAATTTAACTGTGTGAACAGATAAATTCTGGCTTTTCATACAGACAAAACCAGAACCTGAGTTGATAAAGGGGATTCACAATCTTTAGATGGTACTCTGTAATAGTAATAATATATACTTCATGAGAGGCTCCAGATGTGAAACTATTCTCAACATTATTTTCAAGGAACTGTGAAAATGTTAATTAGACAAAACTTCAATTTTTGATTCCAACAAGATTGCTCTACAGCATAAACTCTGCAATATGAATTGGGATTTAGCCAATAAGAATATTTGACTTCAGATTTGCTTGCTTTATGAATTTGATGCCAACAAACTTCCAGTTGCTTCCAGAAGCTCTTTGTGAGGAGAAAAACATCAAGACCTTACTGATGCACCTGGACTCCTTCTATAGCCTGTGGATCTAAATCATCAGCTGGGTTTTGAATCCTACATCCCCAATCCCAAGTATTACACAGGGAGACAATATTTTTAAGATTAGGAAGGAGCAAAAGAACTGAGAGAGTCTGATGAATCCTAGAAGTTTCCATAAAATGAAGGCCAAATGCCAAGCCCATATAAGACAGGAAACTCTATCTCCTCAGGATATTTGCTTTAGATATATATGGTCTTCAAATTTGAAGTAGGAAAAGACTAATCTGTAACCTTTCTGGATGTGCCCTTGCCTAGGGTAGGTCCAAGATGTCTGTTTTTGTCTATGGTTTTTAGAAAGTAAGATTAGGTAGCTATTGAAAAGCAATTTATTTGAATGATATTTATAATTATCTAATATAATTAAATTAGCATTTGCTAATGCTAATTAGTAAATTAGCTGAGCATTAAATTAGTTTTGCTGATTCAGATAAGTCCTTGCTCTTCAATTTGTTTTCTCAGAGTTACCTGAGATACTGGGAGGTTAAATGACATCCTGAGGATCATATGGCCATTTTGCATCAGAAAAGGGATTTGAATCCAGATTTTCCAGACTCTGAACTCAGCTCTTTCTCTTCACTCTATCACCATTGTTATGTTTTCATATCATATTACTGTCTCTATTATACTTCTATCCACTGTCAATTCTTTTTCTAAAATCTGCCTGTTCATCTCTTTCCTTAAAATAGTCAGTAGCATTTATTTAAAACCATCAGTAAGCATCATGTGTAATGGGGATAAACTGGAACCATTCCTAATAAATTCAGGAGTGAAACAAAGTTGTCCAGTATCATCATGACTATTCAATATTGCATTAGAAATGCTAGCTTTGGCAATAAAAGATGAAAAAGAGATCAAAGGAATTAGAATAGGTAATGAGGGGACCAAATTATCACTCTTTGCAGATATGATGGTATACTTAAAGAACCCCAGAAATTCTACTAAAAAGCTATTAGAAAGAATCCACAGCTTGAGTAAAGTTGCAGGATACAAAATAAATCCACATAAATCCTCAGCATTTTTATACATCAGTAACAAAATCCAACAGCAAGAGGTACAAAGAGAAATTCCATTTAAAATAACTGTCAATAGTATAAGATATCTGGGAATCTATCTGCCAAAAGAAAGTCAGGAATTATATGAACAAAACTACAAAATACTTTCCACACAAATAAAGTCAGATCTAACCAATTGGAAAAGTATTAAGTGCTCTTGGATAGGTTGAGCGAATATAATACTGATGACAATATTATCTAAACTAATCTATTTATTTACTGCTATACCAATCAGATTCCCAAGAAACTATTTTAATGATCTAGAAAAAATACTCCTATGGAAAAACAAAAGGTCAAGAATTTCAAGCTAACTAATGAAAAAAAAAATCAAATGAAGATGGCCTAGCTGTACCTGATCTAAAATTATATTATAAAGCACCAGTCACCAAAATCATTTGGTATTGGCTAAGAAATAGACTAGTTGAGCAGTGGAATAGGTTAGGTTCATAGGACAAAATAATCAATAACTATAGTAATCTAGTGTTTCACAAAGTCAAAGATCCCAACTTTTGGGATAAGAATTCACTATTTGTCAAAAACTGCTGGGAAAATTGGAAATTAGTATGGCAGAAACCAGGCATCGACCCACACTTAACACCATACACTAAAATAAGGTCCAAATGGGTTCACGATCTAGGCATAAAGAATGAAATTATAAATAAATTAGAAGAACATAGGATAGTTTACCTCTCAGACTTGTGGAGGAGGAAGGAATGTGTGACCAAAGAAGAACTAGAGATCATTATTGATCACAAAATAGAAAATTTTGATTTTATCAAGTTAAACAGCTTTTGTACAAATAAAACCAATGCAGACAAGATTAGAAGGGAAGCAAAAACATTTTTATAGTTCTGATAAAGTTCTCATCTCCAAAATATGTAAAGAATTGACTGTAATTTATAAGAAATCAAGCTATTCTCTAATTGATAAATAGTCAAAGGATATGAACAGAAAATTTTCAGATGAAGAAATTGAAACTATTTCTACTCATATGAAAGGGTGTTCCAAATTATTGATCAGAGAAATGCAAATTAAGACATCTATGAGATACCACTACACACCTGTCAGATTGGCTAAAAATGACAGGAAAAGATAATGATGAATGCTGGAGGGGATGTGGGAAAACTGGGACACTGTCACATTGTTGGTGGAGTTGTAAATGGATCTAACCATTCAGCAGAGCAATTTGGAACTATGCTCAAAGAGTTATCAAACTGAGCATACCCTTTGATCCAGCAGTGTTACTATTGGGCTTATATCCCAAAGAGATATTAAAGAAGGGAAAAGGAACCTGTATGTGCAAAAATGTTTGTGGCAGCCCTGTTTGTAGTGGCTAGAAACGGGAAATTGAATGGATACCCCTCAATGGGAGAATAGCTGAATAAATTGTGGGATATGAATGTTATGGAATATTATTTTTCTGTAAGAAATGACCAGCAGGATGAATACCAAGAGGCTTGGAGAGACTTACATGAACTGATGCTAAGTGAAATGAGCAGAACAAGGAGATCCTTATACACTTCAACAACAATACTATATGAGGATCAATTCTGATGGAAGTGGCTATTTTCAGCAATGAGAGGATCCAGTTCAGTTCCAATTGATCAGTGATGAACAAAACCAGCTACACCCAGAGAAACAACACTGAGAAATGAATGTGGACTGCTTGAATTTTTGTTTTTCTTCCCAGGTTATTTTTACCTTTCTAAATCCAATTTTTCTTATGCATCAAGAGAACTGCATACATATGTATACATATATTATATTTAAGATATACTGTAACATGTTTACCATGTATGAGATTGTCTCTCATCTAGGGAAGAGGGTGAGGGAAGGAAGGGAAAAGTTGGAACAGAAGTGATTGCAAGTCAGTGTTCAAAATTTATCCATGCATATGTTCTGTCAGTAAAAAGCTCTAATAAAAAATGAGAAAAAAAATTTAAAAATAAATTTAATTTTGATGTTACCTTAAGGAAAAAAAAAACTCTATTTAAAAAAGACTGCCTAATATGCAATTTGATCTTCCAGTCTTATTTTACCTCCCTGCAGTCTCCTTAAGAAAATCCTAGGAAAAGACTATATTGTGGCATTCACTAAATGTGTGAACACAACAGAATCTTACTTCAAAATAATTTTAATAATAAGTAAAAGTAGCAGCATCAGGAGAAGGCATATAGTGGCTAGCATTTATGTAGTATTTTAAGGTTTATAAAAGAATCTTTCCTGTAACCTCATTTGATCGTCACAACATCGTAATAATTTCATGGGGGTAGATGTTATTATTTCTATTTTACACATGAAAATGCAGTAAGTCAGAAGACAGTATTTGAACTTAGGCTTTCCTGACCCAGAAATCAGAAAATCTAATCTTCATAAAGGAGAAAGCATTAATTTGTCTTTTTTTTTTTAGCCAAATTTTAAGGCAGATAAGCTCAGATAACCTCTTCTTTGAGTATTCCTTCTGTTCTACAGAACCTTCTTATCTTTGGCTTGTCATCTTGAGTTCTTCTTTTCAATATGGCTTAAATTTACTCAGAAACGCCAAATAGGCAAGGTACCAAAAGAAAAATTATTGTCACTAGAATGCCACGATAAAAGTGTATTTTTAAAATTTTTTAATATTTTTATGATTGTTGTTCATTTTGATCAATACCAAGTTATATAATTAGTAATGATGTATTCATTTTAAAGCTTATTAATGTACCTTTATAAAACCAATGCAAAAATACATTTTTGTATTTGTGCATATCCATGTAATTTAAAAGCATTTATTAATCACTTAACTGTTTGCCAGATATTGTGACAACTACTGGAAGACAAAGAAAGGCAAAAATAATTCCTGTCATCTAAGTCACATTCTAATAAGTGATACAACATATAAATAATTATCTATTTATGAAGAGTAAATTGAAATTCATCTCAGAAGGGAAGGTGTTGAAAACTCCTGAAACAGATAGTTTTTGAATTGGGACTTGAAGAAAGCCTGGGAAATAAAGAATTTATCATGATGTTCTTTCAGAGATTTCAGTAATATAAATATAAATATGGTAAGATATAGGACCTAGTATTTCTAGCAGTATTCTGGGGTAGGGAGGAGTTATTAAGGCTGTTTATCTACTTAACATCTGAAATAGATCAGGCTGTATAATATTATTATATAAGTGATCATATCTAAAAAAAATTAAATTTCTGCATGGTTTCTCTTGTATCATTTCAATAGTATAAGAAAATTATTTGATTATGGTAAAGATTTAATTGTAACAAACTATGAAGGCTAAAAATCTTCCTTGGTTATAGTCTTTTTACTAGATACTCAGCATGTGGAAACACATGTAAGAAAAATGAAGAGATAATTGCAAGCCAGAGAAGTCTGATTTGCTCAACAGTCTGTTCAGTTCATGAAGTGATAAAATCATTACACAGCATAAGGGCTTGCTGAAGATGCCAGCATCTATTAATAAAACTGTATTATTGTTGTGTGAGCCTTTTCAAAACACTGTACTGCAGATTATTATGTAAAAGTGGCAAATTTAATAGTTCACTCTACAGATTTTAGATTTGAGGGGTGGGGATGGTGTGCAAAGAAACTCTTCCTTTGCTTTTATTCCCCAAATGTAAAAACTACATTAGGGTAAGCTAAATAGAATACAATTACTTACCATTCCCACTTTATCATTTTTCAGCACCTGGTATCTCTCTACCTTCTTCTTCCAGATGCTAAGTAGAGCTTTGCAAACTTGCTTTCTTTTTTTCTTAACAACTAGCTTTGTTTGAAATGAGGTGAGTCCGCAGTGCCAAAATTAAGCATTCTATTTCAACAGATACTTTAATTTGCAGTGCAGGAGGAGAGGGAGAGGAGAGATGCTTAAACCTCTGCCTATTATTGTGTTATAAGGATTGTTGACAAACATTTGGAAAAGCTAAGGGGTTGCAGAAGCATGTTAGGAGCCAGTATCTGCAGAGAAACCAATGAAAGCTCTTTCACTCTCCTGGTATTCAATTTCTGCCCACCAAAAGGCTTTACATCCTTTTCTGTTTTTTTTTTTCCATTTCCTGAATAATCTGAATGGAGAGTATGATGAAAATATACCTGCTTTTTAAAATGTATGGCAGAAACCATTTTTGCATCTCTGCTGAATAAAATGACAGGATTGGCTCTAGGTTTTCATTCCTTATAAACGTTCTCAGGTTCGTCAGTGTCATTATTCACTCCCCTCCCTATAGAAGTTATTTTTTATCTGGCATGGCTGTGCTGTCACTGATGCTGCTCCTCTGGATGGCAGAAATAACTTCTACTGTGGGCATCTCAGACAGAATGAAAGCTGAGTCAAGGTGGAAAGGTGAAAAGAATCGTGAGTAATTTGTGATTTTTCTTAGATCCTTTCCTCCCCCCTCCCCATTTTCCTCGTTATATTTAAGAATGGGTTTGGCCTTGTCTAAGCATTGTAATTCACAGAATTTTCAAGATATTGTTTTAGCACTTAAAATAATTTTAGGCATTAAATATGGATGTAGAATAAATGAGCCACACCTTCTCTATGCTCCACACATCAGCAATACTGTTCTAGATTTTATTTCAAGATTTTTGCCTAAGCTTTGTTAGTTAACTAATAGTTCTAGAGAGTTGTAAAGACTGTGGAGGCTGAAAAGTGAAAATATGATTTAACCTTGCTTCTGTGATAAGTTTAATTTTGATGTTTATATTTCTGTTTGTCATCCATAAACATTCAACTGTGAATATGTAATCAAACTTTGAAACATTTCTCCTCTAAGGTAAACAAGAAACTAAAATTAGAAACAGCAAATATTTTAGAATTTGCCTTAAATAATATTGCAATTGGTCCTGTATAATATTGTAAAACTTGTAAATATATATTTTAATAATTTTAATGTAACAAATTATTTTTCTGTTCATTAATGAAAATATAAGGTATTCTTCTGCAGACAATATTCCATCAAATTTTTGGATAATGGTTCCAACTGTATTCAGTGCCTGATGGAAGAATTTCAGATAACTGTCTAAGGTTGTGAACATAATTTTTCCATCATATCATTCATCATGAGACTATCTGTGATATGGTGGGAAAAGCACTCTTTGAAGTCTGGATTCAATCCTGCCCCTGATATTTACTACTCATATAACCTTAAGTCACTTAATCTCCTTGGAAATCAGTTTCCTTATTTGTAAATGAAAGTTTTGGAGTATTTGTACTCAAAAGGCTGTTCCAACTCTAGATTTATGACTAAAATTTCCCTGGTTCTTTGAGTATTATCATTCTATGTACATTCATTCAGAAGCTTCCTTACATGTTAGAGAAACATTATAAGGATAACTTAAAAGCTGTCCTTCTCTGACTAAAGCCTCTAAAAACCACTCCCAAGGCTGATTTATAGAAGTTCTTTAAGAAAAATGATGAATTTAGAAGTTTCTTGAAAAAATTTATGCTATTTCTTCATTCTTCTTGACCTCACCACATTCTTTGACACAATTGAGCACCTTTTTCTCATTAATCTGTTCTTTTTAGTTGTTTGTGACATTGCTTTCTTTTAGTTCTTCCATTTCACCTTTTTTTCATACTCCTTTACTGGATAGCCATCTAAGTCATATTCACAAAACTATGTGTGTTCTTCAAGGTTCTATCCTGGACCTTTTTTCCCTTTATACCTCGGTGCTATTCTGCTTGGTAATATCATAACTAATACTATCAACTATCATCTCTCTGCAGATGATTCTCAGATCTATTTATCTCTCTTGACCTCCAACCCAATCTACACTCAGCTATCAAATTGATCTTCCTAAGGCAAAGCCTGATCATGTCACTCTCCTATTCAATAAATTACAGTGACTCCCTCTGGTCACATATAAACTCTTTTTGGCTTTTAAAGCTCTTCATATTCTGGCTTCTTCCTACTTTTCAAGTCTTTTTACACCTTATTCTCCCACAGTTTGTTTGGGATTTTTTTTTTGGTCCTTAACTACAACATTCTATCTCCTGACATCATGTGTTTTCCCATGCTTAGAAATCTCTCTTATCTCTTCCCTGCTTTCTGATTTCCCTGGTTCTCTTCAATCTTAATTAATACATTCTACAGCTCTACAACTTACCCTATCTTCTTTAATAATAATGCCTGCCTTCTGAGATTATCTTCAATTTATTCTGTATATATCTTCTGTACTCATATTTCATCTGTTGTCTCTCAAATTAGTTTTTAAGCTCCTTGAAATTGATTGGTACCTAGTAGATGCTTAATAAATGTGTGAGGTTTATCTATGTGACTTCCTGATATTTCCATTAATCCAGAATTTCTCTGCTAGCTAGAATTTTTATTCCGTTATCATCAAAGAAAAATAAGTAAATAAAATACTTTCTTATCATATTTTTGTACATAAATCAAATTATCTTCAGTGTCTGGTAGCAAAATATCATATAGTTGGATATTTGTGTAATATAATCAGATTTGAAAGCATTTTCCTTACAATTATTATACCTAATTTTAAAATGAGGAAATTAAGACTTTGAGAACCCAAGTGACTTACTCAAATATCAAAAGTAGAACTAGACCATAGGTTTCCTATCAATAAACTCAATATCCTTTCCATTCTGGAATAGTGTTATTATTGATTATTTAAATAATTTGAGTAGTCAAATGAATAGGCATTAACTAAGGCAGTTTTTGAGTTGATATGGCATAGTCCAAAGTGCATGAAATTTGGAATAGAAAGAATTTGGTTCAAAGCCTAGTTTTATTCCTTATTAATTGCATGACCCTGAAAAAAATCTCCTTATCTGTAGAGAAGATTTAACTAGATGATTTCTAAGGAATGTTTTACCATTAATTCAAATGAATTGGATTTTTATTTCCCTGTTACTCCTAGCAATATGTTCTGTAGACCATGCATTCTGTTAAGTTCAGATTTCAAGAAATATCATATTGTTTCCATATTTTACCTTCCTATCAAATTTCCAAGATCTTAAATTGCTTGTTGCCCTAAAGAAAACCAACCAATGAATCAACTAACAACTAACAAACAAAACTAATTTCTTTATACCAATTTTACCAATATACCAATTTTAATTTCTTTAACACCAATGTTCTCCAAATGACACTATGCAGCTATGAATCTTGGAAAATCATAATCTTAAAAAATCAAAATTGAAGTTGACTTATAGAGCAATGGAAAACACATAATGGTTAAGAGTACTTCAATATATTACCAAAATTATTTAAGCATAAAAGTGGAATAAAATACATCAAGAACCCAAACATATTAGTAGAAAAGCAGGTAGAAAATCACTGTAAAATAGAAAGACAATAAATAGGTAACCTGAGTGCTACTTAGGATTTGAATCCTTAAGTTATCTTGAGGAAGGTCTCCAGCCCAGTAAGTAAACTAGCTAAGGACAATATATATGGAAAGATAAATAAAATCAAGAAATTCAGAGAAGGTTCATTCTGTACTCTTCCATGCACTATATACCATTCTGCACAGGATAGAAGAAGAATTTCATTGAAATGACAGAGAACCACTGGGAATATACAATGAAAACTGAAAGCAGAAATAAATGTTACAGAATCCCTAAGTGTGAGAATTTGAAGGGATCTCAACAGCCATCTAGTATAATTCATTATAATATCAATTTACTGATTATCCAGCATCTGCTTGTGCATCTCCAAAGAGGGGTGGCCTACCTCATCTGGAGGCAATTCATTCTAATTTCAGATTGTTCTAATTATTGAGAATCTTTTCCCAATGGGAAGCCAAAATTTATTTCTGGATTTATCCTCACAAACCAAATTTAAACATCCCCAATTCCTTCAACTGCTCTTCTTAAAAAAAGGACTTGAAATTCTTTATCTATCCTGCTTACCCTCCTTTGAACACTCTAAGTGCAGCCCAAGATAACATTAGACTTTTTACTGCTAACAATATCTTCTAATTTTCTACTTTTCTAATTAATTTTTTATATCCAGCTGTAAGACTTTACATCTAACCATAATGAATTTGACCTTATAAAATCCAGCCCAATGCTCCAATATTTCAAGATCTTTTATGTAAAGACCAGAAAATATCTTTTAGTCTATATGTTAAACTTTACATGTTAAATTCTATAATAGCCTTGGTTATTTGGTTCTTTCTATTTTTAGAGAACTTCAAGAAAGTTATCTTGGTATCTTATCTAGATAACTCATTATAATTTTCATCCACTTTTATATATGATTCTACACAAGTCCTGACAAATTACTCAAAGAAATAATAGAGTCTCAAAAGTCACAAAATATAAAATGAGTTAAACATTCTTTTTCAGAGTATTTGAGTATGGTTAAGAGTACTGCAATATATTACCAAAATTATTTAAGCATAAAAGTGGAATAAAATACATCAAGAACCCAAACATATTAGTAGAAAAGCAGGTAGAAAATCACTGTAAAATAGAAAGACAATAAATAGGTAACCTTAGTGCTACTTAGGATTTGAATCCTTAAGTTATCTTGAGGAAGGTCTCCAGCCCAGTAAGTAAACTAGCTAAGGACAATATATATGGAAAGATAAATAAAATCAAGAAATTCAGAGAAGGTTCATTCTGTACTCTTCCATGCACTATATACCATTCTGCACAGGATAGAAGAAGAATTTCATTGAAATGACAGAGAACCACTGGGAATATACAATGAAAACTGAAAGCAGAAATAAATGTTACAGAATCCCTAAGTGTGAGAATTTGAAGGGATCTCAACAGCCATCTAGTATAATTCATTATAATATCAATTTACTGATTATCCAGCATCTGCTTGTGCATCTCCAAAGAGGGGTGGCCTACCTCATCTGGAGGCAATTCATTCTAATTTCAGATTGTTCTAATTATTGAGAATCTTTTCCCAATGGGAAGCCAAAATTTATTTCTGGATTTATCCTCACAAACCAAATTTAAACATCCCCAATTCCTTCAACTGCTCTTCTTAAAAAAAGGACTTGAAATTCTTTATCTATCCTGCTTACCCTCCTTTGAACACTCTAAGTGCAGCCCAAGATAACATTAGACTTTTTACTGCTAACAATATCTTCTAATTTTCTACTTTTCTAATTAATTTTTTATATCCAGCTGTAAGACTTTACATCTAACCATAATGAATTTGACCTTATAAAATCCAGCCCAATGCTCCAATATTTCAAGATCTTTTATGTAAAGACCAGAAAATATCTTTTAGTCTATATGTTAAACTTTACATGTTAAATTCTATAATAGCCTTGGTTATTTGGTTCTTTCTATTTTTAGAGAACTTCAAGAAAGTTATCTTGGTATCTTATCTAGATAACTCATTATAATTTTCATCCACTTTTATATATGATTCTACACAAGTCCTGACAAATTACTCAAAGAAATAATAGAGTCTCAAAAGTCACAAAATATAAAATGAGTTAAACATTCTTTTTCAGAGTATTTGAGTATGGTACATAATATAACTACTATATTTCTGAGATAAGTATAAATAGAAACTAAAAGAAATTCTATCATTCTTCAATTTTCACATAATAAAGTATATTCAAAGTATTCCTATATCTCTAACAAATAATGGGGAGGGGAAAGAGGTAATAGTATTTTTTAAAATTACCCTTAATGCAAAATTAAAGAATGCATACTGGCATAGCCACATCTATTCCTCAGATTCAAGAAAATAGAACTCAATGAATTAGGTCTTATAAATTGAATCAATCATTTTCCCCCTAAAGCTTATAGATGATGAATTTTATTATAATGTATAAAAACATTCAGTAAAATAAAACCATGATGCTGTGGATTTATATCAATCATCTATATGCTATACCCTTTTTGAATAGCTACTTTGGGGGTTTAGAATCTTACCCACGAGTTTGCATTCTATTAAGTTCAGATTTCAAGTAATATATTGTTTCCATATTTTACCTTCTTATCAAATGTGCAGATGTAATTCTACAAAACTGTACAAAAGTTAAAACATGATATAAGATGAAAGATGTCTCTAGATCTCATCATTAAAAGTCTATCCATATCAGTAAATTCCTAACATCCTTTTATAGATGGTTTCGATATGAGTTACAGATGACTTTTACCTTATGCGTTAAACTTGTAAATGTAAAACACACATATTTCCAAAACATTGTAATGACTGAAAACATCTGATACTTAAGCTTTCTCCATCCACACCTGAACCATGCCTCATATCTGCAACCCTTCTCCTTTCTGAATACTAGTCCTTTGCTTTTGAAATCTCCCTGTAAAAATAAGCATTGTGAATTTTGTGATAGGATATTTTCAAATTTTTCAAATGAAATTTTCCCCTTCTTCCTCCCCACTCCCTGCGCTTTTCTTTCAAGTGATCACAGTTAAAGACTTTCTAGATTTATTGAAAATGTTTAAAATTATTTAGGAAAAGTAGCTTCTGAGATACCTTGAAATAGAGAAATGCCTTTTTTGTGGGCCCATTTCCTGATAACCTAAGATAAAGGCTATGGAGTTTTGTTTATATTGATTTGTCATTCCTGTTTTCTTATTTACAAGCCTCAACTTAACATTGTTGAATAGTAATCATAACATTTTCTCTTGTCTTTTTTTCTAATGATGCACTAATTTTCCCCAAAAAATCACTTTACACAACTTAACATAGAATGGTAGTTTATGTTTATTAAAAAGAAAATGAAGACAGTTTCCCTTTACTCTTTAATTTTTACTTGTCCTCCAACAAATTTTCTTCTAATTGCTTTTTGGCAGGGATAATCCCTGTCTAAAAAATGAAGGAACATTTTTTTTTCCATATGTGGTTTTGCTTTATATGTGTGTGTGTGTATATACATATATGTGTGTGTATAATACAGATATAGATATGTATATGTGTATATATGTATATCATTCTTATTTAAGTTTTATTTTACTCAGTTACATGTAAAACAATTTTTTACATTTGTTTTGTAAACTTTGAGTTCCAGATTCTTTCCCTTTTTCCTTCCCTTTTCCCCTCCCATTGAGAAGGCACATGTGAAATTATGCAAAACATTTCCCAAAAAGTCATGTTGCAAACGAATACATAGATTTTCACCCAAACCCTGCAAAACAAAACAAAACAAAACAAAGCATATTCAGACACAATCAGTTCTTTCTTTGGATATAGATAACTTTTTTTCATTGTAAGTCCTTCAGAGTAGTCTTGGATCATTGTATTGCCAAGAATAACAAAATCATTAACTGACGTTCATTCCACAACATTGCTGTTATTTTGTACACAGCACATTTCACTTTGCATGAACTTATTGTGGACTTTCCAGGTTTTTCTTTCTTTTTTTTCTTTTTTTCTTATTTTTATTAAAGCTTTATAATTTATGAAGCATATGCATGGATAATTTTTCCAACATTGACCCTTACAAAACCTTTTGGTTCAAATTTTCCCCTCCTTCCTCCCCACCCCCTTCCCTAGCTGGCAGGTAGTCCAATACATATTAAATCCAATACATGTATACATATTTATATAGCGATCTTGCTGCACAAGAAAAATCAGATTAAAAAGGAAGAAAAAGAAAAACTGAGAAAGAAAACAAAATGCAAGCAAATAACAACAGAGAGAATGAGAATGCTATGTTATAAGGAACATAATTTTTAATAGCAAAAAATGATGTTGACATATTTTTATTCCAGTTGTGAAAAAGTTCTTATAATGTACAGATTACAAAGTTGATGATAAAAATCAAGAATTTTATGGTGTGTCAGGAGAGGGAGTCTCTCACAGTCAGGAAAACAGTTCAGGAACACTACCTGAAGCATGTAACCTCACCATAGACAGCTGGGAAACAACTGCAGTTGATAGAGTTTCCTGGCATGTAGACATCATGGATGAGATGGATCTTTTCAAAGAAAGCTAATATGTAATCTGGGAGTCCTAAAGAGAGTTAAACTCCACAATATGCATTACAGAAACAACTGGCTTTGCACATATATATTTGTGTATATGTTGTACATATATGCATATAATATATGTGTGTGTGGGTATTTATTCATATGTATATATCATATTATATATATTAGATTAATCATAGCATTAAGACATAGCAACATAAGATAAGAAAATCATAATGTTTTTTTAAAAATATAGTCCAGGCTCCATATACAATTGTCCCAGCCTTGTTAAAATCACAGTATCACAAAATATGAGAGCAGGAAGGAATATCAGAAGTCATCTAATACAATTAATAAAAAGAATCCCCACTATAATATGTCTAACTAGTAGTCATCCAGGCTTTACTTTTAGGAAGAAGGAATATGGCACTTCTCTAAGTATCCTATTTTACTATTAATATTGCTAATTGAACATTTTTCTTGACATTATATATAAATTTGCTACTTTATAACTTCCACATACTGATCCTTACTATGATCTCTGAGACCAAGCAGAAAAAGCTAATTCTTCTTTTACATGACAATCCTTCAAATATGTGAATACAGATATCTAATTTTCCTTAGTGTCTTCTCTCCAAGCCTAATATCCCTAGTTTGGTACTTTTTTTTCAATCCAGTATTCAAGACCCTTCTTTATTCACTATCCTTATATACTTTAGAGTCTATCAGTGTCCTTAAACTCTGGTCCTTAAAACTAAACATGAAATTCAAGATGAAGTCTAACAAGAAGAGTTTAATGAAAACTCTCCTTATTCCTACATCTTCTGCCTGTCAATGTATGTTAAGATATATTGGTGATCTTCAATATTTTAAAAGGCTGAAATAAAAATAAGTTTTAGAAGCAGTTATTGCTTTACTATGAGAAAAAACTTTTCAACAAGGCTATCAAAAACTAAAATGGAGTGCCTCAGAAGAAAATAGGGTTTCCCCCTCTTTAATAGTCTTCACACAAAATCTAAATTTCCATATCATGGACATTTTGTAAAGGGCATTTTCATTCAAGGATGAATGATTAATTCTTGTCAAATTTCAGTTCTGACAATTTCTGATTCTATGAAATTGAATTCAGTTCAATCCAACAAATGCTTAAGTAATAGTTACTATATGCAAGAAAATGGGCTCTCAAATGAATTTGTGATTTTGTCAGTGGGAATGTTCCCTCCATCAAGGCAAACCATAACCTATCCATTCCTGTCCTAACTCTCCTCCATATCTTCCCATGCATTCATCACAAAAGGTCTATCAAATTAATGAATGTTTTCTTTGCTATCTCCTGACATTGTAAGAATACTCATATAAGATTTTATCTTCAATTATATTCCTTCATCTTGGCATATAATGAACATAATTTTTAAATCATATATTAATTAGATGACAAGTTTTAATCCAATTCTTCTTTGTGGTTTCTTTTTTTGCTCACATTTCAGCCTTCTCATAGCTCATAATAATGAGCCTCTCCATTGCTCCTTGAGTAATATTTACTTTCAATTCTTGATTGACTATCACGTCCCATGATTTTCACACATATATGAGGCTCGGGTGATATAAAAAAACAACACAAAACAGTCCTTCCTTCAGGAGCCTATTTCATTCTGCTAGAGAAAGGAAAAAACAAAGTTACATGTAAGATTAACTTCTAATTAAATTCAATTTTGCTTCTAAATTATAAACTGTTTAAAATTATGGTACCATAAATGAGGACTCAAAAAAAAAAAAACCTAAAGCTATTCTAGGTATTTTTAAGTTTGGGTTTTTAAAAATTGATTTACGCAGTTTTCTAAATATTAAATTTTGGGGGGCAAGGTAAATGAAGTTAAATGAACTCACTTAGGCGGTATTAAGTGTCTGAGGTCAGATATGAACCCAAGTCCTCCTGATTTCAGGGCCGTGCTATATCCACTGTGCCAATTAGCTGCCTCTAAACATTTAATTTATATATGTTTTGCCTCTGATGTGCTGAAAGAAAAAAACATCAAATATTGGTTATCCTTTTTTTTTTTTAGTCACATGTGATATTTGAAACTTCTATTTAAAATAGATATAGACATGTCTGTATGTATGTGTATGTGTAGGAAAAGAATATCAAAAGCAAAATAAATTCATTTTGCTGATAGCTTTCATATCATAAACATCAATTGTTTTCCAGAATGGTCAGATTATTTTACAACTCCACCAACAATTCAGTAGTGTCCCAGTTTTCCTACAACCCTTCAACATTTTTCATTATCTTTTCCTGTCATCTTAGCCAGTCTGAGAGGTGTGGGTTGATATCTCAGAGTTGTTTTAATTTGCATTTTTCTAATCAATCATGATTTAAAGCATATTTTCATATAACTATAAACGGCTTTAATTTTTGTCATCTCAAAATTGTCTGTTCATATCTTTTATCCATTTATTAACTAGGGAGATGATTATTCTTCCTTTGGAAATACATTCCTAGAAGCTAATTGAATGATTTTAAGATAAATGAGGTAACATGTCTTTTCCAAAAGGTTACAGCATTGGGAGAGTACCACAAACTTCTTTGATTCCAAATTTTGTTTTAACAGATTCTCAATTGTTATCCAGGAGTGAAAATTTCATATATGGTGTGTTGAGGTGTGTGTGTGTGTGTGTGTGTGTGTGTGTGTGTGTGTGTGTGTGTGACTTTAAAGCATACCCCAAAATAGACAAGTGTGATTTTAAAACACTTGTTCTTTCACAGCATCCAAATTACTGTGTTATTTAACTAATTTATTTAAGGAAACAGTGATTTAGACCTTAGATGAAGGTATAAGACTACCTTAGTCCAACAATTTATTTCAACTTCAAGTGGCATGTGGACCTTAATAATTAAATTCCCACTGGCAATGCTTTAAAAAAAAAGACAGGGAAAAAGAAGTATAAAACTTGAGCTCTCTCACATTCTTCTGCTTTAAAAATGTTCTGGAAATATTTTTATTAGGGAAAAAGCTAATTTGCTAGCAACTCAGAAAATAAGATCAGTAAACAAGCAAAAAGAGTTCTATGACATAAAAAATAAGTTTTGTTGCTACAAAGTATAAATTAAATAGTGTGAGTACTATTTATGGGATTTTTATACATGATGTTAACTATGCTTCCAAATGTATCCATGATCTCATTGAAGAGAGTATTCCTTCTATTGATGCAATTATCTGTATGAATTACTGAAATTCATAATATATGTTCTATAGCTTTCATTCTTTTGTCTGTTTATTTTATATTTATAGTCTGGTGATGCTCAGGAGCTTGATAGCAAATACTAATATATATATGGATTAATACTTGTACACCCATATAGTTAGTAACAGCCTTGGCTTATGTATAGGAAATGATGCAAACCACATAATTCATTGTAACCAATTTTAATGTTTTTCCAACTTAGACTTATTTAATTGCACCTTAATTATGCCTAAAAGCAAATTTTCATTGTTGACATAACCCAAAAAGATGATTTGTACAAACCACTTTTCTGTTAGATTCTCTGAATAAGTAATGTGATTTCTGTACTGCAGTACAGTACTGAGATGCCTTCATTATTTCAGGTTTTTTATGTTCAGTCATTTCAGTCATGTATAACTTCATGACCTCCCTCCCCGTTTTTTTTTTTTTTTTTTTTGAGTTTTCTTAACAGAAATACTGGACTTGTTTGCCATTTGCTTCTCTAGCTCATTTTACAAGTGAAATAATTGGACCAAATAGGGCTAAGTGGCTTGCCCAGGATTGCATAAATAAGATCAGGTTTGAACTCAAAAAGATGAATCTTCATGACTTAGGCTTTGCACTCTATCTATTGTGTCATCTACCTCCCCATTCATTAATTCATACTTATGTTTAATTTTGTTAGTATTTAGAAAATACATGTTAATTGTTCCATAAGTAAAGATTTTTATTCTATCATTCTACTGCTAAGTTTTCTCTAGTGGACTCTTTATTGCCTCCAAAATAAAATAAAGACTCCTCTGCTTAGTATTTGGAGCTCTTTACACTTTGGCCCCAACTTATTTTTTTCAGTCTTATTATTCATTCCTCCTCCCATATTCTGATCTAGCCAAATTGTCCTTTTCATTATTCTTCACATAACTCAATGTCCCATCTTTCTTCCTTTCCTATAATGTATACCTTCTTTATAAAATCTCCCATTCCTATATGTTCCTTCTTCAAAGAATCTTTCTCTTCCTTCAAGATTAGTATATTTCTATGTCACATCATCAACCTGAAAGCATGTAGAAAATTGTGAGATTATTTTTGGTAAATAATTTTATTACTTAGTCATATTCTTTAAAGCCCTTGTTAAAGTAATTTGAGCTTCTTTTGAAATACACTATAATCTGCATTTACCAAAGCTCATGCCTTCAAAGAACTTTAATCTAGTAGGAATAATTATATGTACAAAAATAAGTGTAAAACAATATAATGATCAATCAACTAGCATCTTTTACTCTGTTTTGGACACCATAATGTCCTGGCTAGCTCCCTGGAGGGCCTCAGGATCAGTCAGAGTCAAGATCAAAGTCCCTGGTCTTTAGAAGAAGTGAAGGAGGCAGGCAAGCTGCCATGTGGCTCATCAAAGATGGATCCTGGATTCTGGAATCTGAAGTCTCCAGACACTCTTGTCCTGCAGCCAAGTGACCCTGACCTTTCTCCTTCAATCCTTTAATCCTTGCCCACTATTACCTCACCACCAAACATTCAGCAAGTGCCAATCATGAGGAGAGCCATCACATTACCATGTCATCTAAGTATATGCTTATAGAGCCATTATCTCACATTTAGCAGGTAATTAGCCTTAAGTACTCAAGCACATCTTTTCAGAATTTCAGCCCTCTACAAGACACTATGCTAGTTTTAATAACTTAATGATTGCACTAAGATTTTTTTAGATGCCCCATGTCTATTCACCTGTGTATGTATGTAAATAGATAGATATAGATACAATTAATGAAAGATAGGAAACATTTCATGTAAAAATTTAACTAAGCTGAATTTTGAAGAAATAGAGACTTCGTAATGATGGGATATGAGGTGAAAAATATAGTCCAGTCATTGGGACGTCTATATATATAGATAAGGATATAGATATGGGTGAGTGTCATGTATGAATAAGTAAGAAAGCAGGTTTAACTTATTGATAGTATACACGAAAGGGAGTGACGTGTAATATGGCTGAAAAAGTCATTGAGGTCTAATTGTAGAAGAAGACTTTAAATATCAAACATAGATGGAGGACTTGGAATCCATGTAAAATGAGTATTGCCTGAAGAAACTGGGCATGTTTGTTCTAGAGAAGAAAAGACAAGAGAGGATATAAGAACTGTTTCTAAATAGTTGAAGGACCATTATATGGAGGAGGAATTATACTTGTAAATTCTTCCATAGCAAATTGGAGAACTTCTCAACATACAGGTATCCAATAATAGCTATTTCAGGTTCAAGGTTCTTTATGAGTCGTTACATCTAAGGAACCCCTACTCATGAATTTACTTTTTTTTTAAAATCAAATGACTCAGTTAATTTAAAGAAGTCATTTAATGGAGTAATCTAGTAAAAAAAAAAAGTTGTAAAATTTCATAACAAAGTATATACAGTCTAGAGGAGTAAATATTTTTAAACAATCTTATTGTGATTGGGACTATGATTGTCAAGTTTGATTAATGTGTTGGTTACATTTGCTGATCTTTGTTTTATTTTCCTCTTTTTAAAAATTCATTATTATAAAGGATGGGAAAAAATCATTTAGAAAAGAAGGTGACATAAGTTACATAATAATCAAACAGAACATTACTACCATATGTTGAAGGTACACTGTCCCCTGTAATGTCCGGACTACTCTCTGGTGGTCCTCAGGATCAGCCCGAGGCCTTGAGCTTAGTAGAGGAATGAAGTGAAGGAGGCAGGAGGGCTACATGGCTGGTCAAAGATAGAGCCAACTCCAGAATCTGGAGCCTGAAGTCTTCTCTGTGACTGAGATCGCCATGGCCAAGAGAGAGAGAGTCCTCTGTGATTCCTTTAAATACTCCAGTGCAACACATCACTACCTCACACAGAGCATGCCCAACCACACTTGCACATGGGCTAACTTGTCAGGAGAGCCATCACATCATCATATTACCTTAAGTATATGTACTTGACTAGAGTGAATACATCAATAGCTAGAGAATTATTTCATCAACTATACTGAAGCTTAGTACATCTTTTCAGAGTTCCAGCCCTCTACTATCCCCTAAAATACATACCCATACACAGACACACACACACACACACACACACACACACACACACACACACACACAGACCCCACAAGGCAATACAATATAGGACACACAAGTAGAGAGTGTGAGCACTTATAAGAATCACACACATGAGAAGTATATTTATACAAAATGTGTCCTCAGAATACATTCTTTGAAGTGTCCCTTGTGATCTTAAGATGTCTGTAAGACCTAATAGTTTTTACTGAACATTTTCCAACTGATCTCAGATCTTTTGGCTAGTCAAATGGCTGATGCCTGTTGATTTTTGGATATGCAGTCTGTGCTGATTGTTGCTCCCTTCTACTATATTTTCTGAAAATCCTTCCAAAGATTCCTTCCTTGTCCTTAATCTTTTTCTGTACCAAATCCTGTTATGTTATATAACTTTTTAATCTCTTCTCTCATTTTAGTTCCCACTGAAGCCATTCTATTTCAATCTCTCATTACTTCCTTGCTGGACTTCTTCTGCAAAAGCCATGTAACTCGTTCCAATCCTTTCAGTTTATTTTCTTCATAATATCACTAGACTTGTTGTCCATATCCCTACTACATATGACTATGTCACATCACTGTATACACGTGTTCGTACAAATATATGTGTATGTATCTCATGTGTGTACATGTGTGTGTGTTTAAGGATACGAAGATAATAAAATGAAACTGTCCTTGTTTTCAGTGTCAAGAACCTTACAGTCTATGAGGGGAAACAAGATTTCGTTCGTAAGCATGTCTGCATGTGTGTATATACACACATAAACACAGAGAACATTACACACACACACACACACACACACACACACAAACATATACTCACATCTGTGTTGTTTATTCATACATGTGCAATTTTTCCCCTCTGTAAGGATCTTGATCTTGAGACTGAGGGCAATTTCATTTCATTGTCTTCATATGCTCATTACAGTGCTTAGGCATGTATTAGATATAGTTTTTAAATGGTTTTGATATTAATTACAGCCCTTAATACATTTATTTTACTATCACATGACTAAAATATATTTATCTAGCCTAATAAGTATTTGGTTGTTCTCTTTGTCTCTAAACTGCTGTTCCTGTTTAGTAAATGGAGTTCCTTTGGCAAGCTCTCTGCTTCCTGTGGAATGTAGCCAAAAAACATGTTTATCTAAGAAAAAGAAAAATCTGATCATTTACAAACTTTACACTATGAATACTGCCTTTTCTTACCAGATTATGATAAGATAGCTTGATATAGATAAGCTGCAAGTTTAGTGGATGAAGATATCATGCCAGATGATTCAAATGTCCATTTTGTATATAACGCTCTGTGATAATCACCAAGGAAGGATTTCCAGAACTGTTTAAATGAGCAATGGATTATTCCCTTGATGATATTCTCCATGTTTTGTCTTTGAAATCAGGAGGAACTCTGAAAACAATCTAAAAATCAGTTCCTATGTTCTTATCCTCTTGTAATATCATCTATAAACACCTCATATATATATCCTGGGTAAGGAGGCTCAGTAATTGTGAGTTGAGAAGTAGTGATTTTGGCTTTGAACTATTGATATTTTATTACATTATTGGTTTGATTCTATTATGGTTTATCTTGGCATATGTACTTGTTTTATTTGAAAGCAGAAACTGTTTTTTTTATAAATATAAAAATTATTACCAAACAAAAATGTTATAATTTGGATGAAAATTATTTGTAAACACATTTTAATGTTGCTTCCATTTCAACTTAATAATTTTATACATAGACTGCCTTCTCTCTCCAGCCTCTAATTGACCATAAAAACCAACTCCTCAGAAATCCACATTTCTCATTTTCCTTTGATTTGTAATCTAAATTGTCATACTTAGAGTGGAGAGAAAGAGAAATTGAGAGATACAAAGAGGGAGGGGATAAAAAAACAGAGAGGCAGAGAGATGGAGAGAGAGAAACTGTCCTTCCTTTGTAAATATGTTACTTAGGGTGATTGCTATGTAAAGATGTCACCTCAAAATGCTTTCTATTTATTTCCATTTACTAACTAAATCTTTATTCACTCTAAGCAGAATTTAAGATCCTTGAGTACAGAGATTAGTTTGCTTTTGCCTTTTTATTTCCAGGATTGATTTGAATCTTAATATTGAATGGTTTAAATCTTAATAAATGATGAATCATTAATTGAACTTATATGCATGAGTTCTAGTAGCTGAAAAGTGTAGTACATGCACAAGACTCCATATAACTTAGAATTTCATAAGCTTTTAAAACAGGTCAACTTGCTGAGGTAATTGAGTTTAAGTGACTTGCCCAGGGTCACATAGCTAGGAAGTGTTAAGTTTCTGAGACTATATACATACATATATATGTATATATAAAAATATACGTTATATATCTTTACATATATACATATATATAGTAGAACAAAGGATACAGGATCATAAATCTAGAATATAAAGTAATTCCAGAGTCCATTTAGTTCAACCTTCTTATTTTATAGGTGAATAAGAAAGGCCAAGAGAAGTTAAGAGAATTTGGTCAAAATAACACAGACATTAAATGAAAGACTCAGGATTTAGATTCAAGTCCTTTGACAAATTCCAAAAATTGCCTGAGACACATAATGAATAAGTAACATACTCAAGATCACACAAATGTTAAATATTAGATACAGTACTCAGAATTTGCTTACTCTTCCAGCCTGGTTCATTTGAAAGACAACAATTATTACTATGATACTCTAGTTTGTAAATTCTATCATATTCTGAAGCAATGCTTTGTGAATTAAAAGGAAACACAGATAGTTGTTTCAATGATTATATTTCAGGATAGTCTATTAACTACTTTTTTTCTCCATTAGAAGTTCTAAGAGATGCTATAATATATAAAGTTGAGTTCGGAGGAATATTTTTTCAACATTTCTTCTGGCATCTTTCTTGTGTTTATTTACCCTATTCTTGATCACTTTAAGTCACTATAAGATGTTCAGCTAGTCTCTTTTCTTTATTTTCACCATGTCTAGCCTCTCATAGATTTCACATGTGAATATAATATAAAATATTGTCTTTGATGGAATAGATCCTTGTAATAGCAATTTTGGAAAGCCTTTTCAAAGATGGTCCCAAGAATTTTAGAGTAAAATATTTCATTGATCTTTCAGATTCCTCCAATCTTGTTTAAATCCAACAACAATTCTAAACATTATATTTTCATTCTCTAGGAATTACCATTTATGCACTTGTTAAAATCCACAAATCAGCAGATTCCAAGTAAATCCCATAACCAAATTCATTTTAATACCAAAAATTCCAGTTTATTTCATGCAATAATGGCTTTTATCCCCAGTATTTTCTCTTTTAGCAGTACAGATTTTGAATATTTGCTCATCTCTTCAAATCTTCCTTTTGTCTTAGTTTCTACTATGAACTAGAAGAGAGAAACTGGAATATTGATTGTAATATTCTTCTCTAAAATATTATATTCTCTGGGAGCAGGTTTCTTGGGGGGGCTTCTGGGAGCAGCCTTCATTTCAGTTCAGTGTAATCACCCCAAATGCAGCCAGGAATTAAAGTCCAAATCCTTTATTGTTTCCTTTAAAGTCTTGTCTCTTTTCCTGGGGTCCGGTTAGCTTTAATAGAGGCCTATCTCTCTCCTTGGTTCCAAGAGCTCCTGCCGCTAGTCCTTTGCCTCTGCCAGCTTCAGCCTCCAGCCAACACAAAGGTGGAAGATGAAATGAATCTGTCTCCTCATCTGAGAGATTCTAGTGGACTTCTTTGTCTGGCCCTGAGAGCTTCTTGCTTATATGCTGTATACTGAGTACATACCAATCATTATATCACTAGGAAACCATTATTTGTTGTAGGATTAAATCAGTGCTAACCTAGATTTAACCACTGTCTCCTCAATTCCACTTAGTACTTTGTTTCAAGTTCTTGCCCATAATACTCCTTGTAGGATCAGATCAATCATACTGAACCATACACAATTAGATAATTATTGTCTCTATCAATTCCACTGTCTTAGTACCTTATAAGAATCCTAACAATTGATAGCTTACTGAAATGATGTACTATCCTTTATATATGAAGATGATTATAATGACCCACTGACTGAGAATAAGAAGTCACTTTGAGTTGTTGTTTTTCAACTGTGATGATATATTTGGATTATCTATTTTGATTGTTGCTTCATAAAGCAAGGCAGTCATTCATTGTCATATCATATCATGTGCTAGGCACTGTTAAATGCTAGGAATGTAAAGAAGGCAAAAAAGTATTTCTACTAACCAAGAGTTTAAAATCTAACCAAGGAGACCACATGCAGAAATAAGATATACATAGGGAAAATCAGAGATAATAAAGAGAAGGAATGCATTAGCTAATGCATGGTAATAAATTCAGTTTGTGATTTGAGTTTAAGATATCTATGGATATCCAGTTTGATATATCTAATAAGCAACTGGAGATGTGTGACTGGAAGTCAGACCTAGACAAATACTTCTGAGAATCCTGTGCACAAAGGAAATAGTTGAATCCATGAGGTTTGATGAGATCACCAAGTGAAATAGTGGAGAGAAAGAGAAAAAAAGATGACTTGGAATAGAATTTTAAAGGACATTCAAATTTAATAAGGATTACCTAGATGAAGATCCAGAAAAGGAGATTGAAAAGGAATGATCTGTTAGAAACCCAGGATAATGATATACTTGTCTTCTACCAAAGAAAAGAGTATCAAGAAGGAGAATACTAACTGGAGGCAAAGTCTGCAGTGAGGTCAAGAGAGCTGATGGTTAGGACAAAAGTCATTACATTCTGCAATTAAGAGATCCTTGGTAACTTTGGAGAGAACAGTTGAATGAGGAAGTTAAAAAAAAAACAGATTTCAAAAAGTTGAGCAGAGAGTGAAAATAGAAGTATTGATTAGAGATAACCTTCTGAAGGAATTAAACTACAAAATGTAGAGGAAATATTGGATGATACGTAAGTGGAGATGAATGGATCAAGATTTTTTGAGGATAGGAAAGACATGAGCATATGTGTAGGAAGTTGGGAAGCAACCAATAGAACCAGAGAGATTGAAGATAAGTAAAAGAAAGGATAGAATAAGTAATCTGCTAGAGAAGATGAGATAGAATAGGGCCACTTTGCAAATAGAGTGGTGACTAGAGAAGAGATAGCATCATGTGGAATAGAGAGGAGGAAGAAGTCTTGGCAGAAGGATTCCAGGTGATATAAGATGAATAAGAAGAAAAAATAGTGCCCTCAAAAATGGCTTCAATATTTGCAGTGAAAATTCAAGGTTGCACATTGAGAACCAATAATGCTAACTGCCATACATAAGTATTGAGCCCATGATTTTAATCTAATTAGTACAGCAACAACTGAAACAACCAGTCATAGAAAATTTTACCAGAAAATACTTTTAGCATGTTGAAAATACCTTTGGGCTAACACCATGGTCCAAGATTCAAAATTTCACAAAATGTAGCATTATATGGCTACATCTAGGTATTAACTTCTTATATAAACCATTTGTTAGAAGAACTAGTTTAATCAAATTGGTTGATTCAGTTAAATAAGTCATTTAAAGATTATTGTAATTTTCAGGTTTTTTGTTGTGTTTTTTTCCTTCTAACTGAATGGAGTGCTTATTTGGATGAAGTGACAATATTTGTGTTTATAGAGCTAACTTAAGGTTCTGAAGCAGGAAAGTGAGATTGAAGCTGTTTTCAACTACTGATTTAAAATAATATCTGCAACTTGATTAATTTGCAAGCACATTCTGCACATAAAAGTGTCCCATAATATATTAAGTTCTTAAATTTAAATCTGACCATATTTTTCTAGCTGCTAAATTTACAAGGCAAAAAAATTCTTCAATGCATTTGGATTCATTAAGTATTTAAGTTTTTCTAAAAGGAGATCATGAATTTAAAAGAAAATTCTAAGTGTAAGTTAATGTGAGTTTTTAAAAATATCTTTTTAGGACTATATCTTTAACTGAAAGACCTTCATAGTTTTAGTGATGAGTTAAAGTCCATCTTATATCACACAGTTGCATGATTCTGCTAATATTTTAAAAAGTTTAAATTTCATAATTAGATAATTTGCAAGGAAAAAAGGTTGTATTGGAGGTCAGCTTTGTTTTTTAATATAGCTTTATGACCCTCATCATTGGCCTCAATTTTCTTATATATAAAGACAGGGGATTAAACTATATGGCATAGGATGTCCCTTACAGCTCTCTCTACAGTTATCACTTCCATATTGCAAATTTCTTCATCATCATTTTGATAAATTACAGGTAAACATAAGAAATTACTGTAAATGGGAATTTGTGGAGAGTTTGTGGATGCAGCAGACAACATACAAAGACCAAAATTTGACAGAGAAAAAGTTTAGAAACTAATAAATGATGAACCCAAATTTTGCAATAAGGTTTTCCAACCACATCATACCAAAAAAAAAAAAAAAAACAACAACAACAACAACAACAACAACACAAAAAAAAAAACAGACTTTTCTGCTATGAGGAGAGAGACAAAAATATTTACACAGATTTTCCAGATCATGGATCATGGAATTGGGCAGAGGGGAAGTCTGTCCTCTCACATCCCTACCCTATCCCCTGCAATGACTTTAGCCCCCCATGATATGGAAGGGATAACTAATCCTCAGATTTTATTTGTGTCTTAAGTACAAAAGAATTGCCTAGGGCTGTGTAGATTGGCCTTTTTTTCTGAAAGAAATTTGGAATCATTAAAATAGCTTTGCAATTTCCTAAAAGTCAATTGAGCCTCTATCTTCCTATTAAGTATTGTTACCAACTTGACAATTTGAACTGTACATTCCATGTTCTATAAATTAGTTCTAATGTACTTAATAATAACAAAAAATTTGTTATTATATACATATATCAGCAATGTGATTGTAGTAAGAGAAGTGAATATCAGAATTATGTCCCAACATGGCTAATTACTAGTCTTGACTTTAGAAAAGTTACTCAATCTTTCTGAGTCTTAATTTCTTCATCTGAAAAATGTCAGAGAAAGTACCTGCCCTGTCTGTTTCAATGTTATTTTGAGGATCAATACATAGAAGTTATGTGAAAGCATTTGTGAACTTCAAAACTCTATTAAAAAGTACAACTATCCTCTTTCCCTTTGGGAACCACAAAAAGTATTACTATAAATTTTGAGATTTCTAAATGATTTGATAAACAGTATTTAATCTAGCTGAACATTTTAGGGCCTTGAATGTCAATGCCTTTTATATTACAAAATCTGCTTGGTTTATTGGTGAACTTCAATAACACAGATATATTTTTCTAATGTCACTGAGTATTCTTATTTGGCCACTGCAAAACATGTTTCAAATATACCATACTGCTTGATTACATGCTTATATGAGAACATGAGTGTAATGCCAGAGATACTGAGGCAGGAGAGAGATTAGAGAGTTTTTAATATTTTATTAATGGGAGAGTAAGATTGACTGGACAGGACTCTCGTCTCAAATTATCCAGTCAGACAGAGATAAAGATATACTGGGACCAAGGAATTCATGTTGGTCCCAGGTCTGGAGGAGACTATCATCTCAAAGAATCCAGCGTCCAGCATCCACCGTCAGCCGCCATTCTCCAGCAATGAATGGAGAATCTCTAACCTTTATACCTTTTGGAGACAAAGAAGAGGGAAAGAGTAGGAAAGAGCGGGAAAGCCCAACTGGAAAAGGCTAAGAATCAAAAAGGAACCCAGAGACATGATGTCTGAATACCCAGAGATAAAGATGTCAGTGAAATACCTTGGAATGTTTTAGAGGGATGTTGTAAATTCTCAAGGACAGAAGATAATCAGGAAGTCTACTCTCTTGTTTATCTTGCTTGGGCTAACAATTTATAACCTTAGACTAATTGGTCCTCAGCCTTCATGGACCAGAGGGAGATTTACAGCTTAGGGGAGTAATTAGGAAGACTGAGACAAGGGAAACTTGTACAAGGAAACTGAGTCAGGACAGTTAAAGAGAACTGTGGCATAACAATGAGTACTGCAGACCTTGTGAACCCAAAACAATTATGTCATGGTTGTAATTAATAGAAGATCTAGGTTGTTATGTCAAGAACAGGCAAATTCATTGGGAGATTATTGCAATAATCCAGCCTGAGGTAAGAGGACTTGCATCAGAGTGGTAGCTGTGTCAAAGGACAGAAGAGGGTATATTTGAGACATGTTGCAAAGAGGAACTTGACAGGCTCTGGCAGTGGATTGAAGATGGAGGATAAGAAATAATCAGTCATCTAGTGTATCTTCTAAATTGTGATCCTGAAGAACTGAGAAGGTGATATTGCCTTCTATAGTAACAGGGAAGGTAGAAGGCATGAGAGCTTAAGTGGAAGGATGAGTTCCTTTTTGGACATATTGAACTTAAAATATCTACTGACATTCAGTTTGATATATCTGACCAGCAGGTACAAGATTGGAAGTCACCAGAGACAGTGGGACAAAATAGAGAGATTTGAGAATCATCAGCACAGAGATGGTAATATAGAGAAAAAAGAGAAGAGAGTCCAGGACACCTATATTAGGAACATCTATAAGGTAGAGAAAATGATCTAGGAAAATATCTAGCAAAGGAGCCCAAGGAGTAGTTAAATGAGAGAGGACAACCAAGAAAGAGTGGTATCTTGAAAATCCACAGAGAAGAGAATATTAAGGAGGTGATAGTGACTGCTAGTGTCAAAGGCTATGAAGAGAATAAAGATTGAGAAAAGATGATTGTATTTGGCAACTAAGAGATAATTAGTTGCTTTAGTTTTGATGGAATGATAAGGTGAGAAACTTACTGTAAGGGGTTAAGAAGAAAATGGGAGGAAAAAAACTCTTTGGCAAATTGACATTTAAATAGATGAGATGGCAGAAATAGATAAATGATAAATAGAAAAATAGAAGGGGAGAGCAGAAAAGATATAAATATGGACAGACAGATTAAATCTATTCTTGCATATAGGGAATTCGACATCAAAATCAATTAGTGCCTGCTCGGCAATTTATAGTCAGCTATCTGAGTCACTGAGAAATTAAGAATGCTCCTCAAAGTCACACAGCCAAATGGTATTAGAAACAAAATGTGAGTCCAAACCTTGACTCAGAAGCCTGCTCAATTTTCTCTTCTTGCACTACTCGATATTGCCTGACTACCACTATATAATATTAGTGTTAGTAACAATCAGTGCTACTTAATGCTTTAAAGTTTACTAAGTATTTTCCTTATAACAGGCCCATGAAATACATGAAATCACTATTATTATTCACATTTTACAGATAAGGAAACTGAGGTTCAATGTTATGGACCAGAACTCTGAACTTGAAACAAAAGATTCTTACAAGATACTAAGTCAGTGGAATTGATAGAGATGATCATTTAGCATGGTTCAGAATAATTGATTTAATCCTACAAGGAGATGTTATGGGCCAGAACCTGAAACAAGGTACTAAGTGGAATTGAGGAGATGATGATTAAATCTAATTTAGCATTGATTTAATCCTACAACAAATAATGATTTCCTAGTGATATAATGATTGGTTTATACTCAATGTGGGGCATATAAGCTCGGACAGGATTCAGTCAGGGAGATTCAGAGGGCAGAGAAAATAAATAATCTGAGAAGGTATACAAAAGAAACTATATACCAGATAAAATAATGAATGGGGGAAAACGCTGAATTTAGGACAAGGAGAGTCTCAAGTTTGCATTTGACCTCTATCATTACTTGTGTGACTGTGATTAAATCACTTCATGTCTCTTCAGTTCCCTCATTTGTAAAATGGGGATAATAATGCCCATGGTAACTGTTATGAGGCATTGTTTATAGATCTTGATGATTTTTCTTTTTTTTTTCCCCTCTAAATATTCTTAAGTAACTTAGTTGATACTTATTTCTGGATAAGCAATGCATTTATTAAAAATCACAATTGTTTCAGTCAAGTGTATTTCTATTGGCAATATATTATCATTGTTATTATTATTACTAATTAGTGAGGCAATCAGGGTTGTAACTTGCCTAGAGTCACACGACTAGCAAGTGTCAAGTGTCTAAGTTTGGATTTAAATCCGGGTTTTCCTGACTTCAGGGTTGGTTCCATGACAATACTTTTTGATAACTGGGCTTTTGGTTTCTGTATGTACCAAAGGAATAGAGTCCAGTCTGGAGAAGTTTGCTTCTTGCAATATTCTAAGAATAAATACTTCTATTCTTCATTTGAGATATCTCTGAGTATCGCAAATTGGATTTGCTATACCACACAGTACCATCTGACTTTGCTGATTCACAATGATCAGGCAAGAGTTTTCACAACTCTTAAACAGTGTCAAAGTCACTTGAGTCAGCAATCATTAATTGTGGGAAGGTCTCAGGTTCTGAATTTCCATCTCATAGGTTTTATGTCACCCTTAGCGTTGTGGAAAGATAAACCACAGAAGCAAGGAAATTCTTCACAGAGATTGTAGCATTTCAACTGACATGAATGATACTGTTTTACAAAATGACCCTGTTTAACAAGAGTTTATCTTCCCCAGGCTTCCTTCCTTCCTTCCATTTCAGTTGATCTTATTAGTAATGACAACAAGCTTCCCTAATTTACATTCTTTACAACCCATATCCAAACCTTTGTAATAATTTTTAGATAGAATCATATGTCTCAGTTTCTGATAGACACAGAGCAGCAAAGAAATGAAGTCAGACATCCCTAAGGTTCAAGCAAAAAGGTGAGATAATATTTCCATACCTCCTCTTTTTTAACTCAACAGACAACTTTCAAGTGGCAAAAATAAACACATTAGGCTTGAACTTTTAATAACAGTAATTATATTGTTTGTGTGTAGAATGGATTGTTCTGACTTTATAATTAATAGATAACTTGTCTCAGTTTTTGTTTGTTTGGCTTTTGGGTTTTGTTTTGTTGTCATTGTTGTAGTTGATTCAAATGAAGTTGGAATCCTTCATTTCAAAGAAACTATTTGGTCCCAATTATCAAACAGATATTTTAATTCTGCTTCATGCCAAAGTAATGATTACTTGCTCTGTTGGTAAAATTTCATAAAGTTTTTATGATTATTCTGGCCACAAGTCAGATGGCATAAAGGTATGTATAATATTTTTTAGCTGATTAATTTTTCAAGGTTTATGACTATGGGCTCAAGATTTCTTTTTATAAATGTGAGTACTATAGGAAATCTTATTTCTAAGTAATGGGACAATGCTTTCTATATACAGAAAAGTTACAGTGAATGTGGTCTTCTTAGAAGGCTAGGAAAAAACTATTTTTTAAATGTATAATATTTTTTAGCTGATTAATTTTTCAAGGTTTATGACTATGGGCTCAAGATTTCTTTTTATAAATGTGAGTACTGTAAGAAATCTTATTTCTAAGTAATGGGACAGTGCTTTCTATATACAGAAAAGTTACAGTGAATGTGGTCTTCTTAGAAGGCTAGGGAAAAAAAACTATTTTTGAAATAGTATGCTATAAAGTTTAATGGATTCTTGTGCTCTTTTTAGAAATAATATTTCAGAATGGAAGTGCTTAGATAAATATTACAGAAATAAAACACTCTAATTTATCAACTTTTCTTTTATTCTGAAAAGTACTAGGAGAGGGACACTGAGAGATTAATTAACTTGCTTGGGGTCACATCAAAAATAGGTATCAGAGACAGCATTGAACCTAGACTTTCAAGACCATCATAAACCTCTCTAATAAATGAGGTGAGTACCTAGTGTTTGTAAACATGATGGTGACAGTGATCTATAAATTTGCCTATATGTAGAATATAAGATTGATACACATTGTATAAAAGTTACTATGAGACCACAAAATAACCTAAGTTTGAGGAGAATCACTTTCCACATGACAAAAGATAAATATGAAATCTTATTTAGCTCCTGAATAGCACACTATCACAAATCAACCGTTTTTTCATTTTCATATCAGGTTAAAGCTTTAGATTGCCTTTTAAGTGGAAAGGATGTTTTGATGTGCCACATATGTGTTGTATTGAGTCCATCTGTTGTGAGAAAAGTGTAAAAATATCCCCAAATCGAAGTAATAGGTTCATTATTCTTGATTTTCAAAGGAAGCATCTGGTACAGATTTTTTAAATGTTTTGATTAGTAAGCATTTAAAATACAAAACACAAAGAATGAAGTCATTGACAATGATGGGGACAGTTTACTGACCTGCAAACTTCTCTAGTCTTGATTTCAAAGAGTTTTACAAATGGAGGTTGAAGAAAGGTGTTAGTCTATAAACATGTATTTGTCTATAAACACCATACATCTGAAGGTCAGGTTAACTCAGCAAAGGAACTTAAAATAAAAGGTGGAAACTGTAATTTAATAATGATTAACAACGTTTGGTGAACATATAAACCAGAAAAAAAAAAAAAAAAGAACAGTGACATTCCAGTTCTCAAAGGGAGGGGGAAAAAAAGATGTGAATAAATTCCATATATAAAAAATTCTATCCTTAAATTAATAATCCCAATTAGCAATTAAATTGAAATATATGGCATCCATTTTATACTGAGTTTTATGCTTAGACTCGAATTTATTGAAGCCCAACTATTTTATTTTAATTGGAAATAATACGGATATAGTATTTCTTTCTCCCTATATAAACACTGAAAATATTAGTCTCCTAAAATTCTACTACAAACCTGCAGAAGAAAAAAGTTTAACAGAACTCTCACAGCTCCCACATGGTTTAAAATCAATTCAAAAGGTCTGTGCAGTATTTCAGGTAGTCAAAAATAATGACATTTCATTGTATGGCATTGATTCTGCATACTTTACCCTTGATTTAAAAGGAAATCTTGGCAGGCAATTAACCTGCATATAAAGATTTTGCATAATAGGAAGCTCTTTTTGAATTGCTAATAGGTTACTCTTGTCCTCTATCTCATCTCCTGTTGACCCTTTTAAAAAATTCACCTTGATACAACTCAAATCTCTTTCAGCAAAAACCTGTTTTTCCATCTTGAGGTCTTATGTTCTGTGATTATTTTAAGTTACCTTTCTCAAAGAATCATAAAATCAGGAAACCTTAGGGTTGGAAGAAATAAAAGAAATCATTTAATCAAACTATTTGTAGGAGACTCCTTTATAATATTGTGACCACTTAAGACACCTTGTTTTTCGCATCTAATCAAGGAAAAAAAAAGCAATTCAAAGAAATATAACTTAACAATTACTTGTTTTGATTTCATTTTCAAGATGAGGTTTTATTGTGTGAATATTCTGATAAGCCACTGGAACTATTTGAATATTCGTAGCCAAAGAGATATGTTTGGTAGCAAGAATGAATAAGCACAGGGGGTCTTTAACAGAAGAAATTACATATTCCTCTGAAGTTGGAGGAATGGACAAAAGGATGGATTTAATGAAAGCAATAGTTTAAAGTGAAAAGCTTGGTTAGAGAGAAAAGCTTGGTATGAGTTCTTTAGATGATGATAAACAAAGCACAGATAAACATACAGAACAAAGAAAAGGCATTTAATAGAATTAGCTCAGATTCATATAGTAAGTATAACCTTCAGGTGCATTTACAAAATACTACATTTAGATAAGAACAGAGAGTATATACAGTGATCAAATCCAAATTTATATTATTGCATTGAAGATGAGATATAAGGACAGAAACCACTAATTCTCTCTAGAGTTATCAAAACCCATGTGTACACTTATAATATACACACATTTTAAAATATTTCTTTGAGCATTATTTATATATAGTCAACAATAACCAGTATTCTAATATAAATGCAATAATTGGTAATTATTGAAGCACTTACAGCTTATAAATAGGATGGTAATTTGAATTAATTTCATAAGAAGACCAGGTAGATAGTGTAATTTAGTAGTTTAAGAAGCAGAAGACCTAGGATCTCTTTCCTTATATGAGACAAATAAAATAAATCATAATAATATAATAAATATATATCAATTATTAATGATCTATAAATATATGCACATACATTATTCTAGACTATATTTGTATGTTATTTATAGACACATATATTATACCTTTCTCCTGAGGACAATCACAAAATTAAGAGCAATTTTTTCCCAGGATCAACCGTTTTATCTAATTCCTATAACAAGAAAGCTGAAAAATGAAAATGGGTGTTGGATATATGTGCTTTTAAGGTAATTGGTATTATTACTAGATTATATGTATATATATCTATATAGAAATAGAGTTTACAAATAAATTTTAGAGATTATGTATGTTTAAATACATAAATCATTATCAGTTTTATATATATATATATATATATATATATGTATATGTGTGTGTGTGTGTGTGTGTGTGTGTGTGTGTGGAAAGGGGAAAGGAGGAAAAGGGAAAAAAAGAGAGAATAACCAACCATGGTACAGTAGATGGAGCACCAGCCCTGGAATCAGTAGAACTTAAATCAGAAACTTATTTGGTTTGTGACCCTGAGCAAATCACTTAACCCTGATTGCCTCCCTCTCTCCCACTCCAAAAAAAAATTAAATGAGATTAATATTTTTGAAGTCATTTTGTAAAAATGCTCTGAAATTATTAGGTTTCTCTTTATTGGTTCCTTATTTCGCTTTATGGGTTTTCTTTAAAAAGTTCTGAATTTTTTTTTGGAGACTAGCTTGAACTAATTGTCCATTTTGTATGTTCTTTTTGAAAGACAATATAAATAACATTTGTCATTTGTTCCTGAATATACTTAAGCTTGAAACTGAAATCTTAACCATGAATATGCAGTTAGACTTATATACTTATTCATTGCTCATAGGCAATGTCCTATTTCCATGAGTTACAAAGATAATTTAGCAGAGTAGATATGAATCTCCAGTAGGAAATTATAACTAGGGCTATAGTTAGCTGCTGACATAGTCATTATGAAAATAATCACCAGTTCTGAGATATCTCCCATGATTTTCCCTCCAAAACATAATGAATTGATGAAATTCAACCAAATGAGTTATAAGTACTTTTATTTAAGACACTATAATCGTCGTTCTAGAAAAAAAAAATATGCCATATGATTCCTACCTTCATGTAACTTTAATTCTCTCTTTTCCCCAATAAGAAACTATTCCATTAAAAAAGCAGACATATTCATTCCCTTTGGCATTTGGCAGGATCTGAGACCTCATATGTGATGACTTTCTCTGTTGTTGGAGATCATACAGCCTGTAATTTCACTTGTCATGTAATGCAGGTCTCATCCATGTTTTTGTTTTCTTTTAAGTTCCATAAAGATTCACCCAAAATTTTGGATGCTTCTTTTTTGTTCTTTGACTAATTTATGGCCTCTTTATTTGAGCAATGCTAAAGATATCCATCTGTTCATATATGTCCTTGCTAATGTTTCTTATAATACTTACCTTCATTCATAGACATGCTTAAATAGATTGTCAAGAAGTGATCACTCCACTTTTTTATCCTAGAAGGTTCAGATTCACTTTAAGTAAATGAATGACTCATTAATTAAATGCCAAATACTTCAGTGCAAGTAGAAAAAGAGAGTGAGAGAGAGATGTACCTGCTGTCATGGAATTCATATACTAAATGGGAGACAGTTTCAAAAAGAAAATAAAGAGAACAGATGGAAAAGCTTCAGAGTCTTAAGGGTCAGCAATGTAGTGGATAGTAAAACTAAGAGGAACTTAATAAATCCATAAATAGGCCAAATGACAATGATAGAGAAAGTAGGGTATAGAGAGAGGCAGTACAATTTATATGACCTAGAGGACCTTAGTGGCAAGGAAAGAAAAGATAGAAGTATTTTACCATGAAAATAACTTTGCTCCATCATAATTTTAATGACTCCAGGCTCAGAGCTCTACCCATTGTTACTTAGCTACCCCAAAAGTGCATTATTTTCAAATATTCCCCAACATCAAAAGTGAGCCATTCATGTAAAAAAGTGAAAAGATAAAAAACTAAAGTGGTACAGAAACATTAACCAACATATCATCTGAATATTCTTCATCCACTGTCATTAAATCTATAGCAAATGAAGAAAAAGGTGAGAAAAATCTCACTTCTTCAGAAGCAATCACTATAATTAGCGTTCTGTTTCAGATTTGTTGTTCATGATGTTCTTATTTCTTGTTGTTATTTCTTATTGTTCTTATTGTTTCTTATTGCTTATTCTTATATTGTTTTTCTTATTGTTATTATTTCTTATCATATTTCTTATTGTTTTCTTATTGTTCTTATTCTTATTGTATTATTATTCTTATAATCATTTTGTCTGGTGGTTTTTACCCCTCATTCTGCTTATTTCACTAATTATCAGTTCATATCAGTACACCTATGTTTCTCTGAATTTTTTATATTCATGATTATAACTCAGAATTGAATTGAAGAACTGAAATTTGGGTTTTTTTTTCAAATTTAGGGCACTAAGAACAAGCTTATCTTTAGTGTAATATCAATTTACATTAGACATCATTTAAACTTTGTTCTTGAAAAAGTTTAAATTTAGCTCCCATGGCATCTTTCTTTCCCACATCTGACTAACTCAAGTATAAAAAAAGAAATGGGGCATAGTCCTCTGGTATCCTAAACTTCCTAGGACTCTGTCTTCACTAGCACCTTCATGAACCTAGAACTGGTCAATTTATAAGCTCTATGGCTTTCTTTATTTAGCTTATTCAGTTAAGTGTTAAATTTTCACCAAGACATATTTCTATAAGCCTGCAAAAACCCACCAGTCTCTGAGGTGCCCATCATCCAATCAAGAGGTATAATGCTAAATTCCCCAATTGATAGCATGCCCAAACATCCCTCTCCTGCAGAATCCAACCAAGTTAGC
This sequence comes from Antechinus flavipes, assembly GCF_016432865.1. Lineage (NCBI taxonomy): Eukaryota > Metazoa > Chordata > Mammalia > Dasyuromorphia > Dasyuridae > Antechinus > Antechinus flavipes. The sequence goes on along the minus strand of NC_067400.1, from coordinate 186,444,441 downwards.
ATATCCTTTTCCAGTTATCTTCAAATTCAATTATTTCTTCAAAACTCTCCCTCTTTATTTTATTAAATTTTATTTTAACTTGATAAAAACCAAATATCTTGTGATGGCTTTTCTTTTATATCTGGAGTTCTTGTTCTTACATAGTTAATTTTTGTTGCCAAAGCTTTTGCTTGAATGCAAAGTTCACAATGCAGAACCTTTAAAATGAGTCTCTATTCATTAGTAAAAGAGAACCATTGAAATCATAATACCTGCCTCAAATTCATCCTCGCAGTGTTTTCTCTCTTCACTTTCAATCATCTAATAGTAGACTAAAGTTTCATCAGTAAGGGTGCAAAATTAGCTGTAGGAATTCTAAATCTAAGGAGTCTTATTACTATCTAAGAGCAAAATACGAAAAACATCTTATTGTTAATACTTTCTCTCTGAGTTAACTAACGCCATAGTTAGCTGTTTGTACATAGTGGTTTGCCAGTTTTCTTTCCCATTAAACTATGATTTTCTTGAAGCCACTGGCACAGGAAACCTGAGGCAGTACTCCTACTCTGAGTGCATAGCTCAAATTTAAAAGAAAAGAAAAGAAAAAGCTCAAAAACAATGAACAAAAATTAAAAACAATAAAGAATCTGAACATACAAAGTTATTATGGTGACAGGGAAGATCAAGACACAAACTCAGAAGAGGACAACAATGTCAAAATACCTTTAGGTAAAGACCCAAAGAAAAACAGAAAGTGCTCAACCCCAAAAAAACTCATGGAAGAGCTCTCCCAAAAAAAAGGTTAGGCCTACATCTTGTATTACAGAGAATGAAGTAATATCCATACTAAACAAATATGCACCAAATAATACAGTATCCAGATCCTTAAAGGAGAAATTACATGAATTAAGGGTTCCTGGCCAAACAAGATATACAGAGCATTATAAAATAAAAAGTAGGTAATTTTGATTTAATTAAATTAAAAGGTTTTATACATACAAAACCAGTGCAACCAAAATTATAAGAAATACAGAAAGCTGGGAGACAATCTTTACAACAATGTCTCTAATAAAAGCCTCATTTCTCAAATGTATAGAGAACTGAGTCAAATTTATAAGAATACAAACTATTCCCCATTTGATAAATGATCAAAGCATATGAACAGGCAGTTTTCAGATGAAGAAATAAAAGCCATCTATAGTGAAGAATTGCTTCAATAAATCATTTTTTGTTTAGAGAAATAAAAATTAAGATAGTTCTAAGGTACTATCAGACACCTATCACATTGGTTAATATGACAAAAAAAGGAAAATGATAAACATTGATAAGGATGTGGGGAAATTGGGACACTAATGCATTGTTGATGAAGTTGTGAACTGAGCCTATTATTCTTTGATCCAATATCAATATCAAGTCTGTGTCCCAAAGAAATCCTAAAAAAAAGGAAAAAAGACCTACATGTACAAAAAATATATATATAACAGCCCTTTTCATGGTGGCAAAATCCTGGAAATTTAGGGGATGCCCATCAATTAGGTGATGGTTCAAGAATGTACAATAAGAAAAGACTTCAGAATAACCTGAAAAGACTTACATGAACTGATACAAAGTAAAATGTGCAGAACCAAGAAAACATTGCATATATAATCAGCAACCTTAAGTGATGATCAGCTTATGTGAATGACTCAGCTCTTCAGGAACACAATTATCCAAGGCAAGTACAAAGCACTTGTGAACAAAAATGCTATGCACTTTCAGATAAAGAACTGATAAACCCCAAATGTACATAGAACCATACTTTTTTCACTTTACTTTGTTCTTTTTCATGGTTTTTTCTTCATTTTGATTTGTTTCTTCTTTCACAACTGTCATTAATATGGAAATTTCACATTTATCACATATCAAATTACCTACTATTTTAGGAAGAAAGGAAGGGAAGGTGAGAGGGAGGAAAATTTGGAACTCAAAATATTATAAACATAAATGCTAAAATGTATCTTAACATGTATTTGGGGGAAAATAAAATACTATCAAAGAAAAAATAAATTAAAATTAAATAAAACGAGAAGAATGTGCTGCACAAGTTCAACGTACAGAGATTTTCTAATTTATCTTGATCTTTTAAAGCAGTTTCCATTCTCTCTTGTGCAAAGAGACTTGCAGCAGTTAATAGACATTTAGCTTTGGGTACAAGAAACTTGGAGAGAATTAATAAATACAAAACAAAAATAATAATAGAACTATTCAGTGGTTAATATTAATTAAAGAGGCAATTAAAAACCCAGATGGAAGGTATAAAATAGCTTAAATGGATAAGTGAAATCATTTTATTGCTTTATAAATCTAAAGTTCCTAGGAGAATGGTTCAAGTCCCACACAAAGATTTAGAATGCTGAATTTTGCATTTGGGAGCATTTATTGAACTAAAAGATCCCTAAAAGACAATGCTCCCTATTGACCAAAGATCCAAAGAAGTTTCAAGAGTAAGTTAATTCAGCCAATGTCTGGAATAAATTGCACACCATAAATTCAACTTCAAGAGATCTTTGACAAATAGGCCAGAAGCTATCCCATTACAAGTACTAAGGATTAGATATGGAGCTATAATTTTAGGAAAGTGACAGAATTTCAGTGGCTCAACTTTTTTTAAATGAGCCTTTTTTCATTTATCACCATAGTTAAAGGTACAGATTTTTTGTGTCTCATTAAGAGTCCTGGATAACATGGTTACTCTGTACAGTTGTGTCTCTTACAGCTAGTGACAACACTATGATCATTTTGTTAAAGGAATAAATATTCAATTCTGCTTAAGCTGTTTGAATTTACTGTTTAATTCACAGTTCATAATATACCTATATGTATTCTGAGTGAAAATAAAACAGTAAGTTACTAATGGCATGAAGGGGAACTTTCACTAGACATTATGAGCATAGAAAACAATTTGTATTTTAAAATTGCAATGGTATTTTTAACACAACAAACAAGTTTAAGCTGATTTTATTATTTTTATTCCTGAATATGATGATTAATCAAGAGATCAATTTCATTTTATTTTTATTGACCTAATATCTACTTTCATATCTATTACATATTAATAAAAATATAAACCAGGTCTTTTTCCTGTGAAATATTTTCTATTTTCCCTTTCTATTTTCTCTATTGTTCTTAATTTCTTTAGCTATTCATGATGGGACATATATAAATGTTTATACAAAACATAAATGGAATATTATATATGTGTATATGTAACACCCACACAATTAGATTTGCAGAACTTAATCTCTATTTCCCTTCCTCTGCATTCTCCAAAAACATCTGTTTCCAACAATGATAAAAACTTTTTCTTTGAAAAAAACATTCAAGCATATATATCTAGAGAGAATGACTTTTTTAAAAATCACATTAAACAACAATACCATATTAAAGGGAATATTTTTAAAAGACAGGGATGATTAGTGGATATTTGGATGGTGACAGTAATGTTGTTAAGAATAATACAAAAATGTATGAAGTTGTAAGGGTAAGAAATGTTTTATTGTTTATTGTTTTTTGTTTTTTATTTGACATAGGAAGTTTTTAAATGCTGTTAATCAGCTAGAATATTACTTTCACTATTATGATTATTTCTAAATGTGGTTATAAGTGGTTTCCTCATTTATTTCTTTACCCAATATTAATTGCCTGTAGAAATGTCTTTAAAATAATTTTAAATCCACCAAATAATAATAATAGAAAAAAATGAACCATTGGCCATTTAAGCATATTTGTGGAAAATAAACAAAATGTTTATCGTATGAAATTGAACTTTTCTTATCTTCCAATTCTACATTGTATATAGTAAAATATTTATGAGATTTGTGGATGTCTTTAAGACCAAAGTAAGACCATACTTTAAAGTATGAAAAAACAAACAAACAAACAAACAAACAAACAAACAAACAAAAACATGTGACCACACAAGAACTCAATAAATCTAACAACCCAATAAAACTGCTTCTGAAAGAATATACTCTATGGCCTACAGATGGCAGAACAGTGTACCAAATGAGAAAAAGGCCCATTCTTAAAGTCCTTACTAAACAGAATCTCTCTGCTCTTCCTTTAGGAAAATTACATGAGGAGACAAAAGCTATGTATTATAATTGACCCATGTATATCTAGTTATTATTTTCTTCTACTTGGTAGGTTTGGTAGTCAGAATTTTGAGATCTTTCACATGAATTTGTTACTTTGAGAATATAATCATCTCCCTGAGCAAAGATGTCAATACATTTTATGAGTGTTATTTTCCCATATATGTGAACAGGAAGTTGCTTATGTAAGTGCCAGAGGAAATTTGGTCATTTTCACACATGGAACCTATTTAGATTATTGCAGTTTGATTTTCATTGTGTAGGAAAAACAAAATTCTGTGACTAACAATTTGAGATGACTATTTTAAAGACAAGGGAGGAAGAAGGAACAATATTTTTCTCTAGGAAGCTTTATTATACTCACATAACTGCAAGTTTGAGAATATAAACTTTTAGTCATGCATAACAGGAAAAATCCTTTCAATTATTGTTTTTATGCATTTTCCCAGATAAGATTGCTAACAATTCAGTTTTTGAAGGGGATTTTAATGCTGTAAGGGGAATCACTAAATTTAAGAAGGACTCCTTTTGTAATGAGAATAATTATTATCTATTTTATGTTTAAAACTGTTTACTTTAAGGCATGATATTGCAGTGTTTGAATTTCAAGAAAGGACTGGATCAATAGACTAGCTGGGAAGAAGCCAGAAGATAAACTGTATTTATGTTATTGGAGAAAGGTAGGCTAAAGGTATGTAGAAGAGAAAATAATTAAAATAATTAGGAAAATACAGAAAATAATTGGAAAAAATTTTAGCATTTCAATATAGTAATAACAAAAATTAGGAAGAAATAATAAGATAAACTCCATTCACAATAACTTTAAAATGCATAAAATATTTGTAAATCAATCTTAAAAACACACATAAGATTTATATAATTATAATTACAAAACATTAGAGAAATAAAAGACAAAAGCTCATGCTTTTCAAATCAATACAATAAAAATGATGATACTTGCATGCCAACGTGAAATTTGGTATAATACCAATCAAATTAAAAAGAGATTACTTTAAAAAGTTAGATAAAAATTATGAAATTCGTTTGACCAAACTTAAGATCAAGAATATCAAGGGAAGAAATGACAACTATAATAAAAAAAAAAAGAAATGATAATTACAGATCAAAAAATACGTAGTTATGAAAACTCTTTAAATTTAAAAAAATTGAAAAGAAAATCAGTGAATGAGACTAACTATGCAAAACTGAGAAGCAACTAAAAATAGTAGCCCAATGTATGATAAAATTAAGAACACAAATTATGTAGGAAAGAACAACAAGAAAAGCAGTTTGGTTTAAAAAAAAATTAAATCAGCATCTCCTACCATACATTATAATAAGTTCATAATAAAAAGCCACATAGCATTAAAAAGAGAGAGAGAGAGAGAGAAAGAAGGATGGTCTTTCACAATGATGACTTGGGAGAGAACTTTTAACCAATTTAGTTCCACAGACATGCATGCATAATGCAGGCATGATATAATGGGAAATTGCCAATAGGGAAATATCAAATATTTCTGAAAAAATATTGAATATACAACTTGATTAGATAATGAACAAAATTACCGAGATCATAGTTATTTCTCTATATTAAAAAGTTCAAAAATATGAAAAAAAATAGTTTTCAAAAAGTTCTACAAACTATCAGCAATCATATGAAAAATTGTAATTTTTAAAAATGGGTTATAAAAAGACTTTGAGATTTTACCTTACTCCAGCAAATTGTCAAAAAAAGACACATCATAGGATTCATCAATATTAGAGTTGATTCAGAAAGATAGATCTGCTGATATTATTAGAGCACTAAGAATAGGTCCAATCATTCTGAAAGAGTATTTGAAATTATGTTGGGAAAAGTGAATACATTTTCTATGTCTTTGAATCTGAGTCTACATTGTTGGTAATATATCCTTCCAAAAGGTTAAAGACTTTTTAAAAACTCTCACTTATACAAAAATATTAATAACAGCATGGGAACAAAAAAAATGTAAACAAAACTAAACATCTACCAAGTGGAGAAAGGCTAATGAATTGTGGAATGTGAAATACAATGATATATTATTGCAGTACAGGAAATGGCAACCATGAGGAATTCCACGAAACACATGGAAACAGTGGTAAGCAGAATAAAGAAAGCAAAACCAGTAAATCAATATTAATAAGCAAATATAAATGAAAAGAACAATAGAATGAAACTGAATGCTATATAATTATAATATCCTATGTGGTCTTTTGTTTTGTTTTGTGTTTATGTTTGTTACAAAGGAAAGATCATTGGGAAAGAGAACAATATTTAAAAATGAATGCAATTCAAAAGCAAAAATCATCAATAACATTTAAGGTAAAATAAGATAAATATGTGTGGTTCCTTTGAAATCCCTCAATCAGAGTCAGCTTAGGTAGGTCAAATATTTGCCTACTTTGTTAATTTAGGTATACTGGGAAGACCCTAAAATATTTCTTTTATTGATTACTGGAATTTCATTATTAGAGATTTGTGCTTTTGTATTATTTGTTGCATTCTTTCTATGGGTGTCTTTTTTAAAAATCCTGTATTTAGCAGAGTTACACTTTGAAATCCCATTATGTTATAAATGAGGTCATTAATTAGCTATTATAGATAATATTATTTATTCCATAACAGAAATAATTGGAACTGAATGACAACGCTACATTCCTAAAATAAGAGGAGAACTGAATTGTAGGTCAAGAGTAGGTGAAGAAATAAAGGCAAAATGAAAGGGAAGAAAAAGTTTCATTTCTTTATAATTTAGTTGAGGCCCTGCTTCATCATGAGCAATAAAAACTTACTTTGGAGAAATAATGGATCAAATCAATGTAGCACACTAAGTCACCAAAAGCAATGTATTATTATATTTTATTGTATAACTTCTTTCCTGAAAGCCTTTTCAAACTTATTTTAAAGTCTGAAGATTTTCTGACAATGCTATTCTTTTTGTTTTCATGACTTTATTACCAAATCTTCTTTTCTGAACTACCCATAATAATATTATGATTTCAAATAAAGGATAGGAGAAAAAAAATGTTTGAACCAGTTTCTCTTTAAAAAATACTCTTTTTTAAATCATTGAATACACACTGAAATCACCTTATCAATCAGCATCACTGATAGGTTATATTATTGGAAACAATTTTTGATGAAAATTAACTGTAGAAAATCTCTACATCTGTACTTAACAATAATAAAGGAATTAATGTAAGTAATTCCTAGCTAGAAGATGAATACAAGATGGAAATCTTATTTTGAAATAAAGATTAAGATATTTGAACTCTGCAAGTCATTGCCTAATATGAGAGTTACGGAATAACAAGAAACAAATTATCATATGTTTAATACTCCTTGTGTGGAGAATTTTTTTAAACTGTGTTCAGTTATATAGTGTAATTATATCTAATCATATAATTCCTATTAATGGGGGGCATGACAATTCATATATTTGATAGGAAAATATATATTAAGATTATTTCATGTATAACTGTAGTTTATGAATGGTGGCAGAAAAAAATAAAAAAATTCATATAATTATATCAATTCTTATAACAACTAAAAAATCTGATGACCGGTCCTCAAATTTCCCACAGACCTTAGTTCAATCCATGTTTAATGCTAAGGCTTATAATATCAAGTAATAGAATCTTTAAGTCTCTTGTCTGTGTACCATTCTCATTCTGAAAAATTCCAAAATGGCTCTTTTGGTTTTGGCCTTTCCCCAGAAAATCAATTTGAAATAGATTCTTTGACTTGCTTGATTGAACCTTCCTGAGTCAAGAAGTTCAGAATCTGAGTTGACCATATGTTAGAATTCATCCTAAATATAACTGATGGTCTATAAATATCATCAAAGCCCAGGCTCTTTAGAATCAAGTCAGGGCTAAATTAGATTCAAGTATTAGAAATGGGAAATTTCTAATAGTTTGAAAACTTTCTCTTCTCTGTTACCAGGATTTTTGTTGTTGTTTGTTGTTTAAAACATATGCTAAATTAGAGTTGTACTTTTAGAATTACACATTTAATATCATAAAGTCATAGGGGAAAAAATTAAGTGTTGATGCCATTCTCTTTGTGTGCCATGTTTTATATGCCTTTATATAAAAATTAAATGATTAAGAGCCAAGCACTGCACTAGCAACTAGTTTGATACTTCCTATGGCTTGAAACCACAGTCTTTTCTTTGAGGAACTGAAGCACACAAAAAAAAAAAAAAAAAAAAGTTTTTACAGAAGGATGCTAGTGAAGAAATCATTAATTTGGCAGAGGAGATCTGCATGCAGATAGAGGTGACAAACGAACAAAAGCAAAGACCAAAAGATGAAGAATGGAGGAAGGAAAAGGCAATTAACATTTAAACAAACTGGAAAGTGTTCCAACAAATAAAGGCAAAAGTTGATAAATTGCCTGATGAATTTTAGAGAAGACATCAGGAAAAGATAAAAGATAAAGATTTTGTGTTCCAGGTTTTTCTTTTTTAAGTAGATTCTTCCTGCTTGAAGTAAATATATTGATTATAATTTTTCAATTTTTACAAAATTGTCTCGCTTTCTGTGTTTTAGATTGTTTTATTTCTAAATTCACTAATTCCTTCATCAATGTACCCAACAACTTCACAGACTTTCAATTGCAAAAGATTTGATAGGAGGAGCTAATGATCCTTCCAACTCATCATAAAGAAAGGAACATGAGCATTTTAGTCTATACTCCTAAGAAATGAATAAGCAGTTGATATCTTTGCGCCTAGTTAATAGTCATTCTCTAATTGTAATGCTCTAAATACACAGTTGTCCAAGATGAAATTTATCTGGTAACTATAACCATATCATATTTGTCTTGTGTATCTCATGATATTAGCAGTTTATTTTTATTTAATTACCTTCATGTGAGCTATAAAAATGTCTGATTAGCATCTCATTTAAGAAAGAGAATTAATTTTGATTGTGCAACCACAACTTTAAATGGACCTTTCTCTTAGTAGCCTCCTGGATATATTTAATAGGAAGAGAGAATTGACCAATGTCTAATAGAACATTTTTAAAAATTATATAATAAAAGATTTTAAAAGAAGTGCAATAAATCTTAAAAATAGTAGCTTAATACATATTTTTAGAAGCAGATCTACAAAACTGACTGTGGCTCAGGCATGAGGACAGAAGGAATTGTGTGACTGGCTGTGTTCTCCTAATTAATGTCTTCTTGCTTTATATAACCTTTCCTTTTCCTCTGGACTGTTGAGAGAAAAAATGGCTCCCCTCCTGTTCTGATAGCTCGTATATAATAACATATAGAAACCATCATCTGCCTGGAAAAAAAGTTACATCACTAGGAGAAAAAAAACAACCTTATGTAACCTAGACTCAAGGTAGAGCTAGTGACATTTTTAAATATTAAGAGTTTTTTGGTTGCCTTTGTACCCTCTGAGAGCAACTGTTTCTGATGAGATTTTTTTTTTCCTTATCTCATGTGCTTTGAAGAATTCTTTTATCATTCCAGCATTTAAGTTGGCTGAGTGCCTAGAAAGGGTCAGAAAATGCACCTACAATGATTTTTATATTACAACATTGTTACATAAATTAATTCCTTTGCCTAGAGATTTTTTCCTTCAAGAAAAATTTTGCAAAAGTTAATTGGAGTCTGATAATAAGAACTAAGGAAAGGCAGAATTTCAGCAGGGGAAAAAAGACATATGTTCTAAAAAGAACTATTAGTCATACCACATAGACATAAAAGAAGTATTAGTTTATTTTAGTGTATTCCTACACTACTCTATATTTATATGGAATCTTAAAAAGCAGTTTACATTTATTCTCTTACTGGATTGTTTCAACAATGCTTTGAGATACATACAGGATTATTACCCCCATTTTATCTATAATTTATCTATAAGGCTCAGCAAAGTGAAGTGGATTTATTTATTATTACACAACTAAGAAATTTCTGAAACAGGGTTCAAAAACTATTTGACAATCATCTGACTATAGATCCTATACTAATTCCTCTTTACCATGATTCAAGTTCTCTAAGAAAAATTGTGAAACCTTTCATAAATTGTAATGATTCTCAAGCTTTACAATCAAATATCTTTCCTTTATACATGCAATTTGCTAATTCCATTTTACTCTTCCTTGCTCAATTCTTGAAAATGAAGACAGAATGATCATTCAAATATTCTCCAGTAACATACTCTGATTTACTACAAAAGTCACACTTCTTTTAAGCACATTTTTTTTTTAAATATGCATAATTGATTCTTTCTCACTTGTAAAGATCTGGATCATTTTCATTACTTTCCTCTAAATCACTGATTTTTTTTTTTACATTTATGAAGTATTGAACATAAGTTTAGAGCTATGCTATCGATTCCTAACTTAGACCTATTAGATTATCATAAATGGAACTAATACTAAATTGGGAGTGTGAATGTCTAGATTTTAGTCCCATAGATGCCATAGACAAGCTGTGTGAAATTAAACCAGTCAAATCATCTATCTGATCTTTGGTGTCCTAATGTATGAGATGAGAATAATTAAACCAAATGATTCCTAAAATAACTTGATGTAGAAGGCTGAAACTATTGAGTCGATGCATTGAGGTCAGGACAGCCGAGCACTTGAGGCTAACTACCGATTGGACAATACAAGCGAGAGACATTTGGTGGTAGATGAGGGAGAAGGCGGTTGCGGAGATTCTGCTTCCATCCTGTTCAATCCTGCGTCTAAGGCCAAGAGTGACCCTGGCTAGTCTTACTCCACCCCACAGTCCCTCCTACAATCCTCTGTATATACCAATCACTGAGCCAGCACCGATAGTGGAAAGGACCATTTTTTAGGATCATTTTCCAAGCATATGCCCACAGAGTATTGTCCAATCGGTAGTTAGCCTCAAGTGCTCGGCAGTCCTGACCTCAGTGCATCAACTCAATAGTTTCAGCCCTCTACAACTTGCAGATCTTATATTCCACTATTTTAATTCTGTACTCATAAACCTGATGATGTTTACAAGTAACTTTTTTTTTTTTTTGCCAAAAGATGCAACCCATAAAGTGACTGTGTTTTGTGTTGTTAATTAAAATATCTTTGTTCCCTTGTTGGCCTTATTCCTGTCATTTTTAAAAATTTGCCATGGTTTGTTGAATTACAAGTGTTTTAAACATTTTCAGTACTACTGATCCTCATAGACATTCATGTTACAAAGTTTTAACACTTTAACCTTTGCTATCCTTCCTTTTAACCTGAAGCTAATAGCTATCTACAGCTAACAAATCAAGTTTACCACAGGAAAGTGAGTTCCTATTCTGAAAATCTGTACCCAGACCTGGGTGGGGATGTAGAGAGAAAGCACAGAATATGGTTTCTTCTCCAGAATTTAGCCAGAGCAAAACTTCAAATAATATAACTGTTTATGTGATTTTATCTGTTTGTTCCAATCAAGTAACTTTTTAAACAAATATCTAAAAATCAAAAAATTATATACTATTTAGTTAAGAGACCAATTGATAACCTGTTAAAGAAAAAAGAAAATTTTAAATCACCACCAAAATAGGAGGTAATACAAAAGCAATAATTTATATTTGTATTCAAATCATGTCTGAGAAAATCACAATCCTTACAAAGCAAAAAAAAAATGTAGCTTTACTAAAGATTTACTTAGTACAATACTTCTGAGCTGATATCACATAGGCAACACTAAATTATATATTCTATTTAGTATAAAGTATATTCCAGTTGATCATCTAGTTGCTGTAGCAGTGAATAGTACTTCTTTAATCAGAGTTGGTTTGATAAAGTGTTTAGGAAGGCATTTGAGATAAGAAGGGCACTCTGATTAATCAGCAGTTTCTGACCATATAATCCAGGCAAGAATTATAAAAACTATCAGTTGAGTCATACCTATTCATGAGATTATCTACTGTGTTGTTCCTCTGTTATCATTATTTGATTGAAATAGTTGTAGATAACCAAGTTATTTTTTTCCTTCATGTGTCCCAGGTTTCTAGTAATTTAGGAACATAGAGGAATCATTATCACAGAACAGGTTAGTGGTCTTCTTATCTTTATTATCCTTTAATCTCGTTTCAACTTAGCCCCTCATCTCTTACCAAATCTAGATTTCTTACATCTCTTCCCCAGAAGAGTTCATTATAAGACCTTTGTCTCACCACTTTTACCCTTATAGGATTAGTTCATGAAGCTTATTATTCCTTATCTTGCAGTCTGTACCATCTCCTACTCTTTCCTCTATGCCCTTCTCCCTAAGTGTCTTATCCTTATTTTCTCAACACCCCCAAGGGAAAGAGCAGAAATTGAAAGGCTCTCATCCATGTCAGTGATTATGTGAACCTCATTTCCACTCCCCATTTGAAAAACATTCCTCTACTTTATCCTACTACCTATTTCAATTTACCAGTGATGGGATAATTTTTCTCCTGAAAAATGAATTCACTTTTTTTGTACTTTTTCTTCTCATATACCATTTATTCCTTAGCTTGTTTAAATCATTGATAATCTCTTAAATTTCTTATTTACTATCTTTCAGACCTCCATCAAACTCTCCCTTCTTCTGTCTCATCTAGCCCTAATTAAATAAAAACAAACATTTCATTTACTAGTCTTTGAAACTATTTAATTATCTGATATCTGTATGCTAAGTACTTTGTTCAACTCTAGTTTATTTTGAAGAAAAGCTTCTATTTTTGTACCGAACAAGTAATTAATTTCATAACTATTTAGGTCTAGCTTTGCAGGATATAATATATTTAGTACAACTTGTTTTTCTGTATTCTTTTAATTCCATTTTTCTCCCTTGGTTTCTGTCACCATGGTTTAATCCTGTATTATTCTTATTTATTCTCTTCAGAGTGTGAAAGTTTTGGTTCATTGCATTTTACAAAATTTGTTCTTTGTTAGTATTCTAAAAAAATCCAGGAAAATAATACTGAATTTGAATTCATTAGTTAAAGATATTACGCAAAGGTTTTTTCTAATTCTTTCATTCTCCTACTACTGTTGAAAATGTCTGTTTATTTTTAGTTTACAATTAATTAGACCTACTGACTTTGTCTTGAGTTCTAACACCTGCCCTTATTTCTTTAAAATTTTCAATTAATTCTCTGATTACTCTTCTGAACAATTCTGAAAGATTTTTTGGATTTGTCCTACTCTTATTTGAAAATAGCATATAGAATTTTTTTTTGTAATTTCTTCTCTTTTCTCAGGAAATTTTGATTCAGTTTTTTCTTGTAGGTTATTCATTTGTTTAACATAATGGTTTTCTTCTTTATTTACTCAGAGCACTGGGTTTGGATGTGGGTGAACAGTGGCTAATGTGAGGGTGAGTTTGATACTGGAGTGAGTTCCCACAGACTGTTGTCTGAGAGTGTGAGGAGGATGGAGGATAGGCTATCAAAAATCCCAAATCTTTACCAAAAACTGCTATAGTCTTGTGAGTCTCAAAGCTGCCTTGGCCAGGAAATATTGAGTAAGCTTTATGGAAGACCAAGAGATAGGAAGATGAGCAAAGTGTCAGGAGAAAATGGTTATTTTTCTATGGTATTTTATACTTTGGCCTTTCTTTTTCTGTCATTACTGACTATTCCACATTTTGCAAATATAAAAGTATTATTTAGTATTTTGGAGAAAGAATTTCTCCTAGAAAACTTGCTACTCCTCTATCTTCTCAGGATTCTACCTTAATTATCTAGTTTTCTTTATATACCTCTGAGGGCAAGGACTCTTCCTTATATATAATTGTATTATCTATCAATAAACATACAATTGACACTCCATAAATTTGTTGTTGTTGCTGATGATGATAGTTTCTTATCTTCCTGAAGTCTAAACATCTTCAGGATTTGCAATATAAAATCAAATTGATGTAAATTCTGTTATTCATAATTAATGGTAGATAACAAGAAATCACAACATTTCTGTGAAATTGTTGCAGCTTACAGATTCACTCTCCTTAAAAGCAGAGAGAACGTGGGACAATAATCCATCAAATCATCTTCGTCACTGGATAATATAATTCCAGCAAAGGCAAACTACTCTACCAGCTCCTGGAGAACAGAAAATTCATACAGAAACTAACCATATAATGCCAAGATTTGACTACTTACATATATGTTAGAATTACAATTATGTGTAATTTATTTTTCTTATGTTGGATCACTATCATACTAGAATAGGAATGTTGTTATATTCACTTTCTCACAATATCTTTTGTAACATCATGATCTGAGAATTCAATAATCATTATTTAATTTATTATATAATATTTAAATAATCTTATCATGATCAAGCAATAATCCATTTCAACAACAATTTCATTGCAGATGTATATTCGTATTCAGAATTTCTCCATATTTTATAGAAGAGCAAAAGATAGTGTGAGGGCATTTTTTTCTATTATATTTTGCAAGGTATATTTTACTTATTTAAAAAATATTTAATTGGGTGATTTGCTTGCTATTTCATCATTATCCTGTTAAAGCATATCGATATGTGATTTAGTTTTCCTTAAGTGTTGCTAGAAGATTAATCTCATTTAAACTGCTGATTATGCAACTAAAAATGTTCCCTTACTCCAAGCAGTTTTGTAATTAACAATACAGATAAACAGAGAACTTATAGTTACACAGAGGACATGGCTTCTTAAAATCATTTAAACAGCCCTGTACAATGGAAGGTTACAGATTTTGAAAGCTGGAAATAGGCTTTCAATTACAAACTAGTCCAATAGACATATGAAAGAAATCTTCACTACAATATACCAGAAAGTGTTCATTCAGCCTATGTTTGAAGAAGAGAATATAAGACAGGAAAAAATCCTCATTTCTCATACTATATCATGAAATTATTTAATCTTGTACTGTGTCCTAGAAATATTTTCCAATTGACATAAAAACTTAATGTTGAAGGGAAAAAAAATTAGGTGTTACAGCTTAGATTTTGAAAATACATTATGGGAAGGAAGAGGTGTGTGCATGGAGGTGTGTGTATGTGTGTGTGTGGAGAGGAGAAAGAAAAAGAGATGGGATAAGGGAATAGGTAGACAGAGAGAGGGAGAGAAAGAGGGAGAGCAAGAGAGATAGTGAGGGAGAGAGACAGAGACAGAGCCAAAGACAGAGAAAGAGAGAGAGAGAGAGAGAGAGAGAGAGAGTTAAGCTAGTTAGTAAATTAGTTCATGATTTTCAATAAGTGGGGAGGGATGTCACAGCTTTAAAAAAACAGAGCTATAGATCCTTTGAAACAACTTTTAAAATTTTTTTTTATTTACAAGATATATGCCTGGGTAATTTTTCAGCATTGACCCTTGTAAAATCTTCTGTTCCAACTTTCCCCCTCCTTTTCCCCACCCCCTCCCCTAGATGGCAGGTAGAGCAATACATGTTAAATATATTTAAGTATATGTTAAACACAATATATGTATACATATCCATACAGTTATTTTGCTGAACAAGAAAAAATGGACTTAGAAATAAGGTAAAATTAACCTGAAAAAGAAATCAAAAATGCAAGCTAACAAAAATAGAAGGAGTGAAAATGCTATGTTGTAGTTCACACTCATTTCCCATAGTTCTTTCGCTGAGTATAGCTGGTTTTCTTCATTATTGAACAAATGGAACTAATTTGGTTCATCTCACTGTTGAAGAAAGTCACAGTCATCAGAATTGATCATCATACAGTATTATTATTGAAGTGTATAATGATCTACTGGTTCTGTCCATCTCACTCAGCATCAGTTCATGTAAGTCTCTCCAGGCCTTTCTGTAATCATCCTGCTGGTCATTTCTTACAGAACAATGATATTCCATAACATTCATATACCACAACATATTCAGCTATTCTCCAATTGATGGGCATCCATTCAATTTCCAGTTTCTAGACAAAACAAAAAGGGCTCCCACAAACATTTTCGCACATACAGTTCTCTTTTCCTTCTTTAAGATCTCTTTGGGATATAAGCCCAATAGTAACACTGCTGGATCAAAGGGTATGTACAATTTGATAACTTTTTGACCATAGTTCCAAATTGTTCTAAAGAATGGTTGGATCTATTCACAACTCTACCAACAATATATCAGTGTCCCAGTTATCCCACATCCCCTCCAATATTCAGTATTATCTTTTCTTGTCATCCTAGCCAATCTGAGAGATGTGGAGTGGAATCTCAGAATTGTATTAATTTACATTTCTCTGATTAATAATGATTTGGAGCATCTTTTCATATGGCTAGAAATAGTTTCCATTTCTTCATCCAAAAATTGTCTGTTCATATCCTTTGACCATTTATCAATTGGAAAATGGCTTGATTTCTTGTAAATTAAAGTCAATCCTCTATATATTTTAAGAAATGAGGCCTTTATCAGAACCTTTGACTGTAAAAATGTTTTCCCAATCTTGTCTGCATTAGTTTTGTTTCTACAAAAACTTTTTATTTGATATAATCAAAATTTTCTATTTAGTGATCAATAATGATCTCTAGTTCTTTGGTCACTGTTGGAATCCTAATGTTAACTCAACTTGAAACAAGGTGATAACTCAAGGGAGATGTTAGAATCCTAGTGTTAACTCAATGTAATTGACACAATGCTTGTGTTCACACCTTTACTCATTGGAGTTCACATGTTTGAGAAATTTCAGGGTTTAGTATGAGATATCCAAATTTACACCTCCCTTGAAGCTCTTAGTCCCAGAGAGCATGCTGGGAGATATCCCATAATCCCACTCTCTGATATATAAGAAGAAAGCAGAAGCCCAATTAGAGAGAAATTCATTCCATTTTCCACTTGACTGGCTGGTGGCAGAAGAGAGTTCTGCTGAATTTAGATTGAGAAGGGAGTGTCAAGTGAGTTCAGCCAGAAGCCCTCTCTGAGTGAGGAGTTTTACTTCAGAACATTGACTGGGGTCAGAGAGAGCACTCTGGGAGACTGAGAGCCAGAAGCCTTCTCTCAGAGGCAAGACAGATTCAACTTGGTGCTGTCCCTGGAGGCTGAAAAAAGCAGAGGCAGAAGCAAAGGACAAAGCTGCAAGAGCTCTTAGAACCAAGGAGAGAGATAGGCCTCTAAGTTAACCAGGCTATATTGGAGACAATAAAAAATCTGAACTTTTATCACCTGGCTGCATTTGGAGTAAGTATTGATCTGAACTGCAACTAAGGCTGCCTCCAGAAAACCTCCCTTGAGAAACCTGCTTTTTCGAAGAGAGAACTATATTATTTTAAAAGAAGAAAATCACTCACAGGTCACAAATTCCTTCCTCCTCTGTAATGTTCTCTCTAAAATGTAATGTTCTCTGAGGTTTTCTTGGGGCCTCTTGAGGCAGCCTTAGTTTCAGTTCAGTAATCACCACACGAGTAGCCAGGGGTTAAAGTCCAAATCCTTTATTGTCTCTTTCAAAGTCTTGTTTCCTTTCTTGGGACTTGGTTAACTTTCTTAGAGGCCTATCTCTCAACTTGGTTCGAAGAACTTAAGCTCCTGTCATCAGTCCTTTGCCTTCTCTCTGAATGTCTCTCCTGACTAAGGCTCCTAGTTTATATTCTCCACACTGAGTGTATACTAATCATTAGGAAACCATTATTTGTAGGATTAAATCAATACTAAACTAGATTTAACCATTGTTAAATTGTTTATTTTGTGGAAAGTGTTTTGTAGTTTTGCTCATATAGTTCCTGACTTTCCCTTGGCAGATAGTTTCCCAAATATTTTATACTATCAGCAATTACTTTAAGTGGAATTTCTCTTGGTATCTCGAACTGTTGGATTTTGTTAGTGATATATAGAATGCTGATCATTTATGTGGGTTTATTTTGTATCTTGAAACTTTGCTAAAGGTGTGGATTATTTCTAATAACTTTTTAGTAGAATCTCTGGGGTTCTCTAAGTATACTATCATATCATCTGCAGAGTGATAATTTGGTTTCCTCATTACCTACTCTAATTCCTTTCATCTCTTCAATTCTTATTGCCAAAGCTAGCATTTCTAATACAATATTGAATAGTAAGGGTGATAGTGAACAACCTTGTTTCACTCCTGATCTTATTGGGAATGGTTCCAGTTTATCCCCATTACATATGATGCTTACTGATGATTTTAAATAGATGCTACTGACTATTTTAAGGAAAAGTCCATTTATTCCTATAATCTCTACTGTTTTTAATAGGAATGGGTGTTGTATTTTTTCAAATTTTTTTTCCGCATGTATTGAGATAATCATATGATTTTTGTTAATTTGGTTATTGATATAGTCAATTATGCTAATAGTTTTCCTAATATTAAACCAGCCCTGCATTCCTGGGAAAAATTCTACTTGGTCATGGTGTATTATTCTGGTTTTCTGTAATCTTTTTGCTAGTATTTTATTCAAGACTTTTGCATCAATATTCATTAGGAAGATTGGTCTGTAATTTTCTTTCTCTATTTTCATACTACCTGGTTTCAGTATTAGTACCATGTCTGTGTCATAAAAGAAATTTGGTAGGAGTCCTTCATTCCCTATTTTTTTCAAATAGTTTATGTAGTATTGGAGTTAATTGTTCTTTAAATGTTTGTTAAATTCACATGAAAATCCATCTGATCCTGGGGATTTTATCTTAGGGAGTTGATTAATAGCTTGTCCTATTTCTTTTTCTGAAATGGAACTATTTAAGCAATTTTACTTCTTCCTCTGTTAATATGGGCAGCCTATGTTTTTGAAGGTAGTCATCCATTTCACTTAGGTTATCAAATTTACTGGCATAAAGTTGGGCAAAGTAACTCCTAATTATTGCTCTAATTTCCTCTTCATTAATGGAAAATTTTCCCTTTTCATTTTTAAGCCTAACAGTTTGATTTTCCTCTTTCATTTTTCTAATCAGATTTACCAAAGATTTATCTATTTTACTGTTTTTTTTTTTCATGAAACCAACTCTTAGTTTTGTTTATTAATTAATAGGTTTTTTTATTTTCAATTTTATTAATTTCTCCTTTTAATTTTGGAATTTGATGTTCAGTATTTGATTGGGGATTTTAAATTTGCTCTTTTTTTCGCTTTTTAAGTTGCAAGCTCAATTCTTTGATCTTCTCTTTCTCTATTTTATTCAAGTAGGCCCCTAGAAATATAAAATTTCTCTTATTACTGCTTTGGCTGCATCCCACAAATTTTGGTATGTTGTCTCATTGTTATCATTCTCTTGGGTGAAATTATTAATTGTGTCTATGATTTGCTGTATCACCCTTTCATTCTTTAGGATGAGATTATTTAGTTTCCAATTACTTTGTGTTCTATTTTCTCCTGGCCTTATATTGCATGTGATTTTTAATGCATCATGATTTGAAAAAAAATGCATTTATTATTTCTGCCTTTCTGCATTTAATTTTAAGGTCTTTAAATCCTAACATATGGTCAATTTTTGTATAGGTTCCCTAAACTGCCATGAAGAAAGTGTACTCCTTTCTGTCTCCATTCAGTTTTCTCCAAAGATCTATCACATCTAACTTTTCTAGTGTTCTTTTTACCTCTTTAACTTCCTTCTTATTTGTTTTGTGCTTTGATTTATCTAATTCTGAGAGTGCAAGGTTGAGATCTCCCACTATTATAGTTTTGCTGTCTATTTCTTCTTTCAACTCTCTTAACTTCTCCTTTAGGTATTTAGATGGTATACCACTTGGTGCATATATGTTTATATTGATATTGCTTCATTGTTTATGCTACCCTTTAGCAAGATATATTTTCCTTCCTTATCTCCTTTAATTAGATTGGTTTTTGCTTTTGCTTGATCTGAGATAAAGATGGCTACTCCTGCTTTTTTTTTTTTTTTTTTACTTCACCTGAAGCATAATAGATTCTGCTCCAGCCTTTTACCTTTACTCTGTATGTATCATTCTGCTTTAAATGTGTTTCCTGTAAACAACATATTGTAGGATTCTGGCTCCAGTCTGCTATCTGCCTCCACTTTATGGGAGAGTTCATTCCATTCACATTTACTTAACTGTAATTCTGTATTTCCTGCCAAAAGTAAAATCAAATTATACATTCTTTATGTATGTCCATAAGAAAAGTGCAATTCCAAAGAGTTCTTTTTATCTTCTTATGCTTCTCTTGAGTCCTATATTTGGAGGTCAAATTTTTTGTTTTGATTTGGTTTTTTTCATTAGGAATAAATGGAATTCACCTGTTTCATTGAATGTCCATCCTCTTCCTTGGAAGAAAATGCTCAACTTAGCTGGGTAGTTTATTCTTGGCTGCATTCCAACTTTTTTTGCCTTTCAGAATATCAGATTCCAGCCTCTTCGATACTTTAATGTGGAAGCTGCTAGATCCTGAGTGATCCCTATTATGGCTCTTTGGTATTTGAATTGTTTTTTCTGGCTGCTTGTAATATTTTTTTCTTAGTCTCATAGTTCTGAAATTTAGCCACAATATTCCTTGGAGTTTTTATTTTGAGGTCTCTTTCAGAAGGTTTTCAATGAATTCTTTCAATGTCTATTTTACCTTCTGATTCTATTACATCTTGGCAGTTCTCTTTGATGATTTCCTGAAAAATAGTGTCTAGGCTCTTTTTTTTTTCCGTCATAGTTTTCAGGGAGCTCAATAATCCTTAGATTATCTCTCCTAGATCTCTTTTCCTGGTCTGTTGTTTTTCCAAGTCGATGTTTAACTTTTTTTCTATTTTTTCTTTTTCTTTTTCTTTTTTTTGGTTTTGCTTGACTGATTCTTGATATCTCAATGAATCATTCATTTCTATTTGTTCAGTTCTGATTTTTAATGAGTTATTTTCTTCATTAACTTTTTTTACTTCTTTTTGTATATGTCCAGTTGAGTTTTTAAATGAGTTGTTTTACTCTATGGAATTTTTTTTCATTTCACTAATTTTTTTTAAGGAGTTATTTTCTTTTCCCAATTCACAAATCCTACTTTCCTGGGAGTTTTTTATCTTTTCCAATTCACAAATTCTGTTTCTCTGGAAGTTCTTTACCTTTTCCGATTCATATTTCAGGAAGTTGTTTTCTTTTTCCACGTTATCAAATCTTTCTTTTAATGAGATATATGCCTTTTCCATACTCTCTTGTAGAGTTTCTCTTTCCTTTCCCCATTTTTCTTCTAGCTCTCTTTTAAGATCTTTTATAATTTCTTTTAGGAGAGCCTTGTATGATGAGGACCAGTTACATCCCCTTTGGGGTTTTGTCTGGAGACTGTCTGCTATTAGTCTCCTCAGGGTTGGAAATCTGCTCTCTTTCTGTATAGAAGCTATCTATAGTTAGAGCTTGCTTTGTTTTTTTACTCATTTTTTAAAAGCCCTTGGGGTCTGCCTTCAGGGCAAGGAGTTTATCAGCTTCCTCTACAGTACAGTGACAGATGGACAGTAGCTGTCCTGTGAATGGGCTGTGAAGAGAGCCTGAGCTGTGGAAGTGTGACTGCCCTGGGCAGAGCCCCTCGCTGTGGAATGCAGCTGCACAACTGTGCTGTGGCCGTGCTGAGTCACTTCTGGTGCAGACTGAGTATAGCCAGGAGGATCTGGGAAAATCTGGTGTTTTGGGGTACACTCTACTTTGTCATTTGTGTAACTTCTCTGCTGATCTTTGCTTTGCAACCAAAGCAGAGTCCTGTGGTAGTGTCCTCCCTGAAAATTCTCCACCCATGAAGATCACACCTTGCCCCCAGTCCACTTAGCGTGTGTTAGCCTCTGTGTTCTGCCTCCCTGCCTCCACTGGCCTCCTCCCACCCAATCAAAACAGACCTTTTTCTGGAGATCCTCCAGATTATCTTCTGCTGGTAAATTTTTGTACTCCCCCCTTTATCCTTGGATTCCTCAAGGATTCTTTCAGAGGCTGAATTTGGTAATCAGTAGTAAAAGTAGAAAGGAGCTCAGAATGAAGCATGTGTCCTCTCCACCATCTTGGCTCTGTCCCCTTTCTAAAACAGTAGGAGATTTTTTTTGTTGTTGTTTATTTGTTGTTTTGGGGAGGGAAAACTACTGAGGAAATGCATCAGTGGTACAATGAGAAAAGAGGTAAATATGAATGGTTGAATAAGCCTGCTATTCAATTAATCCATCACTGCTTTGATAAGACAAAACACATTGTGATTTATGTTGCAAAACTAAGGTCAGTGTTCCATTGTTTATAGTAGATTCCCTTTGTTTATATTTTTATTGTCTGACCTTTTGAGTTTGTGTTTTTCCTGGGCAAGAATTCTCTCCAAAGCAGTTAGGTCTTAGCCAAATCCAGTGGAGAAGTATATATTTTCTCTTAAATTTAACAAGATACTAATAGAAACTTTTTTATTTTTGGCTGAGGCAATTGGAGTTAAGTGACTTGCCCATTGTCACACAGCTAAAATGGATTAGGTGTCTGAGGCTAGATTTGAACTCAGGTCCTTCTGACTTCAGGGCTGGTGCTCTATCCACTGTGCCACCTCACTGCTTCAGATTGAAACTTCTTGAAATGAATAAACACTTTTTAAAACTAGGATTTTGTTTGGCTTATTATCCATTTTTATTTTAAATTGACACAATTAAAATTATTGAATTGTAATGCCAGAGAAACTGAGGCAAGATAGAAATTAGAGAGTTTTTAATATTTTATTTGAAAAGGAGAGATTTACTGGGACCAAATGGATCCATGGTTTGGTTCCAGGGATGAATGAGACTATTGTCTCCAAGAATCCAGCATCCAGCAGTCAATGTGAGTTCTTAATGACATATATATGCATGTGATTCCAAGCTGCCAGGGGATAGACCAAGGCAGGGGCCTAGTCAGAGCACTGAGAGTGGAACAGACTATCAATCCAATTCTGAAGGATTGGGGAGGCACCAAACATTCTGATAAATTGGGATCAAGAAGAACAATGGGGGGAAGGCACTGGGCATTCTGATAAGTAGGAAAGGGCTGGGGTCATGATGTCTAAGATAGAAGGTCTTTCTCCTTATCTGGATCATGATGATTAGGAGGGAGGAATAGTGTTATAGGACTGAGCAGAACAATTAATTGGGAACTGAAGCAGAACAATTCAGGGAAAATGTGGCAGAAAAATTTAGGGAAACTGGCAGGACAATAAAAGGGAATTGTGGCTCAACAGAATCTTTCAACTGTTGAGACAGAAGGGATCTTAGAAATTATTTAATGCAAGTCCCTAATTTGACAAAGAAGAAAACTGAAGTTCAAGGAGAGGAAATGGCTTACTTTTTTGAATTAATGGGAGAATTGAAACCCAATCTCCTGATTTTGATATCAAGACACTTCTAACCTGGTGACCTCTTAAAAATAAATGTGTGACTCGGGGCTTTCTTTGTATAATTACCATAAATGTTTCTTAAAAATTGATGTAAATCAAAAATATTATTTTAATTGAAATTCCATTCATTTTATCATTCATTCAATAAACAATTTATTTCATTTATTATGGGGAAAGCTGACACTAAGGAATATCCCAAGATTATTAAATCTGTGCCTTCACATAACTTACATTTTTGATGTATACTTTGATACTCTCCTCAATATACATATATATTACAAATATCCTCATCTTTTGCATATATATACAAGTAAACATTCTAAACAAAGCTTCACTATTTACTGCTTCTGGGATCACTAACACTCTGGTCATAGAAAAGTCAAGGAATAGAAGAAATTACGAGCTCTGCACTGTTTTAGTATGTCTTTGAAAAAGTCACTTCAAATCTCTAGACCTCAGTTTCTAATCTTTAATGGAAAGCAGTTGAACTAAATAATCACTAAAATGTCTTTGAATTCTAACACTTAGGGCCAATTCATATAATTTAAGATTGCTCTTTTTGAGAGACCTACATGTGCAAAAGTGTTTGTGACAGACCTTTTTGTAGTGGCAAGAAACTGGAAACTGAATGGATGCCCATCAATTGGAGAATGACTGAATAAATTATGGTATATGAATATTATGGAATATTATTGTTCTGTAAGAAATGACCAGAAGGAGGATTTTAAAGAGGCCTGGAGAGACTTAAATGATCTAATGCTAAACAAAATGAGCAGAACCAGGAGATCATTATAGATGGCAACAACAAGACTATACAATGATCAATTCTGATGGACATGGTTCTCTTCCACAATGAAATGATTCAAACCAATTCCAATTGTTCAGTGATGAAGAGAGCCATCTATACCCAAAGATAGGACTTGGGAGAACTGAGTGTGGACCACAACATAGCATTCTCATTCTTTCTGTTGTTGTTTGCTTGTATTTTGTCTTCTTTCCCAGTCATTTTTTTCCCCTTCTTGATCTGATTTTCCTTGTACAGCAAGATAACTATATAAATATGTATATGTATATTGGATTTAACATATATTTTAACATATTTAACATGTATTGGACTACCTGCCATCTAGGAAAGGAGATGGGGGGAAGGAGGGGATAATTTGGAACAGAAGGATTTGCAAGTATCAATGTTGAAAAATTACCCATGCATATGTTTTGTAAGTAAAAAGCTTTAATAAAAAAATTTTTTTAAAAGATTTCTTTTTTTGTAATTTAATCTTTAGTTCATCAGTCAGATTTAGTCTAACTTAGAATTCTAGGCTAAAGAGGCATGCTGAATGCTTATCCTAGAAGAGCAGCATGTGTAATGGTATGGTCTTATCTTTAGGCCCCATCTGTGGGCAATCATCTTCAGATTTATAAAAATCCATTGGTTGGGAAATTTGTAAAGTACTTGCATATGTTTTTACTGGTCCCAAAATTTTCCTAGTCAACTGATGATCCCAAGTATTGTGACCTATTATCATGTGGCTATTCACAATCCTTTAAGTCAATAATTTATTATTATTTAAACATTTATTAATTTAACTTTTATATGCTAACATAAACATAAATATTAATTTAACATTATTAAAAGTATTTAAATTAGACAGTCTAAATCTAAAGAGTTTTGATCTTTACTTTCCAGGGAAAGCAAATCTTTTCAAGTGATTGAATTGAACTGAGTCAATAAAGAAAACTCAGCATATTATTCTTTCCCATAGTATATCACACTCATATCTCAGGAAAGGATGTGTAGTCTAAATAGGGCCAAAGTAGTTTTCTGTTCAAGATGCCCAAACTATGATTTTTATCTTGTGTAAAATAATGGATAAGGTATAAATGAATACTCTGTGCTTGCAGTGTAGGGTGTGGGCCTGAACCAAGGCTACAGTTTGATAAATAAACATATATGCTGGTCTAAGGCAAGAAATAATTGGCAGATTTACTTAGAGTTATTCCTGGTGGAGAAGAGCATCCGGGATATATTTTGTAAACCTTAAAGCATACACAAATGTGTGCCACTATTTTTCCACATATTATCTATAATAGGTGATAAGTGGGAGGAACTAAGTGTTAAGGGGTGAGAAATTCTAACAGCGATGGGGGTCCCCAGGCTGGTGTCACAGGTTTTGTGAAAGAATTCACAGTCCCAGTCTCCAAGCGAGGTTTTTGCAAAAATGGGTTTAATTTTCACTGAGAAACTCTTTCTCTCAGTGGGCTGCTTCCTGATTAGGAAAATAGCAGTTTGGGATATAGAATCTTAATTTTTATTTAGCCTTCTATTGTTTGAGGCTAGGGAGTGATTAGGGACTAATTTCCAAATCAATAAGGATAGTGATTGTTTCCCAGACCAAAGTGATTTCCAGATGAATTGGAGATGGGAGTTTCCCATGGGAACCAAGTAGTTTTCCCAGAGCCAGGAGGGATTGAGATTCAGGGTTTTTCCAACCCAGGTCTATGCCCCCAAAGATCAAGGGGACACAGGTCTATTACATCATAAAGACTATTTATTTTTAATAATATTTTCCCCAATTACATGTCAAAATAATTTTTAGCATTCATTTTTACCAGATTTTGAGTTACAATTCTTTCAAAACTTCCCCCCTTCCTGAACTGGTAACTAATTTGTTATATGTTATACAAATGCTATTACATAAAACATATTTTCATATTAATGACAGATGTGAAAGAAGAAACAGATCAAAAAGAAAAAAAAAAACAAGAAAAAAGAAGAAAATAACTGAAAAAAGGTAGATATAGATGGCATTTTCCCTCTTGTGTTACTAAAAAAGAACTGAATGATTCATCACTGAATATCATCCAATGTTGCTGATAATATATACAATTCTCCTGGTTCTACACATTTCTCTCTGTACCAGTTTGTACAAGTCTTTTCAGGTGTTTCTGTAATCTACCTGTTCTCATGTCTTATTGCATATTATTATTGCACATTACTTTCATATACCACAGTTTGTTCAGCCATTCTCCAATATATGGGCAATCCCTCCCTTTACAATATTTTGACACCATTGATGAGATTCTAGTGGCAGTGCAAAGGTGGGAGAATCCCCTTTTGATCAAAGGTGCAGGTCCTTTGTGAAAGAATTCAAGAACCTGAAATATTAAGTGGCTAAAATGGAAGTTTATTGTTGGATGAGAAGTCAGCTTTGCTAGAAGACTGACTTCCTAATGGCAAAGTCCTATTAGGGAAATAGGCACTGAGAAGAGAATGCCTTCACAGCAGGCAGGAGTCTTGGCAGCTATGCCAAAGAGGCAAAGCATATTACTTTGGACATTCTGCAAAGAATGAGTGAGCAGAAACTATTTTATGAGCAGATCTTAGCAGGGGGCTGGGGGTAGTTTGAGCTGATCAGACCAGGATCTCCCTACTTCGAAGGCTTTTTCGACCTGAATTTGAATGGGGATTGGCTATCAATGAGGGAGGGGGGTGATTTACCTTAAAAAAAGCCCAGCCTGAGAAACACACTCTTTCACAGACTCCATGGAGCCTGGGAGATCAGGAATCTCTCTTCTTTTACAGATCAAAAGGGGACATGATTTCAGAGTGATAACTTTACAAATTAAAGGGAACACAGTTTCACACCCCAAACACCATGAAAAAGGCTACACATATTTTTCCATATATAGATCCTTTTACATTTGTTATGATCTCTTTAGGATATAGACCCAATAGTGGTATTATTGGATCAAAGGGTTTGGTTGCCCTTTGGGTATAGTTCCAAACTACTCTCCAGAATGGTTGGATCAGTTCACAATTTCTAAAGATATGTATTTAGTATCCCAATTTTCCCTCATCTTTTCCAATTTTTATAATTTTCTTTTTTTTGTCACATTAGCCAATTTGATAGATTTGAGGTGATGCCTCAGAGTTGTTTTAATTTACATTTTTCTAATCAAAAGTGATTTAGAACAGTTCTTCACTTGCCCATAGATAGTTTTGATTTCTTCATCTGAAAAGTGCCTGTTCATATCCTTTGACCATTTGTCAATTGGAAAATGCATTGTATTCTTATAAATTTAACTCAGTTCTTTATATATTTGAGAAATGAAGTCTTTATCAGACAGTACTGTAAAGATTGTTTCCTGGCTTTTTGTTTTCCTTATAATTTTGATTGCATTAGTTTTGTTTGTGCAAAACCTTTTTAATTTAATAAAATCAGTGCTATCCATTTTACACTTCATAATGCTCTATATCTCTTATTTGATCATGAACCTATAACTTACTTAACTTCTTTAAGAATTTGTATGCCATACCACTTGGTACATATATGCTTAGCATTAATATTACATCATTTTCTATGCTACATTTTTGCAAAATATAGCATCCTTCTTTATCTCTCTTAATTACTTCTATTTATGCATTTGCTTTGTCTAGGATTAAGACTACTAACTTAGTGTTGTTGGGTTTGTTTTGTTTTGTTTTGTTTTGGGGGGGGTGTTGTTTTGTGTTTTTTTTTTTTATTTTTACTTCAACTAATATATAATAGATTCTACTTTAACCCTTATCTTTAGTATGTGTGCATCTGCTTCAAGTGTGCATCTTATAAATAATCTATCAAAGAATTTGGACTTTCAACCCATTCTACAATATACTTTTTATGGGAGGGAATCATCCCATTCATATGTGTAGTTATGATTGCTACTTGTATATTTCCTTCCCCCTTTTTCTTCCTCCTGTTTGTCCTCACCTTTTCCTTCTCCAACAGTGTTTTGCTTCTGTCTACCACTTTCCCTGGTCTTTCCTTCTTCTATCAGTCCCCATTTATCTACCCCTAACACTTCCAACCCCAGACAAAATTAATCTCCTCTCCTCCTATGTTTAGGTCAAGTAAAATAGATTTCTATATTCAACTAATTGAGTTTATTATTTCCTCTTTGAGCCAGCATTGATTAGAATAAAATTCACGAGATGCCCATTGCCCATCTTTCCATTTTTCCTTCCACTGTAATGAGTTTTTCTTGCCTTTTCATGTGAAATAATTTGTTCCCATTCTATCTCTACCTTCCTTCTGCTCCCAGTGTACTACTCTTCTTCATCCCCTAATGATTTTTATGTCCTTTCCTCAAATTTACCTTATATCACATATTCTTTCTATGTTGATTGGCCGATAGTCTTTCATTGTGGAAGAAGACCAAAATAATATCTCTATGTTACAGTCAGATTGGTTTGTCTGACTGTGGCTGATCAGACCAACATGAGCTCAGAATGCTCTATTGTAGGTCAGATGCACATAGTCCCTATGAACATTTGGGGTGAATTCTCTAATTTTGTGCATCTCACATTTTTTTCTGAGCTAGTTTAATTATATTTTGCTCATTTTTCTCTGATGAGGCATGCCATGATAAGCAGACCTGAGCTAATGTATCCCATGTTGTAGAATCATTTCTAAAGTTCTTAAGAAAGACCTTGAGAGTGTCCTTATATCACTTTTTCAGACTATCTTGTGAGTGCTTGTCTTGTGTGAGTTCCCCAGTTTTTTTTAGCAAGCATACATTTGGCATTTGAACAGTGTGGCCAACCCAATGGAGTTGTGCTCTCTTCAATAGAATTTGAATGCTTGGCAATTTAATTTGAAAAAAAGACCAAAGTGTCTAGGATCTTATCCTATCAGGGGATTTTTATATTTTTCCAAAGACAATTCAAATGGAAGCAATTCAGTTTCCTGGTATGGCACTGGTATACTGTCCAGGTTTCATAGATATACAACAATGAAGTCAGCACAACAATTCTGTAGAACTTCAGTTTGGTAGCCAGTCTGATACTTCTCCTCTCCCAGAATTTCCTTTGGAGCCTCCCAAACACTGAGCTATCTCTGGTAATGTGTATGTCAACCACATCATCAATGTGTACATCCCTGAAAAGTATACTGCCAAGGTAAGTGAATTTATCCACAGCATTCAGAATTTCCCAATTTGCTATCATCAATGGCTTCAGCATTGATTGATGATGGTCTGTTGAGAACACTATGGAAATGTTAAGCCCATCTCTCTAGAATCATGACCTAATCACTAATTGATGTAATTCCATCATCACCAATTAGTTAAGATGCAC
Organism: Antechinus flavipes; assembly: GCF_016432865.1. Classification (NCBI taxonomy): domain Eukaryota; kingdom Metazoa; phylum Chordata; class Mammalia; order Dasyuromorphia; family Dasyuridae; genus Antechinus; species Antechinus flavipes. Next base: position 186,414,989 of record NC_067400.1, on the reverse strand, counting down.
CATAGGTCTTTGATCCATAGATAGCCTTCAGCGAATCATAAAAGTGCTTTGACTTGTTACTATCAACATAAAACTGAATTTCATCTGCCTTTTTATTGAGCCAATAATCCTGCATCTCTCTTAAATTTTGCTTGTACTTTACTTTTGATTGAATTGAATGTTGCCTTCTTAGAGATGTTACCTTCTTCTGCTGGTACACTTTTCATTTAGCAGCTTCTGAACTTCTCCATCATTTTCATTTTGATGTTTCTTGAGTGTTCTGATCCAGATTAGCAAATACATCAAATCTCTGAAAGCTGTCCACTCTTTTTCTGCTCCACACACTACAACTCTGTCTTGGCTTTTCCCTTTAAATTAGCAACAAACTGTTTCTTCACAGAGAAGTGCTCTAATCTGTTGGCATTATTTTTTCCGGCAGTCATTTTGCCTTGGGGCTGTAGTTGCTATTGAATGCAAATATTCAGTTTAAAGAGGATAAATCTATAATCCATCTAGCACTCTGCACCACACATTACCTTCATCCCTCTCACATCCCATCTGTCTCTTCTTCCTACAATCACAGAGTCTATTAAAGGCTAATGTTTGCTATGAAGTTGCATCTATGACATTATATTAAGGTAAATGAAATATGGTGAGGGTGATGAGAAGGTCATGAGATGCACAAGTCTTCAGTAGACCATTGCTGTTGCTGTTTCAAATTCCATTCCTTTCAAGGACTCCCTGACATGTCTGATAATCTGAGCCTACTCTAGCATTAAATCTGTAAAACATCAGACCCATAGAATGTATCTGCAATATCTGGAAAACCAAAAATATGACTTCTCCATTCAGATAGTCTTACTTGACTCTCAAACTGGTCTCAGACTGTGCTCATAAGTTAATATACATGCTTTTATACTATATCTAAATTAATATAAGATGGAGGCTACACAAAACCAAAACTCAATGATGGAATATTTTCTGATCCTCGCCCCAAAACCTCTTCTTTGAAATCTTTATTTCAGCCTTATGTTTTTCTATATCTGAAATTTAATTTTCTTTACTCAGCTTAAAAGGAAAACCATGAAATATAATGCATATTTTATATGTGGAGAAACACCATAATTCCATACCTGGAGAAGGTTATTTCTAAAAGTTAGTAACTACATTTAAATGAGTTTCATTTAAAGCTAGTTAGAATTGAAGAAAGATTCAATGATAAGCTATATTAAAAAAAAAAAAAAAAGACCTTTGTAATCTGACCAAATTACTTTACCCACAGGGGTTTCATTAGCTTGTAACCAGGGGAGATGCAATTACAATTAAAATATTATTTGAAATATACTAGGTATATATCTAGTATATCTCCACTTACATATTTTATTTAAATAAATGTTTCACAAAAGCAGCTTTGTTATTCTTTTTCCCTGTGTAACTAAAGTTAATTGTATAAATTAGGGCTAAATTTAGTACGTAATTCTGAACTCATAATTATTTTAATTGAAAGAATGGTTCATTTTTAACATAACAGAGATATTTTGATGTACTATCTGATATGCAACACATATCACTGTACTTTATGAAGTAGAAAACATGTTAGATTTTTTTTCTTTGTCAAATGCATGTGTTAAGTTTGTAATGGTAAAAATGAAAAAGAAAAGAGAGATACAGAGAGAGAAACAGAGAAATAGAGGCAGAGATAGAGACAGAGAGACAGAGATAGAGACAAAAACATAGAGAGAGAGAGAGAGAGAGAGAGAGAGAAGAAGAAGAAGAAGAAGAAGAAGAAGAAGAAGAAGAAGAAGAAGAAGAAGAAGAAGAAGAAGAAGAAAGAAAGAAAGAAAGAAAGAAAGAAAGAAAGAAAGAAAAAAGAAAAGAGAAAGAAAGAATAAAAAGAGAAACAGAGAAAGCTCTCAATCCGTTTTTCTTTTTAGTTTCCAATATTCCTCATCTCAGCATGGAGAAAATAATATGAAAGATAAATTCTTTAATATCCCTGAAGAAAAAGAAAAGGATAGATTCAAAAGCTTGACTGAAGTAAAATCTCTGATTACCCATCTACTATTATAATAGGAGAAAAAATAATTCCTTACAGTTAAAATTCAATATGCTAAGACAAACAGAAACAACAGCTATTTATGAATATTATATATATAGAGAAAAGGACTCTGTTAATGCTTCATTTAAATTATATATATATTATTTAGTATATTTGTTTATACATAAATATTTATGCATATAAATATGTATTATTTATATATGTTACATGTAATCTAAATTATATTTTATATATAATAAATATGCAATATAATTTAAATGTATATGTGTGTATGTATGTATTTATAAATTTAAATGAAGGATTAATAAACAATAGAATCCATGCAAGAAGGCAGAAGTGATACAATGAGAAGAACACTAAATTTGGAATGAGAATACCCAAATTAAATCCTTAGCTGTTTATTGCCTTGTGAGTTTGAGCAATGTCATTAGTCATCTCTCATTTTCCTTAATTGTAAAATTATTGTATCAAATTAAATGACCTCTAAAGTCTATGAACGATTAGTCTTCCTACCTTAAGGAAGATCTATTTTCTAAGTCAGTCTAATAAATCTGACATAAATGTCCCAAAAATCTTTTACATTTATAAGTACTCTTTCTAAATGGAACACTAAGTGACCACATTCCCCTTCCACATCAAAGTCTGCAGTCTTTATGTTATAAATATATTCAGCATATCTCTATGTTTAAATACAAAAAAATTATAATCAAATGTGCTAACAATCATAGACATACAAGTTCATTTATTTTAGACATGATTTATTAGCTATATTCCTCTTTCTGGGAAGAATTTATGTAGACAAATTTCTTGAAATTTACATAAGGGTCTTGAAGGTTATCAGAATTAACATGTAGATTTCTTTAGCCTCACTGTGTATATATATATATATATAGTTAGATAAAGACATGAGAATATGTATCTTCAAAAAAAATAATAAGTTGCTTAACAGATCTATTTACATTCCTGCAGAAGTCTGTTATATTCATTAAACATATATATATATATAATATATATATATATATATATATATATATATATATATATATTATATATATATATATATATATATATATATATCAAAGAAATTTTCCTCTTGGAAAATGCCACATGAGACATTTTTAGTTTATTACACTAAGGGATGAATTCTGGGTTTTTTGAAAGAAGATGTTGGTTTTCTAATAGTTGAGTATAATAGTTGAGATCTACTATTAAAGAGAATCTTTAATAAAGATTAGTCTATTGTTAATTCTTGAAATAAATTTTTTGTCATTTTCCTTCAAATTAAAATCACAAAATAACAAAAATAATTTACTAAGTGCTTACTATTTGCTGAAAACTTTTATAAAAAAAAAAAAGTAAAATGTTCCCTCTATCAAGAAGTTTATATTCTAGTAGATGAAGACAATTCATTTAGAGGAGTAGTAACCAAAAAAGAGGTTGCTCAGTGGATCACTGGGCCTAGAATAAGGAAGAGTTGAGTTTCAATATAGCCCCAGAAACTTACTAGTTTTTGTGGCCCTGAATAAGTCTCTTAACCTCTGATTGCCTGATAAAATAAATCCACTGGAAAAAGAAATGGCAAACCACTCCAGTTTTTTTGTTTTGTTTTGTTTTGCCAAGATAACTCCAAATTAAGTAATAAGGGGTTGGAAACTACTGAAAAATAGCAAGACCAAAAAAAAGTATTTTAATCTGAGGAGTCACAGAGATGTTGTCTGGGGCCATTAAGCATTAATTAAGCCATTAAGCAGGCTCAGTTTTTCTTGGAATCATAGTGTTGATTTTTTTACTCTTCCCATAATTAGATGTGGGAAACTCTATCGAACATCATTATGGAATGAAGATAGCCATAGAAAGAAAGACATAGTGGTCCATCTGGAGAATGAAGTCGCACCAATCAAGATCCCACCCCAGGGTAAGGACAGGAGAGCCAGAAAAAAAAATAATAGTAAGTGGAGATTGTTGTGAAAAGAACAGTGTGGGGGCAGCTAGATGATGCCGTGAATAGAGACTCAGCCCTGAAGTCAGGACGACTTGAGTTCAAGTCCATCTCAGACACTTAACACTTCCTAGCTGTGTGACCATGGGCAAGTCTATATACATACATTATATATGTGTGTGTATATATACATATATAATGTATGTATGTGCATATATACATATATAGTATGGAAATAAAAAACTTTAGTAAAAAATAAAATAACTAACATAAAAAAAATTAATTTTAAAAAGGTTCCCAAGGATAATTTTGGTTGTTCCCAAGAACAGGTGGGTTGAGAAGTAGTTCCTGTGACTAGGTCCATTAGCACCAGTCTAGTAGAATAAGGGAGTTGAAGATCAAAATAAAGCCAAAAGTCAGGCCCATGGTCCAGCTTGTAGGTTTTATGACACAGTGAATAACTAAGCGCAAGCTAAGGACAGATGGGACTCGAAGGAAAAGGGGTGGTAAAGGTTTGGGAGTCTCTGACAAATAAGTGGGAACAGGAACTGAAAGAACATGACCAGGCAGGGGCTGGGAATGCTAGTTCTGTTAAGGTGGTCCATAAAGAGATAGGAAGGCCTCTACCCACCTGGAAGAGGTGTCAACAAAAAACAGGAAATATCTGTAACCTGCTGCCAGAGATTTAAATTCTGTGAAATCTACCTCCTACCTGGCTGCTGTCCCCTCAATCTAATCCCTATGTAAATTGTCTGGTGAAGGTATTTTACCCACTCTCTCAAGTGTTTCTGGGATGAGGATTCTCCCATTCTGGGAAAATCCACTAACTTTCTTGGTTCCTTATCCCCCTTTTTGTTTTGTAGAAGGAAGGAATCATCATCATCCAAGGAAGAATAAATAGGGCTTCAATTGTTGAATAGCCACTCTACATATAAGTCCTGAAAATGAATTAAAGTCTCTATACATGACACACTAGTACAGTGGGGGTTTTCTACTCTCATACTTATCCAAAGATCCCTCAAATAATTACAAGTTCTTAAGACAACATTATGTTCAATTAAATAATGCAGATAAATTGAATTGTTAGTAGCAAACCCTTTTTCAGGGGTTACCCCAAGATTTTGGTTACCCAAATCTTAACCCTATGTTTCCCATCCTAAATCCCAAACACATATCAGGGGACCCACTCAGAATCTGGTGCTCAGTGACCAACCAGTTCCAGTTCCCCCACAATTCAATGGGACCCAAAGTCCTTTTAGGGGTAGGTTTCATCTTTTGAAACTACTTCCTGCTGAAAATGGGCATAAAGCTGAATCATCCTACAGGATCCCATTTTGGGGAGATAGTGTGCTGGAGCATATTGAAGCATTGATGGGTTGATCCAGGTCCCTGAAGCTGACCATTACAGTTATAACTGAATCTAGAATAAAAACAAATCGAACAAATAGAAGTTAGAATAATCTGAGATAGACTAGTCCACAAGGACTGCTAAAAAATGTAGAGGCCAATACAAAATGGCCAGCATCAGGAAACATGTCAGTGTCACAAGACACACAATAAAAGCAAATGTTAAAGATGTATCAGCTGTAGTCTCAATAAACCATAAAATAGCACTTAGGTCTCACAGACAATTCTGTCAATTATTCTTACTTATTTTAGAAACCTTTAAGGACCTATGGACACAAATATCTAATAACTAATACGTGACTAAGCCAAATACTCATTCACCTAATTATTTAGGATATAATGACTATACATAGCCAGATTGAAAATAGCAAGATATTACATAATTGAATTGTGCTAATTGCTTCTATTGACCATTTACTCTGATCATAGAAAGTTGCTATAAGAAGAAAAACAGGGGTATGTTTATACTATCCAAACTGGTCTTTCAGGCTTGGGAGCATAAACGTGACAGGAGAAAACATACTTAGCCCTGACAAACACTCATGAAGTAACAATTTCATCTCAATAAAAAGTTTCACTAATCAGGGGCTCCAAGTCTATATAAAAACAAATAATATTCAGATTCTTGGGCAAAATCTAGTCAAAACAAGTGCAGGGATATTAGGTTAAAATCCTGCTGTAGGTACTTCAGGAAAGTTATAGATCATATTTTGTTATCATATTCATTAAACAAAAGACCATTACGTACTTAAATAAATATTAAATAATTTGCTGAAGATAGAGACCTTGATAAAATAATCATTTCAGAGACTTTGCAATTTTGTCAAGCCTCTTTAAAAAGTTCCTTGCATTGCAAAGCAGTAGAATCTTTGATATAGTATCAAAATGTCCTTGCCTTAAAGCAGCCATAGACTTGAAAAAATAAAAAATATATAAATAAAAACAGTCAGTTATTAATACCATGTAAATGAAAGCCACTCTTCCAAACAATAAAAGCAATCAAAAGCAATTCCATTAAACCAGCAAAAAAAAAAAAAAAAAAAAAAAGGGAGGGGAGGGGGTAAGCTTCAATGTGTGGACCCTGCTCCCCACCTGTAAGAAGTACATCCAGTGGAGGAAGAGAGTTAAATCTTCACCTTTCCAAGCTGATAGAGTTCCCTTTCCTCTTTCCCCACTCCATGCCTTTCCTCATGCCACTATGCTTCCCGACCTCACTTCTCCTTATAGCTGACTCTTTTAGGGTACCAACTCCCTTTCGAGATTTAGCCTGCTTTCTTCTGGCAATGTCACTCTCTCTCTCAGTGTTTCTCTGTCTGTCTGTCTGTCTGTGTCTCTGTGTATGTGTGTGTGTGTGTGTGTGTGTGTGTGTGTCTGTGTTTCTCTGCCTCTCTTTCCCAGAATATCTTCACTTCCTTTGGCCTCCTAATTCTTTGTTGTCTCCCAATTTTCCTACTACCTATCTAATTTTTCCTCAATCTCCTTTCCTGAGTTATCATTCATTTTGAAAAGATTTGGGCAGATAAAGTACTAAACTTAAAATCAGGAAATACTGAATTCAGATCTCACTCCAGACACTCACTAAGCTACCTGAAATCACCTAACTTTTAGTTTTTCATCTTTAAAACAAAGGGATTAGGCTAGATAACTTCTAAGGACCCTTCTGGATATAAATATTTTATCCCAAGAACTATAATCATGGTTGTCTCAGAGTTCTCTTTTGGGCCTTCTATTCTGTTTCATCCCTTGATGATCTTATCAGGCCCCTTACATTCACTTAGCATCACTACGCAAATAACTCCAAAATTCTCATCTTTTTCCTTACTTCTAGTTCTGTATGACCAACTACTTAGTGACCAACTACTTAGTGAATATAACTAGCTGGAGGACCCAGAAGGAATCTTAGCTCTCCTATTAACACTTATTGTTCTGGGTCTCAGCTTCCTCATATGTAAAATTAAGGAATTAAGAGTAGATGGTTTCTCAAATGCCCAAGTCTAAACCAATTTTCGTGATACTGTGATACTTTTATACTGTGATAACTCAACATGTACAAAACTGAACTCATCATCTTCCCTTATAAACCCATCTCTCCATTTCCACATCTCTCTATCCACATATTTCATCTTTCACTTCTCTCCCTCTATTTTTTTATGTTAATGTCATCATCAGACATGAAATGAACTAAGTTCATATTCTTAGAATTATATGATTCTTTCATCTCCTTCACTCCCTATAATCACTTGCCAGATCTGATTGATCTTACCCCCATGCCATCTTTCTCATCTAATCTCCTTCCATCTCCTCATCCACCATCCTAGATAAAACCTCCATCACTAATTGATCTCTATACTTTTAGTCTTCATCTTCTCCAAGTCATTCTCCATCTTAATATTGACAGATGTGTAATTTCAACAGTGTGAGAACTCCCTACACCCCCCTCAAAGCTGTCAAAATAATCTTCCTACTGCTCAAGTCTAATCATGTCACTCCTTTCTTGCCTCTCTAGGATAAAAGCCATTCCTCATTGTGGCATTTAAAAACCTTCACAATCTGGCAAGAACTTACCTTCTTTCCAGATTCATTTCTTATTTATGCCTTTATACAATCTATCTTCTAGGCAAACTGGGTTATTAGCTGTTCCCCAAGATCAACATTAAGTATCCTATCTTTGTGCATGCCAAAAATGTCATCCTTCATTGAAACTTAAGCTGATTCCTTATTGTCCTTAAAGTCTCAACTCATTTCCTCCATGAAACCTTTCCTGACTGACCTCTTGACTCTAACCCACACTTGTTGATACTTTCTCCTTCTTTATATTATCTTGTATTTACTCATCTTTGTATGGATTGTACATTTTCAATACAGTGTAATTTCTTTGAGACAAAGACTGATTTTTGCCTCTATTTCTTTAATGCCTAGTACAATGTTTTGCACATAAATTTTAAAATATTTTATCCTATTCATTTGTAAAATGTTTTAAAAATTAATTGATTTGATCTCCACAACAACCAAATAAGATAGTTACTATGGGTATTATTCTCTTTATTTTACACATTAAAAAATAGATCACAATGCATCATAGCAGAGAGAGAAAGATGACTTTGAAGAAAAGAGAATCTGGCTTATTCACATAATCACATGATTATGTGACCCTGAACCTGAACTTAACTTCTCAGGACTCTATGCAATTCACTAAGCACATACAATATTAAAAAGGTGACAACTTTCATGGGTAGAGGTAGTTTTCTGACTTTATAATTAAACATGGGAATGAAGTTGAGGTCAGTGCCTGCCCATCTTAGAGATGAAGAAACTGATTTATAATTTTGCCATGGTCATACAGCTGGCACATGTTGATTACCTCTCCTGATTCTTTACCACATTATTGTCCCTCATTTTCAAAGAGGACCAAAATGATATCACAAAGTCAGAGTCAAAGTATAATGTGTTTGGCTGTGGCCGATAAGACAAATATGAGCTCAGAAGTATCATGATGTTGAAAAATTGACATGAAGCAATGTACATGAAAATAAATTGAATAATACAAGGAACTATAGTATTCTTTTACAAAAACATTTCTATTCACATTTGAAAAGCTGCATTTTCTGATCTCTTCTTCCATTTCAGCTATTTTATTCAAAAGCTTTTTTAATGTCTGTTTCATACCTAGAATGGCTGCAACAATTAGACCTTTGGTGAATAGTATTCATGTATCTTTAAAAAAAAATCAACTCCATTTGAAAGGCATAAAGTAATAAGGTTTCCCATAGTGTCCCTATACTGATAAATGTGATTATAATGATAAAAAATTTTAGATTAAAATAAGTCTTCATTGCCTAGGAATTATTATTAACTCAGGTTTGAAAAAAAGTTGTGCTCAAAATTTCACACAGAGTTTGATCAACTTAATATTTTATTTAGTAAAGGATTTTAAGATGTCTTTTTTTTTTTTTTTTTCCCTTGCAGAGTTCTGGTAAACAAGCAGCTAGGGCTAAAATAAGCCTTCTGAATTTTCTCCTCACAACCTCCGTAACCCTTTCATACTTCATTTTTTCTAGAACACAGCAAAGGCAAGAGGAAATATATCTAAATGTTATAATTTGTGCTACAGGATATTTTAAGATGAATATCTGTAATGCCAGAGAAGCTGAGGCAAGATAGAGATTAGAGAGTATTTAATATTTTATTTGAAAGGGAGAGATTTACTGGGACTAAATGGATCCATGGTTTGGTCTCAAGGCTGAATGAGACTATCTTCTCCAAGAATCCAGTAAACAATGTGAATTCTCAATGACATATATACACATGGCTCAGATACAGGGGGTAGACTGAGGCAGGGGCGGAGTCAGGGTGCTAAGACAGGGTGGGGGAGCCACCAGACATGGGGATGACATAATGGGGGGAGGCATCTTGATAAGATGGTATCTGATGTTCTGATACATTGGGATGGGGAGAAGCATTCTGATATTCTAAAATATAAGATCTTTTATCTTCATCAAATAGTCTGATGATTAAGAGGGAGGGGTGGTTTTGCAGGATTGAGCAGAACTATTAGAAACCGAGGCAGAATAATTTAGGGAAACTGAGTCAGGATAATAAAAGAGAACTATGGCACAACACATTGAGACATGTTGTCTTTAGATCTGGAAAGGAACCTGGAAAGATGTGAATTTCTGGGTATTAAATATTAACTAGATGTTCTCTTCTGAATCTCTTTCATAATTTTAAAAAAACAAATGTTTGTTTGTTTGTTTTTCCTAATGAATTCTCCAATTCTGTTTTCTAATATTCAACCAACCTACAGTTTAGTTTAAAAACAAAAACACTGGGATAGCTAGTTGATGTAGTAGATAGAGAATCACTCCTAAAATCAGGAGGACCTAAGTTCAAATCTAGCCTCAGACACTTAACACTTCCTGGCTGTGTGATCCTGGACAAGTCACTTAACTCCAATTGCCTCAGGAGGGAAAAAAAAAAAACAAAAAGAAAAAACAAAAACAAAAACAAAAACACTAAAATTGGTGTTAGATACCCTAAATACAAAATCTAATTCTACCACTTGCATGATCTAGAGAAAAACTAAAACCCATCCACCTTTTACCTCATCTATAAAATAAGATTGGACTAGATAACTTTCCAAATTAGCTCTGTCATGTTCTTTTGCTAAGCATTTTGCTTGTATTTATGAAATGCATTACTTTTGGAGCATAGGGGGAAAAAACATCATTGATAAAATCCTGGCCCAAAATCAGGAAGCTCTGACTTGAATCTTCCCTTTACTACTTGGTATCTTTGTGAGCATGGACAAGATACTTAATCTCTTCTGTAATATAAATAATAATACTTGTGGAACTGCCTAATGTACATATATGTTAAATATGTTCAGAAAGAGAGGTATTAATGGAGGTAATGATCCAGTCATCTTACCTTATTTAAAATAATAATAGTAGTTAGCATTTACATAGTGCTTTAAGTTTTACAAATTGCTTTCCATATGTTCCACTTGATCCTTTACAATAAACTTTTTGAGGTAGGTGCTCTTATTATCATTAAGATTGAAGAAGATTAAGCTACTTTTCCAGATTCACCCAGTTAGTATCTGTAGCAGATTTGAACTCCCATCAATTCTTCCCAACTCCAAATCTAATTTTTATCCACTTATCTCCTTCTTTATCTGTATCTCCCTCTAACAAGACTTTAGGTGAGGATTCCTCTATAATTATTCAATCTGATGATTTACCTTTACTAGATGAAGATCTCTCTATTCAATCGGGCAAAGGTCTTTCACCTAGGTGTGTGGGACAGTTCGGGTGCAAGACCCCCTTCCAAATTAACTAATCAGAGACATCATCTAGTACAAAGAGAAAGCATTTATTTAATCCCTACAGGGAGAGGCCCAGACACACCTGGGAGCCATCCCAACTCTGCCATGTGCTCCTGGAATCTGGCCAGTTTCCCACTTGTCCAGGAAAAGCAAAAGACTTGAGCCTTCTCATTGGATAAACTAAAAGGACATAACCATCCTTGACCAGTATTCACCAATGTTGGCTGCCTCCCACAGGTCTTGTCACTTCCTGCAACTTCTTGTATCTCAGGGTTCAAAGTTCATCCCTCCAGAGATCAAATGACCTCTCCAAGGTCCCAGTTCTGGGAACGGGGATCATGTGACTCAATTCTGAGAAATACTTCATCCAATCATCCCCATTCATAGGTAATACAGAAGGTAAATTCAAATAGGTTGAGCCTTGGCCATGCCCTATGGGATTTGTATAATATCAGAAAACTAATTTGGAATTAAATATTGGAGCTTCTGAAAACATTGTGGTAGAAACTATTATAGTTAAGTCTCTGAGAATAAATAATATGAGAAGAGTCCCAATTCTATCTTAGTTTGATTTTAAACTCTTCCCTCCTCTTTGACCAAAGGATGATCTTTAGAACTTTAGAAAGTTAGAAAAGTTGAGTTCCTCATTTGCATCCTAATAATGTTCCTATAAAACAGCAGCACTCCTCAGTGCTCAGCATAATAAACTAGACACCCTGAGGAAAGACTCTTTCAACAGTCTTCACACAACTGGAGAAAATGTACCACTTCCAAGGGACACTTTATGAATATGCCCTCCAAGAGGAGAAAACCTCTTCCTACAATAATGAGTTAATTTTTGAGGCTTGAACTCTCTTAGCTTAAGCCCATTTTACTTAGTATTCTGTATGTACTGAATGAAAAGTATGTCATAGATTTTTGGATGGATGTAAGCAAAAACCCTTCTCTAAAAGCTGTTTGATTAACTAATTAGTCAACCAATAATGGAAAGGGAAATACTTATTGGGAGAGACTTTAGAAACATACCCACAGCTCCTCAGAATTCAACTGAAAGCCCCAAAGAGACATGGTCGCCTCAAAACATTCTACTTGACTAGAGCGCAAATGAAGGTTGAAAGGGTCACTCTAGAGCATGTGTAATGCATACATACATATATACAAACAAAAACATGTTCACATTTGTGTACATATATTTGCATATAAACAAAAGATATTCAGAGGTTATAAAATCATATTTTCTTAAGTAAACAATGAAATAACAGACAATTTTCATTCACATAAAATGACTTCCAAATGCACCTTCCCTACTCCTAGATTAGAATGTAATGGATTGGTTTGAGAACTGCAATTTTACAAACTAGTCCTGATACCTTAATTCAGGCATCAACAAATTATGATGCCTGTTTCTAATCATAATTTCCTTAGTACCCCCCTCTACTCTCTCATACCATCACTCCTCTTTTCCCAAATTTACTTCTATTTCTTCACCTCCTCATTACTTTTTGAATTATACCCATTTCAAGTGTTGAGCTGATTAAAGTAATGACTGAATGGCATACTCTTAAATCTCTGTATTTCTCTAGCCCAACCTTTCCCTTAATTGCTCTACCAGGAAGTAAAGTCCATGGAATCAACATCTTTAACAACTTCTGAACTACACACAGAGATACCTTAGGAAGAGAGCATTAAAGTACTTATCTAACTTCTAATAGTCAAAACAAGTGCAGAGTTGTATTTTGCTATTATATTTATATTATTATGATTTGAAATAATTTGATGGACTTTCCATTGAATTTTAGAACTTCAGAAATGTGTTGTGTTAGAAAGATGTGAGGAGTGATAAAGGGCCAATAGGGACTTCATGCTGAGCTTATCTAAAAACATCCTATGTTCTGTGGCTACAGAGACCCTGTATAGGGCTTGTTGCTATTTGGGATATCTAGCTTTTTGCTTCACAGGTTTCCTAGTGCTTTTGATCTAAATGAGCCATCCCATGTCTGATTGCTACATTTCATCAGCATGAACCACCTGCTTTCTTCCCTTCAGGCCATCTACAGCTAGACTCCCTCCATACTTTGATGTGGTGCTTCAGCATGTCCTTACTGCTGCCCTTGCTTGTAAGGATCCAATAATCGTTTACCAAATTAACTGTTCTTTGCTTGTCTTGTCATTCTGCTTATTCCATGCTGCTATTGGTAATCCTGTTTTTGGCACTTAATAATTAACTCAGCTCTCTAAATCCTACCCAATCATCAAGGACCAAAAGTCTCTTTCACATAAAATGTTCCCTGATGTCTCAGCTGACAAATGATCTTCCTCCCTTGAAATAAAATAGAAATGTATATAACTTTTAGAGAACTTTCACATTAGACCTTGAATTATATTTATATACTTAGGTAATGCTATGTATTATTAAATTAAATTATATGCATAATTTCTATGATTATGCATGTATTTAGTTATTTATATTTTATGTATCTTAGTGAGAAAGAAGATACATTGTGGCAGAAAGGGAAGAAAAATGCCTGTGTTCTTGGTTCTACCATTGTCGGCAAATCTCTGTTACCAAGACAAACTATCTGACTTCTTTTCAACTCAGCTTTTTCATTCATAAAATAAGGTTGAAATCTCCAAGATATTTTTCTATGTCTGACATCTGTCATTATCCTTAAAGGCACTGACAAAAGTGGCATTTTTCTTGTCATGCCACCACATCTGTTGCAGAATATACAATAAATATTTGCTCTAATGAATCACAGATGACTATGATAGAAGTCCTCAATATATCACACATATGCCAAGTCAAATTCTCCCAGACTCCTAAATGTATTTTCTTGTTTTGTCTGGAGCTAAAGAACAGAATCATCTTGATTTTATTTTCTATATTTTGTTCTATCAAATCATTGCTATTGGGTACACTGATAGGATTGTCAAAAGCTTTCTGGATTTTGTCTAGTATGTTACTGATAATACATGATAATAATTTTTTTTAATCTTCAGTCATATATTTTTTCTGACTCATTTAATAACACATATCTCCCAAGATACTACTCTTAGATAATTTTAAATGTATGATTGAATTTATTTATTTTTTTGCTTAAATTGTGTTTTCATTTATGTGAGGATCCTCCAATAAGGAATTTCCTGTACTAATGAAGATTAGTACCTTCTTTGAAATTTACTATCTTAAAGATTTACTTGGAGTATCATTAAGTTTAATAATTTGATCCTTGTTATTCAAACTTATTGTTTGAATTATTGTGGAAGTATAAGTTGGATAAAGTGTGAGCTCTAGAGTCAGGAAGACTTACCTGCATGAGTTCAAATCTGACCTTCCTTGTGTGACACTGGACAAATCACTTAACCTTGTTTCCTCAGTTTCCTTATCTATAAAATGAGTGGGAGAAAAAAATAACCACACCAGTACCTTTGTCTAGAAAACCCAAAATTGTGTCCCCAAGAGTCAGATACTTCTGAGAAATGACTGAAATTCAAGTAGAATGTGTCAGAATCAGAATTTGAACCCAAGTCTGTTCTAGCTCCAAGATCTGCTCTCTGTTATAGAGGACTTGAACTCTGAAAAGGTATACTTGAATCAAGGACAGCATGCTGCCTAGTGTTAAGCACCTACTCAGTGTGAGATAATGGTTCCCTACTTAATGTGCTGGTGTTATAACAGGCAGTTGGTGTATGCTCAGTATGCTGTAGTGATGTAATTGTAATGAGGTATTTAAGAGAATCTCAGACACAGAAGATTCTCTCTCAACCACAGCCCTCTCAGCCACAGACACAAAGAAGATTTCAGGTTCCAGATTCCAGATTCTAGATTCCATCTTTGACCAGCCTCGTAGTGGCCCTCCTGCCTCCTTCACTCCTCCACTAAGACCAAGGATTCAGACTGATCCCGAGGTCCTCCAGAGAGCTAATCCAGACATTACACTCTATCTACTATTAGACTGCCTCTTATGAAACATCAGTCTTGGAAGATGCCTATTTTAAAATGGCACTTTTTCTATAAACAAGGAAAATTTAGTGTGAAATGAAAGAGGACACATGGTACAGGTCAAGGATAACTAGATTACACATAAACTATTTGATTAAGTAATCATCACAGCAGGAACTCAAAATATTTTCATTAAATATTTACAGGTATAATTAAAACTTTCTCAAGTACTACAAGTTGGCATCAAAATAAGAGATTTATTAAAAATTTATCTGCATGCTAAAGCACAGCAAAGCTCCAACTGTCCATTTTGAAGTGTTTATCCAAATTGTTTGTTGTTAAAGGTCAATGAGACCTGAACAACTACAACTAGGATTTCTATACCCTCTAAGTGTTTATTTTTAATGACATACTTACATTTTCTCAAATCTTTTTCTGAAATTGGTGTTATATTGTAAGAAGCCATAATGAATCATGTTTTATTCAGGAACATTTATTGCAATATTCAGAATGATAGCCAAAAATATGATAGTATTAACTCTTCTGGAACCTTCTGAGTAGTGATTCTAACTTAACATTCTGATAATTTCAATTAAATACTCCAGAGGAATCAGTGAGATAATGATGACTGCCCTGAAAATCTATGAATAGAAACTAAGCAATAGATTGCAATCTCTGAAGATTTACCGCAGTGCTTCAGAGTCGCATTTCTCTGTAAAATAGAGACAAAAAGTGCCAGTATGTACACGCTAGGACAAATATATTACCCTTTATTTTTATGAGCACAATCAAATAAAAACCTTCCTTACTTCTATTGTCAGTGAAAAAAGTACTTGGAAATTGCACCAAAGAATCCATCATATATCACAAGATATAAATATATTACATATCTGTAAGTACATCAACAATTAGAACAAATGACTAAACTGAAATTCGACAAAGTAATGCCATTTAATATACAAACTGAGTAGAAGTCCTTAGTTTCCAGGTGGGTTTAATTCAGTGACACTTACAAGTTAAATATAACATTAGATAGCAAAACAAGATGATTGACAGTGGTTTCCAGAATAGAATTCATTTAGTGGATTTGCATCACTGAAATGTTCTATTTTAGACCTGAGAGATATGTGAGATAGAAACTGACTTCAAGTCTTACCATTCTGCTTAAATTAATCCAATTAAGATCATAAATTATATTCTTTCCATATCCATTCCATATCCATATTTTGTCCATTATCCTATTTGATGGCTCAGTTGTGTTCATTTCCATTGGTCTCATGGGAAAACTACTGTTTTAAAACTGTTATATTTAAGGAGAGAGGGGAGGCAGGAAGTGGCTCTTTTAGTTTATAAATAGTTTTAAGATTGAAATAATTAAGGTAACTCTTTAATCATTAGTGATATTAGCAACTATTTAGTCATAACTCAAAAAGTTTTGGGCAAAAATATATGACCATATCTACAAGTAAAATAAAATGCAATTGTATTCAGGACAAAATTGTTTACTTAATGACAGTTTCCAAGAGTATTTAATTTTGACTTACATTTTGTGGTAGCATAAATATTTTTGAATTACAACTATATTTTTCCAAGCATGCACATTGACAATGATTCTATGTTAGCTGCTTCATTGAAGCTTTTTAAGATTTGTTTCTTATTTTCTCATTAGCTCTCAAAAGAATTGATTTTTTTTTAATTCTCATGATATACATTTATTAACTATTAGCTTGTGGTGTTTTAATGCAGTAAGGACAAATCATAAAGTTTTGGGACTAGAAGGGAATTTAGAGATCATCCTGAATAGCCCTGTTGGGCTACTTATGAGAAAAACTGAAGTTAAAAAAAGTTGTGATTGATTTAAGTTTACCATACCACTCTAATAGTTGGTTATCTTTAATGGAGACCCCTGTGTAAAATTGGGAGCTGTAGCCAGTAAAATTTGCCACTCTGGAATGGTTTCACAGCATACATTAATTTGTACATTGGTATAAAAGATGTATATCTTGTCAGGTTTTATCCCAGATAATTGTACTGCTCACTTAATGGCCTTTAATAAAATTCTAGCCACAAGCACTGGATAAGGAGTAAGGCTTTGGTCTGGTTGTGCTGAGGGGTTCAACTACTCTATCACACTGTCTCCTTGAGGAAGGACTGCTATGGGTGCCTCTTTTATAGCAAAAAACTAGTATTTTCAACGGTTTTTGAGAGACTCTTTCAACCACATTGGATAAAGCCAGTTCAACTTTTCTCAAAGCCTCTTGAGTTTCTTTTGTAAGCTGGCATGGTGAATTTAAAGCACTGTCACCCCTTAAAATGCCATATAATGGTTATAATTGATAGGTAGTTAAACCTAACACTGGATGCATCCATTGAATATCTCCTATCAATTTCTGAAAGTCATTTTAAGTGTTCAACTTCTCTGTTCTTAAAGAAAGTTTTTGTACTGTAAGCATTTTAGGATATACTTCATATCCTAAATACTGAAAAGAAGCTTGCCTTTGAATTTTTTCTGGACATATATGCAATTTGTAGTTCCTTATTGTTTCTATGGTCTTTTGTAGACTTGCTTCTAACATTTGCTACTCAGGTGCATATCCCAAGATATCATTCATGTAATGTAGCAACATAACTTTTGGACATGCTTTTCTTTCTGGAGTAAGAGCAGCAGCAATATACATTTGACACATAGTAGGGCTATTTTTCATTCCCTCTGGCAAAACTGTCCATTAATATCTTTTTAAGACTTAGCTAAATTAACACTGGATATTGAAAAGGCAAATCTTTTCATATCCTCCTTATCTAGCAGGATAGAATAGAAACAATCTTTAATGTCTATAACCCAAAGAGGCCATTCTCTAGGCAATTGAGTAGGAGATGGAAATCCAGGCTGAAGAGTTCCCATAGTTTCCATCTGTTCATTTACTTTTCTCAAATCAGTCAATATCCTCCATTTGCCAGATTTCTTTCTTACAACAAATACAGGGGAATTCCAAGGACTTAGACCAAGTGTCCTTGATTAAGTTGCTCCTGTACTATATCTAATAAGGTCTAAATTTTGTCACTAGCTAAGGGCCACTGTTCTATCCACACTGGTGTATCAGTTTTCCATTGAATAGGAACAGGTGAGAGTGTTGGCAGGCCTTCAACAGCAGCCCTGCCTAAAAAGCCCAAGTACTCATTTGTAATCCTAACTGTTGTAAAATGATTCTTCCCCACAGATTGATAGGGATCTTTTCAACTACAAAAGGAGTAAAAACTCCTATTTCACCTTCAAATGTCCATCTCAAAGGAGTAACACTAACTTCAGCTGCTATTGATCCTCCTATGCCAGACATATAGGTGTCTGCCTCAATCTTTGGCCAAGCTGACTGAACCAGCTGGCACCTCTAATGACTATACAATCTGCACCTGAGCCTACCAATCCTTCTAATGGTATGCCATTTATATAGATAGTGAACATAGATTGGTCAGCTGTAACAGCTGTGGTTTAAAATATTCCTGGATTCTGTTGCTGGGAGTCAAAATCCGAGAAAACTTCACCAGATTGCCTATTAGGAGTCTGTATCAGTAAACTTGATGCTACTGCTGGGATATTTTCTACACATTCCCTAGTTTCCCACATCACTGTATGTATGGACACTGTTTTGTAAGCACTCTCAGGAGGTGAAATGGTCAAGCCTACTGTGCCTGGAGGCAAGGGACCTAGGCTGGAGAGGAACAGATTTCACCTTTCCAGGATATATCTCAGTAATTCCAGCAGTGTAAAACTCTATTCTCCCCAATTGTAATCCCTTTCTCCCATTAGATTGCTTCTTGGCTGATTGGTCATGTCTGAGTATCAAACTTCTAAAGACTCTCTGAGTATAATATTGGCTGCCATCACGCCCCAAGTGTTTTTTATTTTTCCTGAGACCTTAGGGCTGGGCCCTACAACCCATTTCCTTGAATCAGTCTACATTCTGATGCACAATGGAAGTTTCTGTTGCATTTTAGACATAGGGTTTGGGATCTTGTTCTCCCACCCTGTTTTCTCACTCTGTCTTTATGCCAACATTGAGCTTTCAAATGTCCTACTTTACAATATTGAATACATTGGCGAGTCTCTCTGGTAGTCCCTTGCCAAAAGGGAACCTGTTTTCCCATGTCCAGATCTTGGGAAATCTGTATCATAGCCTGGGTATAAAAGGTAAATATTTAATAAATATTTGCTGGTAAATATTAATAATATGTTCATAAATTTATAATAATATAATATAATAATAATATAATAAATAAATAATAAAATAAATAAATAAATGCCTACTGTGACACAGTGTCTTATGATCTCATCTAAAGAAGCATCTTTGTGTAGCCCTAGTATAATTCTTCTACAAATCTCATTAGCATTTTCTTTAGCAAGTTATCTTATCATAATTTCTGTTGCTGCATTTTCACTAATAGTTCATATTACAACTGTCTGCAGACATCCCACAAAATCAGCAAAGGGTTTATTTGGACCTTGTGCTATTTTTGTGAAGGTTTCCCCTCTACCTTGCCTTCCTGGGAGGGTGCCCCATGCTTTGATAGCAGCAGCAGCAATTTGTTCATATGCTGTTATAGGGTAATTAATCTATGCTAAAGTGTCTGCATAAGGACCTACACCTGTGAGTTGGTCATAGGTGATTGGTATATTAGCTCTAGGTTTCCTATTTCATTGGGCTTGTATCCTACAGGGTTTGCTATATTCAGAAAACCACAAGTTTTGTCCAGATTCTAAACATGTCTTTGCTATAGATTTCTAATCATTAGGGGTTAAAACTTCAAAAGCCAAATTCTCTAATAACATCTCAAAATAAGATAATATAGACCCATAAGGAGGGCAAGCCTTTTTCAAATCTTTGATAATTTCTAGACCTGAAGAGTTAACTCTTCAATCACAGGGTATGCTTCTATTCTCAAATCAGATATATCCTATCCTTCTTCATGTCTTTAAGTAGTCTTCACTTTAAATAGTGTCTTTTGTAATTGAGTCATAGGGAGGAGGGGTGGGTAGGGGGAGGTTGCTGTGGGAGTGGTGCTGGTGGTATCACTGCTCCTCCCAGTCCTCTTCTTCCCTCCACCCATGAAGGTAAAATTGATGGGGAAGGGTCAAAATCCTGCTGGAGTGTAGGCAGAGGTCAAGCTGAGCTGTGAAAGTGAGAATCACCACATCCTTTAAGTTCACTTAACTCTCCATGTCTTTCAGCTATTTTGTCAGTACCATCCCTCTTCTCTTATTCTTTCTCCTTACGCTTCCTTGTCTAGCTGTTCTTAAAAGTTTTCTTTTTTTTAGAATTTGTGGGATTCTTTAAGGCCAATTGTTGTATATATAGAATGTTTATATATATATAACATATATATGTATGTATGTATGTATGTATGTATGTATATGTATATATAGCATTTTTACAAAGAGAGAGAGAGAGAGAAAGAGAGAATGTTGTTGTATATATAGAATGTTTCCTTAGAAATTGAATCGGGACCATTATCATTGTAATAATGAATTGCTCTCCCACTAGCCTCTAATTCGTCTTCCTTGGAAAACTAAGGGGACATGCATTCTAATATTTCTAAGAGTCCACTAATCTGCTCCCAAGTTACAAGCAAACCTTGCCTCTTTATTGATCTAAGTTTGCTTTCTATAGACCTCCCTCAGGGTGGGGGTGGGGGTAGGGAAGACTCTTTTCCTAATATCTGCCCCATTTCAGCTAGAAAATGAAAGTTGCTAGTTTAATCCTTAACAAAATTCCCTGCTTTTCTACTTTAATACTCACTCTATTTCCAGATCACAGGATTTCTTCACTGAAATTACAATCGCGCTTCATGCAGGTCTTTAGTCCATGTTGGCACTAATATATAATGTCTGGGCTAGCTCTCTGGAGGGCCTCAGGATCAATCAGAGTCAGGATCAATCAAAGTCCTTGGTCTTTAGAGAAGAAGTGAAGGAGGCAGGCAAGCTGCCACTCGGCACATTAAAGATGAATCCTGGATGCTCAAATTTGGAGCCTGAAGTCTTCGTTCCTCAGTGTGCTGTGGCAGAGAGACTCGTCCTTTCTCCCTCCACCATCCAATCCTTGCCTACGATTATCTCGCCACCACACATTCAGCAAGCATCACCAATCTTGAGGAGAGCCATCACATTATCATATCATCTAAGTATATGCTTATAGAACCATTATCTCATATTAAGTAGGTAATTAGTCTTAAGTGCTCTGCTGTCAGATTCAAGCACACTTTTTCAGAGTTCCAGCCCTCTACATACCACCATTAGTGTCAATGTCAGTTTTGCCAAATCTTTGATCAACATTTTTTCCATTATCCATATAACTTTGTTGTCATTCTTTCAACAATCACTGTTATAATTTGGAACATTGGGCTTATAATAGTGAAATGAAATTTAATAAGATTGAATTTAACAGGAATAAGCATAAAATCTTACATTTATGTTAAAGAATTCCCCTCAAAAGTAACAGATCAGTAAATGACAACCTTCAAAATAGTTCATATAGAAAATGCACAAGGCTTAGTTAAAGACAGGTTCAATATAAGCAAATGATGGTAGAGGTATAAAAACATATAATGTAAATTTAAGTTTTATTTATAGAAGCAGCATGATTCCATGAATGGAATCAAAATGGACTTGGATTTGAATCTTGCAATTACTTCAATTCTTACCTATGAAGTTTGACCTGTGAAAGACCTTAGCTTAAAAAGACCAAAAATTCTCTCAGCTTGGGGCTATCTGATCTATATTTTGCCTCTGGTCCCAGATAACTCCAGAGGTGAGATTGAGGCTGGTGTCTTTGCATAGCCCTCCTTCATTTAAATCCAATTAACTTACAAGTCATGGTATCACCTTCCTGATGCCAGGTTCCTTTTTGAGAATAAAGGACAAAATTGTTGTTGTTATTGTTGTTGTCTTTTACCTAGACAAAAAATAAAGTCAATCTGGGAGGGGAAGATCCTCAGGATTTCTGGCCAAAAATTGAAAACAGTTGCTATTTATATTCATAAGAGTAGCTTCAGGTCCTCTATGGGTTCTCAGGAATAAGCTGAAATATCTGAAGGAGAGGCAACAGAAACAGCATTTTTAATCATAGAAATATGATTCCAGCTGGGGAACTCTTCCAGTTTGACTGACGGAATAGTGAGAATGACCTTATATGTCCTTTCCACTTTATACTTAGAGGGTCAGCACTCTGAGATTTCCAAGATTTCAAGTATACCATGTCCCCTGGATTTATAGGGGAAGTAGTCTGAGTATGAGCATCTGTAGGTAGGGAGATGTTTATTTGCTTATTCAGAAAGGGCCTTCTGGACTGCACCAAGCTGTGTGGCAAACTGAATGACCAGATGCAGGTGTGGATCTACAAGAATGTCAGTGGTTAAGAAGGGCTTCCCATACAGAAGTTCAAAAGGGCTCAGCTTAATGTTTTCCTGAGGTGCAATGTGGACTCTTAGAAGCCCTAATGGGAGATTCTTCACCCAATCCTCTCAATATCTAAGCACAGTTTCATTTTCTCCACCATCCCAGAAGCCCGAGGATGCCAAGCAGAGTGGAGGTGGTAAGTGATTATAAGTGCTTCAGACACATTTTGGGTTACCTGAGAAGTGAAGGTTGGGTCATTGTAGTTCTACAAGGAGCTTGGCAGGCCAAATCAAGATATGATACTTCCTGAGTTTTCTCAGTCCTCTGCAGGGAAAAGCTTCTACCCAATTAGTAAAGATGTCAACAAAAACCAAAAGCAACTTGAATCACACAGATATAAAGTGGGTTATGGGTGAGTGTGGATCTGGCTTCTCAATCTCCAGTCATCATTTGACTATATTACATTGCTTGAATATCTATTGTGGGATTTATTTTATTTTATTTTATTTTTTATTTATGAGGGAGTTATGCGGAATATGCAATCTCCTTATAAATCAGGCAAGTCTGGATTAAAACTATTTCTCTGCCGAGCTTATGTATAACAATATAATTTTATTTTAATAACTTCCATGTTAGAGTCTATTTGCCAGTCTTCCCCTGAGTCTGTGCTCCTTCTCTGAACAGGCTTCAGGAGAGGGGAAGGTTAAACAGCTCCTTCAGGATTTACTTGGGCACAAACTGGGCAAGCTTGGCAAACCTGTCTGATTATTTCTCCCAGCTTGTGATCATTAAAAATGTGTTTCACAAGGGATTAAAGGGCATTTTTTTTTCCCAAGTGAGTAGCTTGCTGAAGATTAAAAAAAAAGTTTCCATTGACTTGCCCCTGGGATTAAAAGTTAGCTTGAGGATATTTGAAACCAGCCAGAAGGAGAAAGCCCTTTCATCTGCAAGGGTTTGTTCTTGTGAGCTTTATAAAGGGGTATAAGAATCAGGGAGCTGGGGAATTAAAGGTGCCATAATCAGGTGTAAATGGGCAGCAGCTAAAGCAGCAGAATCTTCAAACCTATTCTCCATGTCCTGAAGTGAATTTCCCTTCTGGTATCCTTTACAAAATATGACTGAAACCTCTCTTGGTTTGTGGACAGTTTGCAATAATTGTAGAATTTCTCCTGCATGTTTAATGGGAGAATTCTTTGTTGTTAAAAGTATAAAGGACAGTATAATTAAGTCTCAGTATGATTGATTTAAACAAGGTATTAACGCAGTGGAATTGATAAGACAATGCTAGTTTAGCATGTGAGTTCTCTAGTTCAGTATGATTGCCCTAGTGATATAATGATTGGTTTATACTCAGTATACTGTAATGATGTAATTATAATAGAGCATATAAACTGGGACAAACTCAGCCAGAGGCGGGCTCGGGGACTGAAACAGACTCGGGGAAGACAGAGGACTGGAAGCTAGAGCATAAACTCCGGGATTCAGGGAGATGTCAAGACAGAGACCATGGTGGTCATCCTCCTGCCTCCCCCACAGAAACCAAGACATTCCGGAGGACCTCCAGAAAGCTAGCCCAGGCTCCAAGCAAAGAGACAAGACTGTGAAGGAGACAATAAAGATTTTTTGGACTTTATCTCTGGCTATTCTCATGGTGATTACTCTGCTGAAATGAAGGCTGGTCCAGAGACCTCCAAAAAAACCCAACCAGAATATTACAAAAAGTCACCTTTCTTTCCATAAAGCCCTATGAGTATGCAAAACATGAAAAGCATATAGATATTCACTCTTATTCCCTTCCCCAGTTCCAAAGCTCTGGTTAGGGCAATGAGTTCAGTTTTCTGGGCAGAAGTTCCAGAAAGCAGTGGCTTAGCTTCCAGGGTGCTACTGAAGTTACTACAGAATAACCTGTCTTTCCCCATTTTCAAGAAAACTTGACCCATCTGTAAACCATTTGATAAGGGAAGGTCTGGAACTCTTTCTCCTTCTCTCTCTCTGACTTCTGGATGGGTCATGAGGTAAAGCACTTGAGAAGCTCCAAGGAGAAATTCTCCTTGAACTCTGCCTCTGTGAGACCTGCCCCAAGGAACCAAGATAAAGTGGTTTTTCTTGGTGGGACTACTTGAAGTAATCTCATTCAGCTGGACATCTAGATTTCTATTGATTCCTATTGTTGGCTCAAAATCACTCCCAGTAAGTGGCCTTATCTATGCCTGGGGGCAGTGACAACATTGAGGGAATCTCATTCGATTGAAACTCCTCATATTTCCTTATAAAAATGGCAACTTGGGGCTCAGTCCTGCAGAGGATCTAATACGTCATACCATGCTATGCCATGTTATGCCAAGGAACCCTCTGCCTGCTGAAATGATATTCTCTTTCAGCATTATCCTCTTTTACCTCTTTATTCTCACCTATTTCCCTAACTTTATGTTGGGATTTCTCTACTAGAAACTTTACTTCTCTGTCAGGACCTTGCCACTAAGGAATTCAGTCTTTCTATTAGTGCATAGCAAAGGCTGACTTCCTAATGCCAATAACAAACTTCTTTTTATCAGTCTAGCTTTTCGGTTTAGTAAATTCCTTTATGAAGGACCTCTGTGCCGCCAGAAAGGGGGTTCCCACAACTCCCTACCCTGTGTCAAAAGGGGATTTAGGGGAGCCATAACTCTTCATTTGGTTCAGGGAACCCCAAATCTGTCACTAAACTTCTCATTTAACTCCTTGACCACCAGGAACCCAAACCTCATTACATTCATCATCTGGGTTGCAAAGAGGAATGTGCCTCACGTCAGGTCAGCTGAAGTAGACAGAATCTAAAGGTTCCTCACAATTATGAATGATGTCACCCAACTGAATGTTGTCCAGGAGCAGAGTGGCAGGGTTAAGGATGTGACACACCTGGAGAGTCAGGTGAGGGTCTAGTAGGAGAACCTGATATCTAGGAAACCTCCCACTAACAAAACATTGATGCCTTTTGGCTTCTAAAATGCTCTGAACCCGGTAGGGAGTTAAAATCTCCAATGGCTGCCCTATGGTGAGTCTTGAGGCTTCTTTAATTAGAAGGGCTGTAGCAGCTACTGCTCTAAGGCAAGAGGGCCATTCTAGGGAAACTGAGGAGTAGGCAATCAGTCTGGGATCAGTTCCAAGAGTCTGAGTTAAGAGCCCCAGGGCCTGGCCCTGCCTTTCATCTACAAAGGGAGTGAAAGGCTTTTCTAAATTAGGTAGAACTACTGCAGGAGCAGAAGTTAGTTTGGCTTTCAGGGTCTTAAAAACCTTGGCCTGATCAGGGGCTTGAATAGGAATTAGGCTATGGCCCAAATATTTGACAGACTGGCAGGCAATGTGTGCTTTGGATAAGGAGACCCTATAGCCTCACCTAGAGGCCAAAAAATTAAGAGTTTTTGTGGCTACCTCTAACGAAGCCTCCTGGGTGCAGATCAAGATACCATCCATATACTGGATGTGACTGCTGTTAAGTAGCTCCAAAACTCTTAAATTTTTAGTCAGGAGTTTGTGCTTAAGAAATTTCTCGATCAAGGACTGAAATCCACAAATCTAGAGAGGTTTCAGTCATATTTTGTAAAAAACTCCAGAAGGGAGATTCACTTCAAGCCAAGGGAAATAGGTTTGTCTAACCCTTAGGGATAGAAGTAGAGGTGGCTTGTCCCTTTTCTTTCTTTCTTATTTTTTTTTTTTTTTGGCACAAGTCTTAGATTTCCATATTCTATAGTGCCTCACCCTCTCCGGCATCTCTGAGAGGGAGAAAAGTGACAGAAGTTCCCCGATTAAGAGTACTTCTGCTAAAAGATGCAGGACTTCCTAGTCTAGGAGCCCTAGTTAAGGAAGTCTGCTGAGTGTAGAGCTCCTGATAGCCCAAACCTTCCTGGATGTTTGGGTGTCTCAGCTATAGAAGAGACAACAGCAGCAAGTTGTTTTGGCTTACCTTGGCCAAAATTTCAGGGCTCCTCCTAATGGACCACCAAATGTTGATGGGTGAGAGACGAGGGGTGAGAGATACCCTAACAGCAATGGGGTCCCCAGGTCGGTGTCATGGGTTTTTGTGAAAGAATTCAAAGTCCCAATCTCCAGGTGAGGTTTTTGGGGAAAAACAAAACAAAATAAAACATGGGTTAATTCACTAATTATTTCCTAATTGGGCCAAATCCTTATTGGAATTAGCAAAGGTTTGGGTACACAGCCTTTGATTATATTTAGGTTTCTAAATAGGCTAGGGAGTGATCTCCAGAAGAAATTAAGGAACTAATCAATAATGGGTGATAATTATGCCCAAATCCAAGATCTCCACATGAATTGTAGGTGGAGATTATTATGGGAGTTTCCCCTAGGAATAGGAGAGTGAAGTTACTCTCAAATGTCAGGAGGGTTTGAAATTTAGGGCTTTTCCAACCCAGGTCCACCCTCTTAAAGATCAGGGGGATACAGTTCCTATTACATCAATATCATTAAAAGGTCCTATAAATATTGAAGAATAAGCTTATTTTTTGTGATTTTTTGCACTAGATTTAAAATTATTTTAATACTACATCAAGCTACAATGTTATATACAGCATAACTTCCACTTTAGAAATACAAAAATATGATGATTTAGCTTACCCACAGACAATTTGTAGAGCTGGAAGAAATCTTAGTGATTATAAAGTTCATCTAACTTATTTTACAGATTATAATATTAATATCAAATATTTAAATGAACTAATGAGCTAATGAGTAAAAGATCCAGACCTACAATGCTGGTATATTACACTTGAGTCCAGTATTCTTTTTATCATATTACACAATAACTCATTTTTTGTTACTTCTCTCTCTATTTAAGAAATAACAAACCTAGACCCATACTATGTTTAATTTCACTGATTTACTTCACTCATGACCTTTATTTTGATGAATGTTTTATTAAAATTATATCAGTATGTCTTTAATCTTGAATTTACTACAGAATATGCCTACAAAATAAGTTTTTTTTATTTTATTTTCTAGAAAATTTCAAATTATTCTGCTATGTTTCCTCACTTCAAAATGTGACCAGAGCCATGACATTCCTTTTCATAAAGATTTGGTACAATATATGTTTACTGCATTTGTCAACAGAAATGGAAAGACAGTCAGACTCTGGACCTTTGGTTGTCATAGAAATAATTCCTACAGCATAAATCCTTAACAAATGATTGCTATGGGTTGAAGGAGAATGAATTAATAGGCCTGTATTTTCCTACTATATCTTTCTACTCTGAAATTTATTTGCTTAGTACAGGAACAAAAAAAAAAATGGTCAATGTTGATTTATATAAGTTGAACAGGACATATTACATACATTCTAGTTCTCAAGCAATATGTTTAGTTTAATTCATGTAACCCAGTCACTGTTCAGGATGCTGAGTGATGTGTGACAAGGTATATTCAGGTGTAAGATGTAATAAGAGATCTGTTAGAGTTATTTCAAAATGAGCAATGAGTCTTTTCCAAGTTCATTAAACTTCTTGTCATGAACATAATCATGTTTTGCCAAAACATATGCCATATTAATCCATTTTTCAATTTGATTTTGAAACAAAATAAATTATTTTATATTTGAATACATTTTTTCCTTCCTTTATATACTTTAAATAATATAAAGAAAGAATTCTTTTAAAATTATGAACTATCAACAACTATAGGAATGGTTGCTTTAAGTCATTAATAACAAGAAGCTCAATCAATATAACTCTGATTTTTAACTTCACACCCATCAAATTGTAAAGGCCAAAAAATGAGAAAAGACAATACTGGAGGAGTTGTGAAAAGTAAGGCATTGTTGTTGTAATTATAAATTAATCTGATCATTCTAAGCACTAACTTGGAATTATGTTGAAAAAATGATTAAAATTTCCTTAACTGGGGCAACTAGATGGCATAGTGGATGGAGCACCAGTCCTGAAATCAGGAGGATCTGAGTTCAAACCTGAATTCAAATCTAGCCTCAGACATTTAACACTTCCCAGCGGTGTGACCTTGGGCAAGTCGCTTAACCCAAATTGCCTCAGCGAAAAAAAACAAAACAAAACAAAACAAAAAATGTCCTTAACTTTGACCCAACTATCCCAATGATATATATGTCACCTGAGGATGTTAAAGACCTAATGAAAGACCTCATATGAAATGAAATATTTGTAATAATACTTTTTTTAGTGACAACAAACAGGAAATATTATCAATGCCTCTCAATTGAAGAATACATGAGTACAATGAAATGTTAACATGCCATAAGAGACTATAACTATCAAGAATACAGAAAAGTTTAAGTAAATTTATTATTATTATTATTTGCTGTGGCAATTGGGATAAAATGACTTGCCCAGGGTCTCACAGCTAGGTAGTGTTAAGTGTCTGAGGCCAGATTTGAACTTAAGTCCTCCTGACTTCAGGGCTGGTGCTCTATCCACTGAGTCACTTAGCTACTCCTAGTAAATCTATTTTTTAAATGCAATAAGCAGAAGCAGAAAAATAATAAACATAATTTATAAACAATAGAAATAGAAATAACAGAAAAATTGAATGCTGTGTAACTAGCAGGATAGATATGGCTCCAAAGGAAATATCAGAAAATGGGCTCTCTTCTCTTGTTTTAAAAGATAGGAATCTTATAAATAGGTATGGAACACTGCATATTCTGTCAGACTCAATAGATGTATTGGATTTTCTTATTTTTATTTTTATTTTTTATATTTTGTTAGAAAGTATCATTCGCTGGGTAGTGAACAGAAAAACATATTTAGGAATGAAGCTAACAATTTTTAAATGCTTTTCACAACCAGAATAAGATAACATCTTAAATTTTTCAGTTTAGTGATTAAACATCATTTGGCCAGTTTAATTATTCTTACCAAAATAAAATGTTTGTAATTTTTTTAAAGAACACAGAATCTCTGGAAACTGTTAAATGTCAAAAATAAAAATAATTAGATGAGACAGAAAACCATTCTTCTAACATCTTAAATTAATTCTCTTTAAAATTTTCATTCACTGTTATTCCCTTCTTCCCTTCCTGTTCCTACCACTTCCCTCTTTTCCCATTAGAAATCCTCCCCTCTCCTCTTTATGAGAAGAGCTTGTCTCCTGCCTCCCCTCCCCAGCCCACTCTCAGACTCCTGGTGAATGGAGTCTGTGCTGTCATATATTCCCTCTTGCTGTATTGTTTAGTGGAGCTGTATAGTATAGGAAGAGGCACATCCCTCAGTATTGTCTATTTCACAACTCCAGTTTATCAGAATCTTCATACTGTATCAGCCTGTCAACTGGGAGCTGTGGGGCTGTGTGTGTGACAAGCCAGGTTAAACGGTTTTGTTTTTGTTTTTGTTTTTCTCCCTACTCTTCTGCTAAGGACAATTTCAGTGCTGCTTATCATGTCTTGATAGCTACCCATAAAAGATATTCACTCACTGTCCTCCATCTTTATTTGATTATCTTCTTATTCAAAACACAGGAGTGATACAGTTAAGAGAGAACCTAATTCCTGGCATTTGTTTGTTCTATTTACTTAGTTCCATTTGGACAGACAAGGGAAGAAGGAAGAATATTGGATCAAATTAATTAAACTTGATATGGAAGTTATCAAAGATTGGGGTGGTGTGAGAGAAGTGGGAAAATATAAGGGAAATAAGACAGAATATTACAATTTTATTGGATATATTGGGTTTTTGTTTATTAATTTGTCTTTGACACAAGGGAGAGTTCAGGATGGGAGATTGAAATGGTTACATATGAAAGCAAAAGACAAATAAAATGCATTAACAAAAATAAAATAAAATTTCCATTCATGACATTGTCAAGTGTAGTTGGCATTTCTATAAATAAAAACCATGATAATTATATAGTAGGCCATTAAATCTATTTCCTTTATGATCATCAATGGGTTTGTGAAGTAATACAAGACAAAATTAGAATCTCCCTCTATTTTTAAAAACTACCAAATGATTCAAAAATTTTACATAGCTATTTAAGTCAATTATGGTCTGGGGAGGAAAAATTACCTCATCATTATATATATTCAAAAGATTTACAAAATGCTTCCCTCATAGTAATTCTGTGTCACAGACACAGCTTTATTTTCTCTCTTTCTTTAAATATGGAAATGGATTGTGATTTGTCTATGATCACACAGCTAATATATTTCAGAGTCAAAACTAATACCTTTTGACTCTAGTGTTAGGACTATTTCCATTAAGCAACCTCTCTCTTAAGTCAGCTTTTATGGGGTCCAGATTTCTCCCACAAATAGAACAAATTTGTACCTCAGGGTGAACATAGACTGATAAAAAATCAAGAAGATTTAGGACAGAACCAGGGTCCTCCTGGTACAACCCAAGAAGATCTGAAGAAAGACATGAAGTGCAAATACATCCAGGCTAGCTCCACAGAAACACCAACTGGGGAGCCCTGGGGCTAGATGAATATGACTGCAACCTCAGTAGGAACTTTCACCTCCTGTGATAGCTTGAAGAATAGGGTTGAGATGGGGAAAATTGAGTGAATCTTGGCTGATTAGGAATACCAGGCCCAGCTGTGCTTCAGAAATGAGGTTCTGGACCAAAAGGCACCAGCACACCCAAAGAGTGCAGAAACAAGGGGTTAGCGACTTCACTGGCTGTAGACATTTATTGGAGAATGGTGTTCCAGATCAGAAGGGAGAACTGAAGGGAAGCATTAGACATCATTCCCTCACCCCATAATTAGAGGTGCTTATATTAATACCTCATTGGAAAAAAAATGAACAAGGAGAGAGAACCTTACCATAGAAACTTACTATGGGACAAGGAAAGACTGGGGTTCATCTTCAGAGAAAGACACTGGAGTAAAAAATGTTTCTACTCCAAAGAGTAACATGAAATGGCTCCCTGGCCAGAGAGAATTTATAGAAGAACTCAAAAAAAAAAAAATCAAATGAAAGACACTGAGAAAAACTAAAAAGCTAAAAAAGTAAAAACCATTCAAGAAAAACAAGATTATGAAGAAAAAGTTAACCAACTAGAAAAAGAGATACAGGGTCTCCAAGATGAAAATAACTTTTTGAAAATTAAAATTGAATAAGGAAAAGCAGTGATGGTATGAGAGACTATGAAATAACAAAATAAATTATAAATAATAAAAATAAATAGAATGGAATGTGAAACAAGACAAACAACAAATCTGGAAAACAGATCAAGAAGAAAAAAATATAGGAATAATTGAATTGCCTGAAAGTTGTGACCAAAAAAATAGAACCTTGACACAATAATGCAAGAAATAATTCAAGAAAATTGTCCTGGAGTGATAGATCATGAGGGGAAAATAAAAATAGAAAAAAAAATCTACTGATCATCACCTTAACAAGAACCTTTGCAGAAAATACATATGAATATTATTGCCAAATTTCAAAAACCCCAGATCAAAGAGAACATTAGTTGGACAGAACTTATTAGCAGCCACGATAAAAGACTGCAGGTACTAGAATCATATCTATTGGAAATCAAAAGAACTAGGCCTGTGGCCAAAATATCATATCCAGCAAAATTATCTATAATATTTAATGAGGAAAAATGGTCATTCAACAAACTTGCAGATTTTCAGAACTTTCTACCAACCAAATTCAAACAATTTAACATGTAAGAGCTAACATCAAAGAGTAATTTCAGAGAACTCAACATGGACAAATTATTTATGGTTTTTACATGGGGAATCTATACCACATGGTTAAGATTGACATAAACAATAGGGTACCTTAAAAGAAAGATTGGGGTACAGTTGAGATAAAAATAATAATTATGTTATATAGTGAGATGCAAAGGAAGGATAGACTTAGAGGCATTAGAGGATGGAAGAGGGCTCATAGTTCTGAAAACCTACTCACATCAGGAATGGGTTCAATAGACAACACTATGTATATGCCATGAAGATATAGCACCTTTCAAAACCTATAAAGAAATAAGGAGAGGGAATAATAAATGGATGTGGAAGCAAAGGATGAGGGAAGAAGACAAGGGAATGATCTATGGTTGTGGGGAGGTTAAATAGTAGCAAGGCAAGATATATATATGTGTAGGGAGGGAGAAATAGGGTATGTATATGTATATATCTACATTTGTGTACATAAATATATCCTTTCTTAACTATAGCTTGATTGAGAGGGTAAGGGGAATGAAAAGAGAAAAAAAGAAGAAGAAAGGTGTGCAGGAAAAAACAAAAGAACAATTTACAAGGAAATAAAGAAAAGATAGATATTCATGAATATAATTTCTTCTACTAATATATATATATATATACATATATATATATATATATATATATATATATATATACTTTCTTGAACTGATAATTTATTGTTATATATTTTGAATCCTTCCTGGTGTTCTGTTGGACACATGACTTGTATTCTGTTTTATTTTTCTTTTTTATTAATTTTTTTTAAAGATTAGTGATCTTCAACAGTCTTATTTGTAGCTTTGAGTAAAGAATGCACCTTCTTTATTCACTAAATTTAAAACTTTAACAACTTAAAACAATTATTTATGAGGGACTCTATTTGGAGCTGAGCATACAGAGAAACAATAACACACTTTCTGTGTTATTTTAAGAATAAAGGTAGAAAGGCAAGATATCTCAGGTTGCAGGGAATAGACTCATTATGACATGACAACAAGGAGACTTCAGGGAGAGGAGCAAAATGAATTAAGACTAGTCAAAGTGGCATCAATGAACATAGTGTAAATAAAGAATAGGGCCATGGGCAGATACATTAATAGTCAAGAAAGAGAACAAGCAACAAACAAAGAACATAGGAAAGAAACAAGTAGAAAATTAGAATAGAACCAAGAGTATATTGTGTCTTTAAATAAAATAGGACAGATAAGAAGGTAATGATTACAAATGTCAAAAACTGCAAAATGGTTAAAATCTGAACAAAGATCTTTGAGAACACAGTTTCAATTCAATGCAGAAACAATAAATTGAAAAGCTTTGAGGAAAATTACATAATGAGAGTGGAATTATCAAATGTAAACAACTTTTTTCAAGAATTTGAGCAATGACTCTAATCATGTTTAATCCAATGTAGTGTATAATAGGAAGACTCAAAAAGTAATAATGAATTCTTTTTAACTCTTAAAACAAAAATGCTAAGGTAGCTTCAATTCATCAAACATTTATTACACATTTATTAATATATAAAGTGCTAGGGGAAGCTAGGTGCCACAGTTTATAGACTACTGAGCCTGTTTTCAAGAAGACTAATCTATATGAATTCAAATATGGACTCACACGTATTAGTTTTTGACCCTGAGCAAGTCACTTAACCATGTTTGCTGCAGTTTCCTCATCTATAAAATGAATTGGAGAAGGAAATGGCAAACCACTCCAGATTTTTCCTAGAAAGCACAAATGGGGTAAAAAAAAATGAGACATAACTGGGGGAAAAATGTTAAGATGTTATAAAACCAATCAATGGGGTTGCAAAATTTAAATAAAAATAAATAAATAAGTACCCTTTCACGCTCAAAGACCTTATATTCTATTGTAATACATTTCATTAATGAGTTATATTACTATATTTAATATATATAGTTTAAGATACTATATTTACTATACATGAATCCAGCTTAATTTTAATAATTTGGAGCAAACATTTTGAGAAAAATGTCTTGAATATAAAAGTATATTTTTGAAATAACCTAAATTGTACCCTTTGAATTGCTCCTTATCACAAATTACAAATTTTCTTTTTTTAAAAACTGCTTTTTTATTTTCAAAGTATATACAGAGTTTTCAATATTCAGCCTTGCAAAATCTTGTTCCAAATTTTTCTCCCTTCCTTCCCCTCATCCCCTCCCCTTGACAACAAGTAATCCAATATATGTTAAACATGTGCAATTCTTCTATACATATTTTCACAATTATCATGTTGCACAAGAAAAATTAGATCAAAAAGGAAAAAAGAGAAAGAAAACAAGAAACAAGCCAACAACAACAACAAAAAATGAAAATATTATGTTGTGATCCACATTCAGTCCCCATAATCTTCTTATGGGATGCTGATGGCTTTCTCCATCACAGTCTGTTGGAATTGGCCTGAATCACCTTATTTTTGAAAAGAGCCACATCCACCAGAATCAATCATCGCATATTCTTCTTGTTGCTGTGTACAATGTTCTCTTGGTTCTATTCACTTCATTTAGCAACCATTTACACAAGTCTCCTCAGGCCTTTCTGAAGTCATCCTGCTGATCACTTCTTATAGAACAATAATATTCCATAATACTCATATATTATAACTTATTCAGCCATTGTTCAACTCATGAGCATCCATTCAGTTTCAAGTTCCTTGCCACTACAAAAAGGGCTGCTACAAATATTTTTGCACACATAAGTTCTTTTCTTTTTTTTTTTTTTTATGATCTCTTTGGGATACAGGCCCAGTAGAGACGATGCAGGATCAAAGAGTTTGATAGCCTTCTTTGGGCATAATTCCAAATTGCTCTTCAGAATGGTTGGATAAGTTCACAACTCCACAAACAATATATTAGCGTTCCAGTTTTCCACATCCCTTCCAACATTTTTCATTATTTTTTCCTATCATCTTAGTCAATCTGAGAAGTGTATAACGGTATCTCAAAGTTGTCTTAATTTGCATTTCTCTGGTCAATAGTGATTTAGAGCATTTTAATGGTTTTAATTTCTTTATCTGAAAATTATCTATTCATGTCCTTTGATCATTTATCAATTGGAGAATAGTTTATATTTTTATAAATTTGAGCCAATTCTCTATCTATTTTAGAAATGAGGCCTTTATCAGAACCCTTGGATGTAAAAATGTTTTTCCAGTTTTCTGTTTGCCTTCTCAACCTTGTTTGCATTAGTTTTGTTTGTACAAAAACTTTTTAACTTAATATAAACAAAATTATCCATTTTACATTTCCTAATGTATTTTAGTTCTTCTTTGGCCACAAATTCCTTCCTTTTCCACAGATCTTAGAGGTATCCTAGACTTGGTTCTTCTAATTTGCTTATAGTATCACTCTTTATGTCTAAATCATGAACCCATTTTGATTTTATCTTAGTATAGAATGTTAGGTGTTAGTCAATGCCTACTTTCTTCTGCCACACTATTTTCTAATTTTCCCAGCAATTTTTGTCAAATAGTGAGTTCTTATTCCAGAACTTGGAGTCTTTGAGTTTAGAAACACTAGAATGATGTAGTCATTGACTGTTGTGTCTTGTGAACCTAACCTGTTCCACCAGTTCCTGTTCCACTACTCTATTTCTTAGCCAGTTAAATGGTTTTGATGACCACTGCTTTATAATATAGTTTTAGGTATGGTACAACTAGGCACTTTTATTTGCATTTTTTTCATTAATTCCCTTGAAATTCTTGACCTTTTGTTCTTCCAGATGAACTTTGTTATTTTTTTTTCTAGTTCTGTGAAGTAATTTCTTGACAATTTGACTGGCATGGCATTGAAAAAGTAGATTAAGTAGAATTGTCATTTTTATTATATTAGCTATATATGAAGACAATATGAAGACAATGATTCTATATGATTCAAACTATGAAAAATTAGCCATTTGTAGTCATTCTATTTATAGAAGGGAAAGTTGTTAGGAAACAGACTTTGGGGGGATATTTTCTATTTGAACAAGTTTATTGTTCAGCCAGTTCCAATTTTCATGACCTCACAGATCATAATGTCTGTGAAATTATCTTGGGCAAAGATACTGGAGGTTTGACACTTCCTTATCCAGTATATTAAGGCAAAGAGAATTAAAGTGACTTGCTCAGGGTCAAACATCTAATAACTATCTGAGGTCAGATTGGAATTGAAGTCTTCTTGACTTGAGGCCCAATGTCCTATCCACCATGCTACTTAACTACTCCAATGTGAGCTATACAGCAAAGATTTATAGTTTCAGAAGGGAACTCCTAATAGCACTGGAAGCAAGAGTCAATTTTCTTGGATTCATTATAGTAAACTCCTACTGTGCAAATAACATAAGGCCCTAATCTCATGAGAGGTTAGATATTAACAGTATTTTGTGAAAAGGATAGCGTTTTCAAAACTGAACTCAGATTCAAACTAGCCATGAATGTTGTACATTTTAGGTAGATTGCATGCCACAGTTAGTATACCAGAGCACAAGTTTTGGTAGGATCTTCTAAACTGGAATGGTTTTGTATATGGCATCAGAAAAAGGCACTTTGATGTCTTAGCTGAATGTAGAGAGGATCATTTTTTAAAGCTTTTTATTTTCAAAACATATGCATGGATAATTTTTCAACATTGACCGTTGCATAGCCTTGTGGTTCATATTTTCCCCTCCTTCTCCCAACTCTCTCCACTAGATGGCAAGCAATCCAATATATGTTATACATGTTAAAATATATGTTAAATTCAATATGTATAAACATATTTCTACAATTTTCTTGCTTCACAAGAAAAATCAGATCAAAAAAGAAAGCAAATGAATGAGAAAACAAAATGCAAGTGAACAACAACAAAAAGAGTGAGAATGTTATGTTGTGATCCACATTCAGTTCTCATAGTCCTGTCTCTGGGTGTAAATGCCTCTCTTCATCAAACAAAATCATTGGAACTGGCATCAACCA
This sequence comes from Antechinus flavipes, assembly GCF_016432865.1. Taxonomy (NCBI): domain Eukaryota; kingdom Metazoa; phylum Chordata; class Mammalia; order Dasyuromorphia; family Dasyuridae; genus Antechinus; species Antechinus flavipes. The sequence continues at coordinate 186,377,822 of NC_067400.1, read as the reverse complement.
TCTCATTGTTGGAAAGGGTCATGTTCATCAGAATTGATCATCATATAATATTGATGTTGCCAAGTACAGTGATCTCCTGGTTCTGCTCATTTCACTTAGCATCAGTTCATGTAAGTCTCTTCAGGCCTCTCTAAAATTATTCTTCTGATCATTTCTTATAGAACAATAATATTTCATAATATTGTATACACCATAACTTATTCAGCCATTCTCCAACTGATGGACATCCACTCAGTTTCCAGTTTTTTGCCACTATGAAGAGTTGTCACAAACATTTTTGCACATGTGGGTCCCTTTCTTTCCTTTAAGAGGTCTTTGAGATAAAAGCCCAGTAGAAACATTGCTGGGTCAAAGGATATGCACAATTTGTTAACTTTTTGAGCACAGTTCCAAATTGCTCTCCAGAATGACTAGATCTGTTCACAGTTCCACCAACAACATATTAGTTTTCCCACATCCCCTCTACATTCATCATTATCTTTTCCTGTCCTTTTAGCCAATCTCAGAGATGTAGTGGTATCTCAGAGTTGTCTTAATTTGCATTTCTCTGATTAATTGTGATTTAGAGCATCTTTTCATATGATTAGAAATGATTTTAATTTCTTCATCTGAAAATTATCTGTTCATATTCTTTGGCCATTTATCAATTGGAGAACGGCTTGAATTCTTATAAATTTGAGTTAATTCTCTATATATTTTAGAAATGAGACCTTTATCAGAACCCTTAAATGTGAAAAAAAATTTTTTCCCAATTTATTGCTTTCATTCTAATCTTGTCTGCATTAGTTTTGTTGCTACAAAAACTTTTAACTTAATATAATCAAAATTATCTATTTGGTGTTCAATTATGAGTTCCAGTTCTTCTTTAGACACAAATTCCTTCCTTCTCCACAGATATGAAAGGTAAACTATCCTATGTTCTTCTAATTTGCTTATAATATCACTCTTTCTGTATAGATCATGAACCCATTTCAATCTTATCTTAGTATGCAGTATTAGATATGGATTAATGCCTAGTTTCTTCCATACTAGTTTCCAATTTTCCCAGCAGTCTTTGTCAAATAATGAGTTCTAATCCCAAAAGCTAGGATCTTTGGGATTGTCAAACAGTAGATTGTATGGGTTTTGATGATTTTATCCTGTGAGCCTAACCTATTCCACTGATTGATTACTCTTTTTTTAGCCAGTATCAAATGGTTCTGATGATTGCTGCTTTATAATATAGTTTTAGGTCTGGCACAACTATGTGCAACCTTCAATGGCATTTTTTATTCATTAATTCCTTTGAAACTCTTGACCTTTTGTTCTTCCAGATGAACTTTGTTATTATTTTTTCTAGGTGTAAAATAATTTTTTGAGAGTTTGATTGGTATGGCACTAAATAAGTATGTTAACTTAGGTAATATTGTTTCACTTGGCCTACACATAATCACTTGATATTTTTCCAATTGATTAGATCTGACTCTATTTGTGTGGAAATCATTTTGTAGTTGTGTTCATATAGTTCCTGACTTTCCCTTGGCAAATAGATTCCCAAATATTTTATACTATCGACAGCTATTTTAAGTGGAATTTCTTTTTTTTTTTACATCTTGCTGCTAGACTTTGTGGGTAATATATAAAAATGCTGATGATGATGTGGATTTATTTTGTATCCTGCAACTTTGCTAAAATTGTGGATTGTTTCTATTAGTTTTTAGTTGTTCTCTAGGATTCTCTAAGTATACCATCATATCATTTGCAAAGAGTGATAATTTGGTTTTTTCATTACCTACTCTAATTCCTTTAATTTCTTTTTCTTATGCAAATTAAGACAACTCTGAGATATCACTACACACCTGTCAGATTGGCTAAGATGACAGGAAAAAACAATGATGAATGTTGGAGGGGATGCGGGAAAACGGGGACATTGATGCATTGTTGGTGGAGTTGTGAACGAATCCAGCCATTCTGGAGCACAATCTGGAATTATGCCCAAAAAGTTATCAAACTGTGCATACCCTTTGATCCAGCAGTGTTTCTATTGGGCTTATACCCCAAAGAGATACTAAAAAAGGGAAAGGGACCTGTATGTGCCAAAATGTTTGTAGCAGCCCTGTTTGTAGTGGCTAGAAACTGGAAAATGAATGGATGCCCATCAATTGGAAAATGGCTGGGTAAATTGTGGTATATGAATGTTATGGAATATTATTGCTCTGTAAGGAACGATCAGCAGGATGAATACAGAGAGGCTTGGAGAGACCTACATGGACTGATGCTAAGTGAGATGAGCAGAACCAGGAGATCATTATACACTTCAACAACAATATTGTATGAGGATGTATTCTGATGGAAGTGGATTTCTATGACAAAGAGATAACTGAGTTTCAATGGATAAATGATGGACAGAAACAGCTACACCCAAAGAAAGAACACTGGGAAATGAATGTGAACGATTTGTATTTTTAATTTTCTTCCCGAGTTATTTTTACCTTCTGAATCCAATTCTCCCTGTGCAACAGGAGAACAGTTCGGTTCTGCAAATATGTATTGTATCTAGGATATACTGCAACATATTTAACATATATAGGAGTGCTTGCCATCTTGGGGGGGGCGGGGTGTGGAGGGAGGGAGGGGAAAAAAATGAAACATAAGCGAGTGCAAGGGATAATGTTGTAAAAAAAATTACCCTGGCATGGATTCTGTCAATACAAAGTTATTATTAAATAAAATAAAATTTAAATTAAAAAAAAATCTCTTTTTCTTCTCATTGCCAAAATTAACATTTCTAATACAATACTGAATAGTAATGGTGACACTGGGCAACCTTGTTTCATTCCTGATCTTATTGAGAATGGTTCCAGTTTGTCCCCATTACATATGATGGTTGCTATGATTTTAAATAGGCGATCATTTTAAGGAAAACTCCATTTATTCCTATATTCTCTAATGCTTTTAATTGGAATCGGTGTTGAATTTTACCAAATGCATTTTCTGCATCTATTAAGTTAATCATATGTTTTTGTTAATTTGGTTATTGATATAGTCAATTATGCTACCAGTTTTCTTAATATTGAACCAGCCCTATATTCCTGGTATAAATCCTACTTGTTCATAGTGTATTATCCTGGAGATGATTTTCTGTAATCTCATTACTAATATTTTATTTAAGATTTTTGCATCAATATTCATTAGCAAAATTGGTCTATAATTTTCTTTCTCTGTTTTGACCCTACCCAGTTTAGCTATCAGGACATATCTGTGTCATAAAAGGAATTTGGTAGAATGCCTTCTTTTCTTATTTTTTCAAATAGTTTATATAATATTGAAATTAATTGTTCTTTAAATGTTTGGTGGAATTCACATGTAAATCCATCTGGCCCTGGAGACTTTTTCTTAGGGAGTGGATTAATAGGTTGTTCTATTTCAAAAAGGTAATTTTAAAAGAAAAAAGAGGTATTATATAGTGTAGAGAATTAACTAGATTATAAATATGAACTCAAAAATATGTGCATAAAAGAAGTAATTGAAATTGTTAATTCATTTAGCCCTATATGAGGGAAAATACAAATAAATTTATCATCTAGTAAGTGGAATAAAACATGAACAAATAATATATGTATGTCATAAGGAATCTAAAGAAAGGTGCAAACAAGAATTCAGAAAGATTTTTTTTTCTGAAAGATAACATTCCTATGAGGTGATTTAAGAAGACTTTATGAAAAAAGTGGTATTGTAACTGGGTCTCAAAGAATAGGATAAGAAATCTGATAAGTAGAAATTTTAAAAAATTACATTCCAGTTGGAGAGAATATAATAAGCAAAGGAAAAGAATAAAAAAGCATATGGTGTGTTTAAAGGAAATGTAGTAGTTTGATGAGAATATATCAAATAAATAACATATACCAAGAGAGAACTAAAAAGTTAGGTTTTGGAACCAAATAAAGAATTACATGGTGTATATATAATAATTAGGCACTATGGTAAAATACAAAATTCCCAGTATTAAAGAGAAAACAGAGTAGTTAGATAATGAAGCCTCAAATTAGAGGAATGAAGAGGGTATCAAAGAGCTTGGCCCTCATGCATTTATTAGATTGTTAATAGCCAGTTTATGTAGTTATCTTTAAAAAATAAAATATTGTGCTATATGATATGATGAAGGGAAATGACTAATAAATTCTGAATGCAGAATGAAGCATATTTTTTACTTTATTTTTCTAACATAGAAGTGTTTTGCATAACTTCATGGGCATCACACCTTCTCAACAGCAAGGGTAAAGGAAGTGCTGAAGGGAAAAAATTTGGAAATCAAAATTTTAAAATGAATTTTTAAAACATAAGGAAATATAACAAAAGTTTGATATGGTTAGAAGGAGGCCAGTTGTACACCTAAATAACTGATTGAAAGATTCCACTAGTGATACCTAAACCAGGTAGGACAAAAACAGAAAAAGAAAATTATAGACCAATGTCCCTAATGAATATTGATGCAAAAATCTTAAATAAAATATTAGCAAAAAGATTACAGAAAATCATCTCTAAGATAACACACCATGACCAAGTAGTATTTATATCAGGAATGCAAGGCTGTTCGATATTAGGAAAACTGTTAATATAATTGATTATATCAATAAAATTAACAAAAAACATATGATCATTTCAATAGCTACAGAAAAAGCATTTTATAAAATCCAACACCCATTGCTATTAAAAACACTAGAGAGTATAGGAATAAATGGACTTTTCCTTAAAATAGTCAATAGCATCTATTTAAAACCATCAGCAAGCATCATATGTAATGGGTATTAACTAGAATCATTCCCAATAAAATCAGGAGTGAAACAAGGTTGCCCACTATTATTACTATTCAATATTGTGTTAGAAATGCTAGCTTCGACAATCAGAAGAAAAATAGATTAAAGAAATTAGAATAAGTAATGAGTAAATCAAATCATCACTGTTTGCAGGTGATATGATGTTATACTTAGAGAACCCCAGAGATTCTACTAAAAAGCTATTCGAAATCATCCACACATTTAGCAAGGTTGTAGGATACAAAATAAATCCACACAAATCATCAACATTTTTATATATCACTAACAAAATGCAACAGCAAGAAATACAAAAAGAAATTCCATTTAAAATAACTATTGCTAGTATAAAATATTTGGGGATCTATCTGCCAAGGGAAAGTCAGGAACTATATGAGCAAAACTACAAAACACTTTCCACAAAAATAAAGTAAGATCTAAACAATTGGAAAAATATTAAGTGCTCTTGGATAGATCAAGCAAATATAATAAAGATGACAATACTACCTAAACTAATCTATTTATTTAGTGCTATACCAATCAGACTCCCAAGAAACTATTTTAATGACTTAGAAAAAATAACAACAAAATTCACCTAGAAGAACAAAAGATTAAGAATTTCAAGGGAACTAATGGGGAAAAAAATCAAATAAAGGTGGCCTAGCTGTACCAGATCTAAAACTATACTATAAAGCAGCAGTCACAAAAACCATTTAATATTAGCTAAGAAATAGACTAGTTGATCAGTGGAATAGGTTAGGTTCAAACAGTCAATAACCTTAATAATTTAGTGTTTGACAAACCCAACGTTCCCAGCTTTGGGGATAAAAAAGTGATAGGAAAACTGGAAATTAGTATGGCAGAAACTAGGCATTGACCCACACCTAACACCATACACCAAGATCAGATCAAAATGGGTTCATGATCCAGGCATAAAGAATGAGATTATAAATAAATTAGAAGAACATAGGCTCGTTTACCTCTCAGACCTGTGAAGGAGGAAGGAATTTGGGACTAAAGAAGAATTAGAGATCATTATTGATCACAAAATAGAAAATTTTTATTATATCAAGTTGAAAAGCTTTTGTACAAATAAAACTAATGCAGACAAGATTAGAAGGGAAGCAACAAACTGGGAAAACATTTTTACAGTTAAAGGTTCTGATAAAGGCCTCATTTCCAAAATATATAGAGAATTGACTCTAATTTATAAGAAATAAAGCTATTCTCCAATTGATACATGGTCAAAGATATGAACCGACAATTTTCAGATGATGAAATTGTGACTATTTCTACCCATATGAAAAGGTATTCCACATCATTAGAGAATGATTGATCAGAGAAATGCAAATTAAAACAACTTCGAGATACTAGTAGACACCTCTTAGATTGGCTAAGATGACAGGAAAAGATAGTGATGAATGTTGGAGGGGATGTGGGGAAACTGGGACACTGATGCAGTGTTGGTGGAGTTGTGAATGGATCCAACCATTCTGGAGAGCAATTTGGAACTATGCCCAAAAAGTTATCAAACTGTACATACTCTTTGATCCAGCAGTATCTCAAAGAGAAATTAAAGAAGAGAAAGTGATCTGTATGTTCAAAAATGTTTGTGGCAGCCCTTTTGCTGGTGGCTAGAAACTGGAAATTGAATGGATGCCCATCAATTGGAGAATGTCTGGGTAAATTATGGTATATTAATGTTATGGAATATTATGTTTCTGTAAGAAATGACCAGCAGGATGAATACAGAGAGGGTTGGAGAGATGTACATGAATTGATGCTAAGTGAAATGAGCAGAACCAGGAGATCATTATATACTTCAACAACAATATTATATGAGGATCAATTCTGATGGAAATGGCTCTCTTCAACAAGGAGAGGATCCAAATCAGTTCCAATTGATCAGTAATGAATAGAACCAGCTACATCCAGTGAAAAAATACTGGGAAATGAGTGTGGAGTACAAACATAGCATTTACACTCTTTCTGTAATTGTTTGTTTTCATTTTTGTTTTTCTTCCCAGGTTATTTTTATCTTCTTTCTAAATACGGTTTTTCTTGTATAGCAAGACAACTATATAAATATGTATTCACATATTGTATTTAACTTATACTTTAACCTGTATGGGACTACCTGCCATCTAGGGGAGGGGATAGAGGCAAGGAGGGGAAAAGTTGGAACAGAAGTTTTTGCAAGGGTCAATGTTGAAAAATTACTCATGTATATGTTTTGTCAATAAAAATGTATAATAAAAATAAATAAATAAAACTATTCTAACCTAAAAAAAAAAAAAAAAAGATTCCACTAGAAACAGGGAACTTGATCTCAGAGTAATAACCTCCTTCCCTTCAGAAGCTTCTCAAGAAGCATATAATATTATTGATGAAGTAAGTGACTTCTACTTCTACTTAAGGGAAAACTGATTTGAGGTCTATATTAAGAAGTCCTGTACCATATGCATAAAACTACATATGAGAAAGCTGACTAAAACTGGATCCACAAAAATAAATAAGAAATTAAAAAAAAAGAAATAAAAAGGAACTGATATTTTACCAAGAAGTGCTTTTCCACTATAAGTATATATCATGTATTTATCTTTATTATTAGGTTGAAAATTATTTCTTAATTTATCTGACATTTTATGTGTAACCCTTCCTAAACAATTGCTAAGGATTTTCCTGGCCTGCTTCCCATAGAGGACAGAGTTTGAAGATAAGTCTTCTTGCCGATGCTAGTAAATCAGAAATTCCATATTCCTGATCAGAGTTAAGTGAGAAATTCCATCAACCATATATTAAGATGTCAATGTCCAATACAATTCAATCATTTTAAAACTGTTACCTGGATACAAAGCTGAATAAATGAGTGTGTTCTTTTTGATAGTGAGCATTAGTCATGAAAGAAGCTTTGTGCATCAAAATTTTCTAAAGTGATAAAAATCAATGAAGATATTTTCATCTGTAAGCTTTGGAAATAAAATGCAAATGACAAAGAAACAGAGCTGCAACTATTATAATTATTATCTCTGATAGAAAGAAATTTGAGCTATCTATTTATGTCACTGAAACATTAGTTTTCAGAAACAGAAAGACAATCTAATATAGTTCTCTTATGAGTAATTTTATAAAATTCATATTGTAAAGGAATGAACAAATTGATCTTTGGAAATTGTAGTGGCTTAAAAAACCTGTACATTGTTATATTGATTATTGGAGTAGGATGATCTCTTTTCTACCACAATGTTGTCCCCAGAATGTGGAGACTCTCATTTTGAACTCTTTCATATTGCTAGTAATTAGTGATGGCATTTATCTAGTTGGCCATGTGGGGGCCTTGGTATATTCAAAGGCCCACTATACTAGGAGAGGGAGGTGGCAGAAAGCATTGCCTTGCAGCATGATGAATCAGATCCAACCAACCCAGCAGCTGCCAGACAGATTGAGGAGTTTTTGACTGAGCTGAGTTTCACAATGCAAGTTGGGCCCAGAACTAATCAGTTCTAATTAAGATAGACATATAATGGTCCAGCAGTGTTGACAGGGTGGAGAATCTATAGCTTTAAATGAGGCATGTCATAATTAGGATCTAACTGAAAATCTGGAAGTGATACAAAACCTTTACCCTGCAGTGCCTAAAAAGGGGGCTGTTCAGGTCCTGGTGTGCATCTTATAAGGTTGTTATTGCTCAATTAGACAGTTATATAAAAAAAAAATTAAGCAAGTATGATAAGAGTTAAATATGGTTGAAAGGACCTCTATTTAAATCCACAACAACTGTTTGGATGCGATATAGAGAGTTCTATCTATCTTCAGAAATAGAATTGCTATTTATTTTAAGTTCACTGTTTTGTTGAGCCTAATCTCATATACAGCAAAGAAACAAAGCTTTGTGGATTTTCTCTACAAGATGAGTTTCTTTAAATGTCCTGATTAAGAAGTAGATGAAGAATTCCTTTGTTCTAATGATTTGCTATTCGGCTTCCAAAAGGATGCAGATATATTCTCCAAATCTAGCTTCTACAAGTAAAATCTGGTTTTCCAGTAACCCTACTCTTGATTCCACTTTCTTGACCTTTAAAGAACTCAATTTTTAAAACAATATGATACTAAATGTGGATATTTAGCTTAATTGTGAATGTGGTTTCTAAAGATGTGTATTTGTTTTTAAAAACAGGTAATCAAAGGCTTCATTAATGGTCTGATATCATATGCTATGCTGCTGATGAATATGTAATGTTAATAATTTAGAACAGATAAACTATTTACATGGTCTCAATGCATTTATACTTGTAGATAATTTTTTAAAACTAAGCATGAGTATACAATAGAAATATCATGAAGGATCCAGTATTCTTTATTATTTGTTTCATACATAACAAATTCTTTTTATTAACACACTCTTTATCTTATTCCCAGGTCTCCCCTTCCATTTTAAGCATTTTCTTCCCAACCCTCTAGAGTACAATAAGACTTTTGGGACACCCTGTGTAAGAATAGACATGTACACATATGCGTGCATAGTAGATCAAAAATATCTCTGTCAGAAGTTCCCATTTTATCCTAAAATATTTTCCCTGATAATGGCTGAAGAATTTTCAGACTTTATTTCACTGACTACACACCTTACTGTTTGGACAGGGTCTCTGTGGATAAGGCTTAGCAGTATATCCATCAAGACTTTCCTTTAGATTTAAGACTTTGTTCCTTAACAGGCAGTTTTAAGAAGAGACGAGACATATTCTTCTCTCTCTTCTTTCTTTTAGAATTGGAAGTAAATTTGAAACTGTGTCATAAACAATCAGAGAAAAAAATAAATTCATTGTGATACCAAAGGATTGAGAATACTGTTTTCATTCATTGTCTTTATATATCAATTTATAAATTATACTCACTGATATTACTAATTTGGAGCAGAACACCAAACCATTCCAAATCTGAACAAAAAAGTTTAAAAGAATGAAACTATACTCACCTTTATATGCTGACTCTTTAAATGAAATGTTGCCTTACTTATTTCAAAAATTATACTTTTTCAAAAGATAGAAATTGAAAACTTTCAATTTCTATCTATTGAAAAAGAATAATTTTGAAAATAAGTAACATAGTTTGATTTACAAAATTTGCCTAATTTGATTACATAATCTGAGCACTTTAAAAGTGTTCAGTTTATTGGATTTTTAACCCACCTAAATGATTAGTCTTTAACTTTGAACATAGAGTTTTTGCCTAATTAAAAACTATAACTGTACATTCCATCCATGATTTTTTTTCCTTTACTCTTTTACCAGTGAAGTCATGTGTAATTTTCTCAGTTGAAAAACTTGCTATATGTGCTCATAAAAGAACATATATAAGACAACTTTCACTGCCCTTGTAATATAATACAAATATGTTTTCCTCTATATAACAGTTGGCAATGTAGGGATTTATTAGTGTGAAATTAGCTACAGCATTCTAGAGGCATTTCCTAGCTCTTAAAAACACATATTGAAGTGTCATTAAAGGAATAAAAGTAATTAAATGTTAAATTTATTCATTTTAAGCCACTTGTCTTCATAGATTTATGTAGACTCATATATATTTCTTCTCAATTTTTGTCTTACTTTGAATTTTTTGTGTTCAGTATGACCTTTCATGATTATTCTTAGATAGATAAACACTTAACTAGATTATTTTCTAAACAAAAATCAACAAATCTGGTCGAATTTTATTACAAATAAGCTTGCCAAAAATTGACTTGTCACACTACCATGAAATTCCTATTCTTAAAATATTTGTTTTAGTGCATCATCAATATATTTCATACCAAAAGAGTGGTTCATCTTAATTATAATAAAATTATTTTAATAAGTATATGTAACAAGATAAACTGTTAGAAAGCTATTCATTTTGTATAAAATATACATATAAGAGTTAAGAATTTAAACTCTCAGAATTTCCTTTCTGTATTTGGAATTGATAGTTGGAAAGTTGTTATGGTATTTTCTGAAGAGTGCATGTTTGAGTTGTTTTTTTATAGAATGCTGTCTTAAATTTCACCAGATGTGAAATCATTTGACTCTGTAAACACAATTGTTTCTGAACTGCATAGGGTTTTTATTTCACTGTGAAGAAAAGCTTGTAAATGGATAATGTCTACAGGTTAAACTGGACACCTCAGAGAGGCCCTGAGCTCAAATGCCCTGAGATGATTTACAATCTGATGTAAATAGATTGGCTCAGATAGTGCTGCACTAATCAAATGCTTACCATCCCTCGTGCAGGAAATATCCTGGGGATGTAGGGAAATGACCTTTCCAAGCATTTCCTGCAGAATTTCTGATATTTCTCCTCCTCCCTGAGGAGGGGGAGGAGAGAAAGGAGAACTAAAGGTACAAAAATTGCTTTCCTCCGTTTTTGAAAGTCTTGCCTTCCTCCTCCCTACTCCCAACAGATTTGACTTTTTCTGAACTTTTCAAAAGCAACAAAAGAAATTATTAACTATCTTATTTGCCAATACTTTAAATTTAAAAAGTTAAGCTTTTTGTCCAGTTCTTACCTATGAATATGGAACTAGGCACTTGAATTTTATGGAGTGTCAGAAATAATTAAAAATGATATTTTAAATAAAATTTTTTTTCCCTAATTATATCATTAGGAAATGAGAATTAACTTCTATGATTCTAACTTATCCTTTCTGGGAACCTGTTCTAACCACATTCAACTTATCATGACAATAAAATAGAATCTAAGCTCAAGTTTTTAGACTTTTGGATATGGAGTTAGGAAGATCTGATCTTAAATCTGACCTCAGATACTTATAACCTGTATGACTCAGGCAGTTTCTTCATCTGTAAAAGGAGGATTATAATACCACCTCCTTCTTGAGATTTTTGTGAAAATCAAATGAGATAATACATGTAAAACACTTTTCAAACCATAATATATTATATTAATGCTATCCATAATTATTTATTAATTTAATGTTATCAATTAATGACAATACAATCCAAGAAAAAATACTCAAAAATTCTCAGTGGGCTGAAATTTGAGTTTCTTAATGTTGGGTTCTTTTTGTTTGATTGAATTTTTTTTTTTAAAACAGCTAATCCCTTTTCCTGATCCCTTTTCTACCTGATACAAAGTGGGGTAATATGAATAAGATGAACTTATGCAAAATAACCCAGAATAAATGAAGTCTCATTCGCTTATTTTAAACTTCACTAGTAAGAATTTTCATGTGATAAAGATGAAGCTTTTTTGAATCTCCACACCCTACAAATCAGCTTTCATTGTATCTTAGATGATGTTTATGAAATTAAGCATCTGCATTTCTTTTTCAATTGTTTCATTATGAATTGAATATCTGTGATGGCATACTTGTATGAAAATCTCATAAACTATTAATCTATATATTTCCCCAATTATTCATCAAGTACTTCTTATTTATAAATTCATTCATAAATTCATTTATAAATTTGCTATTTCTATGATTTAATAGAATATTTTTTCTTTGTCAGTTTTAACATAGATTATCTCATGCTATTATTTATAACTTTGTTTATGGGTTCAGACTGTTTAAAAACTAATGTCTGAAATTTATTAATAATGTCTTCTTTCCCTGAGATCACATCTATGCTATGCTGCTTCTCTAGAGTAGACAATGGGTGAGGAATTTGCTACAGAGAATAGGAATAACTAATATCCTTTATTTACTCCTCTTTCAAGATAATAACAAGTTGAATTCATCAAGCTCTAGAATATTACAGTATCTGCTCAGTCATATCCATGATTTGTAAATAAAAAGAAACTGATCTAAGAGACAATGTAGAAGAAATCAGATAAATGAAAGATATAAGGACAATAGACATATATGCAGGACAAGCACTGAAAGCTCTCAATGAGATGGGTCCAAATTAAATAAGAGGAAAAGAACAAAAGAACAAAACACTTAGATTATTGTTCAATGTTTTTAATGATTCTGAATTGATCCTGGTACAAACATCCATCATGTTAAAATCAATGTTAACCCTGTGATTCTGGATGATTATGAAAATGGAACACTGTAATATCCAAAGTATCCAAGTTGCTAGTGTCCCAAAGACCACTGGAGACAGTGTAAATAGCAACATTGTATGAAGATTCAAAGAGTGTAAAATATATCACTTAGGAAAGACATGGATGAATGAATGGATAAATGAAAAACATTTTAAGTCATTGTCTGATGCTAATCAGTACTTTGTGCTGGGGATACAAATATACAAAAAAGACATAGTCCCTGCCTCAAGGAAATTGTACATTTAAGGGAATGGTAGTCAGGGTAGAAAGTTTGAATCTGGAAAGTCATAAGAATTAATGTTTATGACAAGTTTTTTTTTTTCCAGAATTAATGGAATTACTATAAAGATCTAAATGGAACTATAGATTTGATTACTATAATACCCAAAGGGGACAGAATCATATGTATAGAAGCAGAAAGATGGCAAGATCCATCTGGATGGGAAACTGAAAAGCTATATCATGTATGAAAAAGAAGTATTTTCTGGTGATTAGGAGCATCCAGGTGAAGTTAATAGACCAAGGGATTCAGTAGAAACACAATCAGTTTCCAATCAACCAAGGTGGGCCCTAGGGCAGAGTTGAGGGAGGACAGGTAGGTACTCTTATCTATTTCTATGGATAATGATTGCACAGAATAAGAAGTAATGGATGATTTGTAATTGATTCCATTACAGAGAATATCCACATTCATAACATCATGGATCCTTTGAAGCAGAGGAAAAATGGATGATAAGAACGGTTCTTTTCCTAGAAACATCTTTTAGTAACCATAGAAATTCAAGTTTTAAAACATCCTCTTAGATGTAAATAAGTTGATCTTATTAACATGATCACAGAGAAACAAAAAGTATTCAATTACCATAATTACAATGCACAAGTGTGATGCAATGTAAGGCTTAAATATTGACAGTTAAGTTCCAAGTGAATTCAGTGGCATGTTTGAAACAATAGTGTTGTTTCAAAATTTGTTTATCTTCTCTCAAATGATAAATACTTAGAAATGAAAATTATTTACTGTCTCTTACCATTAACTTATTTGTACATTTACTTTGAACAGTGATGGAAATATAAGGATTTAAATTATATTATTAAATTATATTTCAATAAAGTTAAAGGAACATTCATTATTAGAGGACTTCCTTCAAATCTGTTCTCTTCCAAATTTTTTTTTGTATTCTGAGTTTTGAAAAATTAATTGTTTTGGTCAATCCATGCAAACATTCTTAATTTCTTAACTAAGGTTTTCAAAAGTAAAACTAGTTATCTATTATAATCAATAGCCATTCCTTCAGAATTGACAAATGTGTAGTTCTATGAAGCTAACTCATATGTCATTTAATCCATTCATGTGTTAAAAGCAAGAAAAGAAAAGGCAAATAGACAATTAACCAATATCTTATATTTTGGAGAGATTTCAGATTAATTTATAATGTTCTCTTTTCCATTATACTTAATGAAGTTTTATTCTTGCTCTAGAATTCAGCATGACCAAAATATAAATATAATTGCGACAGAATATAATACTTTCCAAAATTTCTTGGTTGTTCTCTAATGACTAAATTCCAAAACAGAATCAGACCTATATGTTTTGTTCATGACCAACATGTCACATTTTACTTTTACCTAACAGAGCATATTGAGTTACAGACAATATAAATGTGGAAATTCAAAGAAGGAAGTAAGTTTGTTTAAGCACATGAGAGCTTTAAGTAGATTAGATTAATCGATAATGTGTCTGCCATGTTTAGTTCCTGTACTAACATTCACTTCCTGGAATTTTCTCTGACCTCTTCATTTGACTGTGGACAAAAATAAACCTTGTGTTGTATACCTGTTCTCACTAGCCATTTTTTTTTAATCTCATTAATGGAGACCTAGAGAATGTAGTCTATACAAATAATAAAGCTAGTAGAATTCATATTTTCAAAGATGGTAACATTCTAGGCACCTCTACTAAGACATCATGTTTGTGTTTTGATTCTGTATTATTTATATCATAAAATCACAAAAATAATTCTGAAACTGGTTTTTCTAGGTCAACAGTATATATCCATAGGATTCTACATGTTTATCATTATCTTTCAATATGTAAAACAGTTATATGTAAAACAGATTTTAGTCACTGAAGTTGAAAGGAAACTTCCTGTTTCTGAGAAGTCTATTGTTCTGGATGCATTCACTCATTACTTGTAGATTACATTATTAACTGAATAATCTTCCACTGAAATTTATTCTTTAGCAAATCCACAAATACAACAAAGCAGTCATAAACAACATGAGGAGTTGACATAGTACCTACAGGTATTTACCTGTAGGCACAACAATGGAAATCATTGCAAATCAGGGATGTTCCTATCAACAAGAATCGGCCTGCAGGAAACTTGTAGGCACAGTATTATTTTGTGTCATGTTTCTGAAACTATTAATATATTTATATTTTTCATGATTTATATGTGAAATGATGCTTGATTTGCATTTTCCCAGCAGAAAACTTCTGATAACTTTCAATTTATATTGAAACTTCTTTCTGTTACAAAAGTATTGAATATTTCTTTGCCATATTTGAGATGGTGTTGAGTTGACTATCATTAAGAGAAATCATGGTTTTCCTCAAATCGATGGCCTCAATAGTATTACATGTTATCACCAAGATCAAAAATTAACTTCCCAGCATATTGTATTTACAACAAATAAGCTAACAGTGACAACCTATGAACATTTCTTTTTACATTCCTTTATTTTTCTGCAGTTTGTATTAATAGTCATGATTCTGTAGATAAAATTATTAATACAATGGACGTTTACTACAAAAGTTATATGATCCTTAATATATTTAAGTATTCTCATTAATTCATGGGAATAATACATATTTATTTATCATAATAGTTGTGTCATATCACATTGCATATTTATGCTAAAGCAAAACAGTGGAAGATGAATAAATTGTTATCATTCCAAGAAGCAATTGAGATATTTGTCATCATGTATTTCTTGTATATCTCTTGATTTCAGTAAAGTGTAATGCCTAGTTACAATAAGTTAATAGAAACTATGCAAACTTCTTGGTCACCCTGGAAGTAGTTGTAGAGAAGTAATTGGCTGTTATATTTATTTTACAAAAATTTATAGAGAATCTTATATATAAGTCACCATCCTTGCAATATTCAATTCTTTGATGATTCTGGGAACTCTTACTGTGGGAATATCTTTTAGTGGTATAAATCATCCACATTTTATTTTTTTATGATCCTTGTCTATCTCATGCAAACATATAGAGAAAATATTTATTTACAAAGTTATAATTATAAACCAGAGCTAAAAATCAACTGTTGTTTCTTCAAGGTTAGGAATAAACTCTGCCAAAAGAGTGAAAGCTTTGGGCAGTTCCTACCAAGAAAAAAAAAATTTCAAATATAACCTCAACCATGAATTGCATATCCATTATACAATATCAATTTAGTTTAGTTCAAAGCAGTTTATCAACAAGTTACTTGAGGTTGATGGATTTATGTACTATAGAGGTCCATAACACTATTAACTAATGCATGTTGCAATTTTTGTTCAATCATTCAGTTGTGTCCAACTCTTCATTGCTACATGGACCATAATATGCAAGGCTCTTCTATTCTCCACTATCTTTTGAAATTTGTCTAAATTCATATTAGTTGTTTCCATGATACTATCTAACCATCTCATCTTCTGCCATCCCCTTTTCCTTTTGCCTTCAATCTTTCCCAGTATCAGGATCTTTTCCTAAGAGTCTCATGTTCTCATTATATGTCCAAAGTGTTTCAGCTTCACCATCAGTATTTGACTTTCCAGTGAAAAGCATGAACTGATTTCTTTATGTTTTAATTAATATGATCTCCCTGATAACCAAGAGACTCTCAGAAGTCTTCTCCAGCACCACAATTTGAAAGGGTTGATCTTGCAATGTTTAGCTTTTCTTACAGTCCAACTCTCACAATTATACATTGCCAAAAGGAAAAAAAAAAGTTGTCACTATACACACCTTTGTTAGCAAGATGATGTCTCTGATTTTTAATACACTGTGCATGTTTACCACATTTTTCCTTTCAAGTAGTGCTGACTAGATATGCATAGATTCTTTTCAAAGAACAAGCGTCTTTTAATTTCATGACTGTAGTTGCCATCTACAATGATGCTGGAGTCCAATAATTTAAATCCGACATTTCTTCCATTTCATCTCCCTCTATTTGCCAAAAAGTAATGCGCCCAGTTGCCAAGATCTTAATATTTTGTTGGTTTGGGAGGGTTGTTTGTTTTCTTTTTTGTTAAGCTTCAAATAAGCTCATAAAAGTCAAAGTCAAGAGACTCCTTGGGAACTCCTGACTGTGAGAATATCTTCTTAATTCTTCTTCACTGCCATCAGTGTTATCTGTATGTTTGAGATTATTATTTCTCCTGGCAACTTGAATTCCAGCCCTTGATTCATCTTACCTGGGATTTCACATGATGTATTCTGCATATAAATTAACAAATAAAGTGACAATGTACAACCTTATCATATTCTTTTTCCAATCTTAAACCAACCAATTGTTATATGATTAGTTCTAAATCTTGTGTCATGGCTGGCATACAAAGACAAATAAGATGCTGTGTACACTCATCTCTTGCTACCACTTAATCTCTTCTGCTTCTGCTTCTATTAAATCCCTACCATTTTATCATGGCCATTTTTGCATGAAACTTTCCCTTGATATCTCTAATTCTCTTTAAAGTATCTTTGTCTTTTTTATTCTGTTTTTCTATTTCTTTACATTGCTCATTTAAGAAAATCTTATCTCTCCTTAACTCTTCTCTAGAATTCTGTATTTAGTTTGGTATATCTTCTTTTTTTTTTCCTTTACCATATGATCATTTCTTGTACTTCTTCAGTTTTTGAATTTAATATTTAATTAATTGAATGCTTAAAGGGATTCTACTCTATTTTGATGCAAGCAAAATCACAGAATCATATAGTCAAAAAAGGATGAAATAAGAACTGAAGAGGAGGATAGAAAATTGAAGATACATTTAAAATAGGGACAAGATCACCTGTTGTTTCTGATTATGGAGTTATTAAGAATTATAAACAATAGAAAAATATTATATATATGCCAAAAGAGAAGTATTATAAGCATCATTACGTCACAAAACAATGAAAAACTATAACATAGGAAAACTGTGCAGAAAGTCAGATTTTCCTTATGAGAATTTATACTTGAAACTGAAAATAAGTCCTGAGAATGTAAATGGAAAACAAGAAATGGTCCTTGATTTTAAGGTATTTATACTTCAAAAAGATATTCAGAGATTTTTTTATTGCAGTGGAACTATGGTCCGTACTGAGTATTAAAAAAGACTCAAATTGGAAATATGACAATCATATTCATTACAGATTATTGAATTGGCATTTTATTTAAACTTTAAAATATGAAAGTAAATAGAATTCTTCTAGCAAAGCACTTAAGTTTACTGTAGAAGCAAAAATCCAGTATTCTGGCTCTTGGGGAAAATATGGGGTTTAGTATGGAGATGAGAACGACAGAAAGAAATAGAGAGACGGATACAGACACTGAGTCTACTGCTGGATGGGGAATGCTAGAAGAGAGAAGACTAGACTGCGGAAGAACTCATGTGGGATATGGAAAAGCCTCAGGATCCCACCTCTCATGCACCTTCTTTTACTTTCATTGTATCATAAGTTACACTTATAGTATAAAATACTCCAAAATTTCCAAAAATTTAATAATTTAAATAATAGGCTAGTATTTTTAAAATAAAAGAGCAGCCTTTTATCATTCTGATACTTGTTTAAAATATATATGTAATTCATTACTATAACACCAAATTTTCATTACTGCAATCTTATAAGCAAAAAGAGATTCACCTAATAATTTTCTAAATTAATATATTTTTAAATTTAAGAAGTTTTAATGCTGGTGGATTTTTTAATGTGATTCATGTACATTTATAATATAAAATTAAAATATAATTTTAACATGGATTATTACATGACTTTTGATATTCAGGTATATTAGGGGAAATTATTATATCAAAGTACAACTACATATTCCAAAAAAGGTCTCCTAGAAGACAACCATTGTTCATCTTCTCTCATAGCAGCATTGTAAAAGGGTTACCCTTTGTTTCAATAAAAGAAATGTGTCAGGAAATTTAGAATCAATTCTTTTTACTGCTTAGGAAAATGGTGTCTTGTTTACAAGAAACCTTCATTTTTCATCTTGCTTTTCTCAGGAGGGTTAACATAAATCAAAACAATTCAAATGTTTTTCATTTCTATGTGAGATCAGCAGCTGTTCCCCAGAATTACAGTTGCTACACAAAAGAAAGGCTTTGTGAGTCATAAGTGTGATAGACGATGAAGCCATATCTCATTTCATACCATGATATTTACTATGCATATGCACATTAGAGATCATAATAACAAAAGAAGTATGCTACCTTAAACTTCCAACTTTGGGAAAGTCAAACAGTTATGTAATTGTCCTTTTGATCTGTGAATCATGGAGGTGGAGGAAGGCAAGCAATTAATGACAAGTCATTTGATGTACTTCTTAATGGGTTATTATAACAAATGATCCATTGAGAAGAAATAGGCTAAATTAGTGACTGATTAAAAGGAAATGGATTTTAAGTGAATATTTCCAACAGTTTATCACTGATGTTTATACTTTATCCAGTTATTTTATATACATATGGTAAAACCATCTGCTCAGCTACTTAGTAGAAGGAAAGGGGAAAATCAGTATTTGTGCTTATCAGCTACATCTTTAACTTTGTTTAAGAATAAAAAAGCAAATCTAAAATTATAAATGTAAACTAATAGAAATCAGTGCTTGAAAGTTGTGACATAAAAAATTTAACTCCCTTCAATGCCTATATTATCTTTCATACATAAAACATTTTCATTTTCTTTGTCAAAATTGTGTAGTTTAAAAACTTAATGTTCCTTAAAAGACAGTTGAACTCTGATTGATTGTAAGGCCCAGTTTTGGTCTTAGAAAACAACTGATGAAAAACACATCTCTCATCTCAGTATAGAAGTGGATGACTACCAAGATGGAACGGGGTATATACTGCTGTATGGGCAGATTTTACATAGCTTAATCTTGATTACAAGAGAAGGTTCAGTGTTGAGGAAGGAAAGAATATCAAGCAATGGATGTGATATAAAAACAAAAGCATCAACAAAAAGTTTTCTTTTTAGTAGTGACATGGTGTGGGGGGGACAGAAAAATATATAATGTTTCAGATCCTTAAACAAACTCTGAAGTTCTTGGAGAAAGGGACAACTTAAGCCAGAGCTTGATTGTATGATGGCTTTTGTCTCTATTCTCTTCAAAATATGGGAATTATCATCCATTGAAATTACTCCAATCGCCCTATCCCATCAAGAGCAGATTTGTTAATGTTCTCTCCTCAAAGAAATAGATCAACAACATCTATTTCTGTCAGATCCTACATCAGTAAGAACTCCCCTCCTAACCAAAAAAAAGTAAACTCCTTTGTAGCCATTTAGACACTATATATCTTTTCCTTCTCCTCCCTTTTTTCCCTTTTCTCCCTTTCCTTCATTTCTCTTTTCTCTCTTCTCTCTCCTTTCTGTCTCTCTTGTCTCTCTATATCTGTTCATCCCTCTGTCTTTGTACCTGTCTTTGCCTCTGTCTCTGTATCTGTCTCCATCTCTGTCTCTCTCTTTCTCTTTGTCTCTGTTTTCTTCTATTTCTGTATCTTTATGTCTCCACCTGTCTATGTCTATCTTTGTGTGTGTGTATAAAATGTTTCTATCTCTCTCCTTTTTGTCCACTCTTTACTCTAACCCTGTGGGGCTCTAACTTGAGGAGGCCAGTTAAATCACACCATGTTTCTTCTTGATAGACTTTTGTTTAAAAAAAAAAAACAACAGAATAAGAAAAAAATAAAAACAGAAGAGGAATACAAAACAAAACAAAACATTGTCATCTGCCCAGCAGAACATCAGGGAGGATTCAAAATATATAACAATAAATTACCAATTCAAGAAAGTACATATATATATATATATACATATATATATATATATATATATATGTATATATATATATATACATACATACCTCTAAGCAGGGTATAGTTAAGAAAGGATATATTTATGTATACATAGTTAATATGTATATATATACACACTTTGCCCCTCCCCCCCACAAAAGCATACTCATATATCTTTCCTATTCCTGCTTGACTCTGCCTTGCTATTACTTAACCACCACCACCCCTTACATTCATGGGTCCCTGCCTTGTCTTTTCCCTCACCCTTTGCTTCTCCTTCCACTTATTCCTCCCTTCCTTATTTCTTTACAGATTTTTGAGGATGCTATGCCTTTTATGATATATTTTTTTCTTGTTTTTTGCAAAATGTTCTCTTTGTTTTAGGAGGTTTGAAATTTGACAATAATATTCTCATGTGTTTTCCACAAAGGATCTCGCTGAAGTAGTAATCAGTGGATTTTTTTTTTCTATTTCTGCTTTTACCTCATGTTCTATCACTTCAGGACAATTTTTTTGGATTATTTCTTGCATTATTGTGTCAAGGTTTTTTTGGTTATAATTTTCAAGCAGTCCAATTATTATATTTTCTTTTTTTGATCTATTTTCCAGATCTGTTGGTTTTCTTATAAGATGTTTTACATTCTGTTCTATTTTTTTTTTCATTTTTTAGAATCTGTTTGTTATTTCTTGGTCTCTCATAACTTCACTGGGTTCCCCACTGCTCAATTCTAATTTTCAAAGATTTATTTTCATCTTTGAGACTGTGTGTCTTCTTTTCTAGATGGTTAACTTTTTTTCATAATCTTTTTGTTTTTCTTAGATGGCTTGTTTTGTTTTTGTTTAATTTTCCCTCAGTGTCTCTCATTTGATTTTTTGAAATTATTTTTTGAGTTCTATAAATTCTCTCTGGGCAGGGAGTCATTTCATGTTACTCTTTGGAGCAGAAGCTTTTTTTTTTTTTTTTTTTTTTTTTTTTACTT
Source organism: Antechinus flavipes (assembly GCF_016432865.1). Taxonomy (NCBI): domain Eukaryota; kingdom Metazoa; phylum Chordata; class Mammalia; order Dasyuromorphia; family Dasyuridae; genus Antechinus; species Antechinus flavipes. Next base: position 186,355,951 of record NC_067400.1, on the reverse strand, counting down.
CAATGTCCTCCTCTGAAAATAAAGCCTGGTCTTTCCTGTTTCCATAGTAAGTTTCTGTGGTGGGGTTCTTTCTTCTTTGCCAATTCATTTTTTTTAATAAGAGGTATTAATACAAGCACCTCTAATCATGGGGTGGGAGTATGATGCTCTGCCTTCAGCTCTCCTGTTGGACCTGGAATACCAAATCAAGAGTGCCACCCTTCAGCAAGTGCCTGCAACCAGCAGGGTTCATGCTCCACTGCCTCTATATTCACTAGATGTGCTGGTTCCTTCTCATCTAAGGCCCTCATCTCTGCAGACCAATTGGGCATAGCATTCCTAATCAACTGAGTTTCACTCTATCTTCCTGGACTCAGACCTTTGACTCCTCAAGCTATAGGGGAGATGAAAGTTTCTGTGGTTCCTGCTGAGACTCCAGTCAAACCAGGCATTTCTAGAGAGCTAGACCAAAGGTATTTGCACTTCACATGGGTTAACTCAAACCAGGGTCTTCCTTCAGATTTTCTTAGGTAGCACTTGAAGGATCCCTGTTCTGTCCCAAGTCTTCTTGACTTTTCACCTATGTTCATCCTGAAACACAGATTTGTTCCCTGTTGAAATTTACCAACCTACTCTACTATCTTCCCAGAATCCTCTCCCTGATAGACTTATGTTTAATGTACCTTGCTTGCAGAAGACTAAGGTATATATCAATATCAACTAATGCACTAGTTCAATTTGACCTTGATTCTATTTTAAATTAATTCAAGCACAAGATCATCCCTCTCTATTCTTTTATTCACATTAAGAAATTTACACTAATCAAATTCAACCGACATTTTTATATCCTTCAAGTAAATTTCCATGAGATGTTTTCTCAAAGAATGACGTATTAAACATTAAAATTCTCAAGGAGAAAGATGAGAATGTGTATGCTATGACACTAGTTGACATTTTGAAATAAAAGCTTAACAGGAAAAACATATTTAGAGAATTTCATATCTACACAATGCCAGTCAATATATAATTTTGGTGTGATAAAATATAAAACAAATCAAGAATATATTCAAACAAAAATCCATATGATATTAATAAAACAGGGTTCATCATCCCAGGTAGCTAATGCAAAGATTAACAATTTTTTAACAAAAAGGAAGAAAAGAATTGATGCTTTTAGAGCATATGACACTCAAATGTTCAAATGGATATAGTATAATCCCTTCAGAGTTCCTTCCAAGTATGTTGATATCAATCCATGCTTTCCTGTTCATCTCCTATACAAATATGCTAGAGAACTTGCTTGGTTTTACCCAACATTCAGAGGATAACAGTAGGGTACTTTTGTTAGCATTCTTCCCATTCTTGCCATATTATAGTTTATCTTCTCTTCTTTTATATACTTCCTATATGGTATCTTTGCTATCCTATATGCTCTCCTAAAAATCTTATTCTCCTTGGGAGTTCTTTATTATTTACAGAGCATGGGCCTGCTCACATCTAGTATTCACCTCTTTTTTTGTCTTCTGTGTGATTGTCTTTTTTAGTTCTTTGGATACAATGGTTTATCATATCTTACTGCCAAAAGTTAAGTATTGAAAAGATGCAAAACAAAGGGTCAGTAAAAAAGCTTTGCGGTATCTCAAAAACAATCCATTCCTCACTCCTTTTCAATGCTAAGCAGATTCATCTTCTCTCTGTACTATCTTTCCCAGCTATATATCCTATTAGAGAAGATAAGAGTATATATGATAAAGAGGTTGATATTTTGCTGAAATATTTTCTTGGATCAAACCTACTTCACAGAAATATGATAAGGACTAACAAGTATGACACTGACTTTGTAAAATGTAACAGAGTATTAGTTTCATATGGAGCATATAAAACAGCTTAGAGTACAAGATTCTACAAATATAGAATCAAAATACAATTAAATTGCACTGCCAATTGACTGAGTTTTGTAGATTTGCTTTTGGAAACAAGAGGTTTTCAGATAGTGATTCAGAATCAAGTCATTACCACTACAAATTTATAGGAAGTTAATACTTAAGCAACTCAAATTCACTGATTATTCAATGGAGTAATAGAAACAATACAAATTTTCATGGCAAGTTACAAAAATGTATCACTTACCACGTATATAGAAAGACAACATCCCCTTTTTAAAGTATCAGATAGCAACTCCCTAAATTGTAAAGTCCCTCCCCAAAAAATTCCTTAAAAATTCAGCAAACAAACTATTTGGACTGGTGTAGCATCAGAAATAGAACTGTTACCTACAACAACCAACTATATCACTGATCCTATAAAAACTTGAAAACAACATTTTTAATAGATACAATTATTCCAAATACTTATAATCTCCAAATTGTACAAAACAATAACTTTTCAAAATATGTCTCTTGAAACAGAAATTAAAAATCATATGATAAAGATCCAGTTGTATGCCATCCAAATCATACTGTCTGCTACTAGAGTTGTCTAGAAAATGCTTTTGTTGTCTCTTCAGAAGATGAATTTGCATCTTAATATTGTTGTTCAGTTACAAAAAGTATTTTGTCCACCAAAATCTTAAAGACTGCAGAACAACATGTAAATGAATAATATTGTTATAATTACCAATTTTGGCACCATTTGTAGATGAACCCCTATAAAAAATGAGAATAAAGAGGTATTGTAATATGCAAAGGCCTTTATATACATGACCTCATTTGAACTCCACAGCAAATCTATGAGGTAATTATCATCATTATTATTATAAAACCCATTTTACAGATTAGAAAACTGATGTTTAGACAGATTGAATATTTACCCTACATGTTCCTGACTTTAAATCAAAAACTTTATTCACTAAAACTCACAGTCTCTCTTGTATGCCCTTATTAATGTAGGTACTATTTGTTATTTTGTTTTGCTTTTGTTTGTCGTTTTTTGGGGAGGTTGGGGGACTTTTTTGCCACTGGAACTTAAAACAATGTCTTTTTCATAGCAAGCACTTAGCAAATCTTTGTTGAATTAACTCAAAAGAGTCAAACCAGTTTAACCAATTTTTCTTCCTTTTCTCTAAGTTTCCATAGCTGCAATCTCATTGGTTCATTCCAATACCTTTATAGATGGAGCAACAAACTCCCAAGTAAAATTTCTTTTGAAATTAGGCTCATATTCCATGCTGTAGTTCTATGAACTTTCTAATTTAGGCTTTACAATCTAATTTGTTTACTATATTCTATTAGTCAAAATCCAAAGAAACAATTTTAAATCAATTGCTCTTGATATACTATTCTACTCACCTATAAAATCTTTCATCTATCCATGAAGACATTTTTACTGGTCTCCTAAAAATGTTTTGGATAAAAAGCTTTAACTTGGGGACACTATACAAACAAATCTCATATTTTCTCTATGACATATCACATACCTCAACATAAAATTCTGAGACTCTAAAATTTCAATATATTTTTCTAATAATTGATATTTTAACTAGCATTTTAAAAAATAATTATCATTGTAAAGAGGGCCAAAACTCACATGCAAACTAAATTACCTTTCAGCTAATATCACCACTACCCCATGTTTAGAACAAGGATATTTTACAGAGAAAGCAATTTAACTTCAGGAAAAAATGTGACTGTTGGTTATTACAACCTAAAAGAAAAAAAAAATCTGACACTAGACATATAAACTTAAAATTTAACACAACCTCAGATTTCTGTCCACCCAAAAACGTTTCTGTCCATTATAAAATTATAATTTCTGTCCATTATAAAAGCAAAAACATGTTTCTGTCCATTATAAAATTTAGATTCTACTAGGAGAATTGAGAGGAAAAAGAGAGAATGGATAAATCAAGAACTTCAACTGTTAAGCATTATTTCTTCTTGTAGCATACCACCTAGAGCATTTCTAAGCTTATACAGTTTTGGAATGAAAGAGATACAATTGTGTGTCTAAATGCTCTATATGAAATATACTGAAGGGGAAAAAATTAGCACATCTAGAAGAGAAACCTGGAGAAAAATCCTTGGTTAGTAAATATTTAGCATTCTCTAGGTTACTGTCCTCAATTGAAATCTATACTACAGCATGCTTACTTTTTAATTAAACTTCACCTAAAGTTGTTTTTTTGTTTATTTGTTTGTTTTTTTAACAACTTTTCATTGATAGAACTCATGCCAGGGTAATTTTTTACAACATTATCCCTTGCATTCACTTCTGTTCCGATTTTTCCCCTCCCTCCCTCCACCCCCTCCCCCAGATGGCAAGCAATCCTTTACATGTTGAATAGGTTACAATATATCCTGGATACAATATACGTGGGCAGAACCGAACAGTTTTCTTGTTGCACAGGGAGAATTGAATTCAGAAGGTATAAATAATCCGGGAAGAAAAACTAAAATGCAAGCAGTTTATATTCATCTCCCAGTGTTCTTTCTTTGGGTGTAGCTGCTTCTGCCCATCTTTGATCAATTGAAACTGAATTAGCTCTCTTTATCGAAGAGATCCACTTCCATCAGAATACATCCTCAAACAGTATCATTGTTGAGGTATATAATGATCTCCTGGTTCGGCTCATTTCACTTAGCATCAGTTCATGTAAGTCTCACCAGTCCTCTCTGTATTCATCCTGCTGGTCATTTCTTACAGAACAATAATATTCCAAAACATTCATATACCACAATTTACTCAACCATTCTCCAATTGATGGGCATCCATTCATTTTCCAGCGTCTAGCCACTACAAACAGGGCTGCCACAAACATTTTGGCACATACAGGTCCCTTTCCCTTCTTTAGTATCTTTTGGGGGTTAAAGTTATTTTTACTATTTTTCTTTCTAAGACTCATTTACAACCCAATAAATAAACATAAACAACATACAGATTTCCAGAGGAATGTGCACTAAAATAGTTTCATCTTCTTTCCCCAAGTAAAATTAGAAATGAGATTCTATCACCAAATACTGCTGTTTTTCACTCCATATATTTAGGGAAAGAACATAAATATCATCTCTTTTTTATGTCATAAAAAGTCACAAAAAATTTCAGAGAATATCTATTTACAAAATTTTTCTTTTTTAAAATAGGGACCAAATTATGACATTGTTCATTATTCATTTTTCTGTACCATACATAGTATACAGTTTATATGTTGCAAATAATGAATGTGTCATTATATCAATGAGGCAAAGTGATGTAGCTTATTATTGCCTCATTAATTCTAAAACTTTTTTTTGTAAATGGGAAAATTACTTTTTTGAATTGTAATTGTGTTCATAATGATCCAGAGAATTTGGGAGCATGTATATTAATTGGTTAAGTTGTAAAATCTCTTACAAAATTACAAATTTAGTATCTACATATCCATTAAAGTTGCTATGCACTAGTAGTGCAGTAGATAGAACTCCAGGCCTAGCATAAGGAAGACCTAAGTTTAAATCCAATTTCAGACACTTACTATATCTGTTTGATCCTGTGCAAGTCATTTATCCCCATTTACCTCAGTTTTCTCATCTATAACATGAGCTGAGTAAGAAAATGGTGAGCATCTTTGCCAAGAAAAACTCAAATGGGATCACAAATAGTCAAACACAACTGAAAAACAACTAAAAATCAGTTATCTATTAAAAATCATGTTAAGAAAACATTCTATTTTAAATTTCTACTTATTCTAATTTAATTTGCTAAAATATTTATCTATGGATATAAATAAATATGAATGCTTATTTTAAAAAAATTATATAAGCATATATTAGTACATCTATATGTAGATTATTTTCACCAGAGCTTAAAAATAGGGTTAAATTGCATTTTATTAATGCACTACCAATTTATTTTTTTTAATATTTTATTTTATTTTATAACAATTTTATATTGACAGAATCCATGCCAGGGTGATTTTTTTACAACATTATCCCTTGCACTCGCTTCTGTTCTGATTTTTCCCCTCCCTCCCTGCACCCCCTCCCCTAGATGCACTACTAATTTAAACAAAAGTAAACTTTTTTTGAAAGATTTCTTTGGATTTTAAATAATACCATCCTATTATTCAAGTAAGAAAAACAATTATGAAATCACCTCATAATTGGCATCTAAAATCTTCAAATCAAATCAAGATTGATATGGGGAAAATGTAAAGATGTAAAAGGATAATAACAGGTGACAAGAAATAAAATACTCAATTATCTCTAATAGTAATACATAGTAGAGCAGAAGATTAAAGAGCATTCTTACTGGGCAGCTGTAAAGTTTTAAAGAAAGTCAGTTTAATAACAGATTCTGAATGAAAGGAAAAATTGATTGCTCAATAGTATCTCTACATCTGATCTCCTTGTTTCCAAACACTTTAGGTTTTAAAATGAGTTTATTATAATACAAAAAATATAAATTTTTATTTCAAGTGATGAACAATACTTAAACACTCAAACACACATATTTACCCCTATATAATCACAAGGTTGAAAAAGTCAGATGTAAGAATGCCAAAATCCTAAATACAAAACTGACATTGTTCAACAATGCCGTTGTTCCATTGCAATTGGGATTTAAAGTTGCATTTCTCCTGTAATCAATAACAGAGTTTAAAATATCATTGGAGAGCAGGAAGAAATCAAAAGTGAGGTCACTAGAACAAATTTCCTTATTTTTAAATGTAGGACAAAAATAATAAGCTACAAGCACCTTGGAAATACACTTTTGAGGCTTTAAGCAGTTACACTAGGGAAAGGATTTTTTTTTCCTTTTGTGATTAAAACAAATAAGTAAGAGGTTACACATGAGTAAGAGGTTACAAGAAATGAATGATTGCCATGAAAAATCCTAAGGAATCTTACTAATAATACAGTTGAGAGTAAACATAACAAACACAAATTTAATATCTTGTTTAGAGGTGTATTATCTTGTTTCACCTTTAATGATCCAACATTGACAATTTCAATAGAACAACTTATTGGACAAGTAATTGTTCAAGTGTAGTGTGATATAAAAACTATGCTTAAATTATATTCTAAATTAACAAAATCAACAAAAAGAGATGCTGATAAAAATCAAACATTTGGATGGGTTTCATTGACTTTTTTTTTTCTTTTATGATTATTTTTTCTATCAAAAAAAGAGTCCAGGACATGAGGTACAAAAATGATAAGAAGAGAGTAATAAATTAATAAGTTGTAAAGAGGAAAGGCCAGAAAATGTCAAAAGAAGGTAATGCATCTGGGTCAAAGCTACTGTAGTGTAGCTAGAAACACCTGAAGTAACTTTGGTCATATGGTCATGGTGGTGGCAATATCCTGGTAACATTGAATGACTCAAGGAAAGGAGGGAGACTGGGAAATGATATGAGCATCACATGTAATCCATGAATACTTTTTGAGGACATTTTAAAATGCATTATAGATTGAGTATGCATGTAAGCGTTGTGTTTACATAGCATTCATTCATCTTTTTACTATCACAGCTTTCAAGATCATTATAAATGCAATAATAAATACTAAGCAAAGAAGACTTATGGAGTGTGCATATGCTTGAGAAGTTTAGGGACTTTCCAATCTATGCTGTCTTTGTCTGTGATTGAGCTGGTTACCTAGGCAATAGCCAAAGCATGGAGATTGATTGGTTATGCTGTCAGATTGAATATCAGCATTTTAGAGAAGGTAAAGATGATAAGTCTTCAATTGTATGATATATATGAAATAAATGCTTGCCAATCCAATAGTTTTTATATGTACAATTGCATTGCATAAATTGAATCAAACCTTTTACTTAGCCTCTTTATCAGACTGAGGAATTTAGTGTTACCTAAGAATTATGTAGTCAACCAAACTTACTGATAGTAAAGGATGACTCATTCTATTCATGTAGTTCCTTTAAAAAGATATTCAGTGTGATATAATTGGGAAATGTTATTGTCTGACAAGCTCAAGAATGATAAACACATTTTCAGGATTATCACTGTGATTTTAATTTATGTTTTAATGATGGAATATTTATATTAATTATTGTTTTATTATGATGATTATTAAAATAAACAGTTTAAATGTATTATAATGATGAAATTTTCATATTTGTTTATCTAGATTTTTCTACTGTTGAATCAGTGTTTATCAAGCAACGATATTTTAAAAAGTTCCCAGGATGTGTAACCTCTTCTTATTTCCTTTCCACCCATTTCTCCTCTTTAGGTTACATTTTTTCATGTTCTAATACAAAGTTTAAATCTATTTCACCTCCCATATCCCCACCCTATTAGTTTCTTAACAGTTTCAAAACAGATTAACTAAAGTCTTAACTGTATCTGAATGATTAATCTGGGTGTGCTCAGTGTACCAGAAGGATTTTTACCTACAAGTAAAAGCAAATTGCTAGTACCCCGAGTCTGACCTGGATTTTCTTTTTTGTGTGGCTTTAACCCAGTAAATTTCTTAATGACTTTGAGACAAGTTCAATATGATTATAATTTGTAATGACAGCTCCTCCTAAGCATTGAAGTTTTAGAACCTTAGCTTTGGAAGAAAGCTTAGAGACCATATTTGTAGGATTATAGGTTTTAAATTGAAAGTGACCTTAGAAACTCACTTTTTCATTTTATATATGAAGAAACTGAGACAAAAAGTCAGTACTTACAAACAATTAGTCATCCAAGTAGTAATTGGTAAAGTTCATAGGAAGCTAGGTCTTAGAGAACTGGGACTAGAAATTATGAAATACAGGCTAAATAGTAGATGTATAGTTATTATGTAGATGAGTAAACAGCTTCAGAAAGGTTAAATAATTTGTTCAAAATCACTGAGCTTGCAAATGTCAGAGGTAAGTCTAATCTAGAGCACTAATGCTGAATTCAGAATTATTTCCTAGTATTACCTCTTCGATGGACATATATATTAATATCCATATGACCAAAAGGTCCTGCAGAGATGAGGCAAGTTTTTTGTTTTATTTTGTTTTTTAATGTCAGCATTTTCTCCAAACACATTCATATTCTGATTTGATGTTGCTTGTGAAGTAATGTTGAGGATGGTTGTCAAATAATTCTATGTAGCTGACTTCATATCAAAAATCACAAATTAAGTTTAATCTTTTTTTTTTCTTTTTTTTTGGTTCACCTATTTTCCATCTTTCTTAAGTGATGTATTCATGAACTGAACTTTAGATTCTGAACATACTGAAAAGAAACCATTTCAAAAACAAGGTGTATATATATATATATATATATATATATATATTATATATATATATATATATATATATATATATATGCATGTGTGTATGTATGTATCTATTTATCTTAAGCAACCTTTGTAATTTATTCACGCTTAATTGTATCCCCACTGGAAAAATAAATCTTGCAGGTGTTAGGTTATTGAGAATCATGGAGTTATAAAGGCCTTTTCAAAATATTAGCTAATTTCCTGTGTTCTCTACCTTAGAATAAATTTCACAAAAGTTCTACAGAGTAAAGGAGAAATTCAGGGCTCTCATAAGTTTTCTTGGTTCTATTTCCTGTTCTATTACTGCCTTCTGCAGTCCCAAGATCAAGATTTCTTTCATGCCTCTGGGAACTAGGCAGAACATGACCATAACTGGTCAGATAACATTCTTTGCATAGCTAATTTTAGACACCAACTAGATGAATAAAATGAGAAGCTAGGATCATAGGCTTAAGAGGCCATCCAAATGTGAAGTGACTGTATAACCTTTCTAGTAATGCTTTGGTAAATTATAATTGCATACAGGTGCAGGCAATAATTTAAAGATAGTGTTGCAGAGGTTGGTTTGTTTTCCATAATTTCATATTATCTATAATCCTTTTAAATGTTGATTTCAATAACTCTTATTCCTACTTGTTACTACAGCTAAAATATTCTCTGAATAGCTTCCTCTATATATTTAAGTGCTTTTGAATAAGTGTTTCAAAAACATATTGATTCTTTTTAATTAGCATGATTGCTAAAATACTATTTGTAATAAGTCCAGTTAATCAAAAGTGTGAGCTATCATTAGCAAAATGCACTGCACTTACAAAAATTGTTGCTTAGACTTATAGACTCTTAAAACAATTGGAAATAATTGTCTATATGACAGAGGTGTGAAACTGTGTTCCCTTTTGATCTGTAAAATTAACACTCTGAAATTCTGTCCCCTTTGATTCCTGACTCCCACCCCTGATTCCAGAGTGTCTAGGAGAGCATATCCTCCTGGCTGGGTCTTTTCTAAGGCAAATTACCCCATTGATGCAGACTCTTTTCAGGAAATTCTAAATTCCAGAAGCCTTCAAAAAGTGATTTCCATTCAATTGGAGATGGAGGCCTAGGAACTTTGGCTTTCTTTTCAACCTAAAACCTGAGTCTCAGATTTTCTATAAAGGATATTTCTGAATTCACTTCTTTGCAAAATGTCCAAAGTAACAAGCTTTGCCTCTTTGGCGTAGCTGCCAGGACTCCTGCCTACTGAGAAAACATTCTCTTCTCAGTACCAGCCTCTATTTCCCTAATAGGACTTTGACACTGAAGCAGTCAGTTTTTCTAGCAAAGCTAACCTCTCATCCAACAATAAACTTCCATTTTTTCCACCTAAAACTCTTTGGGTTTATGAATTATTTCACAAAGGACTTGTGCTGACCAAAAGGGGATTCCCACAACTCTCTGACTGCCTCTAGAACCCCATCATATAAATCACAATAAAAGTGATGTGTTATTGTAAGTCTATGTTATTTTGTTAGTTGAATCTTCAGTGGATGCATATAATGTCAGCTGATTTTTTTGCCAATTAATAAACAGGTTCCTGACATAGGTGTTAAAACAAAGACAAAATAAGAATCCCTATCCTTATGGAGTTTATTTTTCTATGAGAATATAAAATACTAATAAAGTAAATAAAATGTCATTAGGCATTCAATAATAGGTGTTGGGAGGGAGCATAGATTAATCAATAGACATTTTTAAGCATCTACCATGTGGCAAGCAACTTGGGGGAAACTGGGGAAAACAAATAACAGAAATGAGACAATCATTCTCCTTCCACTAAGAGGACACCATATTGTGAGAATTAGAAATGATCTTCAGAAGATCAGTATCTATTTTATCATATATTATATTATTATTATAATTATATATAATTAACATAATAATTATATATATAATATATTATCACATATTATACTATTATATAAGTATACTTTTGAAAGGATTTATGGTTTCTAAGAAGCAAACTTAAGAGTTAAGGAGAGAGATAGCTTAAAGTGAACTGTGAGGGTAGTTAAAAGTGCTTTTAAGATAGGGTCTGAGCTGCCTACCTTTTGTATTCCAAAATCAGACCCCCAACCTTAAGTAAACAATTAATAGCTCACTGATTTTTAGTAACATTGTTGTATATTATGTGTTTAGCTGACTAGCAAATATCAGTTACTCTCATTTGCCCCTATTTTTCATTATTTATACCATAAAGTCCGCCTTATGATTTAATTTTCTCCCTAGCTATTCCTTCAGTCCTTCCTCCACCCCAAACCTGCCCCCCAAAGTGGCTTTCTTTCTAAATCAGGATAGGAGGGACTGATGAATAATCATCCTAATTCTGGATCAACCAATCACTATGCCAACCACTGCTGCTGACTCATTTATCCAGGATGGTAAAAGTATTTTCTCTATCCTAGGAACTGTTTAAATGAATTTATGACTTTTATTTCTAAGCTCTTCACCAGAGATCACATTCACTGCCTGACCAGGAATTTAAAATCTTTCTCTTCTCACCAGAGCACTCACAGTCATCACTTTTAAGTAATATACTATATTCAAAGACTACTACATACAATTTAGCACTGAGGGCAGAAGTAAACAGTGATCACTTTGCTGGCTTAAATAAATAATGATAAATGTGTAAGCAAACTTTTTAAATAGCTATAAGCCTCCCACATCTGTGGGAAATTTCACATTCAGGAGTATAGATGGACTGACCTTCTTAGAGAGAAAAAGATTTAGGGAAGGGAACCGAAATGGGAGAGAAAAAAAAAAAAAAACAATAAAGTTCCATCTGCAGCCTCAATAGGTTTTTCTTATAATATCTCAATTTTAGTCTGATGGTGACATCATCCATCTTAGGCAAAATGAGCTATTCAGTTAAAGTCAGGCCCCACTCCAGAGCCAAAATCATGGCCAAATAGAAGACAGGGTAGAGAATAAGGGAGTGCAGGTAGAAGCAGTTGGTGGGAGTGTGTGTCAAGAAGAGATTTCTTCAGAAACTAAACACTAGGGGATTGCTGCATAAAACCACAAGGCACACCTGATCTCCTTGATGATATTTGAAGTGATTTTGCAATTACATTTGCTTCAATTACTTATCTTCCTTCATTTAAATTTGGAAATTCTCCTAATATGCATTTGCTGTTCTGTTGAGTACAGGCTATCTCCCTGGGAGGGCCTTGGGGTCAGCCAGAATCAGGACAAATTAAAGTCCATGGTCTTTAGGGGGAGAAGTGAAGGAGGTAGACAAGCAAAAGCCTGGATTCTGGAGTCCAGTGTCACCAGCTTCTCTCCTCCTCTCACCAAGTGCCTCTGGTCTCTCTCCCTCAGCCCTCCAATCCTTGCTGATGATTACTTTAACATTTTCAGCAAGCACCAATGGTGAAAAGAGCCTTTTATCCAAATATATGCTAATAAAGTCATTGTCTCACATCGAATAGGTAATTAGCCTTAAGTGCTCAGTTGTCTAATTCAAGCATACCTTTTTGGAGTTTCAGTCCTCTACATCTCCCGCTTTATTTTGTTTTAGAACACAGGTGGTCACACCCTCCTTGACTTCTCAGGGAGGTGAGAATCCCAAAAAGGAGGTGATCCCGCCCTCCTTGACTTCTTAGGAAGAGAGATGAAAAACACCAAAGGGAAGTGGGGAGTGAAGCCAGATATCATTAATAGGTTTCTGGGCTGAAGGATCTTACTAGAAACAGGTATGCACAAACCCATCAGCATGGAAGGTATACACAAGCACATAACAATAAAGCACAGACTAGCAGTGATGACTCTCTCCATAGCTGATGCACACTCAACACTCAATGTGCTGTAACAAATATGAATTGTACATACAAGTAGTGATATAACAAACAATATAAATCAACATGGTATTGTAAAAGGTTTCCAGAAATCCTAGAACAAGGGCATGTAAATAACAATCACACATACATCTCCTTCTGCAACCAAGAGATAGTCTAAAACCAATCTATCGTCCATTACTTCACGTGTCAGTGAATCCAATGATCCCTACAAGTTTTTGAAGTACTGCAATAGTCTTTTTATGTGTTAGGAAATCCAAAGATCCCTGCAGATTTTGAAGTCTTGCAACAGTCTTATCATTTCTCAGAGAATCCAATAATTCCTGAGAGTTTTCAAGTCCTACAACAGTCTTATCATGTCTCAGGGAATCCAATGATTTCTGACGGATTTCAAGTCCTACAACAGTCTTATCATGTCTCAGGGAATCCAATGATTTCTGATGGATTTCAAGTCCTACAACAATTTTTTCATGTCTCAAGGATTTCAAAGACTCCTGAGGGTTTTGAAGTCCAACAATTTTTGATGTCCATGACTCAATCGCCATAACTGCCATGCTCTTTCAGTGGGGGGCATAGTAAGTGTTGGAACCACCCACTGTTTCTTGGGCCTTCTCCTTCGTTTCAATGGTGTGCTCCCTCTCTCTCTGATGAACAAGGCGAATATGGCTTGTTGACACCCATCTGATTCCTTCTCCATCTGTTGAGATACAAGCCTCTCCCCCAAACAGTTAATGTATCTGGTCCCTTCCATTTAACACTTTCTGGATCTCTCCACATCACCTAGAGATTATCTAAAGATAGTGGAGCTGCTCACACTGGACACTGTCCTTCCAGTGGGTTATAAAATCTGTCAAAAATCAAGAAGTTAATTGTATAAAGAGCAAAATTTAGAAGTTTTCTAGGGTTACCTGTGGCTCTCCCTTTTTTTTGTTTTTGTTTTTGGAGGAGTGTCTTGATGTCTCTGTTTCTCCTCTCTACTATCGCCTGTCCTTGAGGATTAAAAGGTATGGGCCAGTGGTGAGTAAAATCTTATACTGTGCAATAAAGTGGGCAAAATGTTTAGAAATATATGTGGGTCCATTATCCGTTTTTATTGCTTGTGGCATACCCATAATTGCAAAAGCTTATATAAAGAATTCAGTGACCACTCAGGCTGTTTGTTTTGCCCCTGGTATTGCAAAAGTGAATCCTGAAAAGGTATCTACTACAACATAGATAAAAGACAGATGATCAAAAGATTTATAATGGGCCACATCCATTTGCCAAATTTCATTGGGTCTCAATGAGACGTTCTTCCCTGGAGGAAGTGTTAGGAGCGTGGAAAGGAAGGCAAACTGTACGGGCTTTTACTATGCTCCTAACTTCTTCTTTTGTTATCCCAAATTGCAAACTTAAAAGCTCATGCAGCCTGATGATATTTAAGATGAGATACTTGGGCTTCCTGAAATAAAGGAGTATTGGCCAACATAATTAGAACGCTATCTGCCTTTGAATTACCATCAAAAATAGAACCTGGAAGTCCACTATGAGAGTGGACATGCAAGATATAAATCTTACCTGGATGCTTTCTCACTTGCTCTTAAAGTTCCTTAAAGAGTTGATATATATTGGAAACTACAAATTTTTATTTGGGCTGTGGCTATTCTTTGTGCCACAACTACTGAATAGACCAAATCAGATATTATATTTATATCTCTTGGATAATAAGTAAGAGCTAGAAGGATTGCATACAATTCATTCTGCTGAGTGGACTGAAAAGTTCTGACTACTCTCTTTATAAGTTAAGTCATGAGAGTATACAGCACTAATGTTATGTTTGGATGCATCTGTAAAGACAGTTGGTCCTTTAAGAGGAACTTTAGAACCTTTTCTTCAAGAATCCATCACCAATTATGTAATAGTATGGTTGTCTTTAATGAAGACCCATGTATAGAATTTGGAGCCATGTCCAGCAATATTTGCCACTCTGGGATGGTTTCAGAGCACACATTAATTTGTGCATTGGTATAAAAGGTGTATATCTTGTCAGGTCTTATCCCAGATAATTGTACTGCTCCCTTAATGGCCTTTAATAAAATTCTAGCCACCAGCACTGGGGAAGGAGTAAAGCTTTGGTCTGGTTGTGCTGGGAGGTTCACCCACTCTATCACACTGTCTCCTTGATGAAGGACTGCTGTGGGTGCCTCTTGTGTGGCAAAAACTGATATTTCCAAGGGTTTTGAGTGACTCTTTCAACCACACTGGATAAAGCCAGTTCAACTTTTCTCAAAGCCTCTTGAGTTTCTTTTGTAAGCTGGTGTGGTGAATTTAAAGCACTGTCTCCCCTTAAAATCTCATATAATGGTTGTAACTGATAGGTAGTCAAGGCTAACACTGGTTGCATCCATTGGATATCTCCTATCAATTTCTGAAAATCATTTAAGGTGTTTAGCTTCTCTGTTCTTAAGGACAGTTTTTGTACTGTAAGCACCTTAGGGTATACTTCATGTCCTAAATATTGAAAAGGAGAATGTCTTTGAATTTTTTCTGGAGCTATGTACAATTTGTAGTTCCTTATTGTTTCTATGGTCTTTTGTAGACATGCTTCTAACATTTGTTGCTCAAGTGTACATCCCAATATATCATCCACGTAATGTAATAACATTTCTTTTGGAAATACTTTTCTTACTGGAGTAAGAGCAGCCACAACATACATTTGACTCATAGTAGGGCTGTTTTTCATTCCCTGTGGCAAAACTGTCCATTCATATTATTTATAAGGTTTAGCTAAGTTAATGCTGGGCACTGGAAAGGCAAATCTTTTCATATCCTCCTTATTCTAGAGAGATAGAATAGAAATAATTATTAATGTCTATAACACAAAGAAGCCATTCTCTAGGCAATTGAGTAGGAGATGGAAGTCCAGTCCCATAGTTTCCATCTGTTCATTTACTTTTCTCAAATCAAGCAACATCCTCCATTTGCCAGATTTCTTTCTTACAACAAGTACAGGGGAATTCCAAGGACTTAGAGAAGAACCAAGTGTCCTTGGTTAAGTTGCTCCTGTACTATATCTAATAAGGCCTGAATTTTGTCGCTAGCTAAGGGCCACTGTTCTATCCACACTGGTGTATCAGTTTTCCATTGAATAGGAACAGGTGAGAGTGTTGGCAGGCCTTCAACAGCAGCTCTGCCTAAAAAGCCCAAGTAGCCCAAGTACTCATATTTGTAATCCTGTTGTAAAATCTTTTCAACTGCAAAAGAAATAAAAACTCCTATTTCACCTTCAAATGTTCATCTCAAAGGAGTAACACTAACTTTAGCTGCTATTGATCCTCCTATGCCAGACTTATAAGTGTCTGCCTCAATCTTTGGCCAATGACTGAGCCAGCTGGCACCTCTAATGATTGTACGATCTGCACCTGAGCCTACCAACCCTTCTAATGGTATGCCATTTATATAGATAGTGAGCATAGGTTGCTCAGCTGTAACAGTTGCAGTCCAAAATATTACTGGATTCTGTTGCTGGGAGTCAAAATCTGGGAAAATATCACCACATTGCCTATTAGGAGTCTGTATCAGTAAACCTGATAATACTGCTTCTCCTGGTTAGTAAGTTACATATTGTCTACCTGTACTAGTGACTGGGATATTATCTACACATTTGCCAGTTTCCCACATCACTGTATGGACACTGTTTTGTAAGCATTCTCAGGAGGTAAAATGGTCAAGCCTACTGTGTCTGGAGGCAAGGGATCCATAGGCTGGAGAGGAACAGATTTCACCTCTCCAGGGGATATCTCAGTAATCCCAGCAGCATAAAATTAATTAATCTGGGCTGAAGTGTCTGCATAAGAACATAAACTGTTAGTTTGGTCACAGGTGATTGGTGTATTAACTCCAATTTGCCTATTTCATTGGGCTTGTATCCTACAGAATTCACTATATTCAGAAAGCCACACCAAGTTTTCAGGTTCTAAGCATGTCCTTCCTAGAGATTTCCAGTCACTAGGAGTTAAAAGTTCATAAGCCAAATTCTGTAATAACATTTAACATAAGATGATGTAACCCCATAAAGAGTGCAAGCCCTTTTCAGATCTTTGATAATTTCTATATTAAAAGGAATATATCTTCTCCTTTCTTGACCTGAAAAGTTAAGCTGTTTAATCACAGGATACATTTTTATTCTCAAATCAGCTATATTATGGCCTTCCTCTTTGGCTTTAAGTAATGCCTTTTGCAATTGATTCATAGGGGGAGGAGTCATTATTGGCAGGGAGGTGCTGATGATATCACTGTCCTTCCCACTCCCCCTCCCTCCACCCAGGAAGGTTGGGGGAGGGTCAAGAGCTGCTCAGGTAGGCAGAGTTGAAGATGAGCTATGAGAGTGAAAATCACCATGCCTTTTAATTTCACTTAACTCTCCATGTCTTTTGGCGATATTTTTATTATCCTCTCCCTTTTCTTCCTCTTTCTCCTCAGGCTTCCTTGTTTGACTGTTTTCCTTAGAGCTTTTCATTTTTTTTGGACCTAATGGGATTCTTTAAGGCCAATTGTATTATGTTGCAAATATAGACTAGTCCTTAGAAATGGAATCATGACCTTTATCACTGTGATATTCACATAGTTGATCTCCTACTAGTTTCCAATCATCTGCTTCTATTTCTTTATCCTTGAAGAACTAAGAGGATGTGCATTCTAATGTATCCAAGAGTCCATCAATTTGCTCCCAACTTACAAGCAAATCTTGCCTCTTTATCAGTCTGAGTATGCTTTCTGTAGAGCTTCCTCGGGGTGGGTGGGGGTGGGGTGTGTGTGGGGGGGTGAGAATCTTTTCCTAATATCTGTCCCATTTCAGCTAAAAAATGAAAGTTACTAGTTTAGCTCTTAAAGTAAGTTCCCTGTTTGTCTATTAAAATACTTACCCTATTTCTTGGTCACAGGGACTTCTTCAGTGAAATTAGGGTCCTTGGTCCAAATTGGGTGCCAAAATGTAGAGTATGGGCTAGCTCCCTGGAGGGTCTCAGGGACAACCAGAGTCAGGATAAATTAAAGTCTTTGGTCTTTAGGTGGAGAAGTGAAGGAGGCAGACAAGCAAAATCCCCTCTTTCTGCCGCCAAGTGCCTCTGGCCTCTCTTCCTCAGCCCTCCAATCCTTGCTTAAGATTATCTTAATATATTCAACAATCTCCAACAATGAGAAGAGCCATTTATCCAAATATATGCTAATAGAGTCATTGTCTCATATGAAATAAGTAATTAGCCTTAAGTGCTCGGTTGTCTGATTCAAGCATACCTTTTTGGAATTTCAGCCCTTTACACTGTTCTCTGCCACTTTTCTATTTAAAACCATGATGGTTTTATTTGGTATCAATTCTAATTCATTTTTACACAGATTATGCTTTCATAAATTTTATTACTATTTTTCTTTAATGCGCCTCTGAAACAATTCATAGCAATTATAGAATCTGAAATGTGGGGTATATTTTAAGGATTTTTTTTTAACTCAAACTATATTATATTAAAAAATAGGTCTAGGTATTGAATAATATTTTAATCTATCATCAAAGTTGAGTGATGTAACTAGGTAGGTAACAGGTTTCTCCAAAATTCATCAATGGTCAGAAATTAAAGAACTTGCAAAATGGGGAGAAGGGAGAGGGAGGAGAGGGACAATATGTAGAATGTCCATAGAGAAGATTTCATTTTTTAATCAGAAAGCTTAACCCACTTTTACCCATAATACTTCTAACTTACAGGTATTCTCTTTTAACATGGGCCAACTAATAAGACAACTATTTTGGTACTACTCAGATATACCACATGTGAAGTCCCTCTCATTACTCTTATTCATATGCTTTCAAGTATAGGACTTGAATAGGAAGGGCTCTAAAATCTAGTGTCATTTAGTCTCACAACAGAGATTGGGAGTGTTCACTTAATCTTTCATTCTTTCCATGCTACATTAAACAAGATTTGCCCTGAGGAAAACATCAACCATCCAGAAATCCATATCCTGGCACACCCATAAAATTGCTGAAGATCCACACCCAAACACATCCTCAACTTTATGACTACTCTCTCCCTCCTCTCAGTTCCTCAACATTAACTCCAATATTCTGATCTTCAAACACTATTCTACTCTCAACATAATCCATCACAAATATCTTAACAAAGGCAGATAATCTAAACTTGTTTATTCCATAATTATCATTCTTAGTAGATATGAGCTGCATAATCATCCTCCTTAAGAGCCTTTCATCTGCCTTCATTCTCACGATTCTTTTTAAATAATATTTTATTTTTCCAATTACATATGACAATTTTTAAACATTTATTTTTTTAAATTTGAGTTCAAAACTTTCTCCTTACTTCCCTTTTTCCCTAAAAAGATAAGAAATTTAAATAGGTTATACATTTGCAATTAAATAAAATATATTACCACATAGTCATGTTGTAAAAGAAGAAACAGACCAAAAGGGAAAAAAAATCATGAAAAAAGATCAAGAAAGTAAAAATAGTATCTTTCAATCTATAGTCAGACTCTATCAGTTCATTCTCCTATCGTGGATAGTATTTTTCATCATGAGTCCTTTGGAATTGCTCTAAGATCATTGTATTGCTGAGAGGAGCTAAGAGAATCATAGTCGATCATTCCACAACATTGCTGTTGCTGTGTTACGTTCTCCTGGTTCTGCTCATTTAAGTTTCCATTAGTTCATGTAAATCTTTTCAGGTTTTTCTGAAATCCACCTGATATTTATTATAGCATTCCATTACATTCATATGCTGCAATTTGTTCATCCATTTATTCAATTTCTAATTTATTGCTACAAAAAAAAAATCTGCTGTAAATATTTGTGTACACATAGGTACAAAAATTTTTGTACACATAAGTATTCTGTGATGACCACATATTTTAAAATCAGTCGGAGTCAGGAATTCAGGTTAAGGGAAAATCTTCAATCTTTATTCTTTTTGAGGTGAAGGGGGATTGCGATAGCAATATGGGCAGCTGCGACAGGAAACCAGCCAACAGAGGTGAAGGGGGATAGCGATAGCAATGTAGGCAGCTGCTACAAGAAGCCAGCCAGCAGTCCCTCCCTGCCTCTTTTCCTGCCCCTCAGCCTCCACCCACCAAAATCATCATTTCCTATACAAACATCAGGACTTGCCCAAAGAGTGGGCGGGGGCCATTCTTTCTCCAAGCATATATATTAATAGAGTATGGCCCAATTACTATTTAGCCTCACATGCTTGGGACCTCAGTGCATCAACTCAAGCTTCACCCCATTACAGTATTCTTTCTTTTTTCTCATTTTTTTTTTTGCTTCTCCA
This sequence comes from Antechinus flavipes, assembly GCF_016432865.1. Taxonomy (NCBI): domain Eukaryota; kingdom Metazoa; phylum Chordata; class Mammalia; order Dasyuromorphia; family Dasyuridae; genus Antechinus; species Antechinus flavipes. The sequence goes on along the minus strand of NC_067400.1, from coordinate 186,335,626 downwards.
CCATTTTTGCATGAATTGAACATAAAGAATTCCAACTCTTAGCATGCAGAATGGCAATCTTGGAGGGGCTTTCCTTTACAATATGTCATAACACCAAAACAATGATGGTAATATGAAAAAAGAAATCAGTCAAATTTGTTTTTTATTAATGACCTTTTGATAAATTGTTCCCCCTCCTAAATTCAGTTGTAGTCTTTTTTGTTGTTCATTTGCTTAAAAATGAAGTTAATTAAATCAGATTAGTTAAACCAGTGAATCCTGTCTTTCATACAGTTCCTTTATATAACTTTTCAAAACTAAGCTTTTTCCTCTGCAGCCTACATTACTTGAATAAACATTTATGTAGAAATGGGTAGGATTTCATTGTCACAAGAGCAGAATAGGGAGTTATGGAGAAGTCAAAATTGTAAAATCAACAATTGATTATAAGTACTACTCAATCCATTAGAAATGGTACAACATTCTTCTAGGCACAAGAATCTATACACACATTTTTGGCAATTAGATATTTTTTTTATTAGTGACAGATATCACTTTTTTTCATTTTTATTATTACATGCCTTTCTAGATTTCAATTATTCTCTGCTTTTCTAGGAATTTATTCAGTTATGTTAATTTATGTCAAATTTTTTAAAAAGCAAAGCAAAAGTAAAGTAAAAATTTCATTCAAAATGTAACTAGTAGAATTAGATGATAGAGTCTAGAATCATAAAGTGATAAACCCCTAGGTACTATTTTATGTTCTAGGAATTCAAATATAAGCAAGCAAAGCATTCTCTGCCTACATTTTCATAAGTAAAGATGATTCATAACAATATCTAGAAAGGGGAACAAGCATAGTATGAAGATAGTAGTAGATGACAGCAAAAGCCTGATTCTGAGCAAAATTAGATGAGAACTTGCCTATGAGGTCATAGTCCAAGGTACATTGGGAATAAGATGAAGACAATTGCTAGAGTGCTAATGGGAAAGAATGAAAATGAGGAATTTTAGAACCAGACACTTTAGGTGACTCGTTTAAGGTCACACTACTTAATAAGGACAATTCTTTTTTTTTTTTTTTCCCACTGATACACAGTTGTTGTTGTTGTTGTTGTTGTTTATTACTTTTTATTGACAGAACATATGCCTGGGTAATTTTTTACAACATTATCCCTTGCACTCACTTCTGTTCCAACTTTTCCCTTCCCTCCCTCCACCCCCCCCTTTAGATGGCAAGCAGTTTTATACATGTTAAATATGTTACAGTATATCCTAAATATAATATATGTGTAGAGAACCGAACTGTTCTCTAGTTGCACAAGGAGAATTGGATTCAGAAGATAAAAATAACCTGGGAAAAAAACACAAAAATGCAAACAGTTTTGCATACTCATTTCCCAGTGTTCCTTCTCTGGGTGTAGCTGCTTCTGTCCATCATTGATCAATTGAAACTGAGTTAGATCTTCTCTTTGTCGAAGATATCCAATTCCATCAGAATACATCCTCCACAGTATCGTTGTTGAAGTATATAATGATCTCCTGGTTCTGCTCATTTCACTTAGCATCAATTCATGTAAGTCTCTCCAAACCTCTCTGTATTCATCCTGCTGGTCATTTCTTACAGAACAATAATATTCCATAACATTCATATATCACAATTTACCCAACCATTTTCCAATTGATGGGCATTAATTCATTTTCCAATTTCTAGCCACTACAAAAAGGGCTACCACAAACATTTTGGCACATACAGGTCCCTTTCCCTTCTTTAGTATTTCTTTGGGATATAAGCCCAGAAGTAACACTGCTAGATCAAAGGGTATGCACAGTTTGATAACTTTTTGGGCACAATTCCAGATTTCTCCCCAGAATGGTTGGATTCATTCACAACTCCACCAACAATGCATCAATGTCCCAGTTTTCCCACATCCCCTCCAACATTCATCATTATTTTTTCCTGTCATCTTAGCCAATCTGACAGGTGTGTAGTGGTATCTCAGAGTTGTCTTAATTTGCATTTCTCTGATCAATAGTGATTTGGAACACTCTTTCATAATTTCAATTTCATCATCTGAAAATTGTCTGTTCATAGGATAATTCATTTTAATCAAAATTTTAAAAAGAAAACTATTTGTAGAATAACTTAAGTCAACCCCATAATGTCCCAAATAATTTTCATTTTTCCAGGCTTAGTTCATTCTCTACAGCTGTTATATCTGTTATATAAGTCCTAATACTAAAAACATGCAAACTATTCCTTTCATTGTAAGGAAATATACATGAGGAATATACACTAAGTACATCAATAAGATAAAGGGATGCAATTCATTTATTCATAATACATTCTAATGCATTTTCTACAACTTTGGAAAAGAAACTACAATTTTTATCTACTAATTTCTGTAAGGAAGTGAATTGGTTTTCTTGAACCTTAATAATGGTAATAATAGTTCAAAGTATATATGGTACTATTTGTTAACTGATGATCTAAGATTCTTACAAAGAGTTATTACGTTCTCAATATTATATTGAAAGCATTCTATTCTAAATTTCTATTTACATTTTTAGACTTTTTGGCTACATGGAATGTGTTTTTAATAGCTATTATTTAATATTTTATGTGTGATAATCCAAATGCTGTCCAAGAGCTAGATAGATCAAAAGAGAGATTAATATGAAATGTAAAGTCTATAAGATGAGGTACAGAGACTCTTGGTCTTTCCATTACTACATTAATTACAGTTAAAACTTCTATAACCTTCTTGACCCTTTCCTAAGACAGTTGTAATTTGTTTTATTTCTTCTTTTCACTATGACTACACTATGTATCTGAAAAGCAAACAGTGAGTGCTTTAGTGCCAGTTCTTACCTATACTGCCTTGAATTCATTAGACTTTATAAAATAAAATAAAAAAGGTAAGGAGTAATCGGTCTTATGGAGGAGCACCTTTATGAGTTGACTTGGTTGGTGGCTTTCTACTTTGTATAATTTGAAGAACACTAAATAGATTTTTTAACATCATCATCATCATCTGCAGTGTTCTATGTACATGTCAAGAATACTGCTCCTATAAATTCATTTTTTTTATTCTTTTTTATGTGCCAAGTAATATTGTAGTTTGGATCCCTTTGAGTTTGTATTGAGGGTGTATACCTGGAATTTGTACCACTGTGTACTACAGTGTTTTTCAGGATGTGGTTAGCTCGGTGTATCTTTGAAGAAATAAAGCATTCTGATTAAAAAAAAAAAAAGAATTCATTAGATTTTAATATATGGACATGTATTTTATGAATTTCTAAGTAATTAGAGAACTGCCTCTAGCCATGTAGATAGCATTTCCATTAACTAATGATTTTTTTGGTTGTGATACTTTCAAATGGCCCAGCTGTGAGATTTTATCATATTATATTTTTGAACATAAAACTATACTTTCTCTTTCCTATTCATTTAAAAAAGTAAATTCATAATTATCCCCATCCACTATCCCACCATTAAATAAAACAATAATACAAAATTAGTCATGAATAGTATATTTCAGCAAAAATTATCACATTGGCCATGCTCAAAAATGCATGTCTCTTAATTTCAAGTTTATCATCGCTTTGATAGGAGGTGAATGATGTCATCTTCAGTATTGTGGATTCATGGCTTATCATTGCATTGACCAAAAGTTCTTTCAAAAGTATTCTTCCTCCTACAATATTGTTGTCAATATATAAATTGTTTTACTCACCTTGCTTTGAATTTTTTTGGTAGAAATTGTCACAGTTTACATTGAAACTGTTCGTTTCATCATATCTTATGGTACAATAATAACATTGCATTCATGTGTCATAATTTGTTCAGTCATTTCCCAACAATAGGAAAACCTCTCATTTTCAAATTTTGAGCTACTATGAAAAGAGCTACTCTAAATATTTTTATATATATTCTCTGTCTTTGATCACTTTAGATTGGTATAGAAATGATATTACTACCTCAAAGGATATGCACAATTTAGTCATTTTGGAGGCATATTTCAAAATGTTTTCAAAAATAAATAGACCAAATCACAGTTCTATCAACTATATTAATGTGCTTGCTTTCCCACAGCCCTCCAATCATTTTCCATTTTTTGCCACCTTTGACATCTGATAAGTGTGAGACGGATGTTACTCAAAATTGTGTTGTCTTTTTTTTAAATTATTAGTGATTTGAAGCATTTTTCTTAAGGCAATTGATTGCTTACATTTCTTTCTTAGCCAACTATCTATTCACACATATGCTTTTACCATTTATGTATTGGAGAATTTTAAAAAATTATACAAACTTCTGTATCTTGGAAATGAGATCTTTATTTTTTTAATTGCTAAAAATTTTTTTTTTAAATTTCTCTCTCATTGATTGATAGCACCATCCTCAGAAACATTAAAATTATATCTTTAAATAAAACCAATTTTAAAAGTCTATCTACTATAATGTGGCCAGCAAAGATTGGAATGTATCCACTTGCACTAGTGTATCCACAGATCAAGCCAAATAATATAAAATTTTGCTTAAAATGATTGCAAGATTGTTCTGCCACCATGTCACACTTATGACATAGTGAACTATGTCCTGACTCTATGGTCAACTCAGTATCCCCTGTTCTTTCAAAGAAACAAAACTATTCCAGTTTACTATTAGTTTTACTATTCAAGTTCTGTTTTTTAAAGTATGCTTTTACTTCACTTCTTTAAGCTACTCTATATTTATGCCTTTTTTGGTATAATGAATTTTTATTTATTTATCCATGCCACATGAATTAATGAATGAATGAAAAGCATTTAGTAAGGAAAGTGATGTGAAAGTCTAATTGTGGTTAGATAAGATGAGATTTCATCTGCTAGAACACAGGGATCTAGCCTTAGACTTAATTAATATTTAGATTCTTTTAATTGGTATTTACTATGTCCAAGCAAATCTAGAGTCCAATAACAGTTTCAAAAATCATAAAATATACTAAAATTTAATGTATTTCTTTATGTAGATCCAACACTTGATTTTCTTTTTTCATAGACAATTCTTATATAAATAAAATTTAAAGTGTTTAAGAATGAATCTAAAGAAAAGTATATATATGTGTGTTTATACATATACAGATATATATAATCTTTTAAAACAAGTTGCTGAATGAACATATTCATACATGCCTAATAGTGACCCAAAATTCCAAATTGAGTGTGACTGAATATAGAAACTTAAAGAGGAAATTAATTTTTCAAGCTTTGTTTGTGGGAGTTGTTTTGATCTTGCTCTCTTTGCCAGAGTAAACACATCTGTAGCTCAGATTCCTTAGGATCTCAGGAAAGTAAGTCTCAAATTTTGTTAAAATACAGTACTGATTATGTTTTAATTTTCCATGTATTCCTTTGAGATTTTAAAGACACATTTTAAATTTTTAGCTAAAACATAATGCTTGCCTATAAGAAACAATGAAGTTAAAAAATATTAATCCTAATGAATTTAGAAGGTGGCAATGTGACAATGTTCTCAGAGCTACAATTCTGAAATTAATCTTATATAAAGTAAAATTATTCCAATCTAAGGTTTATCCCTAAAACTATCACATTTCAGAATTCAACCAACCTTTGAATCTTTCCTCCCTATAACTCTAGCCCCCAATATACATATTTCCTTTTGATCTACAAATAGTGTCAACCATCCATTAGTTTTTGCACATTCAGGATCAGGGCAAAGGAAGAAAAGCGAAATTAGTAAAATAGATGACGAATTCATATTTCTTTTTAGAAAACATATTTAAAACATCTATACAGTTTTTGATTTTCATTTTATCTTTATAACCCTTTCCTGTTTTACAAGTATAAGGAGAAGACAATTTAACTAACCTGCCTAAAATATTTTGTAACTCCTTGAAGTTGACAGTGGACATTTGTAAATAAAAAGAAAACCAAACTGATGAATTTGTTGTCTAATCTCAGTTTAGTCACCAATTTAGCAGTTTTGAGATTTTATCAATATGTACAAATTATTCTATTTTTTTTTTAATTTTTTATTTAATAATTACTTTATATTGACACTCGTTTCTGTTCCGATTTTTTTTTCCCCTCCCTCCCTCCACCCCCTCCCCTAGATGGCAAGCAGTCCTTTATATGTTGGATATGTTGCAGTATATCCTAGATACAATATATGTTTGCAGAACCGAACAGTTCTCTTGTTGCTTAGGGAGAATTGGATTCAGAAGGTATAAATAACCCGGGAAGAAAAACAAAAATGCAGATAGTTCACATTCGTTTCCCAGTGTTCTTTCTTTGGGTGTAGCTGCTTTTGTCCGTCATTTATCAATTGAAACTCAGGTCTCTTTGTCAAAGAAATCCACTTCCATCAAAATATGTCCTCATACAATATCGTTGTCGAAGTGTATAATGATCTCCTGGTTCTGCTCATTTCACTTAGCATCAGTTCATGTAAGTCTCGCCAGTCCTCTCTGTATTCATCCTGTTGGTCATTTCTTACAGAACAATAATATTCCATAACATTCATATACCACAATTTACCCAGCCATTCTCCAATTGATGGGCATGTACAAATTATTCTAAATATTTTCTAGGCATTTTTGTTTATTTTTGCCAAGGCATTTGGGGTCAAGTGACTTGCCCAGGGTCACATAGCTAGGAAATGTTAAACATCTGAGGTCAGATTTGAACTCAGATCTTCCTAACTTCAAGGCTACTGCTCTATCCCCTGCACCACCTAGCTGCCCCTGTCACAGTATTCCAAAGCAGCTACTACTTCTAACTACATATCTACTATAATACTGAATAATAAGTATTAAGTAGAATTTATCAGGGGAAGCCTCCTGGAGGCTAGCAGATTTTGATATGGATTTTCAAAGAAATGAAGAATACAGTAAGGCAGATGATCAGACAGCCCATGGAAGAATGCCCATTGTATTTTTAGCACCCTTGAGCAACCATTTGAAATTAGAAATAACAAAGGTTGGGATAGAAAGGCAGTTTTCTAATTGATTTCAAGTATGGAAAGATAGGATAAAACCCAAAGAAAATGGACAGTGTGAATGAGTTCAGATAACATTTACTCCCTTTTTTCTTCTAAGAAAAAAAAATCAGGAACATCCTTTCAAAATCCCTTTTTATTCTGAATATTTTTATAGCACTTAATCCCAGACTGTTTGTTCTCAAAAGAACTCTATTTATATTAGGATTTACTACATTACCCAGAATCTTTGCTTTACTTATTTAGAAATGAACCACTCATGCTTTTAGAACTGATTTATGTGGTTTTTAGATGGAATTGTATGTTCTTTTTTTCCTTTTAATTTATGTGCACAATATGCATCTGTTGTGAGAAGTTCACTCATTGTTTATGTCCTTCCTCCAAATTTGAGTATCTGAATAATAACTAAACTTTATTATGAATCATTGTGTGCTCCTAAGTAATCTTCCCTTCTTAAATTCCTTATGGCTCTTTGCCCAAATATTTCCTTTACACTTACCTCATTCACTTTTTGGTATCATAGTTATGTATTTATCCTTCAGCAGATTGCAAGCTCCCTGAGAACATGCATGTAGAATCAGAAGATCAATTTTTAGGGCTATAAAATCCATAGAGGTCATCTGATCCATCTCATTTTTATTATAAATTCTAAGTACTATATTTTAGGAGAAAGACATGAATAAATTGGAAAATACCCAGTAACATTCAGAAGGTCTATTGTGATGTACACACTGTACAGCAGCAGTAACAACTTTGTTTATTTTCATCCTGGAATGAAAAGATACTATGTGGGCATATTTAACCTCTTATTCATTACAAGATTGGAGGGAATCTCTTACCATCTTAACTCTCCAAATAAGATTACAATCCAGGGTCTTTATCCTATGTTATGCTTGGCAAACAAAAGTTAACCATTTGAGTTGGTCATATTTTGACCATATGACCATGTACAGTATTGAGAGGAAAATGAGGATCAGAGAGTTGAAGTGATTTCATCTTTTCACTCTAGCACAGTGATCTGGAACATGATAAATATTGAATGAATATTTATAGAATAGTTAGATGCTGTATGTGTCTTTACAGTGAAATTATTATCAAATAGAATTGTTCAGTGTCTATTGGAAGTATAGATCTGTTTTAGATTTAACTCTTGTCACTATTCATACTCTAAGTCCTATTTTTTATTTTTCACTGTTTTTTGTCTAAGCTCCAGACTAATCAAGAGTCATATGAAAATGGAATGGTCCTTTGATAGAAGATTGGTATATCAGTCCAAACACAGCAACTATAAATGCTTAGTATAGTTTGTACTCCTTCACAGAGGCCTGGAAAGAAAAGAAGTTTTACCATTATCCTGGAAGATCCAGGTAATCCTGAGAAGCCTAAGATTCATAAAACTATTAAAGTTTCTCAGAGGTTTGGGTCACTATTTGAATCTACCAAAAATAAGATGCTGTACATGGTCATATAGTCACTACATGATCAACTCAAATGGTTGGCTTTTGTTTACTAAGTATAACATAGGATAAAGACCGTAGCTTGTAATCTTTTTTGAAGAGTTAAGATAGTAAGAGATTCCTTTCAATCTTGTAGTGAATAGGGTGTTAAATATGTCCACATAGCATCCTTTCATTCCAGGAGGAAAATAAACAAAGTTATTACTGCTACTGTATAATGTGTACATCATAATAGACCTTCCAAACATCACTATTTTCCCATTTATTGATGTCTTTTTCCTAAAATATAGTACCTCGAATTAAATAGAATATTCCAGATGTAGTCTAAGACTTACATATAATCTACTTAGTTCTATACCCTGTGACTCTTAATGCAGACTGTAATCTCATCAGCAGAGATCTGTCATATAATACCGGTACTCAAAATGAGCTTGCAGTACAGTAAAAACCCCAGATCTTTTTCAAATGATTCTAGTCATAACCCCTCCCTCCTGCACTGAAAGAGCTGATTGTTTGAAAGTGTAGCAATTGATGGGAAGGGAGGATATTACAGACCCACAGATATGATTGTGATTTTTCTTTTTGGTATAGTAAAGAACTCTTCCTATGGAAATTTTTTCCACCAATGAAAATCAACAACTCATCTAATGTAAAAGGTTAGAGAATTGTCTTGGCTACTGACAGATTTTTGTCATAGGTTGCACTTGGACCCAGATTGTGATTCTAAGGCCACCTCACTTTCCACTATACCAAGCTGATTCTTCAAATGACTTTACTAAATTATTAATTTTCATATTAAGATATCTTGCCCATTGACAAAAAATATATGAACAGCCTAGAACAATCTGTTCTTCCCATATGTATATGTATGTATCACTTTTAAATTGGATAATCATACTCTCTATGGCTTCCTTTAAGTCATTAATCAAAATAAGACCAAAATAAGACCAAATATTGTCCACAAAGATGTAACATGATACAATGATATAATGCTAAATTTGATGTCATACAATCTAGAGTTTGAATTGACTTTTGTTATCTATGTTGGAGTTTATTTTTGTTTTGTATGCTTGTTTGTATGTTTCTTTTTATTTAAAATTTTATGAATTTTTAAAATTGCAAACTAAAAATCTTTTCTGATTGTAGCTTGGTGTGAAGTTCAGATGTTTCACTTTATCTGAATTTTATATGTGAATTCTAAAGCTTCAGACTTTGCAGCATCAAGTGCATCAGTACAAACATAATAATTTCTACATCAATTCTCCAATTAAACTACAGAAGACATTTTCTTTCAAACTCAAAACTACTTGAAAGCAGCTTTACTTACCATGATTAATTGTGATAGGCTTCTGCATTAGGAAAACATTTTAGTGATTTATTTTTCTTTTTCCTTTTTATGAAGAGTTACTTTTAAAAACACATAAATCATTTTATTATTTGAAGACTTTTCCAGACTCTGGAACAAAGGTGAGAGATGATGAGTTCAAAAAGAAACACAAGCAGGAAAAAGAAAATTAAATGTATTTCATCCAACTTGAGTTTTCTTACATCTTGCTGATTACAGTTAAAATTGGGCACATTACATTCAAAGAAGTCAAATTACATTCAAGCAGTTTTCTGCTTTCCTTCTAATCTTGTCTGCATTGGTTTTGTTTGTACAAAATTAATTTAATTTAATCAAAATTATCTATTTTGCATTTTATAATGTACTCTAGTTCTTCTTTGGCCATAAATTCCTTCCTTCTCCATAAATTTAAGAGGTAGACTATCCTTTGTTCTTTCATTTGCTTATATTATCATTCTTTATGTCTAAATCATGAGCCCATTTTGACCTTATCTTGGTATAGAATGTTAGATGTTGGTCAATGCCTAGTTTCTGACATACTATTTTCCAACTTTTCCAGCAATTTTTGTCAAAACACTAGATTACTATAGTCATTGACTACTGTTTCTTGTAAACCTAACTTATTCCACTAATCAGCTACTCTATTTCTTAGCACGTACCAAATGGTTTTGATGACCACTGCTTTATAATATAGTTTTAACTCTGGTACAGTTAGTCCACTTTCATCTGCATTTTTTTTTTCATTAATTTCATTGAAATGCTTGACCTTTTGTTCTTCCAGATGAATGGAATTAGGCAAACTTTCAAAAAGAATTCCACGAAACCAACTGTTTAGATTTCCACACAGCTGGACCATCAACATTGTCACCGGAAGTCAAGCAGCCAGACCCAGAACAGTTTTTAAGCTTCTATTTATTTTATATCAAATAACAGTTATCTTGAAGACTTGTGTTACTGCCCAATATCATTAACAGGAAAAGAATACTTGGACTGAAATTTGAAATCCATGCTTAAATGCATTACCCAAGTTCTCAGGCATCATGGAATGTTTTGGATTCTTCAGGGCAACTATAGCAACCACCACCCACAGAGAAGAAAATGAATCCACGTGTCAGTGTACAGTAGCTAAAAAAAAAAATTAGTATCTTTTGAGTTCCATTCTAACTCTTTAGCATCTGAATAGATTTGGTATTGATATTTTGCATGTTCCCAAATATAACTTGACAAGGTCATCTTTCAATTTTAGGAGCCTTTCATCATAACATAGTCATATATCCTTTAACTGAGCTCAAAGAAAATTACTATGGTTAAGAACAACAACTATATCTGCCCCTCTCCTCCATTTTTTCTCTGATGTTTAATAATTTATATTACTTATACTCTTAAAGAAAGTTTATGAGGAAGAAGCAGTTTATATAGTAGGCTTTTGAAAAAAGAGACAGAAACAGATTTACATGTTCTATAAATAGATTTAATTACTTCAGATAGTTAACCTGACTGTCAGAAAGAAAAGCATATTTTTAAAAAAATATTCATTATTTTATCATGATCTACTGCTGTTTGTTGATATTCTTCTGTCTTGGCATGATGTTTCAACTTCATATATATTGCACATAAATCTTTTTTTCAGTATCATGCTATTTAGTTCCATATTTTCTACATTATTAGTGTGATTAAAATCCTTTTATTTTCTGATTCATAACAGATCAAATTCTGTTCTCTAAGTATAAAAATCTACATACTGAAATCTTCATATACATACATATATAACTGATAAGTATGTAACAATCTTTTAAGTGTATATTAGCCTTCTACTCTTTACACAACAGTGAGATTCCATTATATATTATTCAGTTAACTAGAATATCAGTTTCTGCCCTCGAGGGCAGAACTGTTTTTTGTATTGTTGGAATGCTTTCCCCCCTTTTTTTGCATCACCATTGTTTAACAAAGAATATGACACATAGTTCTCACTTTAAAATTGCTTCTTGCAATTGACTGACTGACTGCCTCTCTTTGGCTAAAATATTGTCATTCTTTTTTGTTCACTTATTGTAACCCCGTTTGGGGTTTTCTTGGCAAAGATACTGGAGTGGCTTTCTATTTCCTTCTCTGAATCATTTTACAAATGAGGACACTGAGGCAAATTGTGACCTCCTAGAGTCACATAGCTAGGATATTAGAACTCCAGAAGATGAGGTCTCCTCTCTCCATGCTTGGCACTCTAACTACTGTTCTACTTAGATGCCCTTGGCTAAAATAAACATTTAAATCCACTTAAAAGGAATCTGAACCTTAAGAGCAACTTCACCTGAAGAAGTTGGTAGAGGGTGGGGGAAGTCTAACAAACATTTTCTTGATACCCACAGAGCAAAACACCATCCTGTCCACTCCCACTATCCCCACACACCTCCTTTATCTTTGGGGACAATGTTCAGGCTCGTCATCGAATTCAGTTCCTAAAATGCATTATTTCCATCAAGTTCAAGTCCAAAAGCACACTGGTCTATGGCTTCTCAGGAATTCTGGGCTGAGCTGAGTATAATACCAGATTGAATTCCTGGACCCCTGAATCCCCGTGGCTTGAGTTTCTGGATTGGAGTCTCCTAACTCTACACTTAGGGCTGAAAAGGACAAGGAGAAAAAAAAAGACATCAAAACCTCAGTACTATATAAGGAGGGAGGAGTTGATAGCCCTCATGCTCTCCCCGATGCTTTAATACATTATGTCACTTGCCATGAGTAAAGGAATCCTTCACTCTGAGATGTAAATTCAGGAAAGGCCACCTGAAATGTTGCTCTAAATTGTTTTCAAGATGCAACCAATTCCAGTTATACACTCAATACAAAAGGGCTGCTCCCAACATAGAATTTCTATGCATTTAGGATCATGTAGCCTCCTAAAATCAGGTCCCCAGCAACTTCCATATAGGTGATATTATTTTAGGGGAACTGAGTATAAAACTCATTTAGACTTTCCCTTCTTTATGAAAAAGTTGTTGCTTCTCATAAGTCAGAAAGGCTGCAATTTGACCACCTTTATGCCTCCAGTCCAAACAGTTTTCTGGGGTCACAGGAGGAATAAGCATTGCCCTTTTCTTTGCTTCCCTAATGTCATAGAGGAAAGGGTGTCAGTCAATGTGGCATGATGTTATATACTCTCTCTCTCTCTCTCTTTCTTTCTCTCTCTCTCTCTCTCTGTATACACATACACACACACACACATACACACACATACACACACACCACATTGTTTTAGGTGATCTTGGTTTATCAAAATCCAGACATTCATAATCCTTAAATTCCTTCAAAATTCAATTAAAAATCATAAGTCTCACCTTCTTATTAGAGTCTTTCCTTCTCAATTCCCCCTGCACTTGTTACTGTTCACTTGCTCCTCAAATTCATATTATATTTCTTACTCCCCATCTGGCATTAGCGGGAAGAAAATGAAAATATAAATTCCTTCAGGAGTTTTATCTTGTTTTTTATCTTTGTTTTATCTTGTTTTTTAATCTTTGTCTTCCTAGTGCCCATTTCAAAGACTAGCATATCATAGCTATTTAATAAGTGCTTTTTGAAACTGAATCCCTCCAATAATATTATTATAAACCAGAATCTTGTTCTGTGCTTCTCCATGAGAAAGCTTATCTTGGTATTTTGTCTTAGTCAACATCCCGAAACAACTTAAATATAAAAATCACTACGTATTCACCTCTAAGAGCTATTTACATCCAGATAACAAAGTTTGTTCAAGAAAATAGGTAATGTCTGTCTTAGTTCCAAAGCTGTTTCATTCCAATTTAGAAGGCACAGAGTACTGGGTACTAACTACAATAACTAAGCCAGGTTAAGTCAATTTTCATTGTTTTTTTAGAGCACACAGAGAAGACCTAGACATAGGCATACAAATTTGGTATGCTAAATGATTAGTAATTCCATGCTTAATCCTAACCAAATTTGTACTTAGGAGTTCTTGTTTATTTCAACTATAATTTTTCTTTAAAAGAATTCAAAATAGCTTTAATTAATAAAATTTGTCACTCAACAATGCAATTTTATTTGCACAATATGTGTCTATGGATACACAAATATACATATATCTATAACATTAACTAATAAATATAATAAAGATAAAATTAATTTAAGATGATGATTAAGTATGAAATTTTCTCAGTAATTTTCAGATTTATGATGTGCTCCCTACTCATACTTAGTTCTTGATATTCCTCTTTTTCTTTAAGCTTCCTTCCTGATCTGCCAAATGCTCTACCCTTACTATGAAAGTAGAATTATGCTTTCCCTCTCCCAGTCTTTGAGAATATTGTTTCCACTTCTCTTCTTTGTCGTATCACAGTCTGCTTTGTAATGCATTTGTTAATATACACCCTGAATTTAGTTGATTGGTATGTTGGAATGAAACACTGGATTCAGATCGTTTCAATAAATATTTGTTAGCCCAATATAAGATAGGTATGAAGATATAATGGAACAGACAAAAATTTTAAAAACATTTTATAGTCATCTCTCAGCTTTACCACTGATTAATTCTATGACATTTGGCAAGTAAACATGCTTCTCTCTAAGCCTAAATTTCCTTTTCTGAAAAAGAGGAAGTTGGATTAAATGTTCTTCAAGGATTCTCCTAATGCTACTGAATGACTCTAAAAAAAACTTTCAATATTGTACATTCTCAGAAAGTGCTTTTGAAAGGTAACAATAAAATTGTTGACATAGATTTAAGCAATTTTATATTTAAAGACAAGAAGTATAACTCAGAGATGATGTGCTGTAGAAAGTTGTATTTACCATAATGACCAGGTCTTTAAAAATTCCATATATTTACTTTACCATTTTGTAAAATACATTGTGAATTGTCTTATAGCGCAATTTATCTTTTCACTCTTGGCAAAGTAAATTTCAAAATTAATATTATATGCATCAATTGCATTTGATTCTTAAAATCTTTGATTACTCACAAATAAAAGTTTGTGGGAACATTTCTTTTATTTAAAAGATACTATTGTTTATTAGATAAAATGTTGAACTTGGAATCCTAAAGACTTTACTTCAAATGTTCTTTCTCATTTTTATTAGCTTAGAATCCCTGGATAGACATTAAGTGTAAGAATAACTTAATATGTCTGAGGTCACATAGTTTTTGTGAACCTCTTAAAAATGCCAAATGATTTTTTAAATTACTTTAATTTTTTAAAAAAGATATTATTTGGGTTAAGTAAAGGAATTCTTGGAGCTTCTTTGTTTCTCACAAAGAAAATGTGATTTAAATAGAACATTTTCTAACGTGGCAAAAATTGCTTTAGAGATGAGGGAAATGACTCTTAGAATAAGAAAATTTTCCAATGTCAATGATCACATATAGGGCTTAACTGAACAGAGTTTAGAAACGAGATTTTCTGCTGGACATATAGTTTAAAAACGAGTCTTCTTATAAATATATCATCGATTGTTCATTCCATTAAATAATACTGTTCAAAATGAGTATTTTTTTTAAAAAGCATTTAAAATAAGTAAGCCATCTAAAGAGTCTCTTCCCCACTAAAATAAGAGGGACTCTGTGACTTAATTACTATTCAGAATTGGATTCATAGATAGGAAAAATTATCGTGGGCATTAATAAATGGAAAATAATTTGTTTTGAACTTACTTGCTTGGCTAGAAATGGGACAGTACCAAGTATTGGTTCACCTTCAGCAGCTTATCCTCCTAAAGTTATCTCTGTGCTTTGTAATTCCTAAATTGGCTTGAAGTTTTTGTTTGTTTTAATTCTGCCTGCTTTGTTTATGTTTTAAAAAAAAGACTCTCTTGGTTGGAGTATGAGGATTGCATTCCCCCACATAAGTAAAGAAACAGACTAATGTATTCTAGCAAACCATTTTGTTTAAAGATGTTCATTTATGACTCCATTATTCAACAGATTATTCTCTTTCAATAATAATTTCCTTTATAATAACTTCCCAATCTGATTATATAGTATAGACAAATAAATGAGGGATGACCAAGAATTCTTTGTATAATGTAATAAAATATTTTAAATTATGGAAAGAGAAAATGGGAAAATGTGAAATGTTTCATAATCATAAGAGGAAAAAAAATCTTACTGAATCCAAATGATGCTTTAGAATATAGAATGAATCACTGTTTTGAGAAAAAGTTTTTATAGTCTTATAATTTTCAAATCCCTTTAATTTTCCATTTCTGTTGCTCATTTCAAGAATTCAAATACTATGCTTTAAAAAGGTATTATAAAACTGGTTTGGGTATTTATGTTAGCAATGAAACTATCACATTTTTTAAAATATTAAAATATAAGGAGCCACCAACAGAATATTCCTATCAAATGCATTTCCTTTATTGGAACAAATTATTTTTATCTTTATTGAAACAAGCGATATCTTGGTATATAAATTTCAAAATCTGATATTGTGTGATTGTCAATTAAGAGAGCATTTTTATGACAAATTTGAGGAAACTAACCCCAAAATGTACTTTTCTATGCTAGGATATCAAATTAGGCCTTTTTTAGTTTTTTTTCTTCCCCTCTTATCAAAACCCAAAACAAAACAAAACAAAAAAATGAAAATAATTTACAATTTGGAATGAGTTTTTTTAAACTCTATACTGAATTCTAGATTTTATAACTTACTATTTTACTAACATTAGTACTAGTTTAAAAGACCTAATAAAGGTACATTTTCTTTCTTACTCAGTATTCATTTCTACATATAGTAAAGCTAGGAGTGATTAAGCTCTCTTCTTTTCTGCCTCTTCATTATGTATACTCCTCTTTCTCCAAAAATTACATGTCCATAATGCATAACTACATGTACCCTTAAAAGCAAAACTAATGCCCAGGAAAGAAGGCCTAATCCCTAGAAATCAGAAAATATCTAAAAGTCTTTCATTAGAGAAGTGAGCTCAGTCATCCTTATTAAATGACTTGAAAAAAATGCAGAAGAGAAGCAGTTATGGAAAAGAGCATGGTATATGAAGTCACTAGATCTATATTCAAGCCCTCACTAGCCATATGACTGTGACTCATTTTCTCTATATGTAGAAATGACTATAATTCTTATGGTACCCACTTCACAGAGTTGGTATGGTAAAGTTAAAACTTAAAACCAAAACAATGTAAGCTATAAAATTGACATCTTAATGATTGATAGAATAACAAATTATTAAAAGGACTGGTTATAGAACCAAAGTATTTGGAGCTTTAAAAATATATTTACCTCACTATCCTTGCTTATGTCAAGGCAAGTATTCTATTATTTAATTATATGAAAAATAACTTATTAAAATGAATAATTTATAATAACGTTATTGGATTAAGTTCATTTTAATAATAAAATAAAGATACCTCATCTCAGTCCCACAATCTTTGCTTATATAGTTCCCCTTACCCAGAATGTCTTTCTTTATCATTTCTACTTGTTGGATCCCAATGCATTCTTTAATGTTCAACTCTATTACAAATTCCTCCTAATACAATCCCAATCCTAAATACTTTCTGCTTTGGATCTCACATAGCAACCAGACTTTGAAACTCTATTTCATAGATATTTGTTTTTGTATCTTTTGCCACCCCTCTAACTGTATTCAATTGCGCAACAATGATTTATTATAAATCAACTATGGGCCAGATATTGGCACTGGGAACTAAGTACTTCATTAGATTATGAACTTGGCCTTATTTCATGTTGTATATTTTACCTTCTCAATCTCTTGCATAGATCTCTGCTCATAGTGGACACTGTTAAACGGTTGATGAATACTCTTGATATCAAGGTATGACCAATAGCCTTTCCTCTTAAGCTACAAAATTATTTTGCCTTTAATGAATGAATACCTCTATGATAATATTTATTTCCTAAGTTTATTGCTACTCTTTTCTTATGGGTTACACAGCCAGATAGTTGCCTACTCAGGAAAACCTGAGTTCACATTCAGCTCTAGACACTTGATAACAGGGAGATCCTGATCAAGTCACTTAACATGTGTCTATCTCAGTTTTCTCATGTTTGGGAAAAAATATCCATATGGATAATAATAGATACTACAGCAGTTAAGTAGCTCAGTTCATAGAACCCTGAACTTGGAGTCAGGAAGACTTATTTTCCTGATTTCAAATCAAGCTTCACTTATCAACTGTATGACACTAGGCAAGTCACTGATCTCAATTTGTGTCAGCTCCTCATTTGTAAAATGAGTTAGAGAAGAAAATAGGAAACCACTCCATTATCCTTGCCAAGAAAACCATAAATATTGTCACAAAAAGTTGAACTTTACTGAAATGACAAAATAGCAAAAAGAACTATCTCCCAGGGTTGTTGTGAGAATCAAATGAGATAATTAATATTCATAAATGATTTTATGAACCTTAAAAGGCTGTAACTGCTAGCTATTATTATGTCAAGCAAAAAAAAAAAAAAAACAACAACAAAATGGTCAATTATTTTGAAACTTATAACTCATAAAGTATTTTCTGGTTGAGGGAATAAATGCATCTGAATGAATTATACTCCCTTCTCCCCCTCCCCGCCAAAAAAAAGCCATGAACTGGTGCTAAGTGAAGTGAGTAGAACCAAGAGAACATTGTACACAGCAACAACAAGATTATATGATAATAAATTTGATACTTAGCCCTTTTCAAAAATGAGGTGATTCAAAATTATTCCAAATGTGATGGAAAGAGCTATGCACATCCAGAGAGAGAGGACTGTGGAGACTGAATGTGGATCAAAGCATAGTATTTTTGTGTTTGCTTGCTTATTTTTTTCTCATTTTTTTTCTTTTTGATCTGATGTTTCTTGTTCAGGAAGACAAATATGGAAATATATAAGAATTACATATATTTAATCTAAAAAAATTCTCTAAGGTGCAATTTCAATTTTCATAGACATTCTATACCTGTCATGTACTTAATACTCCCTCAAAAATGAGCCATGAAGGTAAATGTAAATGAGATGCAAAGTAGCTTTATAGTTTATGTGACATGAAATTTAATGTAATAAATATTTATTAAGCACCTATGATATGCCAGACTCTATGCTGAATGTTTAACCAATATTATCTCATTTGATATAAATTTGTCAATATTTACTTGAGAGTTTTTAAATAGCTATTTTACTTCCAGATTGTACTATTTTGGGTACCAGTATTTTCTAATTCTTTATTGTCAGAAGGCAATAAACTAAGCGAAATTTACCAAGCTATTTCTATATAATACTGGCTTTGTCGTTGTCCTTTCTGATCTTCATTTTTGAGCCACCTGTTGCTTTGGGGATAGAATGTATACTTTTGAGAATGATACAACCTTTCAAAATATTGTAGAAAATGAACTATATTCTTTCCTAATATCTTTTTATATGAAATAAAAACATTACAATTGTAATAAATAAGTTGTTATTCAAATATTATATATACCTAAAATAAGCTTTTTTGGATCTATACTTAAATTTATCTTCATAATTTGTTTTAAGGAGACATGAATTATCATACTTATTTGAAGAAACTATAACTCTTGATTTTGCTCTTTATTCAACATTTCTTTAAATAAATGAATTATATCTATTCAAAACAGAAAAAAAGGATATTTAATTTTTACAATTTAATATTTTGGTTTTCCCCAATTACATCTAAAAACAATTTTTAACATTCATTTTTTAAAATTGGAGTTCCAAATTCTTTCTCTAATTCTCTCCTTACCCCCCTCTTTGAAAAACCAGCAATTTGATACAGGCTATATATACAACATGACTGATGTGAAAGAAAACACAGACCAGAAAAAAAAAATAAAGCACAGAAAAAATATGCTTCAATTTGCATTCACACTCCATCAGTTCTCCTAGGAAGATAGATAGCATTTTTCATCGTAAGTCCTTTGGAATTATCTTGGATCATTGTATTGCTAAGAATAGTTAAATAATTTGCAGTTGTTCATCATACAATATTGCTGTTTCACTATATAGTGTTCTCCCAGTTTTTCAAATTTCATTTCACTTCATTAATTCTTTCAGGTTTTTCTGAGAGCATCCTGCTCATCACTTCTCAGAGCACTGTAGCATTCCATTACAATCATATACAATAATTTGTTCAGCCATTTCCCAATTAATAAGCATACTCTTGATTTCCAATTCTTTGCCACCATGAAAAAAGCTGCTATAAATTATTTTGTTCATATAGATTCTTTTCCCTTTTTAAAAATCTCTTTGGAATATAGACCTAATAGTGGTATTGTTTGGTCAAAGGGTATGTATAGTTTTATCTCCTTTGGGGTATAATTCTAAATAACACTACAGAGTAGTTGAATCAATATATGACTATACCCAACAGTAAATTAGTGTCTGGATGAGGAATTTTTAATTTTGTAAAAGAATAATTTTTAAAATCCACAATATTGAAGAAAGGTCCCTTAAATTAAATGAATAAAAGAGTATTACCATATGGCCTTTAGAATTAATTTGGGTATCAATAATAGTCAAAATAACATATTTATCAAAGTCATTCTTTAAAAAACCTATTTGCCTCAGTTTCCCCATCAGTAAAATGAAATGGAAGAGGAAATGGCAAACCACTCCAATATCTTTGCCAAGAAAACCCCAAATAGGGTTGCTATTATATACAATGTTTTCCTGGTTCTTGTCATTTCACTGTTCATGATTTTGTGCAAGCCTTTTCATGTTTTTTCTAAAATCACTGAGCCTACCATTTCTTATACCACAATAGTGCTGAATTAAACACATAGAAATAGATCCCTGCTGGCTGCATATTGACTTAGAAAATCACAAATTAATATTATCTTTATTTTATTGTATTAAATATATTTTGTTACACATTTCCCAATGAAATTTTAGAGGATCTCAAGAGTCTCTAGCTTATGTTTGACACATCTGCTTTAAAGTACAATTCAAACACCACTTTCTATAGAACTACAGAATTCCTTTCCAGTTCCTCTTAGATATAACCATAGACCTTATTTGTTTATACCTCTTACATAACAATCCTAAATTTTTCATTAGGAAATGAGAAATAAATATTTATATAGCACTTACTATGTGTCAGGAAGTAGGTTAAGTAAGTGCTTTTTACAAATATTGTTATCATTTGATCCTCACAACAACACTTGGAAGGTAGTCATGTTATTAACCCCAATTTACACACAAGGAAACTGAGACTAAAAGAGGATAAGTTTACTTACTTAAAGTCACCAATTACTAAGTGTCAGAGACCATATTTGAATTTAGCTCTTCCTAACTCTAAACGTAGTGCTTTATCTGTGATACCTAGCTGACCATATTATAAGTATTTGTATCTGTGTCACATTTTAATAGAAGATTATATGAGGGCAGGTTTCAGCAAATATTATATTTCAGCTTCTGACACAGTACCCTGGACTTAGTAGAAACTTAATAAAGTCTGACTAAATTGTTTGGAATTAAAGGCAACATAGTAAGGCAAGTGGAAAAACTGGAGTTAGTAAAAAGCAGTGTTCAAATACAACCTCTCTCTGCAAGTTGCCAAACTTCTTATTGTTCTTTATAATAACCCCAAGGTGGCACAGTGGAAAATGCTCTCTCAGCTGGACATCAAAGATACCTCCAAGGCTGAATCCTGTCTCAGTCATTTACTAGCTATGTGGTTTTTTTATAATTGTTCAGTGATTTTCACTCCTGTCTGATTTTTCATGACCCTATTTCGAGTTTTCTTTGGCAAATTTCCTTCTCCAGATCATTTTACTGATGGGGAAACTGAGGCAAAGAGGGTTAAATAACTTGTCCAGGATCATGTAGCTAAGGTCTTGAAGCCAGATTTGAACTTAGGAAGATGAGTCTTCCTGACTCCAGACCTTATACCTCGTGCCAACTAACTGCCCAATTACAAACTAATTGTAATTAGAAAAGTAACTTAATTTCTCTTAGCCCCAGTTTCCTCATCGGTAAAATAAGAGAATAAGATTTGTTGCTCTCTAAGATTTCCTATAAATCTAAGACAATAATCTTATCACAGTTTTTGTAAGACCCAAATAATATAAATTATGTGAAATGCTAAGTAAATATGATTTATTATCATTATTACCTATATATTGACATACTCTACAGGTTTATTTAACTATATTAAAGTATTGCACTATATATAATTTAAAAATCCTTTATATCTATAAGTACAAATTAATTTATGTCAGTAACCTTGTCTCTACAATGACATAAAACAGAGAAGTCAATGTACTGACTAAACTAGTCACAAAATCATACCACTCTTGAAGGTCAAGTAGTTTGTTTCCTTCATTTTACAAATAAGAAAATCGAAAACCCAGATGTTAAATGACTTCTTCAAGGTCACTTGGTAATAACTGGAAGAGCTGGAATTTGAGCACGGGTTCTCATATTCCAAATCCTGTGCTCCTTCCTGTCATACATTGCTCTTGTGGGAGAAAACCCTGATGTAAAATGATTGATGAGATACCCTCAGATACACATAGATATAAAACTTCATTGTAAAAGTATATGGGGAAAAAACATTTTCTTCTATTTTGCTTCATACATATATCACTGATTGATACTTGTTATACTGGGCATGTACTATTACTACCTGGGATCTGATACAATTTAGTTACTACATCCACTGGTTGTTTAGTCCTGCAAATGAAAGCAAAATAGAAGAAATGTTTTTGCAGCTGCTCTTCAACTTGATATGACTACAGAGAATGAAAACAGTTCAAGTTTGGGCATTTTTCCACTTTGGAATGCAGCCAAATTAACATACTAATAAGCTACAAAAATAATATATTTTGCAAAAACTGTACAAGACTATAGAATCAAGGGCAATGCTACTAAGGTCCATGAATACTTACCAGGATCTACTATGCTTAGACATCTGTTTCATAGACATATCTCAACAATAGTTCTGATTAATCTAAATAATTACTGGTGGGGGGGTTTGCAAGTGTTGGGGGATGTAATTTCCTGTGTTTTTCTACAAGAGAAATTTTATATGCACATATTCAATTGAATAAATACACAGTTCATTGCAGTAGTTTATTTTCACTTTAATGGTCTTGACATATGTGCATATCTGCATTTTTTAAAAATTAACTCTTATTGTTACTTGGAGAAGCTCTATGTAATTTGTAGAGAATTTAACTGTCTTCTTTTGCTTTAGGGAGTCATTTGCCATTTATAATCATAAATCTGGGTCACAGACAATACTAAATATCATGTTGTTTCCTTCTATCATTGGAACTGCTGATATTAAAAGATAAAATATACTGAAACCTTGCCATAGAAATAGCTACAATAGAGCTGAACACAACCAGTTATGGAGGCTTAATTATTGATATGCTGAAAGGATCTCATTATAAGGCAATCTCATCCACAAAGCATTACATGACATGAAATCCAAATATATAGCATTATAAAGGTTCCAGGGTTTTTTTTTTTTTTTTTTTAATAGCTCACACTCAAGGACTACAGAACAAATCACTTTATTTTTTTCAGAAAAAAAAAATCAAAAAAATTTTATTCCTATTTCATAGATGAATAGATTGAAGTTCAAAAACATTAAGTAATTTTTATTCAACTAGGCACTTACTTGTGGTTACCTAACATAGAGTAAGGCTACAAACATAAAATTTCTGAATCCCAAATCAAACATTTTCCTCCAGTATTGTCTTTACCTCTCACAACAATGAAGATAAAATAAAAGAACAGTTGTACTGATTCATTGTCTTTATCAAGTATATTATAATTTCTTCGTGGGGCAACTGAATGTTGTTGTTGTTTTGGTGAGACCACATCAGTATGTATAACAATATACATAGTTTACCCTCCTATGTACAATTCAAATAAGAACCATTTATTGCAAATTTTCTTCTCCAATGAACAATATTATGAAGTGTGTTCAATGTATTATTTTGCTAACCTATATACAAATTTGTCATGAGAAATAGGTAATAAAATAATGCTAAAATACAGTCATCAAAAAAGACACTTAAGTTCAAATCTTTTTTAATAAGCTATAAGAGGTAAAGCAAATTTCAAAAATTGAAGACTCTTCCAATCTAATAAAAATAATAAATTATCAGGCATTTACTATGTGCCGAGCACTTTGGAACTATGTAAATTTAAAGTTTAACTTTGTTCTTCTCTATTGTCATCGTCCAATCATTTTCAGTTTTTTTCCAACTCCTCATAACTCCTTTTTGGTATCTTGGCAAAGATATTGGAGTAGTTTACCATTTCCTTCTCTAGCTCATTTAACATATGAAAAAAGAGGAGTCACAGGGCTAAATGACTTGC
The DNA here is from genome assembly GCF_016432865.1 of Antechinus flavipes. Classification (NCBI taxonomy): domain Eukaryota; kingdom Metazoa; phylum Chordata; class Mammalia; order Dasyuromorphia; family Dasyuridae; genus Antechinus; species Antechinus flavipes. Next base: position 186,311,527 of record NC_067400.1, on the reverse strand, counting down.
CCTGGCACACAACCAATAAGTGTCTAAAGCCAGATTTGAATTCAGAAATGAGTAGTCTTGACTCCAGGCCCAGCACTCTAGATACTTTTACTTTAGGGAAACCTAAAAGAAAGAAAAAAACGACTAATATACAAATATCTATAATACAAAATAATAAGTATATAATAGAGATAGAACCTGTGTTTGCTGATATATAAATGGAAAGTTAAAGACTTCCTCTAAGGTTTGCATTTGATATGAGCAAAAGACAATCAAGAATAAGAACAAACAATATTCAAAGTGGAGACAGATTGGATGACCGTGGAAGAGACTGCATTTCCTGTAATTGCTTCAAATTAGGAAAGGTCTCCTGGACCTACTGGGAGATCTTCCAAATAAGACTTCAATGCTGGTGAAAATCAGGATGGGGAGCTTCCAAAATAGACAAGAGAATCTTCAATAGCCTGGATATAGGAATGTGGGTTTTCTTTATTTGGGACAATGAGTAGTCCAGATTAATTGGAATATTAAGCAGTTTGATTATAAGGCAACAAAGATAGAGTAGGGCTTATGTTAGAATGTGTACACAGGATGAAGAGTTATTAGTTTTATAAACCTGTGATCATGAGGACCTGTATTAGAGGGGAAAGTATGCTTCAAATCATTAAATTTTCTTTAAATTATAATCTGATAATTTTCAATTGTCATTACATGCAGGCGTGTTTAAAAGACAGTTTCTTTTTTTTTTCTTTCAATTTTATTTTATTTAATAATAACTTTGTATTAACAGAATCCATACCAGGGTAATTTTTTACAGCATTATCCCTTGCACTCGCTTATGTTTCAATTTTCCCCCCCCTCCTTATACCACCCCCCTAAGATGGCAAGCAGTCCTATATATGTTAAATATGTTGCAGTACATCCTAGATACAATACATAAAAGACAGTTTCTTAAACCAACAGACAGAGATAGAGACATAGAAAACCTGAGACAGAGAGACTTCTTCAAATATTAGCCTTGAATACTAACAAAAAGTCTGTTAAGTATTTCTAAGCAACTTTTAAAAATGCTAATTGCTATATTTCCAAAGTATGTTTAAAGTAATATGATATTTATAATGAAGAATTTAGAATTGGTTTCCTGCATTGTGGTGTTTTTCTTCTTTAAAATGTAATGGTTCTCTCTGGGAGAAAGAACAGGTTTCTCGGGGAGGTTTTCTGGAGGCAGCCTTAGTTTCAGTTAAAAATAATAATCACTCCAAATACAGCCAGCTGATAAAAGTTCAAACATTTATTTCTTATCTCTTTCCTTGGGCCCGGTTAGCTTAGAGGCATATCTTTCTGCTTGGTTCCAAGACTCTTGCAGTTGTCCTTTGCCTCTGCTTTCTTCATCCTCCAGCCAGTACAAAGGTGGAAGACAGAATGAATCTCTCTTGCCTCCCAGAGAGGGCTTCTGGATCTCAGTCTCTCAGAGTGCTGAATCTAGTTGCGCTGCCGAGAGAGTGTTTCTCCTCAACTGAACTGTCGCTCCCCTCTCAATCTTTTCTGGTGAACTCCCGACTGAGCCTCTGGGAGCTTCTTATATATGATCTCCTAAAGGTTGACTCCTCCCCTCCGAGGGAGGGATTAAGGGAGGTGTGAATTCACAAAGTTACAAAGTTAACTTTTGTGAATCTCACATACTTGTGAACTCCAACGGTACTTAAATACTTCTTGCTTATATGAGCTCTCTAAAAGTGTGAACACAAGCATTGTTTCTATTAGTTCCACTTAGTACCTTGTTTCTTCTGGCCCATAACATTTCCTTGTAAGATCAGATCAATCATACTGAACCATGCTAAATTAGATAATTATTGTCTCTATCAACTCTAATGACTTTACACTTTGTAAGGATTCCAACACTAAATAATTCCTTGAGAATCTCTACTTGTATAATTAATATAGATTTCAATTAGATTGCAACTAAATCAACTGACTATTTCAATGAAACAGCAAGAAACTAGAGAGCCATATCAAAAATAAAGTACACTATATTTCTGGTTATTAAATTTTCTGTTCCTTGCTATTTTATCATTACTAAATATACTTCAAAACTTCCCTGAAATTGAGTTATGGCAATTGGAGAATATGAAGCAGTTTCCTGTCATATTTAATTAATTAAGCTAAAAGTTGTTTTTTTAACAAAAAAAAAAGAAATTTAAATATTTTTTAATTTAGAACAGGGATTTAAAACAGGGATTGCAAGCTGAAATATTTTAAATAATTTTTTTGAAGAAATAAACAATGTCCTCCATGATTTTATATGTCTGGTGCTTGGTGTTCACACACACACACACACACACACACACACACACACACACACACACTTTCTCTACCAATAATCCAGGTTGCCTATCAGACTTAAAATGCATTTCCAAGTGTTTGGACTTAAAAGGGACCTCAACAATATGTTCCTTGCCTAGAGGTTACTAATGCTATGATTTCATTCTTCTATATATAAAGCCTTTGAAAAGTGTTTTAAGTTTTGGGTCTTTGAAGTTTTGAAGGGGACAAACTCTGTGGTCTCTTACCTATGGCATATCCATGGGTAAATAGAATATTTAAGAGATTAAACAGAAATTTCCTGGGGAGTTGTGTAATTGAATCCTCTACCATCTCTAAGGCTTAGGTGATGATTAATTTCTGAAAGATATGGTACTGAAATTCTGTTATTCCCATAGTGTTTCTGTGACATGATACATAGAAATATTAATGTTGGCACAAAAGGCATTAAACAGTCTGAAAATAAAGGCTGTTGATCACTAGTATTCAGAGATTACAGAGACATGCATATAATATTTGTACAGGACATTGAGAAAAGGATGAAAGGATCAAGAAAACAAAGAATTTGTAATATAGAATCTTCAATTAAAATGGCTAAGTGAAGAGTTTAAAAAGGATACTATATAAATACCTCAATGTTATTTCAAAGCACAATCTTAATTTGGAAATAAGCAGTGTGTACTTTTCTTACTTGCTTAGTAATGAAATATCCATTCTTATTTCTAGCCTATATTCTTTCTGAATAAAAATAACATATGGTCTACCCTAGAGAATCTGAAGAATATTTAATGCAAAAAAAAAAAAAAAGCAAAAAGCAAAGGGAAATCTACATAGGAAAAATAGAACAAAGAGCAGAATAAATCTGCTCCAATTTTAAAAAGAAAAATACTGATAATGTGAATTTTAATCACCATCACCTACAAAATGTAAAAATGAAAATTTAATTGCTTCTTCAATTTAACACAAAATTCTATAAAATATAACATTGTCTACATTGTAGAGATGATTTCTTCTTATTTAAAAAGCCAGCAATTGGAAATCAGGTATTGTTGAGAGAGAAAAATCATGATCTTTACTTGGTTTCGCACTTTGCTTATTAGCAGAAATTAAACAGTCAGAATGTAAACTTTCCAAATTCATTTTTCACATGAAAGTCCTTTCATCTTTCTTGACCTTTTGGGGGCAAGAAAGTATATGCACAGAAAACTGTGACAACAGTGTATTTTGTGAGGACTCTAGGTCACAACTGTATCACTGCACTACCAAAACAAAAAAAAAAAATAAAATTCTACTCAAATTCAGAATCATAACAAGTTTTAATGTAAGCTTGGCAATATACCTTCTGTATCACCAAACCAGATCTATTCAAAAGAAAATAAGAGAAATTAACAGAAGGAAAAAAACAAAAACAAAAAAACCTAATCCAAAATTTCACAGCTAATAAAATCCATTATTGACTATAGTACAGATTCTGTGTATATTTGATTGGACTCTTTCAAGTGCTTCACTGACCATAACAATCCACACCTGATCTCTTGACTTACAGAATAAAGGGTATCACTTCCATCATTTACCAGAAAGAGTATGTAGTTTTTAATCTTGCCCACCAAATGGCCACAACCCTAGAGGTCTCTTAAGCATTTACACAAGAGCAAAAAATCCGCTAAAGACACACATCCCTAACACACCAAGACTCTCAACTTTAAATCTAATTGATTAGGGTTCTTATATATACAAATTGTGTTTAAACACACGCATACATACATACATATGTATATGTGTATACATATGAAGCTGTTTGTAAGACACTTTGCAAACCTAAATTATGTGAGTATATATATATATATATATATATATATATATATATATATACTTCTTCAAAAGTATATCATATATATATATACTTCTTCAAAAGTATATCATATATATATATACTTCTTCAAAAGTATATCATATATATATATACTTCTTCAAAAGTATATTATATATATATACACATATATATGATTCTTCAAGATCAATTGCTGTCAAAACCTTGAACAGTGAGCTGCTCCAGCCTCATTCCACAGCAGCTAAGGTCCTCTATTCTTCCACACACACACACACACACACACACACACACACGTATATACTCACACACATATAGATTTACAAAACATTTTATAAACCTTGTCTTGGCCTTAGGAGGTAGGCGACATTATCATTTTACAGATGAGGGAACTGAGGCATATGGGTAACTTGTCTTGTACACAGCTAATTTAGTGCCTGAGATAAAATTTAAACTCAAAGTTTTGTGACCCAGAACTCTAATCCCTATGCCATTTAGGTGTCAGAAAACTTATGCTAAAATCCCACTTCTGACAAACACTTTGGCAATTCTCAAAAGAGCTAAATTACAGAGGATATGCTAAGATGAATTGGTAGTAGTAATTTCCTCATCTAAACATTCTCTATCCCAATGGAATCTCAGAGTTAGTCCCCATGTGTATATCAAGTAGATACTTTAAAGCTTTAGATAGAGTTTCTTTCTCTTTTTTGATCAGGAAATTTTTTCCTCTCAAGTTTACACTCTATATGAACTATCCAAAAGTAATCAATTCTTTAGTATCAATATGGCATCATTAAACATTATAAAATAAAGCTAGAAGGAAACCACATCACCCAATCCTGTCCAAGCTTTCTCCTACTTACCCCCCAAAACTTTTAGTTGGTACTTCCAGAACAGTTCCGCTCCATCTATTTCTGAAAATCATGGAAGACAATAAGGAAAACATTGTACTTCCCAAGATCACTCTTAGGGTCAAGAGTTTCAAGTATTAAAAGGCAAGAGAATTATGCTGAGGGGTTATAATAGTCTCCTTCCTTAGCCCAACTACTAAGAAACTGCTGGTTCTCTATCTAATCTGGACTCTGCTGTTTGCATGCAAGTTTCTGGTTACCTGCTCTTTAACCTATCCCTACTCCAAGGCTACTAATTGCCAGGGCCATACATACCAATCTTCCCCGGATATACATGGAGATGAGACCGATGTTAAAGAGCCAAAGACCCTTTCTTTATTTGTGTGTGTTCGTTTTCCCTCTCCCCTTCTCCTCCTCTCCCCTTCTCCTCCTCTCCCCTTCTCCTCCTCTCCCCTTCTCCTCCTCTCCCCCTCTCCCCCTCTCCCCCTCTCCCCCTCTCCCCCTCTCCCCCTCTCCCCCTCTCCCCCTCTCCCCTTCTCCCCCTCTTTCCCTTCCCCCCCTCTCCCCCCCCTCTCTCTTTCTCTCAAAACTTCTCTGCACATCCTTCTTTTGCCTATGGCAAAGCTGGCCATTTATTTGCTTTCCTCTGGAATGACTTTATGCCAAACCCACTCAGCACTGCGTAGGTGGATCCACAGAAGGGAAACACCTGGAATTAGTGCTGTGTCCTAAGAAAAGATCTAACACCTGTTAAGACACAACCTCCTGCCTCAGAGGCCAAGCCCCTTTTTACCTCCTGGTCCACCCCACCAGCTAACATACCATACATGGCAAGTCCCAGAAGGAAAGAATCTAACACTGCTCCAATTTCCACTTTGTACAAATCTCCTACCAAATCTTCTCTCCCCTCTTCCCTATCTCCACTAAATTGCTTACATTCCCACTTGCACTTCAGTCTGTTGTGGAGTCTCAATCATACTTTTGCAGTTTTTGTGGTCCTCATAAATTGTAATTTTAGTGTTCACCATAGTTAAACAATTCTGATTCTTCAAAATCAATTGCTGCCAAAACCTTGAACAGTGAGCTAATCCAGCCTCATTCTACAGCAGCTAAGGTCCTCTATTCTTCCACAAAGAAAAAGGAAGTCTCCAGGACAAATAGAATAAAGGCCACATATACTCATGGCCAGATTCAAGTGTACTCTTTCTAACTCTGGTCTCAAAGCAAGCTTCCACCCCACCCCGATTTTTAAAAGAATCAAAAATTAGAATCAGTCAGAGGCAGGATTCTTGATGGGAGCAGGGAAAGAGAAAGTCCTCAGAAACTATATTACCACTTGTTCTCTTTAAATTTACAATTTAAATCAAGAAGAGGGCATGGGCATCAGGCACATATCAACTTGCACAGTATCTGGCTAAAGTTATTGAAGCTTTAAGTTAATAAAAATGCCAATCATATTTCAAAAGAGATAACTTATAGTTTAGATAGAGTTAAAATTCAATACTTACACCTAGATGATAGTTATGGCATCTAAGCTATGCCCTGAGGCTCAGTTACATCCTCCTTACAGCCAAATTTTTAATTCAGCCCTGGACCTGTAACTTAGCCAAGTAAGAAATCTGTGTCTAAAATGGCTGCTTCACTAACTTGCCCTCTTGTTTCCACTCACTATCACTCTCCTGAGTTAAAAAATTGGCACAGCTAACATAAGGGAAGGGATAGAAAGAAGAGGATAATGAAGGGACCTTTGCCAGTGTAACATGTCTAAAGTTCAAGGGCTGCACATACTGGGGTGCTATACACTATGCCCTATGTTTGGTCCAATTATCTATAGTCACTTGGACTTTCATGATTTAAAGATTGGCAGATTCTAATTTATATGATTATTTCAAGACCTCCTAACACTGATTTCTGAACCAGGGAGCCAACTTCAATTTGTTATTTTGCATTCCACTTGATATTTTTGGCAACTGAAAAGACCCTTAAGGACAAGCTTTTACACAGGGTGAGATAAATCCCTTCATTTTCCATCATGCACTAGATTTAATGAAAATTTATCATGAGAGTCCAAAAATCAGGTTTATGAGATTGATAACTGGTTGCCAAAATTCTTGGATTATCTGACAGGCATAAGATATTTGCTCCAATAAACTATTCAATTCACTTTGCTTTCATCATTCATTCATCTATTTTTTTTCAGGAATATGGAAACAAAATATGTTTATGATTGCAGTTGAGTTCCTGTGTAGAATTACAGCAAATTTATGCATTTGATCATATGTATTAAATTGTTTCAAGTTGTAACATAATTTTTAGAAAGGTTATTGTGCTGCTACAAATTAAGAGAGTAACAAGCAAGCACTTATTAAACATTCACTATGAAACAGGCACTGTGCTAGGCACTAAGAATACAAAGATAAATCAAATAATCCCTGCCATCAAGGAGTTTATGTTCTTTTAGATAGGATAATATATGCACATTTAAAAATATAAATATTAAATCCAAGGAGATCATTGAGGGGGAAAGCAGTAGCAGCTTCAAGAATTAGGAAAGGCAGGGGGCAGCTAGATGGCGCAGTGGACAGAGCACCAGCCCTGCAGTCAGGAGAACCTGACTCAAATCTGGTCTCAGACACTTAATATTTCCTAGCTGTGTGACCCCGGGCAAGTCACTTAACCCCAATTGCCTCAGGAAAAAAAGAAAAGAAAAAAAAAAAGAATTAAGAAAGGCATTTCAAAGAAGGTGGCATTTAAATCAAATTTACATGAAGTTAGAAGTAAGGAAGAAGTACATTGTGGGGTAGATAAGGGATATTGACACACAACTCTTTCAGTATAGCTAAGCATATGATTTGTATTGTTGAAGAAAGTATTGACTTGATGAATTGGAATCAAATGTATTTGATTAATGTAATTAATTTTATTTTTATAAGAATATGAAATTCCTGTCATTCATACCACTTCATAATCTGTCCTTACCCTCTATATCCAATTTTATTTCCCAGAATTCTTCATTATATACTTTCTGTTCCAAACAAATTCACTTCTTCACAAAATCTACCATGTTCAGGGCAGCAGGATGGCGCAGTGGACAGAGCATCAGCCCTGAAGTAAGGGCTGAGTTTAAATCTGATCTCAGACACTTAACACTTCCTAGCTGTGTGACCCTAGGTAAGTCACTTAACCCCTACTGCCCCCTTACAAAAAATCTACCATGCTCATACCATTTCCCATAGACTGAATTCCTAGATTCAATTATACCATCATGCTCCTAGAAAAAGTTCATCATCAGGAAATCATCATTTCTAATACACATACCTTATCAGTTCTCTCAGAAATTTCTGCACCTCTGATTGGAGAGCTGGAAGGAAAAACAGAAAACCCTTTTTGGGAAGACTCAGAATTAAGATCAATTCTTTTTTTTTTTTTCCTGAGGCAATTGGGGTTAAATGACTTGCCCAGGGTCACAGAGCTAGGAAGTATTAAGTCCTCCTGACTTCAAGACAGGCACTCTATCCACTGTGCCATCTAGCTGCCCCAACATTAATTCTACTATTTCTATGGCCCAGCACCCAGACATTTTTCCTACTCCCCCTTTTTAGCAACCCGTCCTTTTGTGTATTGTCTTCTTCTATAAAATTTTAAGCTCCTTAAGGACTGGAACAGTACCACACATATATAAGGAGATACTTAATAAATATTTATTGAATTAAATTAAATTAAATAATAAGCATCTCAATTCTCCATATCATTCCCCGATTTCAAAGGCCCTTCTTACCTTTTCAGTGCTTATTCATTACAAGCTATCATTATGATCAAGCTCAAACTCTACCTACTTCATAAAATCTTCCCTAATGACACAAATTTACATTAATCACTATCCTGTCATTCCCTTGTCATTTCCACTTCAGAGTTGTAATGTCTTAAAAATCAGCTATTTGAACACATACTAATGTATTATATTTATTGGGATATATCATATTTATACATATATTAATATATACTGCAATGGTTCAAACATGTGTGATCATCTTCAAGTACAGGCTATACTCCTCAAATGAGGTTCTTGTCATTTATTCAATAATTTTAAATAATCTAATATATACAAGGTGCTTGATGTGTAAAGACAAAAAAAAGAAATGAAGAGAAAAGAAAAAAAAGAAGAAAAGTCTTTGCCCTCAAGAAGGGCAACTGGTGACACAGTATGTAGAATCCCTTGTCTGAAGTCAGAAATACATCTTCTATTGAGGAGAAACAACTGTATAGATAAATAAATATAAAACACATGTGAAATCATGACAAAATAATTAGAAGGAGGGCATTAACAACCATGCAGAACAGGAAACACCATAAATTTCAAGGTTTATCCTGCTCAACATCATTTTAGACTGGCCTTGACTTTTTTGCTTGAGCCAAATTTAGACAAATATATATTCTGCCCCAATAGGGAAAAGAAAAAGATTGGGAGGGGGATGTTTCTTTTCTTTTTCTTTTTCTTTCTTTCTTTCTTTCTTTCTTTCTTTCTTTCTTTCTTTCTTTCTTTCTTTCTTTCTTTCTTTCTTTCTTTCTTTCTTTCTTTCTTTCTTTCTTTCTTTCTTTCTTTCTTTCTTTCTTTCTTTCTTTCTTCCTTCCTTCCTTTCTTCCTTTCTTTCTTCCTTCCTTTCTTTCTTTTTTTGAAGAGTCCACTGGGATCAAGTGACTTACCAGAATCACACAGCTAGTAAGTGTTAAGTGTCTGAGGTCACATTTGAATTCAGGTCCTCATGACTTCAGAGTGGGAGTTCTATCCACTGCATCATCTAGCTTCATTTTTGTCATGGCATCCCTAGTACCAAGTATACTATCTTGCACATAGCAAATATTTTACAAATGCTTATTCCTTGATTCATTAATTGATTAATTTATTTTGCATAGAAAGATGATGTTATTAACCTAACTAGCATCTCTGTGACATATTTTTATTTGTTTGGTTTTAATTATTTATAAGTGGCAATTAGTTACTCTTAACTATGTTGAGCAATTATGTTGAGCTCACTGGGCCTTCTTACTTGCTGCATCTAGTACCAAACAGCATACCTTTCTGACATGGCTTGGGAGAATAAAGAAGGAAATATTTGATTGTAGGTTTTTTGTTTCTTTTCTAAGCTAAATAAAATGTGTTAGAATTGAACCTTCAACTTAGCCTCATTTATAGTCATGCTTTAATCATTTGGACTAACTGACCTAATTTGTCCTAATTTATATTGCCTTCAAAAGTAATCTACTAAAATTATTTGGAAATGTGGCATTATTTGTAAACCATGCATCTATGTGCGGAATGAGGAAGAACTATTTCTTTTTCTTGCTGACACATAACAAAAGATTCAAGCAAGAAGAAAGTGTCTATTTTGTACATATTTCAAAGAAAACAGATTCACAAATTATGATTTGTAAAGAATAACTAGATAGAGTGTGAACAGAATAGCATGTTATACTCAAGCCCTAGTAGCACTGCTTTTTAATGTTTAAAGTCAATTTAGTTCATGACCATTAAAAGAAAAACAATTTATGATGAAAATTGTTTAGTTAGACTTTTAAAAAAATAACCCTTTCTTAATACAGATTGTTTGTATTCCTAAGGATGGTTCCATTATTCAAAATTCTGCAAAATTATCTGCTCCAAATGTTGAAAGTGCCCTTAGGCTGAATGTATTCCTCTATTTTATTTAGCATGCACAGATTTTGCTGAAGAGATGGTAAAAGCTCCAATTTAATACAGCTTTCAAACAGATGTTATTCCACTTATGGGGAAACAATTCTCTTAACTCACTTTTTCCTGCTGTCATTGTCGCGGAGGGGTCTTGCTAATGATTAATATTTGACATTATTTAGTGTTGGAGTTTGAGTTTTGACTACTGAATTTCCCCTCTTCATTTACTGCTTTATGAGAGGTTCATTTTTTATGTTGCTGTCACATATGAAGGTAATAATGTCATGCTGAATAGGAAAAAACACTGTGGTAGTAATGATATTTGCTTGTAAAAATATCCTCCTATTGATGCTCTAAACATATTCCTTAATATAGATATTGCATGTTTTAAGAAAATTTCCTAACTCAATTATAAACCAACTAGGAAAAAAAAATCACCATAATTTGTAGGTAACATTTTTAAAGGGAAAAAACATTTTTGACTAGCATTTCTTTGTATTGATTGGAAAATAATTTACAGGGACAACTTATTTTAGAATGTCAGAGAAATTTTACTGTTTCCTGTTATAATGAGAAACTTGGGCATAAAGAATAATAAATTGAAAATGGAAACTGTATATCTGTTTGCCTTGTTTCAGAGGACTATAAATTTAAATATGGAAAGGACTCCAAATTCATCTAATTGGGTACTTTCATTTTACAACAGAAGAAACTAAGGCTTAAAAGAGTCAAGTAATTTGCCCAAGGTCACATAATGAGTAAATGACAGATTATCATACATAGAAATCTTTCTGCTATATCTAACTTAAGTTCATTTTAAGGCATCACTTTCTCTCCTAAAATAAAACTTATTTTTCAAACATAACTTCACCCCCCTTTTTTTCCCATGGAAAGATGAGAGATGCTCTACTTTTTTCAACATGGTAACAACATCTTATTAATCTACAAACTTTCACTTCTACTCCATAGAAAGATGTCTCAGCATGTGTTTTACTAGTGATCTGAAGTCTACTGGAACATAGGCTCTCCTATAATACTTAGATCATCTTAAAAATTGCTAATATATATTAAGCATATACCATATTTATGTGTATTGAAAATTGGAATGTTTACTTAAAGATTATAAAGAAACTTAAGGATTGTGTGTATATGGTAGCAAAAGAATTTAGTGCTCTAAAAATTTCTAGGTGTTATTTCAACAAAAATTGTGGCTGAAAAAAAAATTTTGTCCTTTTTACTTTTTAAGAAGATGAATTAGTGTCGTGCATATATTCAGAGAAAGTTGGGATCACTATTAAAATGCATGCTGGGACAGCTTTCTATAGAGTAGAAGTTAAAGTTTGTATATTAATAAAGTGTATATTTATATGTGTACATGACTGTAAATGGAAAGGTTTGGTTTTTTTTAAACTGGTATGATCTTAGACAAGTCACAACTTCTCTACAGTTTCCTCATCTATAAAATGAAGAGATTGGAGTCAATTATCTTTAAGGTTCCTTTCATCATTAATATTTTGTAATTTAAAAAGGCTCCAAAAATATTTTGAGAGATATTGACAAGATTTGACTAACTTTCAAAATGGTTACTTTGAAAGGAATGACAATTATTTAAATGTAAATTTCTGATGTTTTTAAACCTGTTTCATTGCTACATAGTCCCCTTCATATGTCCTATTTCCCCCAAATAGATTGTAACTTTCTTTATGGGCAAGAACCATTTCTCATCTTTCTTTATATTTGATTCCTAATAAAGTAACATATGTGGTTAATATTTAGTAAATATTGATTGAGAATGTTGTGCTTTAAGATTTGTACAATATTTCCATTTATAAATATTTCCATTATAATCCTAAAAATAATCCTGTATGGTAGCTATTATTATCTTCATTTTATAGATGTGTACTGAAGCTAAGAGACTAAGGGGTTTGCCTAGGGCCACATAGCTACTAAGTGTTTGAGGCAGGATTTGAATTCAATTTTTCTTGACTACAAGTCCAGAATTCAATCCACGTGTTCTCCCACATGTTCACATATTTATAGAAAGAATTGAAGGCCCAGAGAGGTTAAAACCCAAATCATAAAGAATAAAAATTAATTATAGAATGTAAGTTTTTTATTCTCTAACTGCTAGCTACATATAAAGTCAGCCTTGTACCTGTACATGTGCACTTCAGTGGGTTTGAGAGATCACTAATTTAAACCACATCTAACCTATTATTTAAAGCAACACTGTTAATATCATTAATAACAGCCTGGAAAACAATTTGGGCAAAATAAAAAAGTGAAACCTAGTGACCACATCCTTTCAATATTCCCTCAATTCATTCAAAACCAGTTTATCAAATCTTCTTTGAAATAAAGAGCAAACCTATGCCCATCTCATTTATTTTTTTTTCAAAACAATAGGAAAACATCATTGATGTTTAATATTTGAACACAGGCCAATGTTTCAGTTTGTAAATCTTAAGGTTAAATAATTTTGATAATTGGATGATTTCCAGCAGGGAATGCATTTCCTGAATTCACATGAATTTATTTCAAATCCAGTCTCAATTGCCAACAAGTTTATCCTAAGTCTGCTTTTCTTCATTCATTAGTGCCATTCTACTGTGCAACCAGTACAACTATTTATTCTGTGTCTGGGACTTTTCCAGTTTAAATATAGTCCCTTTGCTTCATCATTTCCTTTTGTATTTGAGATACAAATTGTTTTCTCACTGATTCCATGCCTTTGTGTATTACTTGAAGAGTAATGGGATTTACAGATTGTCCAAGGTGACTTGTGATCATTTGTGCTGAATAATTTTTCTTTAGAGTGCAGAACTGAAACTTATAACAAGGTTGTTAGCTATTTATCAATGATGACAAAAAGCTTCTGTTGTCAACAAGCTCAAAATACATAGTATGGTAGATTAAAGAGTATCTTCAATTTCTTTTACTAATCCTACTTAAAAAAAAGTTCCTTCTTTAATTATATTTCCTTAGATAGTTTCTTTTTAAAAACAGGCCTGCCAAAAATATTACCTTTTCTCTAAATTCTAATCTTACTGTTCTAATTAATGCAACGTTTAATTTTCTCTTTTGCTCAAACCTTTCATCTAAAATGTGTCAAATTAATTCAGTGATTTTGAGGACTTTAGTATATTTTATTGGTGGATAAACTGGAAGATAACTAAATAATCTTTCAAACATGCATTTTTTAGCAAATCAAAATAGGTGTTTAAAAGAGAGAAAAATTCGGCTTTTGCTTATTGTCTCAGGAATTTGATTTGTGGGACTATCCTGAGGCCAGAAGACTGCAAAGCCAAAAGATTTAAGATTATTGATTTATTGTTAGAACAGAATCCCCTCTTAAGGTCAGAGGACCTTAAAATCATTGCTGTCTCCCCTAGAAGCTATATTACATCAATACAACTACTGGCATTCCCCCACTACATACCACCTCAAATATTTCACCGCCCTCTCCATAAACTGCAGTTTCTCTTTTGCTATTCTAAACCCCAATTCTCCCAAGAAATTAAATAGATCACTGATATCACTATTGGTGTATTCCCTTGTATCCCCCACTATTAATAGATTATCTACATACTACAACACCCAGGTTCCCATTACTGCATGGAAGTACCCCATTTAATTTTCAAGGACTCAGGCAAACGAATTTGAGGACTCGGTACAACCTTGAGGTAAAACAACCACTTCAACTGATGCTTTCTTCCAGTCTCTGGATCTTCCCATTCAAAGGCAAAAAGATTTCTACTATTCTCCTCTAAATGGCAGAACCACTTGGCAGAGCTGGGAATCCAGCCTAGGGTGGTATAAGATTTGGAACCATGGGGTGGGATGGTAATACAATCTTGTTAATCTCCCTCAAATCCTGAACAAACCTATATTTCCCATCCTTCTTGACAGGAAGTATAGGTATATTGAAGGGTAAATATAGGGTTCTAATAATCCATTTCTCAATAAGCCTTATATCACAGGTTGCAAACTTCTCCTTCCTTGTAGGAAAATTGGATATTACCTGACTCTCACTGCCTCCCTAGGATCTTTCAAGATGATTTTTATTGAAACTATGTCTGCTCTGCCTGGATTACCAGGCATCACCCAAACCTCAGAATTTATCCTAATCTGTTCTTCTTCATTCATTACTGCCATTCTACTATGGAAACAACACAATTTCTAGTTTACCAGAAAGTTTACTCCTGCTTCTGAGATGAACAAAAATCTGCCCAATGTTTCCCTTTTGCCCCATATAAATTTTACTGGGCATGGTCATAGGCACAAGAAAATTTTCTCCTTTAAATAACAGAAATCATCCAGGTCTCCTTAAACAATCTAACCCCCTCAGGAAAATAGGTCACTGAGAATCTTGATGCCCTGGTGTTTACTAAGAACACAATAGCTTCCTGATCGTGCCTGATTTTTAAAGTTCCTGGTGGGAATCTTTCTAGAAGTCCTGACTTCCCTGATCTTCTTCAAACTCAACAAGGGATTATATCTGCTGTTCTTTTCTCCAGTGTGGACAGTCTTTTAATATATGTCTTTCTTTTTGACATTCCCAACATTTCAAAGACTTTCTGCTGACAAGGACAGCAGTCTTTCGGTTCCTTCTTGAACATCCCTGTCTCCTCTCCTTGGGGCTGATAAGGTCTAACGGGATAACTGTTAGCTTTTCTGCATTTTTTGCAATTCCCTGTACCATTTGAACTAAAATTTTGACTTTCTGCTTTTGTTTCTCATCATCTCTCCTAAAATACACCTCCAATAGATTGGAAAAGCTCTTATTATTCCATCCTTCTAATTTCTGTAACTTCTTACTGATATCTGACCATGCATTGATCACAAAGTGCAAAGTATCTTTTACTCTACTCCTGGGTCATCAGGATCAAATCCAGAGTACTTCTTCATGCTATCTTTTTATCTACTCAGATATTCAACTTTTGACTCATACTTCCCCTGAGTCACCCCAAAGGCCTTTTTTTATGTTTTATGGCATTGGTACTGCATTTTGAATTCCTGTAATTATCAATTCTCTAAGATCCCTCATACTTCCCCAGTGGACAGGGTTATTGGGATCCCAATTTAGATCTACTAAAGGATATTTCTGGTCAGCCAGGACTACCCCTGCAGCTAAAGGCTGTCTTCTATTCCACTCTGTCATAGCGCTCCTCTAATTAGTCCCCTCTCTTCTTATGAGAAGAGAACATTCCAAATAGAAAGAAATTCTCCCCAGCTAAAAAGATTAGGGCTCAGGAATTATTCAAATTGTTCTGCTATACTAGAGGGATCTTCTATTAAGGGCCTCATTTCCTTCTTAAAGTTCCTAACATCTGTAGTGCTCAGGGCAGCATTCACATATCCTATGCCTCCCTGAGACAAGGGGATTTCTCTTAAAGGATACAATTTAGTATTCAGGGTCTTGGGGTTTGGAAGGAGGTAATTTTGGATATTCCTTTGAATTTGTTCTAATTCCTTCTGTAGTAGAGCATATGGTCGGGGCTGGGGTCTGGGCTGGGTTTATTGAAGTATTTAGGCCATATTTATGGCCTAATGATGCCTTCACCAATATCTTTGTTACCTCAGACAAAACAATGTCTTATCATCTTTACTTGCTTGTTCCCTTACATTTTAGCAACTTGTTCCAATTACTTATTTCCCAAGAGACTATCTACTGGTATTTCTTTATCATTATTCTCTGCGGAGTGGGGCTTGGGCTGAGCAGAGCTCATCTTAATTTGAATGGAATCTAAGTTCCACATGCCCAATCACTGTGGGGTCATCTCCAACCCTCAGTCACTTAAAGATCTTTACTGTCTAAAATACCCCTCCAGAGTCTGTAACCCTCCACTGAAGTGTCACGCAAGTCTTCTTATCTTTGGGTTGCATGCACACAAATTGCTTGACTGTTTTGTCCTCACCACAAGCAATCAGAATTTTTGCCAAAAAGTTTCTTACTTTCCCTTTGTCCCTAGTTTCTCCACTTCACACCACTTTACCTTGGAGAGGAAGGAGAAGCCCTAAACACTCATGGGCTGCCTAAAATAGGGCAAGGCACTATACCACTAGCACCTGAGAGTTCTGCCACTCATCAGGTAATGTGATCTGGACTAGCTCCCAAAAAGTGTGGCTCAGAGAGGTGAGTGACCACCATATAATAAAACAGCTGGAGATATCCCTATGAGCGAAATGAAAGTTCAGTATATATTCTTGCAAAAAAGTGGGCATCATTCCAGTAGAACAAGCAATCAAGGAGGCATCTTATAGAAACAAAACAGCAGATTAAATAGTCTCCAATGCAAAAAAAAATCCCTCCTACCACTGACCTCATCCTCATTGGCTAAAGGAATGGGTCTTAGATTCTAAATGCAAGAACTACCCTAGGAAATTGAGTTAATAATTCTTATTTCCTTCTGTTCCATAGTGAGGTGACTAATAAATATTTATTGAGTTGAATCAAGATGAGAAACTGAAAGAGAAGTTTGGAGATCAAAACATTTATGATTGTCAAAGTGTTATCTTCAGTTACTCTTTCTTTCTTACTCCTCATAACTAATCAGCTGCCAAATATTATATTTTCTTTCTCCAGCTTCTCTTGCAGAAGACTACCTTTTACTCATACAGCCACTACCCTAACTCAGGTATTCATTACTCTCTCCAGGTAATTGCAATAGCCTCTTAATTGATCTCTCTCCTCAAGTATCTGCATATTTCAATCTTTTGTCAAAAACACCAAAGTGATTTCCCTAAAAGATAGGTCCACACTTCAATGGCTCCTTATTCATTCAAGGATCAAATATAAACTTCTCTATTGACAAATCTATTTACAACTTCATCCCTTTCTATTTTTTTTCATTCTTTTAATGCATTATTCTCCTCCATGCACTCTAGCCATACTGACTTATTTGCTATTCCTCTCATGACACTCAATTTCCAGGCTGACCCCTCATGCCTGAAATGTTCTCCTTCCTAACTTGGAATTCCAGCCTTACTTTAATACTATCCTCAAATGCCATCTCCTCTAGGAAGCCATTCTTAGTCCCTTCTCTACCACCCATTAAGCTGTTAGTGTTTTCCATCATAAAACTACTTCCATTTATACTGTATTCATTTTATATGAAATGATTGATGGATAAGTTGTCTCTTCCATTAAAATATGACCTCCACAAAAGTTTTTGTTTTGCTTTTTCCTATATTTAGCACTTAATACCTAAAATAATGTCTAGCTTTAGTAGGTACTTAGGTGTTTGCTGACTAATTTGTCACATCAAAAATCATTATTATAAAAAAGCATAAGCTTTGTATGCCAAACTTCCAAGTGATACACACACACACACACACACACACACACACACACATATACGTGTATACACACATTTTTTTTTTCCCAATGGAACTGTATATAAGGAAATACCAAGCAATTTATGTAAAATATTATTATGACACTAGTCCTAAATTCATTTAGATATATGCCCTCTTCTTTAAGCTTTTTTGTTTGTTTCTTCCATTCATAATAAATTCCAAAGGGGAAAAAACAACAATTCTGTAACAGAATGGTGGCACTGGATTTGGGAGACCTGGGTTGAAATCCTGGGAAGGCTACTTACTCCTCAGGTGAATTTGGAAATTTTGCTTAAGGCTTCTAGTCTTTCTTTCTTTCTCTTGATTTCTCTAGACAGAAACCATTGGAAAAGATTAGCATTGTGGATCAGCTTTGTGTTATTTTGAGATTTGATCATGGAGAGAGAGAGAAAGAGAGAGAGAATATATGAGTATGGGTGCATTTTATTTACTTAAGTCAAACAACTGGTTAAGTTTGTCTACATACTACTGATGAGATTAGGGTTCCTGGTGGTCAGAGAGTTAAATGATGAGGTTAGTGGCAGGTTTGGGATTCCCTGAACCAAATGAAGAGGTTTGGCTCCCCTAAATCCCCTTAGGATTCAGCACATGGCAAGGAGTTGTGGGAACCCCTTTTTGGTGGCACAGAGGTCCTTTGTAAAGGAATTTATGAACCCCAAAAGCTAGACTGATAAAAAGAAGTTTATTATTGGTATTGGGAAGTCAGCCTTTGCTATGCATGAATAGAAAGACTGAATTCCTTAGTGACAAGGTCTGACAGAAAAGTAAAATTTCTAGTAGAGAGAGTCTTATTAGGGAAATAGGTAAGAAAGATAAAAAGAGGGTAATGCTGAAAGAAAATATCATTTCAGCAGGCTGAGGGTTCCTTGGGATAGCATAGCATAACATGCCATGTTAGGTCCTCTGCAAGGACTGAGCCCCAATTTGTCTCATTTTGTGGTTACAAGTTGGGGTTTGTTCTTGATGGGGGCTGGTCAGCTTGAGCTGGAATTTCAATAGAATTGAATGAGTCTTTGGGCTAATCTTTTAATTCAATAAGATTGGAATTCTCCAGCTCTGGACTCAACTAGCCCCACCTAGATAACAGAATGACATTGTTTATCCTGTTTCCCTCCAGTGGGATCTTTTACAGAGACCAGGATTCAAAGAGAATCTCTCCTTCAAGGAGTTTTAGAGAGAGTTTTGGGACTCCCCTCGGCACTACCAGATAACTAGTTTAAGTAAAAATATTAATTCTCAAGAAGTTGTTTTGGTTGCTTAGCACTGTACACAGATTGAGTTAAATAGACCTAGACCCTGCTCTCAGGGACATAAATTTATGCATGTGATGAATTATTATTGAATTAAATTTCATTGTGCCTGCCAGCATCCTCTTTAGGGAAGATTGTTTCATTTTGGTTTGAATCAGTGTTGGTTGAAGCTTTTACATTTAGTTTTGCCTGGCTAAGTTACTTGTCATTATGTATGATAAAACATTTTCCCCCAAGGTCTCTTGTGAAAGGATTTGGCAGTTACCCTAAAGACTCTTTGTTGTTCTTTAGCTTCCACTAGGTCCCATTGACTAATTGCCTTGGAAATTTTAACTTTACATGGATCATGGCCTTTTTTTTTGCCTTTATTTTTTTGTTCATTTCCCTTAATGTCTAGGTTTATTCTCTATCAGAAATGACAAGAAAGCTAATCTCTCTGCTGACTAAATAATTTTTAATTGACATGTATATGCATCCTTTGATTTGATTTTCACAGTAATACAGGTATTCTTATCGCCCCATTTTACACAGGATAAAATTGAGTCACAAAGAAGTTAAATGACCTTTTCCCTGATCGCCCAGTTAGTAACAATCAATTAGTCAAGTATTTATTAAGTGTTTACTATGTGCCAAAAAAAAAAAAAAAAAAGGTGCTAAATGCTGAAAGGAGGGTGGAAAAAAATCACTTGGCTTTTACCTTAAAGGAACTCATAGGGGAGACAACATACAAATACCTATGTAATATAGAAGATAAATGTCATGCAGTGTGAATGGAAGTAAGGCCATCAGAGATGGACTTCAAACTCAAGTATTCCTGCTTTCAAACACAGCATTCTTTCCAAGGCATTGTTCTGCCTACACCAATCAAGTTTTAGATTTATTAAAAGTCTTCTGCACACAGGTGGATAAGTATATAAAGGAACACAGAGCAGCAAAAATGTCTGACTTTGCAGTTTTATAGCTACATTCACCTAACCATAGTATATGTTAAAGTATCTATTACAAATCCTATATGAATCATAAATTCCAAAGAATATGTAGATGTCTCTCAGTAGTTTGAAAATATTTTGTTTGGAATTCAGCACAAAAGAGTATCTGGAGCTAATAAAAGAAAAAATCCGATTCCCTCCAGATGTACAAATTTAAAACCAAATTTTCTCACTGAAGAATAACAGAGTGCATAATCTTCTGGAAGCCATGTTAAATAAATCAAGCATTTTTATTTTAAAAACATGATAACTTGCTGATTTTTCTTATACTTTAAAACTTTTAATAAATAGCACAAAACTCAAGACTGTTTAATTAGAAGTAGTAATCAATTTGAAAGTGATTTAAAGCACAGATCTCTTGCTAACCCTTTATGCTTATAATTAGTCAGAAGCTGTTAAGATACCTTTGTGCCTATTAAATCAAATCAAAATTGGTTTTGTATTAATTGAAAGAGGAAATGATATATTTGCCCAAAATTCCTCCTATGACATACAATTCAAACATATATTTATTGAAAATATATATATATATATGTTATTCAATATTGCATATTGTTTGCCATGGTTGTTTTGCCATGGATTAATTGTTTGCTAAGTAATTTTTTTTCTTTTAAATATTTTTTGCAAAGTTGGGGAGAATTACAAATAAAAATAAATATAACTGAAGAACAAAAGGCATCAGTAGATCTTTTCATCTTAATTTATTGATATATTTTGTTTTTACATCATCCTTATTTCTCAATATATCCCTCTTCCTTTCTTTCTCCTGAAAATGCTTCCTTGTAACTAAGATTTTAAAAGAAAGAGAAAAAAATAACAATTTAGGAAAATTATCACATCACTGATATTTTTGAGATTCATCACCAAATGTTGATATGTATGTAGGCACCAAATGATGAGATTTAGGAGAGCAATCATATGAAGAATTCACAATGGCCTGTCTCTTTGACAAAAGGTACATTTGTTTATAAAAAGAGCTTATAGACAAAATGAAGATCTCTTCGATAGATACCAGGAATGAAAAATTGGGAGAGTTAAAAAATATAACTCACAATTTAACCAGGAGAAAGGGAATATTCTATGAGTTAAGAATATGCCATCAACTGACAGGCTAAATCCTAAAAAGGATTTAACAACCTAAAAGGGTATTATTATATTATATTATAATATATTATATTAGCTATAAGGAGAAAGATCACCATGAGTCATAGGGGAAAGATAGGAGGAAAGATGCCATAAAGCAGAGAATACTGTGGCAGGCTAAACTAAAAAGAAATTCAGCAAAGATGAGATGAGCCATGAACTGATTTATAGAGGAAATTTAATCTCAGGAGTTTGACACAACTTGACTTTCTGATTAGATACAATAAGGTAGAGTTAACCAAGACCTCCACAGGAGGTGGGACTGTAAGATTGATCTAATCACCATCAGTGATCTCAGGAAACTATGTTCATAAATTGTTCCTTGCATAAACTTAAAGTTTATATAAACTCTTCATGACCACATTTTGAACTTGGACAGACTTCTAAAAATATCAGAGGACAGAAAGGATTAATGTGTTATTAAACCCTGAAACTCTCCTCTGAACCAGAGGCCCACCCTCAAGGAGCCCAGTTAAGTGGTCTCATTCAGTTGGAGATCTGGCTAGAGATATCATTGGATCCTCTATTGAAGATTAGTGATCTCTTTTCTATTAGAGATCTAAGCCCTAGGCATTGACAACATTGAAGGAATCTCATTCAATTTTGAATGGAAGCTCAAGCCTCAGACAGCTAATAAAAGACAACTCTGAACCCTTTATGCCAAACAAAACAAAAACTCTATGGTCCCTGGCCTCAAGGAGTTCACATTCTAGTTGTGAAGACAACCTGCAAACATCTACATATATATGAGATATATACAGAATTAGGAGTTACAAAGGTATCAATCTGTCTTTCCTCTTTTAAAAAAAATATTTTTAATACACATTGCTTTATGAATCGTGTTGGGAGAGAAAGATCAGAGCAAAAGAGAAAGACAGTGTAAATCTTTCCAGGCCTTTCTAAAATCAGTTTGTTCATCATTGTTATAGAACAATAATATTCCATTATCTTCATATACCACAACTTATTCAATCATTCCCCAATTAATAGATATCTACTCATTTTCCAATTCTTTGCTACCATAAAAAAAAGAGCTGCTACAAACATTTTTGCATATGTGGGTCCAATTCTAAAGGCAGATCAATGTGCACATTAATCCTTTCTGTCCTCTGATATCTTTAGACATCTGTCCAAGTTCAAAATGTGATCATGAAGAGTTTACATAAACTTTAAGTTTATGCAAAGAAGCAATTTATGGGCATAGGGAGTTTCCTTAGGTCATTGATGGTGATTAGCTCAATCTTAAATAATATCTTAAATGTGAATTAAAGAATTGCCCATGTTTAACATATATTGGATTACTTCCCTTCTAAAAGAGGGGGTGGGAGAAAAGGAAGGAGAAAAAAATTGGGGAACACAAGGTTTTGCAAGGGTGAATATTGAAAAGCTCTCTAAACATATATTTTGAAAATAAAAAGCTTTTAAAAATTTAAAAAAAGACATCCAAGATCCTTATAGTGGAGGAGGGAGAAAGGAGGGAAAGAATATCCTAGAAGCATATGAATACTTTAGTGGTATCTTTCTACATGCTAAAAAAAGTTGGGTTTAGGCTTTCTTATCCTTTAAGATTAATGTAGAAGCAAACTAGCAGCCTGGGAGTGCTTGAACTTAAGTGGAATACTTAATAAAAACAATACTTTTGTAGAGTCATCTATTCCCTCTACAAATACCTACTCTTTTGAGGTTTGCATTTACCCTTGCCCTACTTGTCAATCAGCTCTAGCCCTCTAGTTAATTAGCAAACATTAGTGGGAGGAGGGGGAATAAAAGACCAAATTGGCAGGAATTGTCCCTTTTTAGTGGGGAAAAAGTGCGCTGAATCAATATTGTTGGGCTGAAATGTAAAGCTGAATAAATCAAGAACCTTGGAATTCCATGAATTTTTAGAATCGCTATTCGGAACTTGAGCCAGAAAATCCAAACTTCATAAATTCAAAAGTTCAATTTCCAGCTGTGTCACTAACAACCTGAAACCTGTTTAGTTATCTATTAAATGAGAAAGTTAAACAAGATGGTCTCTAAATTCCTTTGCTTACTCTAAATTCTGTGCTTTGTTCATTAATTCACTTCATTCACCAATAATTTATTCTGCATCAAATTATATAGCAATCCATTGGGGTGAGTGTGGGAAATATAAAATAAACCAAAATCTTTTAAGTCAAAGTGTTGATGTTCTGTCAATTATGTTAAAAAAAAGTATTTTTTTAAGTGTTGATATTCTATCAACATATAAAAATGCTTTAGCTCTTCTGACAAGGTATCTGAAACTTCCAGTAGGGTATCCTTAGAAGGCAACTGGGTGCTACAGGACCTGAAGAGAATAAAGAGCTTGAAGTCAGGAAGATCTGACTTCAAATTCATTCTCAGACACTCACTCTGTAACCCTTGGCAAGTCACTTAACCCTATTGTTCATTTTACTGATAAGGATACCATTTGGAAGATTCAGACACAACTGAAAAATGACTGAATAGCAACAAAAAAGAAATGTTGCTTCTCTATTACTGTTGACTCTCCCTACTATTGCTAAGGCCCCAGTTTTATTTAATTTAGATTAACTTTCATAAAATTTTAATTACTTCAAAGATAGAGTAAAAAGAGACATACAAATTTTTTTTCCACCTCAGGGAGCATAATCTTACCTATACTATTCAACCCTGGGGAGAAGAGAGGTGGTTTGTGAAGAAATTCATAACCTACTTTAGTTTCTACATAACATTGGTTCCATCAAATACAAATGTGATGTCTTTACTAGATGGCATTCATCTCAGTGATTGCTGAACTGCAGTCTCAAGGATCCTCCTGAAGGTTGCTCCTTATTTCACAGAACATCAGTGCTGGGCTGATTGCAATATCTGCCCTGGACTCCATCTATCAGATTCCTGTGGATTGCTCTCCCAATGTTTTAAAACTTCCAATGTCAAAAATTTCTCTATCATATTCCATGGAGTGTCCATGTTCCCTAAGAGTGAAGGTAAAGAAAAAGAGGCAAAAAGAGACTATATCTGAATTGAATGTATTCTTTTAATCAATTTGTAACTTATCAAAACAGTTTCTTTTCAAAAGCTTATTGATCATAAATAGGTACAGTATTTTATGAATTTATCAGCCTTTACAAAGCACTTCCCTTCAAGTCATCAAGGGTCTCCTGGAGTAGGCTTCCCAGCGACCTCCATGTGAAGAAGCATTTTATATGTCCCAGACTCCTATTCCATAAACAAATATAAAATATATGGAAAAAATAATAATGGGAGAGGGGTAGAATTAACAACTATGGAATCAGGAAGTGTACCAGAGGAAATAATCCTTGAGTAGGACCATATAACAAGAACTATAGTTATGGGAAAAGAGTTTTCTGTATAAAGTCAGAGTAGGAAAATGGTATGACCTATACAGGCAAATGTAAAGCCAATTTGTTAGCAATGTAGAATACATTAAGAGAAATAATTTGCAGTAACCCTGGAAAGATAAACTATAATATTATTGTGAGGGACTTTAAATACCAGAGGGATTTACATTTTACCCTAATTTAAGAGCAAAAAAGCACAATGGAGCCTCCTGAACTATATTGGAGAGAGGGATGATCAGGCTCATGTTTTAGCAATCTCAATTTTGCACTATGTAGAAGACAAATTGAAGAAAAGAAATACTTGGGTCAGGAAAGCCAATTAGCAAACTGTGATGGTCCAGGCAAAAGTAGACTTTGTTGACATAAAATATTGAAAACAGTCACAATCAAAATGTCTTACCCAAGTTCAATTGTTGACCACACTTAACCTAAAAAATAAGCAAGCTTTTTCATTCATGCCTGTACACCTGAATTAAATAAATACTTCTTAAACACAAACTGTTTAGAAGGGGATGGTTATCATGAAATAATTACAATAAGTCAATATACTGTTTTTGCATCAAAAATATACTGAATGCCTTTGTAGCTGGAGAGAAAAGCTAGAGATTATGTGGTCAAAAAAGTATTTTATAGTTTGTAAGTTCACTCAGCATAGTATATTGAATAAAGGCTTATGTGTATAGTCACAGGATTATAGGCAGTGTTCTGAGACCTTCAAGTGGGTCTAAATCAATTGCCTCATTTTATTGAGGCAGGAAACTAAGACCAAGCAAGGTTAAGTCACATAAGTAGTTACTGACGGTGATAGGATACATGCTTCTGAATATAAATCTCTATCTATTATACCAAGATATGAATTAAAATTCCAGGTCTACCAATGACTAGGATGTGCAATCTTGAGCAAATCTTTTAACTTATTTGAGCTTCACTTTCCATGTCTATAAATTATTCAACTCTCAGAAATTTAGTAAGAAAAATTCTTTTAAAAAAAGACTAGGATTGAAATACTGCTGAAAAAGTAGTGGTAATCAGGATAAATGAGTCCCTTTAAGAAACTGACAGGCTTCAGATTACTCAATTATCCCAGGTCTCCCTTTCAGCAGATATTGTGAAGCCTGAAATGCTTCAGTGAAAGAAACAACTTAAAAAAAACCCTTTGCCTAACCAAATGAGTTCTAGTTATGTGATTTTGTCTTTTTAATTCATCTAAGTGTAAAATTCATCTAAAGTAAATGTCTCCTGATTTTTTCTAATTGTTTTTATATCTTTTTTATTGGGCTTTTCATACACACACACACACAAAAAAAAAAAAACTTATTTTTGTCAGTACTTGATCTGATGCAAAATTTATTTATGCTATTTTTAATTGCTTAAAAGTTTTAATTAAGATGGGAAAGAAGTCAATAAAAGAGACCATATAGTCATTCCAAAGACAAATGTAAATATTAAAATATTTATTAATTTATCTTATTCAAACACACAGTTAACTTGAAGAATGATAACCAGAGACAAAAATACATTCTTAAAACAAACAAGTTTAATAATATCATGACCTTTAAATGCTGAAAAAAACAGCAGAGATTTGTAGCCCCAATTTTCAAAAAGGGAAGAAGATTAGTTTAAAAGTCGCAGAGATATAAGTTCAATTTTTAACTGGAGGCAAACTCAAGGATGCATTATTAAATGGACAATTCAAGAGTACTAGAAAGAAAAGAAAAACTCACTATGAACCTGTGTGAATTCATTAAGAACAAGTCATGCCAGACTTCCCATATTAACTTGATTAGTGACCTGATAAGACAAAGAAATGCCATAGGCATAGTATACCTGAATTTAATCAAGGTATTTGAAATGTCTCTCATGAGAGGTGTCCTTATGGACAAGATAAAGAGATATGAACTACTTGAAAATACGGTTTGGTAAATCTGAATTTGGTTAAATGAAAACCTTAGAGCAATGATTACTTCTGATCGATGCCAATCTGAAGGGAGAGCTATAATCTAATACAATAGGTTCTGCTCCCTAGTACTCTCCTGCTTCATATTTTAATAAATTACTTGAATGAAAATGAATATCTAATATTTAAATAGAGTTTAAGATTTGCAAAGGGTTATACATTCATCATTTCATTTGATTCTCAAAACAGTTCTACAAAAGGTCACTAAAGATTTTCTTTTCTCTTTTTTAAAAATGAGAAAATGGAGAACACAAGAAATTTAATGGCCCAAGGTCATACCAACATAAGTGTTTAAGACAGAATTTGGATTTGGTGTCCTGGCTTTAAGAGTTGTATCCTATCCACAGAACTATACAACTACTTAGGAAGAAATAAATGGATCAGTGAAAAATGTCACAGATGAAATGGCATAAAGGATATTATCAGTTATATGTGAACCGAAAAGGAGACTTATGTACTGAGAACAAGGAATAGCTTATCAATATGTGTGCTCCACTGATATACAAACAATTATTAAGAGATGTGGAAAAATCAAAATAAGTAGCTCAGTGTTTGATTAAGACAAGAACATATATTACTTAGGGGAAGGATTCCATTTTTGGCAAAAACTTCTAGAAATAGAAAGATGTTTGGTAGAAGATAGGATTAGGCTAATATCTAACATACCACAGTAATCTAGACATGAGAATGGGATATGAATATAAATAAATAATTAAGAATTAGAAAAAATGGAATCATATACTTTTCACAACTATAACTAGGGAGAGAATTCTTGACAATAAAGGAAGGAAAGTATTTTTAAAAAGTAATTTCAGGAAGCAGTTAGGTGGTACAATGGATAGGGCACCCACTCTGAAGTTGGGAAGGCTTGAGTTCAAATCTAGCCTCAGATACTTAACACTTCCTAGCTGTGTGACCCTGGGCAAGTTATTTAACCCCAATTGCCTCTGCCAAAAAAAAAAAAAAGTAATTTCAGTTACAAAACATTTTAAAAGCTCTTACTAGGTGCCACAACAGATAAAGAGCTGAACCTAGAGTCAGGAAGACTTGAGTTCAAATCCAGCTTCAGATATTTACTAGCCCTGTGCAAGTCACTTAATTCTGTTTGCTTCAGTTTCCTTATCTGTACAATGAGCAAGAGAAAAACATGACAAAGCATTCCAGTGTCTTTGCAAAGAAAACCCCAAATAAGATCACAAAGAGTTGGATATAAATGAATGACTGAGCAGTAACAAATCATTAAAATTATTTTGGATAATATACAATTAAAGTTATTAAATATTAAATTAAAATATTGCCTGTGAGAAAAGGAAAACTACATTAAACTTTTGTGCACTAATGTATATTTCATTTTAAAATGTCAGAATATTTATATAAAAGTAAAGGAATTTTAAAAGAGCGATGTGTAAAGGTTGTTAAACAAGAAGTTTGATCTCTGAAATCTCTACAATTTACTTGAAATCTGCTTGATCATATGTTTTGATTAAATATGGAGGCTTAGGTTTTTTCCCAAGGGCTCTAGTCTAAGTGACATAGACATGATTGGATTGTTGGATCCTCTCCAATCAAAAAAGCACTCATATTTCCTTTTCTATAGTATATTCTCTTCTCCAAAAAAGAATAGTTATTGGTAGCCAACCCAAATTCCATTTTTTTGCATGAATGATTCTCCTTTCACTAATCAAACCCAGTGTCTTCCAAATCAGAAAGATCCCAATTAATAATAATTACAAACTTTAAATTTTCTATGTTAGACTTGAATAGTGAAATTGAAGAAATCTCTAAAAATTTTCTTATAAATGACAGCAAGACAGTAAAGTGCTAAAGGTAATATCCTCCAAGGACTAACATCATCATATTTTTGGAATAATCATAATCAGTCACTTTTTCCTTACAACATTTTAAGTTTTTTATAGATTTTTATAAATTGTCTTTTTTATAAAATAGGCACCTGTATTATCACCATTTTATAGATGAAGAAACTGAGATTGAAAGTAACTTTGATAAAGACATACATCTAGTAAGATTTATCCAAACTTAGAACTCTCTGACTTCTGATATAAGATTCTATATATGTGTCACATACACGTATCTGAATAATTCACAAGTATCATAGTTTGGAATAGAATTTTATAGGACAAAACTAGTAACAATATTTAGAAAGCTTTAAGTAAAGGCTGGTTAATGATTTTCCAAAAAATAGAAGATATTACTGCTTATATATAGGTTGAAGAATGAACTTTGTGATTCCTTTCAACTCCAAGGTTCTGTGAATATATGCATTTTGAGGAAAACAGTAACTAGTAATGAATGACAACATTGCTAAGATGTGAGAATATCTACATATCAGAATTATAACACAATCATAGAATAAAAATTCTGAAGTGAAATTCTGAATAACTATGATTTTTTTATTGATATCAATGCCATTATCTATATGGAACACATCCCATGAGTTAATAAATTACCAAAGCAATTAGACAATATTTTTTTAAATCCAAAACTACATTACCCATCCTGATTACCTATTTTATTCTTAATTTAGCCTTCAAATGTCTTTTTAAAATTTCCCTAACCTCAGAACCCCTCTTGATTATGAAAATCTGACATATATTCAAAATAATTTGTTATAATTTGCAAGAAATTTTAAATGGAAAAGACCCAAGATGATTGGGGCAATGGTAGCATTTGTGGGATGGGATATTGGCTGCAGAGGTGACTATATTGAAAAAAGCAATGCTCATATGGATATCTGAGTTTTCATATATTCTTTCTAAGAATAAATTTAAATTTTTGTAGTTCATTTCAGAAATTTTAGAAGAATTAAAGCATTCTAATTAGCATTCTCGTTTTTAAAATTAAAATCAATGATAGTGCTATTCTCCTACATTGTACTTGAGACTATGATTGGTTACTGACAGCCGTGTTGGTGCCTTGACATGTATTACAACTTTCCAATTCCCCTATAGCAAAAACTAACCAGTAGCAACTTTACTGGCACAAGAATGTTTTAGAAAAGATATGCTTTATTTTGGGATTTTTTTAACTACTCAAGGCTAAATTTGTAATGGAACTAACTGAAAAAATACATTTGAATGGTTTTGGAGGCTTTCTTACATAAATACTAATTAATACTACTCATCTTTTTCAGTGAGGCAAAACTGGGAAGCTTAGCTCTTCAATATTTTTCAATTTGTTACAAATTTGATATGAACAATAACTATCCCTGAATTTCCTACAAAATTTTTTTATCTGAATTAATTCTCAGAAAAGAAAAAATGTTTAAAATAATATTATGTGTGTGGTTGTGTAAAGTATATGCATATGAAGAGAGAACTTTATGTCTTTATACATGTAGATGTATATAATATATTTCCACATATATAAATGTATATATGAATATGATAATACATACACATACACATATGTGTACACAGAAGAGGTTTTTTTTTGCTAAGGCAATTGGGCTTAAGTGACTTGCCCAGGGTCATATAGCTAGGAAGTATTAAGTGTCTTAAGTGTCTGAGGACAGATTTGAATTCAGGTCCTTCTGACTTCAGGGCAATGCTCTATCCACTGTGCTATCAAGCTGCCCCCACAGAAGATATTCTTATTCATTTCCTATTAAAAATATTTCTTTTATAAAGTCTTCTATTAAATAACTTTGAATTGCCTTTGTATAGTAAGTTGATTAACATCTGTCTGTGTACCAATCATGTTTGTCCAGAAATAATTTTTCTAGTTGTTGTCTTGCTTAGTAACATAGAAATGCTTAAGTTCTTTTAAAATGTTCTCATGTAACTAGAAAACCTCTCAGTTTCCCATTCTTTGTAGATGTTCTATATAATGTTTACTGACATCAAAATAGTAAAAAATATAGAGTTGCCAATAGAGAGTAATGCTTGACTTCTCATTTTGTGCCTCAGAGAATTATAAGAAGATCCATCACTAATTTTGAATTTCCTTTTAAAATCATTGGTATAGTGTTGCAAACATGTTGTATAATGACTTGTCCAAATCAATAGAATGTCTGTCAAATATTGGAAGAATAAATATGGATTAGTTAAATGCCATCAGTCATTTGACTTTATTGATGTTACTGTATATTCCTAGTCACTCTAGATTATTCAAAAAACAGAAGTGCATCTCAGAATATTCCCATTGCTGTCTTTTATTTCATGTATGCATTCCATAATATGAATTTAATTCATCTTATTTGCATACTTGCATAAGTCAGAATAGCTGATGGAAAATTTCCTTCTGGCCAATGAGGAGAATAGCAGAGCTGAAAAAGGAATTTTATTTCTGAATTGCCTCATCTACTTTCCTCTAAGTGTAATATCCTCTGGGAAAATTGTGCTAAATTTGCTGTGAACAAAACAATTTAATTTCTGTGTCTTGGTCACCAGTTTCTGTGACATTCTATTGACAGATATAGCAACTACACCCTAAAGAAAAAAAAAAGAAATGATGCTAACAGCAATAGCCTCTGAGTTCAGAAGACCATATCCAATACAGTATATTGGAAATATTTTGTTTGCTTTTTTCCAGAGAACTAAAAAATCAAATTAGTCTTATAAAATATTACCAACCCCTAAAACTTGAATTCTATCCTATAATGCTTATTATAGTATACATATATATATATGAACCTAGAATTATGTTTTTAGTTTATGTAAATAAAATTAGAATGTTAATAAACATAAAAATAAAGATAGAAATTACATACATCTATAACTAAGTGACTCAAAGTGCTGGATCTGGAGTCAAGAAGACCTGAGATCAAATCTGCCCTCAGACTCTATATAATCCTGGGAAGTCACTTAACCTTTTTTTTGCCTTAGTCCACTGGTGAAAGAAATGACAAATCACTGCAGTATTTTTGCCAAGAAAGCCCAATTGAACAACCTATCGTGCTTGATGCAAGTGCCTTCCCCTAACATTATCTCAAAATTACATTATATATATTATTTTTTCATATTTGTTTGCATGTTGTTTTCCCCCATTAGAGTGTAAATTCCTTGAGGCCAGAGGATATTTTGTCTTTCTTTGCATCTACTGCTCTTTGTAGCTCCTACTATGCTATCCTTATTGGCTTGACTCTATAAAAGAATCATCATCTACAGATTCAGCAATTTTGAAAATTACAGATATATGAAAAGCAGAGAAACAACATCTATCATAAACAAAGCTACTTTGCACTTGATTTTAATAATAGGGCATTGATTCTCAAAATTTTTTTCCAAATTATATTTTTTTTCCAAAGTGGGAAAAATATATAATGATTTCCAGGGTACAAAGGATAATTATAAAATACAACCTTTCCTTTGTTTTGCCCAAGAAAATAAGGAATAATAAGGTGAATAGAAAAAAAGTTGAGAAAAGAAAGTAAAATAATCTGAAGATATTGATTAGGAAAGAGAAAGAAGTATAGATTGACATGGATGAATAAATGAAGGTAACAAATGAAGTGAAATTCTGCTCTGTGGAAATCATAGTAGGTCATTTTTCTAGCATTAGAACCCCTAAATCTATTTTTAAAAATCTTAGATCATGAATTAATATTACTCTCAGTTGTAAAATTGGACATTTTGATCTGACAGCCCGATCTAGAAGGTGATCCCAAAGAATTTCACTGTCTTCTTTCCAGGATAATAAAACAGAAGTAAATTAAAAAACAAGAAAAGAGGTTTATGAGTCCTATGAATAAAATCATCAAATATTTATTAAACATCTATAGTGTCTCTAACCCTGTTTTTTGTTTCATTTGAAAAATGTTGAGTTGATCAAATACATCTAAGGAAAACACCCTATATTTTCTTCTTTTCTCTATTGGAGTTCAGTAGGATTTCCTGTGTTGGAATTTGGAAATTATTTTGTCTTGGTTCAAGTTGGGTACACTATGAGAAGCTAGCAAAGTAGTTGATTATTGTTTAGAATTGTAGAGGTCATTCTTCAGTTTGCACATGTCTTCTTCAAAATAGGTGAATATATCCAGACACTAAGCTTTGGGCCAGAAGATATGAAGCTACAGTCACAGAGGGAAAAATAATCTGCATTCTAGAACAATTAAGGCAGTCATGTTTGTATGTTAAACAGATACATTTGATGTGACAGTATGTCCCCTTTCAGATGTGCTAGAACTGAATTAAACCTTAAAAATGGAAATATGGTCTGCTTCTCATCAGTGTCAAAGATCCTGTGGAATTTCCTCTATTATTGGCCTAAATCTTTTTCCTTCCTTCCCAAGGGTAGTTGCTTCTTGGGAATATGTTGAAGTGATGATGCATATAAATATACTTTGCAGCTTTGCACTTTTCTTTAGAGCTTGAATCTTCCCCTCCAAATCTGGAATATATTTATTTTTTTTCCCTGAAAGAAAACATACTTCTGTTCTTTGACAGTGTGGAGATTGTGAAAGAAGAATAAACAGAACACACTGAGATCTCACAAGTGAAACAAAGGAAAATGGAGGATACTATCTGAATAATTTATACCAAAGATTTACTTTCACTTGGTAAAGAGACAAAAGTCATGGTTATTATAGAGCTGAAATAGACTAACTCAGAGGTCATTTAGTCCAACCTCCTTATTTTATAAATGTAGAACCTGACTTACTCAAGATTATACAAGTGACATGAAAGCCAGAATTTGAATCCAAGTCCGCTAACTGTAGATATGCCACTCCTTAAGCAAACCCTGGTGCTTTTTAGCTTGAAATAATGACACTTTCCTCAAGTCTACATTTTCTTTTTCATTGAACCAGTCAATATGTAATGGATGTATCACTTGGCAATACAAAATTACAGAATCACAGAATTTAAGAATTGGGAGGTACTTCAGCACACTAAACCATATAAGAAAGAGATCTCATTTTTATATATCTCACTCAATATGCCTCATTCCTTACTTCTCATGCTATGCCCTTACAAGTTATTATGCTGCTTCATTTAAGAAAGAGGGGAGTTACATGATAGCCATCAGAATAACATTACAGATTTGAAACCTAAAACAACTTTTTTTTGTTATGTTTCTCTGGTAAATTAAATCATCCCATTGTTAAAAGTAAGTTATTGAAATAAAGTGAAAATTAATTTATGCACAGTCACTAAAAAGCTGCTATATATTATAAAGGGCACTGATTTAAGAACAAAAATCCTGAATTTTTAGATTCGGATCCAGTGACTTTCCACCTTTGTGTTTTCTCTTCACCTCAGTTACTTTATCTATAAGATGAGTTTGGACTAGACAATCTCCAAGGCTCCTTCAAACTCTTAATTTTATAATAATAAAAATTTGAAAAACTAAAGGACAATCCTGTGGGTAAATTCTGTTGGACTAGATTTTTTTAGGTTTATCCTTTATAGTTTCTGTGATATTGCTATTGTTCCCATCTTATTAGGAAATAAAATCTAAAATAGGAACATCATATAATCAATGTTTTAAAGTTAACACAATTTAAAATTCAAATTGATCTTTGATCAATAGGAAAGTATATTCTCTGTTTCTTCTACTACTATCATCTCCCCCTAAAAAAAGTCACCCATAGTTTCTTTTTAGGAAATACTTTTACTGAATAAGCATATGCATTTATTTCACCAATTCTCTTTCTGGGCCAATCTATAGCATCACACTGTAGATAGGCCTCACTTTCAAAATGTCAGTTACTCTTCTACTTTTGAAAATAAAATTCAGGAAGATAGATGATGTTTTTGCAACCTAAAAATCAAAAGAGTAAGCATTTCAGTATTATGACTTGAGTCCTAGGCACGTAATCAGATGAGTCAAAAATACGTTGTCTTTTCTTATTGCTATTTTAGAACATGCTCCCCTGCTACAAAAAGCAATATTAAAGTCATAGAGGATGAAAATAGTCTCTGATGACAACACTAAAAGTAATCATCAGACCAGTTAATGTACAATTTTTGGTCATTTGCATAAGAATCACAAGGACAAATCATCATGCTGTTCAAAAGAGCTTGGCAATTAATTAAATGATATGCTTGTTCATCTTGCAGGTCAAGTGGTTAATTGTACTGAGAATTGCTTTGAAATCATGCATGGCTCAACTTAGACCTTTCTGATCCCAGGGGAGATTTATAGGTCACACTGCATATCACACTTCTTGTGGATTGCAGACTAATACTAGCTAATCCTGTTAGCATGCACAATGGGAGCAGAGATATCTAAAGAGTCACATTTACATGGCATAATTCTACATGATCTTTAAAAATTCATTGTATGCCTTTTGACTTTTAGTATTAAATCACAATATTAAAATTAAAATAAATATTAAATTAAATCTATGGTTCTAATAGATTTCTGGAGTTAGAAGAGATATCAGTGGCAATCTAGTCCAACCTATCACTAAAAGGATTTCCTAAGAGAATATATTTGACAAGTGGTCATCCAGCCTTTGTTTGAAGACATTCAATAGGGAGAAACCTATTATGCTACTATCCTGTATCCTAAGGCAGCCTATTTCATTTTTAGGTGGCTTTAATTTTTAGGAACTTTTTCCTGATATCAAACCTAAATTTACTTTTTTTGAAATCTTCACTCCTCTACTCTTGATCATAGCTTCTAGGACAAACAGAACAAGTCTAGAAACAGACCTACAATTTTTACAATTTCTTGCTTGCTTGCTTGCTTTCTTTCTTTCTTTCTTTCTTTCTTTCTTTCTTTCTTTCTTTCTTTCTTTCTTTCTTTCTTTCTTTCTTTCTTTCTTTCTTTTTTTTTTTTTTCTGAGGCAATTGGGGTTAAGTGACTTGCCCAGAGTCACACAGTTAGGAATTGTTAAGTGTGTGAGAGCAGATCTGAATTCAGGTCTTCCTGACTTCAGGGCTGGTGCTCTATCCACTGCAACACCTAGCTGCCACCTAGATGCCCCCTAGACCTGCAATTTCTTAAGAAAGATATCATGCCTTCTTTGCCTCTTCTTTTCTACAGTCTAAATGTTTCCAGTTCTTTCCATTGACCTTCACCATTGTGGTCACCTTCCTCTGAAGGCTCTATTCTTCCTAACTATTGTGCCCAGAACACAACACAAGATTTCTAACATGGTCAGACCAGAGTACAAGAGTGACTGTTACTTCTATTTTCCTGGAAGCAATGGCTCTTTTTTTAACTGCCATGTCACACTACTGATTCATTTTGACCTTACAATCCACTACACCCCCTGGGAGGATGTGTGTGTGTGTGTGTGTGTGTGTGTGTGTGTGTGTGTGTGTGTGTGTATTGCATAACTATGCCTCTCCTATCATTTATTTGTGAAATTAATCTTTGAACCCGAGTAGGACTTCATCTTTATCCTTTGAAATTCACTTACAGTGATAGAGATTACAATTGATGTTGTCTTATTAGTAGTCAAAATTCTGAAGGCTTTTCTCTAGATTTCTTCCTATTTTTAGGCTATCAGAAGTCTACAAGGAAATCATTAGTTATCTGACCCTCTCACTACATAAATATCCTGTCTCTTTTTTTATTTGTATATACATTTGATAACATCCTTTATGTAATTACTCTTATACAGTTTTCTTTTTAATATGTTAAACTTATTTATGCCCAACATGCAGCTTTCATTACATCATTATAACTTTCATTCTTTAAGGAAAGTACTTTGTCATTCCATGACTTGTAGTCATATATGACCAGAAAAATATTGATGATAAAAATATGGCCCTTTATGTTACAGACATTACAAATATTATATAATTTCCTAACCTTAATTTCATCTATTTAATTTCATCCTCTTACTAGATTTTTAAGCAAGTGATTGAAAGAGGTGAGTAATAATGGACTTGCAATTCAATATTTAGGTTCTTGAGACTTCATGTACAATGAAAGATCTA
This sequence comes from Antechinus flavipes, assembly GCF_016432865.1. Taxonomy (NCBI): domain Eukaryota; kingdom Metazoa; phylum Chordata; class Mammalia; order Dasyuromorphia; family Dasyuridae; genus Antechinus; species Antechinus flavipes. The sequence continues at coordinate 186,274,962 of NC_067400.1, read as the reverse complement.
TTTTAGAATTCTGAAGATCAACTTGGAGGGAAAGTCATGATTTTTTTTAATTGCATAGCTAAGACAAACTATCTAAAGATCATATATAGGATTCCCTAAGAACAAATATATTCAAAGAATGTATTTTATTTGAACTTTTTCTTTGAAGCCATTAAGTGATCATCAAACTTCTTTGACCTCAGTTCCTTCCTTTGCTAAATGAAGAAGTTACACTAAATCTCTGAGCTCCATTAAAGTTTTCACATTCTGTTATTTTAAAAAAGCACAAACTATAACTATGGTGGGTATATCATAACATGCTGAATTATGAATTATGGAACTTAACAGTTATGGGCACTAAATTCAATTTTTTTTCTATTTATTACATATATGACCTTGAATAAATCCCTTTGACTCTCTGGGCCTCAGTTTTCTAGTAAGCTAGTTTTTACATAAGTTCCCTTTCATTTCTGAATTCTATGAGTGTATGAAGTACAGTATACAAGAAAATGTCAGGAGATTCCATGACTAAACACCAAAAAGGATATAAACAGATCTTCTTATATACTTCTTAAGATATTGAAGAAGCCATAATGAATTCCCTAAGAAAAAATCCCCAAAGCTCAATGGACTCACAACTGATTTTTACCACATTTTTAAAGACATATTATTTAATACTCTATAAACTTATTTAGGAAAATAGGTGTAGTCCTACTACATTCCTTTTGTGACACAAATATGGTGCTAATACCTAAAACAGAAAAAGTCACAATAGAAAAAGAAAAATAAGGCTCTATTTCTAAAACGAATGTGGGTGCAAAAATGACCAAGTGGTATTTATACTAAGAATGCAGGGTTAGTTTAATATGAAGAAAAGTACCAGAAAGCTCTCACTTTTCAGAAAATAGAATGAGTTTTTGGTGTTAACACTAATGTAGAGTTGGTCCATAAAGATTCTGTATCTTAGGCCCATGGAAATTAAAGACCTGAAATATATATTCTGATATACTTTTTCCCCTTCAAATTCTAACTTGTAGGAACTTTGAACACAACAGCTATAGGGGGCTATTCATCTCTTTCAATCCACTATCACCCAATATCAGTTGATTCAAGTGCTACAAGGACCACTGGATACCAACCAGTTCATTCTATTGTGGGATAAAATCCCCATTACATGTTCCATGATGGTGTCACTCATTCACTGATGCCTTAAACTGTGATACCATCCAATTGGTAGGGCAAGTAGTCAATATGGAATTTATAAAGGTTTAAGTTAACAAGGGTTAAATCTGAGATGGAAACTTGGATTGAATACCTTTCTTAAGAAGAACTCTCTAAGGTAGTCTTGAGTCCTACTAAGAATTCAACTTAATGAGGATCACCTTAAAATTCAGGATCACCAAAATGTTCATAATGCAGATGTACAATATCAGCCTATCAGTTACCAATGATTTCTCTCATCTCAGTTAAAATTTTCCCCTTCTTTCAAAGCCTAAATTAGGTGTTACCTATTCCATGATGTCTTCCTTAATCTGCCCTCTGTCCTTTATGCAAAGAAAACAGTTTTCTTTTCTTCTTCAAATCTTATAATGCTTTGTTTGAATATGTCTTTGCACTTATCAGAGTCATGCATGTTTCTGTATTAACTTCTCTGTCTCACTGAGAATGACTGGAAGATAGAGGTTACATAGCAATTGTTCTCTGTATGCTAAGGAGAAATTATAGTGCTGAGGTGGAGAGCTGGGAAAACCTTTGGATTTATTTCCTAATATTAGTATGAGAATTAGAATAAGGGGGAAAAGAATGTCTATTACATACAGGAGAAATTGTACATTGACAGGACGCCTAAGGAAGTTGAAAGATTAAGAGGTAAATTTTGGATATCTTGATCTGAGACACTGATGAAATCTCCAGATTAAAATATCTGGCCAGTAGTTAGAAATGTGAGACTACAGAGTTATAGTAAGGTTCAGGTAGAAATATAAATTTGAGTACTTGCCTGCCAAGAAGTGATCAGAAGAATGAATATACAAGATAATTACAGGGGAACAGAAACCAAGGAAGAAAAGAAATAAATAAGGGGAGGAGAAAAGAAGAGAAAGAGACGGGGAAGGGAGAGAGGAGAAAAGGGAGGAAGAAGAGAAAGAAAGGAGAGAAGAGAAAAGGAAAGAAGAAGAGAGGAGAGAAGAAGAGCTCATGCTATTGGTATGTTTTTATTTTTATCTTTGTGTATATGGGTTCATATCCCAAAGGGTGTGTGCTTCTGCATGCATTTTTCTATTTCCTACAGTGTAGACATGATCATTTTTTGCTTAACCAATGTACATGCTCTGTTCTTTTTCTCAAAATCTTTGACTGGGGTAATAAGTAAAGCATCTATTCCTGGTGCTGGTAATAGTTTGTCTGCCCTTTTAGTCAAATCAAATCATATTATTATTTTGGGACAATGTTACTCTATAAAATAATGTCACCAGAAGAAAGAAGAATATTCATTACATTAAAAAAAATCACATGAAAAACTTAATGAATAGCTCATTTGTTTTCTCCTTATACTCTTGAGCTTCTTTGTTTTAAAATTTATCTGAGATTCTTAAAAATTCTTCATATGCTATAATTTTATCATAACCCTATTTACTGTTAAGCAAAAGTCAATAAGACAGATGCACCTGGGACCCCATCTGATAAAATGCTAAGAGAATCTTTAATTGGATAGAGTTTCACTCCCAGGTCAACATGAGTACAACATTTCAGGGTATAATGATCATTTTTAAGTTGTCCACTATTTTCATTTTCATCAAATATTTCGTATGTAAATGTAGAAATATACTATTCTTTGGGGCAAATGTATGGTATCCTATATGAATTTTTCCCTGATTTCCCTGACAGCTAGTACTTTATCCATCTTATTAATGTCTCATATTATATTTAACTTAGTACATGCTACATCTTTCTATATACAATCACATACCAATACATTCCCCTGTTAGTAAAATATCAAGTTTCTAAAGACAGGGACTGTTTCTGTTTTTATTTTGTTATGCAGAATGCCTGGCAAAGTACTTTGTACATAGTAAGAACTTAATAAATGCTTTTTGAATATAATTGTAAGTCTATTTCATATATACCTACAAGAATCCACATGATTTAGATTTTGAAAGAATGCTTAGCATTGATTCAATCCCAAAAAGCTTTGAAAGTCCTAGCCATTCTTCTCTCCTCTAAAGGAGAATTAACACTTGCCAGAGCATTCCTTATTATGAATATTCTTTGTTTCCTGCCATTAATTAAAGAAGATTGCAATCAAAATGATCTTCATGAAAGTTCTGTGCATCTATATATTGGTTTTGAATCTTAGATCCTCTAGACAATTCCAAATAGCATAGACAACACTACCATAAAAGAAGAATGTAACTCCCTCAGGAAGAATTTGATGTAAATAGGACAACTTATTTGGCTCAGGTAATAATCTCAAAGCAAACAACCAGGTTTTCCTTTTTTTTTTCCTTTCTACTTTCTGTGCTTTCCTCCAGATCAAATAATGTATAAGTCTAATTTCATCTTATAGTTTTTAAGTGATTTAGGGTTCCCAAAGCTATACCAGTGTATTACAAATTCTGGCACAATCCTGCCAAATTTAAAGTACTTTGATTTTGGTTTTAAGGATATTGTACATAGTCATCAACCTGGTTTAGATTCTTATCTTCTCATACTTAAACTATAGCAATTACCTGCTGCTTACTTTCCTTGCCACAAGTCCCTACCCATTATAGTCTATTCTTCACACAGTTGCTAAAATGATCTTCATAATGTGTATAATAATTCTATGTAGTTCACTAAACTACAGAGGCTTACTTTCATTTCCAGGACCAAATAAAAAGCCCTCTATTTGGCAATAATAGCCTTTTTTTCCCCAGCTTCCCCCTCCCCCCCCAACTTTATAGTCTTCTTACACTTTACACTCTACAACCTCCAATATTTTCTTTTCAAACTAGTAAGGATCTTCTCCTGGGGTTCCTCAAATATGTCACTCCATCTCTTGAAACTGGGCATTATCAGTGACTATCTCTCATGCCTAGATTACTCTTCTTCACCTCTTTGCTTTCTGACTTACCTAGCTTTTTCAAATTCCAATAAAAATCCTCCTTTCTACAGGAAGCCTTTCCCAATCACCCCTTAATTCAAATACCTCCCCTCTATTATTGATTTTACATTTACCAAAATATATATGCATATACTCACAAGTATATGTGTTGTTTATACATAGTTGTTTGCATGTTGTCATCTCCATTAGACTGAGAATAGAGGAAAAATTGTTTGGGTTTTTTCTTTTACCTTTGTATCCCTAGTATCTAGTGTCTAGGACATTAAATAATGTTTATTGTTTGACTATCATCTGAGAATCACCTAAATTTAGTATGAAGAAATTCATCCTCAAAAATTTGACTAGCTGAGGCATGTGTTTTTATATAATGGAAAAAGCACGACATTTAGAGCCAGAAGTTTGAACTCTGCCATTGAACCAAATTTGGTGATCTTGGATATATCAATTAATTTCTTTGCACTTCAATTCTCTCATTTATAATACTTAAAATAAGGGATTTGCTGATTGATAAGTTTGTTTCTAATGCTTGAATGCCTTAACTAATGAATTCTTCCTACCACAGCAAAAAAAAAGTACAAATGGATGCCAATTTTAATTTGTAGAGGGAGATAACTCATAGATAAAATCAAGGACCCTTAAATAATTGAAGTAAATGAATATGATTCTGTCATATACTTGATTTCTTTGTGTTAAGTCAAGACTCATGGAAGAATCTAAAAATACGGAAACATTCTCAAGATAAGGTAATCTCTTTAGCCACCCAAGGCGCCAGTCAAGATAGAATCCCTAAGTGTAGTGTTAGAAGAGGAAGAAATCAGAATATTTTATGTGCAAAATATGAGTGTTTGGGTGGGTCTGAGAATGCTTTGGTTGCATGCAGTTCTATAAAGTAATCAATGGCAAAAATGTGAGATGGTAGAAGAACTGCATTTAATATTTCTTTACTATTGTTGTTCTCTTCACCTATATTTTATCTAAGTTTTAGTATCCTAGAAGTAGGTCCTGGAATTAATTTTAAATAAGTGGGAAATTTCTAACAACCAAAAAAAATTGATTTGAATATTTTTAAAAAACTCTTATCAGCATTGTGGAATCTTGCAGCTGTTCATATTTTCAATTCATAGCACGTGTCACTGTGACAAATGAAAAATATTTTCATCCTTTAGGATTATAGAGTTGCTGAAAAGCAATAACCAAACTGCAACAAGAATTATGTACAGAGCTGATGAGAATGGAAGGATTAGACAAAGATTATTTTGTTCTATATTATATTATAATTTATCAGCTAAAATTGTGATATTACTCATTAATGAGATCAGCATTGATATCTTCAGAAATTTCTGTAGGAATAGGGATGGAGAGGAAAACATCCCATTTACTATTCCTCTTAGAATTACCTTTATAGCAGCTTTGCCATCTGCAAAGTGAAATCTAATTAGTAGTTTAGTGACCATTTGGAGAGTAACATAGGCATGTCAAGATTTTACTGCATTGTTCTGATTTAAATCTTTATTTTGTTTTGATGGGATAGTCATTATAGTCATGATTTCATTGGCATAGGAAATTCCTACAAATGGAGGTCAATACTTCTCTGCAACTGAAAGTCTTAGAGATTTTTCTAAAGCTTTTTTTTTCCCTAAAGATTAAATGACTTGCCTATGATTGCGTAGCCAGTATCAGTTAGAGAAAAAATTTGAATTCAAGTCTTCCTGGTTTCCAGGTCTGCTTTCTATCCATTCAAACATTCTGACTCTGTTTTCATATTAGTGCTAAAAAGGAGTTACTTGGTTGCCCCACACATGATAATGTATATAAAGATAATGTAAGATAATGCATATAAAATTCTTTGCAACCCTAAAGTGTCATACTTTAGATACTATTATTATTACAATTCATCATAAAATCTAGAAAAGTATCACTGTAGATAAGTGATCTACACTTATCTAGTGTAAGTAGAAGAAGAAGAAGATCTAAAAAATTGTACAAAATATGTATGTTTGCATATTTTTATAACATCATCAGTTAGAAAAATGATAACAAATTCTTATATTATTCTGTCTACTTTAAAACCAAAAAAAATCTCTTTGATTAGCTAATGGTTTGTGTTTTAATTTCAAACTATCAAAAATAATTAAATAAAATCCTGTGTTAATTTTTAAACAAGATTTGAATTTTACTTCTTATAAAAGCATTTAAAGTAGTGCTTTGAACACAAGGATTCTAAATGAATGGATTTATGGATATTGTGTTGAGTATTAGCAAAACATACAAGACATTGGCAGATTTTTAATATTAGAATCGTTTATTACTATAAAACTACTTCAGACAAGCCTATACAATAATCTCTATAGAATATGACTACAGTAGCAAAATGCTAACAAAAGTTCAAAGTAATCAAAACACTAATGTTGAATATCAGTAGCAGAAATCACTTAGGAAAGAACTATTTGATTTTTTTAACCTAGAGAAATTTAAAAGTAGTCTGGCAAATACTAGAATTAAATATCTTATGCCATATTTTATAACAAATTCAAATCATATGTATAATTTTAATATAGAAGATAATATATAAAAATTTAGAACTGAATCAGACTATATATCTTTTGCAGCTATGATAAAAGATATATTCTTAAGCAAAATATGGAGATAATTATAAAAGATAAAACAGAAGATTTGTGAAGTGAAACGGAAAAGCTTCTGAATCACCAAAATTAATATATCAAGGAAAAATAGGGAAGTGGTCAAATAAGGAAAAAATCTTTGTATCAAATTTCTTTGATAAGGGTTTGGTATCCAAAATATATAGACAAATGATAGATAAATACATAAATGCATGTATACATACTAAATAAATATAGAGAGATATAATAATAAAAAACCACTCTCTGCTACCTAAGTGGTCCAAACTATTAACAGCTATATGAAAGAATTTTGGTAGTGAAATTCCAATTAAAACAACGTTGATATTTCAACTTACAGATTTACAAAAATGACAAAAGATGGTTATAGTCAATTTGAAGGATTTAAGGGAAGATGGGAACATCACTGCATTGTTGGTAAAATTATGAATAATTACAACCATTTTTGGAAAGTAATTTGGAATTATGAAAAGAAAGAGATGAAAGTCTCCATATCCTTTGACCCAGAGATTCCATTGTTTCTCAGCTTATACTCGAAGGAGATCATTGATAAGAAAGTCCCCCTAGCCATTAAAATATTTATACTTTTATGGTAGTAAATAAGTTCAAACAACATTGAAGCTCATCAGGTAGTAAACGGTTAAAGAAAATGGTTAAAATGAATAAATGTAAAAGAACAATACTATGTTGTAAGAAAAGATAAATATTATGAATACAGAGAAACATAGTAAGATATACTAGAACTATCCAGAATGAAGCAAATAGAAACAAGAAAATAATATACATAAAATAGCAACAATGTAATTGGAAAGAACCACAAAACAATCAAATGTGTATGTTGCAAATTATAATGAATAGAAATGCCCCCAAAAAAGAGATATGAGAAGACACCTAAATCCTGCAACTCCTTTGCAGAGGTAGGAGGTCAAATGGACTTGCCTATGCTTTCTGACTTTTTCAATCAATTGATGAGTTTTACCTTACTTTTTCTTTTCCTTTTTTCTTTTAAACTATTCTTTGTTATATAGGATAGCATTCAGAAAAGAGGGGAAGAATCTTAGGGGAAATTCTGATAATGTAAAAAAAAAAGAAAGAAAAAAACAACAACAATAAGAAAGTTTTTAGAAAACATAGAACTCTGACATACATAAATAGCACCCTTGCTAACATAATCATTTAACTAACAATAGTCTGAGTTCTGCTGCTTTGGAAAAACTAGCTGACTTCATTTTCAGTTATTGACATATCCAGAGAACAAAGAATAAGTATTATTATTACAATATACTATCACTCTAGATAGCATTACCTTTTCTTTTTCTATTGGCAATAAATTTTATTATTTTATTTTAAATATGTATATTTATTCTGATGTTTATTAAGAATTCCCGTACTTTTTCATAGAAACTATTTTCTGGAAATGTCTCCCCAATTTGGTGTTGTAAAATTTGTTTTCTTTTAAATTCACATGCAGAATTCAACATTTATCCCTGTCAAATGCCATCCTATCTGACTTGGCTCATTTTTATACTCTATGAAAAGTATTCTAGATTACTGCCATCCAGTATGTTAGAAATTTCAATTCCCATGACATCTACAAATTTAAAGAAGATGAGAATTGTGTCTTTATCCAAATCACTGAGAAAAATGTTAACTAGCACTGGATTAAATATAGAGCCTTGGTTGATTCCATGAGCTATCTATCTCTATGCTAGCATTCTTCCATCAATGATTAATCTCTGGATCTGCCAGCTCAACAAATTCCAAATGTACCTAATTACATTAGTGTTCAGACTATACCTTTGTGTTAACTATAGTTTGATAGATTGTAAAACTCTTTGCTGAAGTTCATATCTATAGCATTCCCTGATCTTCCATACTAGTTGCCTTGTTAAAGAATGTAAATTTGTAAATGAGTCATTTATAAATGAGTTAGAATTTTTCTTGATGCAGCCATGCTGTCTTTTAATAATGGCTAATTAGCAAATGACTATCTCTTGGATGTTATATTAAGCTCACTGGCCTAAAGTTGGCAACATCTGTTCCTTTTTTAAAAATTGGAACATTTTGGGCAGCTAGGTGGTGCAGTGGATAGAACCCCAGCCCTGAAGTCAGGAGACCTGAGTTCAAATTTGGTCTCAGACACTTAATACATACTAGCTGTGTGACTCTGGGCAAGTCACTTAACCCCTATTGCCTTCAGCAAAACAAAACAAAACATACCACTACTAAGTCTGCATCTCAAAGCTATTTTAAAGGGGGGAAGGAAGGGGAGCCTTTTTGTACCAAAAAATATTTATAGTAGCTCTTTTTGTGGTGATTAAGAATTGCTGTCAAAAAGAGGGAGGGAGAAAAATTGGAACATGGGTTTTGCAAGGGTGAATGTTGAAAACTATTTTTGCATATATTTTGAAAAAGTTTTTTTCTCATTTTTTTCTTTTTTGATCTGGTTTTTCTTGTGCAGCACGATAATTATGGAAATATGTATAGAAGAATTGTACATGTTTAAAATATATTGAATTACTTGCCCTCTAAGGGAGAGAGTGGGGAAAAGGGAGGGAGAATAACTTTGGAACACAAGATTTTGCAAGAGTGATTGTTGGAAACTATTTTTGCTTATATTTGGAAAAATAAAATATTTTTAAAAAGAAGAAAAATTGGAACATTTGCTTTTTCAGAACTGAGAATGTATAAGTCAAAATTAAATATTGCTACTTTGATCATTATAAAATTAACAAACTCAGTCATACATGATCTTTTTTTTTTGCCAGATTAGGTATTTAGAAATTAAAAATCAAACCAAATAAATAAATCCGTTTCCTTTGCTATAATATGTCTTGGCATAAAAATTGTTTCCCTCCAACAATAATTTGAGAATTACATTTCTTCTACAACACTCAAAGTGACACTTTTCTTTTAATATACATATGGATCCTATTTAATTTACATAGTGTTGCATGTATATGCATCTGTGCGTTTGTACATCAGCAAAAACATAAGAATCATTAGTGTCATTTCCATTTATATTAAGTTGTATAGTTAGTACAAATTAAGTTAGTCAGAGTGGGAGAAGTGTCTTGCTTAGTTTTGTCAAAACAGAAAAATAATGACATTCTTCTGTACAATTGGAAATCTCTTCTTCCAAAAAAAAACACATTTTAATTTTATATTTGTAAAAAGATAAGAGAAAGCTCTATATCTAATACCACAAAAATCCTTTGTCCTATCAAACAGTGGAAGAGATGAGTTTTTAAGACATAAGAGTCCTGGAGAATGTTTGCTGGTCCTTGAGGACTGATTGTCATTTAACTTAGGCAAGTTAGAATCTGTCTTCACTCTGTTTATTTACATATAAATTGTTTGAGGAGGGTAAGGTGGAAAAAGTAGTTTAAACTGCTTTTCCCAATTACTCTGTGATATCTGCTTTCATTTGGGGTATGTTCTCAGCAAATTGGATTGTAGGTCAAAAAAGTATACTGTCACAGAAGCAAGAAGATGATACATTCTCATGTATATTAGAAATGAGCAAATAGGGGCAGCTAGGTGGCAGAATGGATGGAGCACCAGTCCTAAAATCAGGAGGACCTGAGTTCAAATCTGTTCTCAAACATTTAACAATAACTGTGTCACTCTGGGCAAATCACTGCTAGAAAAGTACTGTTTTATCTGTGCTCCTCAATAAATTATCTACAAACTACCTAAAGATACCAATCAACTTGCAGTAATTGATAATTTGGGAGTAAAAGCAAACAATGCAAAAATGGATTTTTTTGGTTCATTTTCTGCTCCTGTTTTCTAATATATGAGAGGTCTAACAATTGTTCCTTCTTTTCCATTTATTGTTCTATACTCTTTGGTCATATGCATTTGGATCATAAAAATTCTAGAAAACAGTATCCTGACTTACTTGAGGTTTTGTTAGTGCCAGCCTGGCTATTCACACAAATAAAACAAACACAGTATTTCAGAAAATACATTTCCACTAACCATGGCATAAATGAAGGTTTCCCCACACACACCACCATTTTTGGTGGACTAGTTAGGGAATCTGAAAGTAGTTCATACTTTAAAATGATGTGAACCTGCACCAAATCAATAATAAGTGAAGTAATAATGTGGGAATCTTTCCGTAGAACCTAACCATTTCCAAGCTAAAATAAAACACTCTGATCTTAACCTAAATGGATGAAATGAGTCATCCAATATTCAAAAGAAATGGGGGAGGGGGAGTGATAAGACCTATTATAAAATTCACTGATACCATCTTTTAAATGGATTTTTAATTTTATATTTGAACTCTATATGATGATGCTCTATTTAATGAATATTATAGACTTACTATGCCATAGCAATAATGAATATTGGAGTCAATAAAACAATTAACATGTATTTAGTTCAATAAAGTCTTATCCAAGAGAGTATCCAATGGATAGGACACTGAACTTTTAATCAGAAAAGCCTGTTTTAAATTTTGTATTATACCCTTATCTGCATGACCCTGGTAAAGCCACTTAAACTTCTCAGGGTCTTTTTCCTCAACTAAGTGTTCCTCATACTAAGGATTCAGTTTATCTAATGTCTCTCCTAACTCTAAAATAATTTTATTATTTGAATAAGTTGGAAAAAAGCAAACATAGTAGGAAAAAAAGGATAAGAACTAAAAACAACAATAACAACAGAATTGAGACTTTCTATTAGTTAGTGTAATGAGTCATCTGAAGTAACCAGTGGAATACTATGGAAAGACTAGAATCAGAGTCAAGGGAACTAGATTTAAATAAAAATTGAGAGAATGTCTCTTCTCCCTTTTTTACCTCCCTGTCTTTTATGCATTACTCAAGGAGGATTTAAGAAACATAAGGAAATACATATACAATAGAAAAGTGTTAAGTCTCTCTGGAGGCCTCAGGATCAGCCAGAGTCAGGATAAGTAAAAGTCCTTAGTCTTTAAGGGGGAGAAGTGAAGGAAGCAGGCAAACTGCCAGGAGTTTTGCCAAAGAGCTCTTCTCGATTCCAGAATCTCCACCTTTCTCCTCCTCATCCTGCCACCAAGTGACTCTGGCCTGTCTCACCACACCCTCTAATTCTTGCCTGTGATTATCTTAATACCAAACATTGAGCCCTCATCAATGTGAGAAGAGCCATTTATCCAAACATGCTAATAGAGTCATTGTCTCATTTCAAATAGATAATTAGCTTCAAGTGCTCAGATGTCTGATTCAAATATGCCTTTTCATAGTTCATAGTTCATATGTTCATACGCCTTTTCATAGTTCAGCCCTTTACAGAAAAGTCTTATAAAAATTCACTTTACTTTGTGGCCAAAATGTTTGATCCACCTTTTCATTTGGCAAAATGATTAATAAATTCCACACTCTTCTTCCTCCTCTCTTCATCATCCCCCCAACTCTTTCCTGAATTTATATATTTGTCCTCAAGTTAAAATTTCCTCAAAACACTCCTTGTATATTTTATTTTTGTAATAGACAAAATACGTTGGCCTGTTTTTAAAAGAAATAACTTTGTTACTTATTGGATAGTTTATAAAAATGCACCGTTGCTAAGGTCAAAGGATTCCTATGACTCTTAGAATATGTATTAGGCACAGGTCCACAAAATAGTGGTCTAATTCAACATTACAATGAAAAATCTGAAGAGCTTCAATTAGCTTCATAAACATAAACAAGCAAAACAATTACAATGAAATATGTTGGCTATAATGTCCTTTTTTTAAACATTAAATATCAAGTTTATTTGTTGTCCTTTCCAAGTATTTTATTGTAACATTTTTAACACTTTAAAAATCTTTTTTTATATTAATTTTTTTTATTTTTCAAAATACATACAAAGATAGATTTCATCATCTTGTAAAACCTTTCTATCATTTGTTCTCCTAATTTGTTTATAGTAGCATCATAAATTCATTTAGACCCTGTCTTGGTATAGAGTATTAAGTCCTGGTCAATGCCTAGTCTCTGCCACACTACTTTTCCAGTTGTCCCAGCAATTTTTTTTTCAAATAGCAAGTTCTTATCCCAGATGCTAGAGACCCTGGGCTTATTGAGTCTTGTGGACCAATGATCCACTATTCTATTTTTAGCCAGTACCAAATGGTTTCAATCATTGCTGCTTTCAAATATAGTTTTAAGTTAGATCCAGCTAAGCCATCTTCCTTTGCATTTTTCCCCCATTAATTCCCTTGAAATTCTTGAGCTTTGTTCTTCCAGATGAATTTTTTTTATTATTTTTTAGCTGTATAAAGAAATTTCTTGACATATTGATTAGTATGGCATTGAATAAATAGGTAATTTAGGTAGAATTGTTATTTTTATTATATTAGCTTGGCCTACCCATAAGTATATTGGCATCAAGATCACTTGATATTCTTCCAATTGTTTAGATAGAACTTTATTTCTGTGCACAGTGTTTTGTAATTATGTTCATATAGTTCCTGGCTTTGTCTTGGCCCAATATTTTATATTATTTGCAGTTTTTTTAAATGGAATTTCTCTTTCTATCTCATGGTAGTGGATTTTGTTGGTAAAATATAGAAATTCTGATGATTATATTTTGGAACTTTGCTAACATTATTGTTTCTAGTAGTTTTTTTTAGTTGATTCTCTAGAATTCTTTAAGTATACAATCTCATAATGTACAAAGAGTATTAATTTTGTTCCTCAATACCAATTCTAATTTCTTCAATTTCTTTTTCTTCTCTTATTGAATAATAATATTGGAAGTGGACAATCTTGTTTCACTCCGATCTTATTGGGAATTCTTCTAGTTTATCCCCCTTTTTAATAGGAATGGGTGTTATATTTTGTCAAATGCTTTTTCTGCATTTATTGATATATAATCATATGATTTCTTCTAGTTTGATTATTGATATTGTCAATGGTGCTAATAGTTTTCCTGATAATGAATCAGCACAGCATTCCTGATATAAATCCTACTTGGTTATAGTGTATTATTCTATTAATAAGTTGCTATAATCTCTTTGCTAATTTTTATTTAAGATTTTTACATCAATATTCATTAGGGAAATTGGTTTATAATTTCTTTCTCTGTTCTGGCCCTACCTGGTTCGATGATTTATTGTTTCCTCCAATCATTCTTTAGGATTAGATTATTTAGTTTTCAATTAACTTTTGGTCTATTTTTCCCTGGCCCTTTATTACATGTAGGTTTTATTGCATCAGGATCTGAAAAAGACGCATTTACTATTTGGGTCTTTCTGCATTTGGTTGTAAAGTTTTTATGACCTAATATATAGTGAATTTTTGTATAGATCCCATGCCAAGAAAAAAGTATATTCCTTTGTATCACCATTCAATTTTTTTCCAAAGGATTATCATACCTAACTTTTCTGAAGTTCTATATACTTCCTTAACTTCTTTCTTGTTTATTTTGGGGTTCAATTCATCTAGTTCAGATAGAAGGAAATTGAGATCTCTCACTAGTTTGGTTTTGCTGTCTTTTTTCTTATATATATATCGATACTACTTTATTATCTATGGAAACCTTTAGCATTTTTACCCTTTACCTTTTAAATCTTTTAAAATTAGATCTATTTTTGTTTTTGCTTGATCTGAGATTGGTATTGCTATCCCTGCTTTTTTTACTTCAGTTGAAACATAATAGATTCAGCTCAAGGCTTTTACCTTTACTCTGTATGTATCTCTCTGCTTCAAATGTGTTTCTTATAAACAACACATTGTAGGATTCTGACTTTTAATTCAGCCTGCTATCCAATTCCATTTTATGAGAGAGTTCATCACATTCATATTCACACTTAAAATTACTAACTATATATCCCTCCATTCTATTTTCCCCAAGTTATGCTTTTCTCTCTTCTTTCCCCCTTTCCCTCCTCAGCAGAATTTTGCTTCTGACCATCACCTCCCTCAATCTGGATTTCTTTTTTTCAGCCCCTTCCCACTTTCTTTTCCCTTTCTCCTTTTACTTCTATACTTCCATATATCAGCCTCCTCTTTTCCTTTTCCCTTTTCCCTCCTACTTCCATATTGGAAAAAACAAATTTCTATACCAAACTAAGTATGTATGATATTCCCTCTTTGAGCTAAATCTGATGAGATTAAGTTTCAAACAATGATCACTCTCTTCCCTTCTTTCCCTCAACTGTAACAGGTCATTTTTGCCTCTTCCTGTGATATAATACATATACATATAATTCCAATACAATCCCTTTACCACCCCTAGTTTCTTTTTCACAAGATCATCACGTTAAAGTCAAATTGTACATACACATTCTAAGTATATCCCTAATAAATAGTGTTACACATATCATCTTCCTAAGGAAGAATGTAAACATTTTAACCTTTAAAAAACAGGATTTTTTTCTTCCCCTTTGATCTTCTTATGCTTCTCTTGAATTCTATATTTAAAGATCAAATTTTCTCTTCGGCTCTGGTCTTTTTATCAAAAATAATTGAAAATCCCCTATTTAATTGAATGTCCATCTTTTCCCTTGAAAGGTGTTGCTTAGTTTTGCTAGGTAGTTAATTCTTGATTGCAATCCAAGCTTCTTTGCCCTCCAGAATATACTTTAAATTTTGATAGTGGAAGCTGCTAGATCCTAGGTAATCCTGTTTGTGTCTTCTTGATGTTTGAATTGTTTCTCTCTGCCTGCTTCCAGTATTTTCTCCTTGATCTGATAATTATGGAATTTAGCTAAAATATTCCTTAGAGTTTTCATTTTGGGGTCTCTTTCAGGCATTGATCAGTGTATTCTTTTAATGGCTATTTCACCCTCTGATTCCAAGATATCATGGCAGGTTTTTTTATTATTATTATTATTATTATTTCCTGAAAGATGTTGTACAGACTGTCTTTTTCATCATAATTTTCAGTCCAATAATTTTTAATTTTTAGATTATCTCTCCTGAATCTATTTTCCAGATCAGTTGTTTTTCCATTTAGGTGTTTTACATTTTCTTCTTTTTTTTCCATTTTGTCTTGTTCTTTCTTTTTTTTTTTTTTTACTGCATTTTGATTTCTCATTGAATCATTCACTTCCATTTGCCCATTTCTAATTTTTAGGGAATTATTTTCTTCAATTATCTTTTTTATTTTTATTTTTTTTTTGCATTTGGCCAATTGTGCTTTTAAAGGAGTCCTTTTTTTTTCCATTTCATCAATTTTATTTTTCAAGTTGTTCTTTAAGAAGTTTTTTCTTCAGTATATTGTTTTTCCATTTTACCAAATCTATTTTTAAGAAGATTTTTTCTTACCCAAAATAAAGGGAAAAAGAAGGAAGAAATTGGTTTTCTCCAATTTCTGTCTTTCTTTTCCCAAATTCTCCTACAAAGCTCTTATTTTTTTTCTCCATTTTTATTTAACTTTCATTTAAGATTCTTTTTAAATTTTTCCCAAAGAGCCTTTTGAGTTGGAGACCAGTTCATATCACTCTTTGAGGATTCTTCTGAAGGCATTTTATCTTTAGTATCCTCAGAGTTTAGGTTCTGTTCTTCTCTATCTCCATAATGGTCATCTATAATCAGAGATCTTTTTTACTTTTTTGCTCATTTTTAAAGGTTGCTATTTATTCCTAGGGCTCAGAAGGAAATTGTTCCTAGTGTCTTCTATAGAACAACATGAATGAGCTTCTCACTGTCCTGGGGTCAGCAATGCTTCAATTTTTCTCCTGTGCTAGGTGGCCCTGGCCAAGTTTCATCTGTTATGTTGGAGTTTAGGGCTTCACTATTTGTGTTTGAGGTCTCACAGAGAGTCTGCTAATCCACTGGCCTTCTAAAACAGTACAGAATAGCCAATGCCATTGTATTTTGGCTGAACTTCCCATCATATTCCCCAGTTGGGCTTCTCTGCCCTGGACCTCCCTGTGCTGCATCTGCTCTAGGCCACATGCCCTCCCCCCCCCGAATTGAGACAGACATTCATTAAGTCTTTCCAAGATATCTTATGCTGAAAATTTGTTATACTCCAAATATTTGTGGGCTCTGTCACTCCAAAATCCATTCACAAGACTTGTTTTAGTGTTGATTCTGAGGTAAGCCATGAAGAGTTCAGGCAAATTCCTCTTATTCTCCAATCATTTTGGCTCTGCCTACAATCTATAATGTCTTTTTAATCGAACACTGATTTCTTCTATAAATCAATATTTTTTCTCCAAGTTCCAGTCATATCATAGAAATTCTGAGAATGTTGATTAATGCATTAATATCCCTCTTCAATAATTCAAATATAATTAGAAAATATTTTCTTCCCATGTATATTTTTGTGCCATACATAATAAAATATATTTCTTTCAGTTTATTTCTTTTTTTGATAAAATTCCTCTGATTATCCACACTTTTCTCTAGAGGAATATAGTTGAGAGCAAGGTAATATATATTTTATATATTTCCCCCAGATTTAATCAATGTAGTTATCATCCAAACACAGAAAAGTAATGCCTCTGCTATCATATATGAGATCTCAGATTTGGCAAGGAAGACTTTTCAGTTATATTTTTTACTATTACTTATAAAACAAAACCATTTAACCTTAAGCATAAAACTATTGAACCTTATGCATGACAGTTTTTTTAGGAATTTTCTTTTTAAATCAACAAAATTATGTCAGAGAGACTAAATAACTATAATTTTTTTTAAGTCAAGTAAGATCCACGAAAAAAAAAAGTAACTTATGAAAGTCTATTAAAAACCAAAATTTCCTCAACAACAGTTATTCTTTCTTTCCACAAGCATTTCTACTCATTCACAGATTGGTGCTTGGAAATAAAATAAGGTTTCATGTGCCTACATTCATACCTTGGAGAATGGAAGCTATCTAGGGAAGATCTTGTGGCTAAAAATTAAGTTTGGGAGCAAAGCTTTGCTCTTATAGAACATATTTGCTATCTGTCAAATTACTCTTCAATGCATTTAATTTCTTTCTTTCATGAAGCATGAAGAGTTCACATTATTCTCAAAAACAATGACAATAATGTTCCATAGTGGGTAAAATGGTCCAATATAAAATTCAGGTTCTTGAGATTGGCTGTATTGTTTTTTAAAAATATCAATAACAGCAATCAATCAATACATAACTCTAAATAAGAAATTTTTTGATCCCTTTTCCTCCAAACAGAATAATAGCTTTTCTACTTACAGTTATGGAGGCTTATTTGTTTTTCTTAGTTTTTATAAGAACATATAAAACTTTCTCTTGACACAAACTAACAAAGAAATAATTTTAATAATATTATTTTGAATTCCTGTTTATTATCTCTAAATACAGAATATATTTTTATTTCAATATTTACTATTTTAAACTATATGTTTATAGGTACAAATGTGTACATATGTATGTGCAGATATTTGTATCTACATTTGGCAATTCTCAAAGATTTTAAGTCACAGAACAGATACTAACCTAGACTGTTAGATGGAATTTGCTCTACCAATGAAATGATTCTGGCTTATAATTATAAAAATATATATGTGTATATATATATATATATATATATATATATATATATATATATATATGTATATATATACATATATGTATGTATATATATACATATATATATTTGAATTGTCAAATTCATGACTCATTTGTCATAAAATTTCTCTATCTCTTCATTCTTTGCAACAGAAATAGGTATTTCCACATAACAAGATAAAACTTCTGGGCTCAGATGGCCTGGTATACTTGTCTTTTCTTTTTCTTTTTTTTTTTTTTGCTGAAGTAATTGGGGTTGAGTGACTTGCCCAGGATCACACAGCTAGAAAGTATTAATTGTCTGAGACCAGATTTGAACTGAGGTCCTCCTGAATTCAGGGCTAGTGCTCTATCCACTGTACCACCTAGCTGTCCCTTCTTCTACTTTTTAAGGCACCCACGCTATATACTTTTACTTTCAGACCAAGGTCAATCCTGAGGTCTGTCCCCAAAAGTAGCAGTTTGGGTTTTAATTATTTCTAGGATTTCAGGAATCTAAGGTGAATCTATTAAAATTTAGGTTTAACTCTTAACTAGTATCTTCAGAAAAAAATGGAGTAGAACAATATTCATTTTATAATATAGAACAAATATCAAACAGCTATTTGTTTCTTCTAGTGTTAAAACAATTCAAAAGTATGCAATGGCAAAAGCTTAAACATGAAGTAATAACTTACCACTATCATCATTTACTAGAAATTTATACTTAAGTCAAAGCATCAAACATTTTGCAGAACTGCTGAACTGACATTTCATTTTCACTTTAGTTCTATACTATTTCCTACAAAGTCTTCAGGCAAGCTGGACTGGTAGTTGGGTTCCTCCAGTCCATGATTGTCTTCTTTTCTAAAAATGATTGTAGTAGCTATAAGGAATCCTCCTGTAATGTGACCAATGCTGACTAACAAACCCAAGTATTCCTAAATTCCCATAGTCACCACTTTAGAAAAATAAATCTCCAAATTTCCCTATCAGATCTTTGGAGAAGGGAGAAATTTATGACCAGAGAAGAACAAGAGAACATTATGCAAAAATGCAAAGTGGGCAACTTAGATTACATTAAATTAAAAAGATTTTATATAAACAAAAACCACAGAAACAAGGTTAAAACAGAAGTACAAAGCTTGGGGGGGGGGGATATTTGCAGCCAATGTTTCTGATAAAGGCCTCATTTCTAAAATATATAAAGAACTGTGTCAAATTTGTAAGAATACAAATCATTCCCCAATTGATAAATAATCAAAAGATATCAACAGATAATTTTCAGATGATGAAATTCAAGCCATCTATAGTCATATGAAAAAATGCTCTAAATCACTCTTGATTAAAGAAATGCAAATTAAAACAATTCTGAGGTACCACCTCATTCCTCTCAGATTGACTAATGTGATAGAAAAAGATAATGATAAATGTTGGAGGGAATGTGGGAAAATTGGACGCTAAAGCCTGGTTGTTAGAGTTGTGAAATGATCTAATCATTCTGGAGAGCAATTTAGAACCATGGACAAAGGACTATTAAAGTGTGCATACCCAATTGTGGTATATGAATGTTATGGAATATTATTGTTCTGTAAGAAATGACCAGCAGGATGAATACAGAGAGGACTGGCGAGACTTACATGAACTGATGCTAAGTGAAATGAACAGAACCAGGAGATCATTATACACTTCGACAACGATATTGTATGAGGACATATTTTGATGGAAGTGGATTTCTTTGACAAAGAGACCTAACTGAGTTTCAATTGATAAATGACGGACAGAAGCAGCTACACCCAAAGAAAGAACACTGGGAAACGAATGTGAACTATCTGCATTTTTGTTTTTCTTCCCGGGTTATTTATACCTTCTGAATCCAATTCTCCCTATGCAACAAGAGAACTGTTCGGTTCTGCAAACATATATTGTATCTAGGATATACTGCAACATATCCAACATATAAAGGACTGCTTGCCAACTAGGGGAGGGGGTGGAGGGAGGGAGGGGAAAAAAAATCGGAAAAGAAACGAGTGCAAGGGATAATGTTGTCAATATAAAGTAATCATTAAATAAAAATTTAAAAAATAAATAAATAAATAAAGTGTGCATACCCTTTGACCCAGCAATGGTAATATTGCATCTGTATCCCAAGGAAATCATAAAGGACCTAATGTGCAAAAATGTTGTAGCAGCTTTTTTTGTAGTAGCATAGAATTGGAAAATGAGCAGATCATTAGAGAATTAGAGAATAGCTGAATAAGTTTTGATATATGAAGCTAATGGAATTTTATTGTTCTATAAAAAATGATGAACAAACTGATTTTAGAAAGGGCTGGAAAGATTTACATGAACTGATGCTGAGTGAAACATTGTACACAATAACAGCAAAAATGTGCTGTGATCAATTATGAAAGATTTGGTTCTTCTTGGTAGTTCAGTGATCCAAAATAATCCCAATAGACTTTGAATAGAAAATACCATCTGCATCCAGAAAAAAGATCTGTGGAGATTGAATGTAAATCAACACATGTTATGTTCACTTCTTTGTCATATTTGTTTTTCTTTCCCATAATTTTTCCCTTTTGTTCTGATTTTTCTCTCCCAACATGATTCATAAAGCAATGTATATTTGAAATAAATAAATTTTAAAACAAAAATATCTCCCATTCTCATAGAAAGAAACACAAAGCAGAAAAGGCAAGCTGGAGGAAGATACTGGAAATAAGGTTTAGCTTGGAGCACATATGAAATGGAGTTACATATCACATGCTCCAGAGTTGGCAAGGAAGGTACTACCAGAGAGTAGATTTATTTCTTTTAATTTAATGTAGTGCTCCAAATTTAACTTTTGTCATATATAGAAAAAAACAAGAAACCTCTCAAGGTTTATTGTGTCATCCCAAAGTCCTTCAGGAATGAGCCAGAACATATATGGCCTATGTGACTTAGTCCAAGAGTCAGCAAGTCAGAGAGCACTCACCTGTTTATCCCCACCACATAAGGTATCATCTTGAAGCTAGTTTATTTGCCTCTTTTTCCTAAGAGCTTTGAAAGACAAGGAAACCAAATATCTATAAAATTATGTTTTTTCTTACCTTTGGGTTCACAATAAAACAACACACTACCTTAGCTTTTTTTTTTAAGTGTATATGTGTATGTGTGTGTGTGTGTGTATGAGAGAGAAAGAGAGACAGAGACAGAGTTAGAGACAGAGCGACAGATAGAGACAGAGATAGAAAGAGACAGACAGACAGACAGAAGATAGAGGAACCTCTGACAATCTAATGAAACCTACAGATTACTTCTTAAAATAATGTTTCTAAATGTACTCTTTTTTAAAATGCAGGATTTCAAAGTAAATTAATTATATACATAATTTTATTGTTGTTCAGTCTTTTCTAGTCATGTCTGACTCTGGCAAAGATACTAGGATGTTTTGTCATTTCCATCTTAAGTTCATTTTATAGATGAAGCAATAAAAGATTAAGTGACTTGCCCAGGATTACACAGCTCATAAGTGTCTGAGGCCATATTTCAACTCAGGAAGTAGTTTTTCTGACTCCAATCCATTATTCTATTAACTGAGCCACTTAGTGGCTATATATGTAATAGAGCACATATATTTAAAATACACACACACACACACACACACACACACACACATCCATATTCTCAATGAAACTGGAAGACATTTTAAAAAAATCTTATAGCTAGTCAAAAACTGTATTAAACCTAGAAGATCCTTCTCAGATAGGAAAGCAAAAAAATTCACAATACCAGACTCATAGATTTAGAGTTAGATGGGACTTTAGGGGTCATTTAATACCCTCTTTTTACAGTTAAGAAAAATGAGGTACAGAGAAAGTGTTTTTCCCATAATCACACACACCTAGGTGGGTTTCATGTTTCCAAATTCAGCTCTCTGTCCCTTATACCTTAAGTTGGTTTCATCATTTATGAAATGGTGATCTGTTTGTAGTGGCTAGAAACTGGAAAATGAATGGATGCCCATCAATTGGAGAATGGCTGGGTAAATTATGGTATATGAATGTTATGGAATATTATTGTTCTGTAAGAAATGACCAGCAGGATGAATACAGAGAGGACTGGCGAGACTTACATGAACTGATGCTAAGTGAAATGAGCAGAACCAGGAGATCATTATACACTTCGACAACGATATTGTATGAGGACATATTTTGATGGAAGGGGATTTCTTTGACAAAGAGACCTGAGTTTCAATTGATAAATGACGGACAAAAGCAGCTACACCCAAAGAAAGAACACTGGGAAACGAATGTGAACTATCTGCATTTTTGTTTTTCTTCCCGGGTTATTTATACCTTTTGAATCCAATTCTCCCTATGCAACAAGAGAACTGTTCGGTTCTGCAAACATATATTGTATCTAGGATATGTTGCAACATATCCAACATATAAAGGACTGCTTGCCATCTAGGGGAGGAGGTGGAGGGAGGGAGGGAAAAAAATTGGAACAGAAACGAGTGTCAATATAAAGTAATTATTAAATAAAAATTTAAAAAAATAAAACAAAAAAAACAAAAAAAATTAAAAAAATAAATAAATAAAAATAAAAATTAAAAAAAAAATGAAATGGTGATGAATGTACTTATAATAGATAGGATTATTATGAGCAAATTACTTTATAAGCTATAAAACATTATGCAAACATGAATTATAACTATGAGGGGTCAAAAGTATAGACAAGATAAACAAAACTGACAATATATTTCATGGTACTTTTTATTTGTTTAAAATAAGTTCAACAAAGGTTATGAAAAGTAAGCGCTAAGGAGTTAATCTTCCTTTTTTATTTAGTAATAATCAGATCATTCAATGTTATAGTAATTAACCAGTTCTGGATTCCATAACTAAAAAAAGATTTGAATAAAATGGAAGCATCACCATGAGAAGTCACCAAGATACTTCAGGGATGTAAAAAGATATAAACTGGTAAAAGAAATTGGCATCCCTCAAACAAAAGAAAAGAAAGATGTGAGTGGTTTAAAATATGAATAAATAGAGGCTCAATTTTGAAGAAGTAAATGACTAGATGTTTTTCATATACAAAATGGAGAGAATAAAAGGAAATAATTTGAAATTTCCATGTGAGGGTTAAATATAAAGAAAAGTTTTCTGACACTGAAAGTTGTCAGAATGGGTTGTTTATGTAATTTTTTAAAAAAATTCCTTTATCTAGTTAGTCTTTTAACAGAGGATGGATTTTCATCTTTATGAAAGTTTAGTGTCTGACTGTGATCCCATTTGGAGTTTTCTCAGCAAAGATATTAGAGTAGTTGCCATTTCTTTCTCTAACTCATTTTACAAATGAGGAAACTGAAGCAAGAGGGTTAAGTGACTTTCCCACATAACTATTAAATATGAGGCCAGATCTGAACTCAGAAAGATTAGTCTTCCTGACTTCAGTACCAGCACTCTATCTACTGTGCCACCTACCTGCCCATTCACAAGAGTGAATGTAAATATGCTAGGGATATGTACTGATTTTTTTTTTAAACTTATGGAGTGATCTAGAATGGAGGAGCTAAATACAAAGTTTGCAACCCACTGAGTGCAACCCAAGCTAGATTAAAATATAACTGAGAAATATTCAACATAACAAAAATATAATTTAACACAGATAATTTGTGCCACTGGAAAGTTGGATGAGAAATTTACTTTGAAGAAAGGATGAATTGAATGCAAATTGAAAATAGCTTAACCAGGATCCCTTTTTTGATTTTTTTAAAAAAATAACTCCTGCTGAAATAAAATCTCTCTATAACAACCCAAAGAGGAAAAAAGAAAAGATTGTCTGCTATGCTCTCCATATTCTTTGATAAGAATATAAATTGAAGAGACCAAGTGAATCATTCTTAAGCAAAAATATTTAATTGAAAACTTCCTTAAGTGGAGTTGTCAATTGTTCTTTCTGACAGCTAAGTAGTAAATACATCTCTCACTGAGAGCTTAAATTTCAGTGATTTCACAGCTTACTTCAAGATAAAAATTGAAAGAAAATTCTGAAAAGATAACTGCAGAGTTAAGTCAAAACCAATTCTCAGTTCAATAAAACTATTAGTTGTTATTGTAACTGGATTTAAACGTTAAGATCCAAGATCCCAGTGATCAGTTCCTACTCTATAATTTACAATTTTAGAGAGTTGCCTGACAAATTAAGGCATTTGTGCCGGTATCACAAAGTCAGCAAGTGCAATTCTCACCATTTGACCATGTAGTCTTTTCAAATATTATTATCCTCATTTTGCACATGAAATTGATGCTTGAAAGGTTAATTGATTCACCAAGGGTCAAATAGTATGTATCAGATCTAGGACTTGAATCTAGATTTTCTGAGTGCCACATTCTCTTGGCTAAACTATGTTGCCTTTGTCCCTGCCTTTTTAATTAGATTTACTTGGGAGCACTAACACATTTCTAAGATCCTTTTAGAAGACTTCTCAAGTATCAAGGTGACTTATTTGACTGGATGAAGAGCAGTTCAACTGAAGTTGAAGCAATTTACTCAGTTTTAAGGGAAAGGGAAATGCTATCTGATTTCTAACCAAGATAAAGTGAATCTCAAGAGTAGTTTTGCTCATGGTGCCAAAAACCCAAATGATTCAAGGCTGTTGCCATTTGTTTTGCCAGTTCAGACACTTTATGTGCCCAGACAAAATATCTCTCAGCAAGATGCCTTTGATATAAAAACCACTGAAATTTGAATATCAAAATGTAGCTCTTTGACCTAACAATAATCTTCCATGTGGGAGGTGTGGATGTGATCTCTAGTCCTTGGGGCTGGCAGCATCTGGAAATGATATGTATGATCATGGTAATAGTTAATGCTGTCACAGTGGATTTGAAGGTAGACCCTCAATATACTTTTCAATGCATTAATCCTTGCAACACCTCACTGAAGTCAGTAAATCTTTCTGGCCAAAGGAACTGAGATCAATAAAAATGGTCATAGGAACCGTAGAGATTACACAAATGGCAAGAGGATGGAAGGAAATTCTTTTTGTTTAGGAAAGCAGACATTGCAGCTGAATTGCTTAACTTTATTTTAAAACTTAACTGACAAAATAATTAACATTTTTAAAAAACAAAATTTAATGTTTTTGAAACTACAATCCACAGTTTTAGAAGCCAACACTCAATGGGACTTTAGGAAATGAGAAATAAATTGTGAATTAAAGGGTATACTTCTGCTGTGTCTTCCATAAAAAGGTGCTGAATTAATGAAGCCAGAATAAAATGCCAAGGAATAGGTAATTAAATATCTGAAAATTGTTGGGTGGCTGTGACATCTGTATTTAAGGTATCATCACACCTTCCCTCCAAGTGTTACCTAATTTAAGGAATAAAATTACTTTTTTGCATCTGTGTATACATTTTCTCTCAGTGAATAATATTTTGTGCTGGTCAAATATATGAAGCTTTTTAAAAGAACTAATGTAAGTCTCTTTTCTTCATTTTAGTCAACATTTACTATTTTTAAAAAATTGACCTATTAATTAAAAGGGGTTGTTTGGGACTTAAAACAACCATGATGTACTTTTTGGTTTATGGAATTAAGATGACATAGACTGAACACATGGCTATTTGGAAATTTAAGAATTTATAGCATCATATATTTAAGAGACAGAATTTTGCCAGAGAAAGAACTGAGATTTGGGGAACTTAAGAATTTGCCTGGAGACATAGAGCTAGGAAGTAGCTGAAATGGGTCCATCCATTTTATCCATATAGCAAGATCATCTTTGATTTTATATATTTGAATTCTACATTTATATTACATCTATTATTAAAGTCTTCATATTAGGCATGTTATTTATTTGAATTACTGTTCATTAGAATTCCATTTATAATTATGCTTATGCTAAGCTAAAAACACTTATAAATAATTTTAAATATAAACTTTGATGTTTATAAAATGTTCATCTTAGTGAGACAGCCTTAATTTATAGATCTCTAACTTGCAATTCTATTTCAAATTCAAAAATTTAATTTTAATAAACTATATTCTACATATTCTATTTCCATTTAAGGCATTTAGAAATATACATAAGATATAGACTCTCTTCTCCACAAGATTGTAGTCATTTAGGGGCTATTAGGCATAAATACATAACTATAAAGCAAATTATAGGATGATAAATGCATTAAAAATTCAAATTCAAGTAAAAAGTGTTGTTTGAATTTAAAGGAGGGGCAACTAAATGATACAGGGAGCAGAGCACTGGCCTTGGAGTCCATTCTAGACTTAGAATGAGTCTAAGTGGAACTTAGAGGAACTAAGTTCAAATCCCAGCCTCAAAAATTTACCACTTACTAATTGTGTGGCCTTGGGCAAATTACTTAACCCCAATTGTCTCACAAAAGAAAAAAAAGGAAGTTTAAAGGAAAATCTCTTCCAACTTGGAAAAGGTTTCTTGGAGGAAGTATTAATTGAGTTGTACCTTGAAGGACTCATTCATTTATTTAATATGTGCTAGGAATTATAATACAAGGGAGTAGAAAGATAAAAATATGACAGTCTTCCCCTTAAAAAGTTTACATTCTACTATTCTATCTGAGGAATAAACTATATTTATAAATAAATAAGTTTAAGATATATATGCAAGAAAGAAATGTGTCAACTAGAATGTGTCAGCAACCAAGGCATGCTTCTTAGATGAGAAAGGAGAGCATTTCTGTGTGACGATCAACTAGTGCAAATTCGGGGAGTTGGGAGAGGGAACATCATGTGGAAGCAACAGTTAGTAGTCAAATGTAGCAGTGTGTTCAGATAAATAAAGCATTAAAAAACTGGAAAAGAAGAGTTAGGGCTAGAGATTTATCACTCTCAGTTATGCTATCTTCATTTATACCCCATTCTGTAAGTTCCTTGTGCTTACTTTTTTCCCTTGCAGAGAATCCAGAAAGTTCAAAAACTTGTCATTCAGACAATATGCAATCTGGAATCTGACCAAATTTCTCACCATTCAGCTCTCTTGGTTTCAATGCATAACATGAATACTAAGACACATAACACAGAACTCCCATCACCATCACTACCATACAACTGCAAGAGTTCATACATGTACTCTCTATAAATCTTCTAAGTGGAGACTCCAATAGACACAGAACTTCTTAAAAACCACTGCTACCCATAAAGCTTTTCTCCATAAAGCTTAACTCATTTATATATATGACTTCTAGGATTGTTTCTCTCTGTCTTTCTGTCTCTGTCTCTCTCTTTCTCTTTCTCTCTATCTGTGTGTGTGTGTATTTTTCTATCTGTCTGTGTATATGTGCATCTGTCTATCTGTCTCTGCTCTTTTTTCTTTTAAGGATTAGTTTCTATAACTAGGTGTCTAACATCAGTGATGTTTTGTTTGTCTGATTATTTTTTATTTTGTTTTTTTATTGTTTTTTAAATAGACTTGAACTATGATCAGTAGCTGACAATAGACATCTTCCATAATCTTGGCTGTGTAGCTATTCATCTCTTTCTAGTGTCTAGGGCTAAAAACAAGATTATGGAAGATCTTGATGCTAAGGAATGCTAAGGAATTTAGTCTTTATTTAGTAAACAATGCAGATAACTATTAAAGTTTTATTAATGGTGTGCTTCATAAATGCTTGTTAATTATGATCCAAACTCTGATTTTTAGAATATAAAAAATCAATGTAGAATTGATTATATCTGGGAAAGATTAAAAGTAAGATTTTAAGTAGAAACTTAATATTTCAGTTAAACAGAAGCAGCAGCAATAGAAATAGAAAGTAGAAGTAGATGTGACAGGTATTATGGAGGTAGAATTATAAACTTTATCATATTATGAAGGCAAATTATAAGAGAAGTGTCAGTGACATAGAGATTTGGAGACTGGGTAACTCAGAGAATACTAATTCTATTAATAACTTTCTAAAGCCCAAGTAATAAAGTATTTAAAATCAATTAAAAGAGTAATTCAAATTCCCTAAAATATATAAAGGATATGAGCTTGTCATATCATATATGTATGTTTTTTTTTTCAATGCAATAATTTCTTTGATGATATAAAACAGAAGCTAATCTGTTCTTACCTCCTTTTTTCAAAGTGCAAATCTTTTTTCCCATTAACATTTGAAAGTGTGACTTTATTTTAAATGCTCTTTATTTAAATTCAAAACTTCTTTAGTCAAATGATAAGAAGGTTTTTATCAATGATTTCTGGATTTGGGGGTATTCTTCATCCCAATTACACAGGACAATAAAGTTACCTTCTTTAATTCAAATAAGATTCTTTTAATAGGAATTATTGTATTACTCTGAAATAAAGTGCTTCAGAGAATTTTTTTCCCACCTTAAAAAATATTATGGCTAAAAGTAGGAAATTTAGACATTATCTCATCTAGCTCATACATTTTATCAGTGACTTGTACAATATCACATAGCTAGTTAGTGGCAAAACCAGGACTAGAATCATGTGTCCTGAAGGCATGTACTTACTTATTTCTGCTAAACAAAAAACCCAGGATTTCTATATTTTCTCCTTTTCTCTTGTTTGTCCCATTTTTCTTCTGAAAAGTCTTTCATCTTGTTTCACTTGTTTATTGAATTACAAAAGAATAAAATTATGACTGATTTTGAACAAGCCATCAAAGCACAATTTTGGTTAAACATAAAGACCTGCTATAAGACCACTGCCATTCTAGTTGAATAAAGAATAAAATTCAATTGAAAAATCAGGACATTAACATGAGGTCATAAATACAAAGACATTATGCAAAGCCAGATTTTGTTTTGTGAGTGTTAGCAAATATTGTGAAAAGTATCAAAATCTATCCCCAAATTAGGATGACTTCTATTATTTGAAAACAGAAGGGTTTTTGTTTTTTTGTTTTTTTGGTTTTTTGGGGTTTTTTTTGCAAAATTACTATTACCTTTGTAGGTTTACTGATTCTTTAATGCAGTTGACTATATTGAATTAATTAATTAATAAGATCTAAATTAATTCCATTCCTGACATTGCTCAGTAAAGTAAACCTTAATATAAGTTTGTAAAAGAAAAACAATTAGGAGAAAAGAATGGAAATTCCTTATGCAACAACTTGAGATAAAAGACAAAAAGGCACTTCCTCTTAAAACTTTAATAAATTAGCCAACCAAAAGTTAAGTGACCAATAGTTATAAGAAGAAATATGAAAGGAAATACTAATTCTACTAATAATAGAACTACTAAATAGTAGATAGAAAACTAGTCATAGTAGAAAATGTACTTAGCAAGGAAGAACTACTATTTTCAATATATAATTTCTGTGTTACCCTTAAGAGTAACTTGAACATTCAATATTTCTGGCAAATCCCTAAGGTTTTGAATCATCTAATAGTTGCAGATTTAAATTGATGAAGGAATTTCCTTACTGGGAACTGCTTTATCCAATGAAATCACCTGTCATGAAGTTACCTTTTTTTCTTTTTTTCACTTATCATCAGCACATGTAATTCTCTCCAGGCCTCTCTAAAACAACCCTGCTAATCATTTCTTCCAGAGCAATAATATCCTATGGCAGGGTTTCCCAAACTTTTGACATATGTGTACCCCTTCTATAATTTTTGTAATGCTGAGTACCCCTTGTAAAAAAAAAAAAGGATGTATTTTAATAACAATCAAAATATGTTTATTTTTTTTCTTTTTTTGGTACATACATAAAATAATAATAAACAAAAAATAAAATTATTCAAAATAAAATATAAATCCATGCCAGAAGGTTTGTCACATGTGAAAGAAGAGCAATTACTGAAATTGGCTTCAGACGGATTCTTGAAAAATAAACATAAGGAGTGTACTTTAACATCATTCTGGTTACAAATGCAACATGTATATCCTTGTTTTAACAGAAAAAGTTCTGAAATACATCTTGCCTTTTCCAACTTCATATTTATGTGAAGTTGTTTTTTCAGCATTTGTAGACATTAAGTCAAAAAAAAGGAACAGACTATTGGACATGGAGCAGAATCTCAGATTAAAATTAACAACCAGGGCACCAAATTATAATGATCTGTTATCTCAGCACAAACAATTTCATTCTTCTATATAAAAATAATCAAAATCAGTGGGATTTACTAAAGCACAACCTTTCCTATAAGAAAAATCGCACAAAAGCTAAAAATACACAGGCCCCTGGAGAAGCCACTAACTATTGACAAAATAAGTTGTCTCTGTAACGAAGTGTGGTATATTCATGCCATGTCACACTGGACCATCTCACGTCTCACAAGATTGTCTTGACTTGACTCATGAGAATGTAGAATTAGGTGCAGCTAAGCATGGTGCAGTGCATATCCCCACCAAACTCTTCCCGTACTCTTCGAGGGTACATGTACCACACTTTGGGAAACACTGTTCTATAGCATTCATATATCATAAATTATTCATCTATTCTCAGTTTCTAGTTTCTTGCCACTATGAAAAGAGCTGCCACAAACATTTTTGCACATGAGAGTCCCTTTCCCTCCTTTAAGATCTCTTTGGGATATAAGCCCAGTAGAAACACTACTGGATCAAAGAGTATGCACAGTTTGATAACTTGTTGAACATAGTTCCAAATTGCTTTCCAGAATGACTGGATCCACCAGAAAGTATTAGTGTCCCATTTTCCCACATCCCCTCCTAACATTCATCATTATTTTTTCCTGTCATCTTAGAATAGTCTTAATTTGCATTTCTCTGATCAATAATGATTTAGAGCACCTTTTCATATGATTAGAAATAATTTTGATTTCTTCACTTGAAAATTGTCTGTTCATATCCTTTGGCCATTTATCAATTGGAGAATGGCTTGAATTCTTATAAATTTGAATCAATTCCCTATATATTTTAGAAATGAGGCCTTTATCAGAATCCTTGTATGTAAAAATGGTTTCCCAGTTTATTGCTTCCCTTCTAATCTTGTCTGCATTCCTTTTTCTAATCAAATTAACTAAAAGTTTATCTATTTTGTTTTTTTATTCATAAAGCCAACTCTTAGTTTTATTTATTAATCCAATAGTTTTCTTACCTTCAATTTTATTAATCTTCCCTTTTATTCTTAGAAGTTCAAATTTGGTATTTTATTGGGGGGTTTTAATTTGTTCTTTTTCCAGCTTTTTTAATTGCAAGCCCAATTCATTGATCTTTTCTTTCTCTATTTGATTCAAGTCAGCATCTAGAGATATAAAATTTCCTCTAATAACCACTTTGGCTGCATCCCACAAATTTTGGTGTGCTGTCTTATTGTTGTCATTCTCGAATGAAATTATTGGTTGTTTCAATGATTTGTTGTTTCACCTATTCATTCTTTAGAACCTGATTATTTAGTTTCCCAATAATTTTTGTTTTATTTTCCCTGGCCTTTTATTGAATGTAATTTTTGCATTGCATTCATGATCTGAAAAAAATGCATTTACTATTTTTGCTTTTCTGCATTTGATTTTAAGGTCTTTATACCCAATATATGGTCAATTTTTGTATAGGTCCCAGGACCTGTCTCCTGTTTACTCCTGTCTCCATTCAATTTTCTCCACAGATCTATCATACTAACTTTTCTATTTACCTCCTTAACTTCTTTCTTATTTATTTTGTGGTTCAATTTATCTAGTTCTGAGAGAACAAGGTTGAGATCTCCCACTATTACAGTTTTGCTTTCTAATTTTTCTTGCATCTCTCTTAACTTCTCCTTTAGGAATTAAGATGCTACACCACTTGGTGTATGTATGTTTAGTATTGATATTACTTCATTATCTATGGTATACTTTAGCAAGATATAGTTTCCCTCCTTATCTCTTTTAATTAGATTTATTGCTTTTGCTTGATATAAGATCAGGATCATTACCCTGTTTTTTGTTTTTTTGTTTTTGTTTTTGTTTTGCTTTACCTGAAGCATAATAGATTCTGCTCCAGCCTTTTACATTTACTCTAAATGTATTACTCTGCTTTAAATGTGTTTCTTGTAAACAACATATTGTAGGATGCTGGATTTTAATCCAGTCTCCTATCCACTTCTATTTTATTGGAGAGTTCACCCCATTCACATTCACAGTTAAAATGACTAATTCTGTATTTCCCTCCATCTTATTTACCACAAATTATGCTTTTTTCTTTCCTTTTCCCCTTTCCCTCCTCCCCAGTATTTTGCTTCTGATCACCACTTCCCTCAAACAGCCCTCCTCCCCTTTTAGAGCCCTCCTCCTTTCTTTACCCTTCCCCTACTATTTCTATTTTTCCTTCTATTAGCCTCCTTCTTTTTTTCCCCTTTCCCCTCCCACTTCCTCATAAGGTGAGACAAGTTTCTCTGTAAAACTAAATATGTCTAATATTCTCTCTTTGACCCAAGTCTAATGAAAGTAAGATTCACATAATGTTCATCCCTCTCCACTTTCCCTCAATTATAATAGGCCTTCTTTGCCTCCTCATGAGATGTAATTTCCCTCATTTTACTTCCATTTTCCTCTTTTTCCAGTACAATCCCCTTTCTACTTCTAATTTCTTTTTTATCTTATGACAGTAAAATCAAATTAGACCTGTACTCTCTATGTATACCCATAATAGATATATAGTTCTGAAGGGTTCTTTTCTTTTCACCTTTTTTATGCTTCTCTTGAGTTCTGTATTTGGAGATTAAATTTTTTTGTTCAGTTCTGGTTTTTTCATTAGAAATAAATGAAATTCACCTGTACCATTAAATGTCTATCTTCTTCCCTGAAAGATAATGCTCAATTTAGCTGAATAACTTATTCTTGGCTGCATTCCACATTGCTTGGCTTTTGAGAATATCAGGTTTCAGGTCCTTCAATCTTTTAAGGTGGAAGCTGCTAGGTCCTGGTTAATCCAGATTGTGACTCCTAGGTATTTGGATTGTTTCTTTCTGACTCCTTTCAATAACTTTTTCCATGGTCCAATAGTGCTAAAATTTGACCATGATATTGCTCGGAGTTTTCATTTGGGGGTCTCTTTCAAGAGGTGATAGAAGAATTCTTTCAATGACTATTTTACATTCTGATTCTAGGACATCAGAGCAGTTTTTCTTGATGATTTCCTGAAAGATAATGCTAAGCTCTTTTTTTCATCATGGTTTTAAGGAAGTCTAGTAATTCTTAGATTGTCTTTCCTATATCTAGTTTTCCAGGTCAGTTGTTTTTCAAAGAGGTATTTTATATTTTCTTCTATTTTTTTTTCATTTTTTTTTTGCTTGACTGATTCTTGATGTCATCGAATCATTTATTTCCATTGGTTAGTTTCTGATTTTTAGTGAATTATTTTCTTCAGTTATCTTTTTCAGTTCTTTTTGTATTTGGCCAATTGAATTTTTAAATAAGCTGCTTTGTCCTGTGGATTTTTTTTTCCATTTGACAAATTCTGTTTTTTAAGGAGTTATTTTCTTTTTCCATTTGCTAAATTCTGTTTTTCTGGGAGTGTTTTCTTTTTCCATTTTGTCAAGTCTGCTTTGTAAGGAGTTATATGCTTTTTCCATTTCACTAAAACTATTTTGTAAACAGTTTTCTTCAGAAAATTTCTGTGTTTCCTTTTCCAAACCCTCTTCAAAAGTTTTCACTTCCTTTCTCCATTTTTCTTCTAGTTCTCTACTTAGATATTTTTTAATTTCTTCCAAGAGAGCCTTGTGAAATGCGGAGCAATTTATATCACTCTTTGGGGCTTCATCTGGAGATGATCTACTTTTAGTTTACTTCTGGGTTTGAAATCTGTTCTTCTCTTTCACTATAAAAACTATCTATGGTCAGAGTTCTTTTTGCTTTTTTGCTCATTTTTTAAAATTGAGATCTGCTTTTAGGACAAAAGAGAGATTGTCTAATCTTCCTCTAGAGGTGGCAGTGGCTGCACTGGATCAGTGCTAACTTCCAGTGCTGGATGGGCATGGCCAGGTCTCATGAAATTCTGGCATTTAAGGGTTAACTATTTGCCTTTTATGTTTGTATTGAATGTCTTATAATTAGTCTGCTGATCTACTGGCTTGCAACCAGGACAGAGTTGTCAACATTGCTGTAGACCCTGGTACTACCCTGGGAGTGTATGCTGCTTGCACTAGATGTCTAGTGTTGGACCTACCTATATTTGGCCTGCCTCTTTCTGTGTCTATTGAAACAGACCTTTTCTGGAGATCTTTGAAATTATTTTCTGCTGGTAATTTATTACATTCCCAATATTTGTAGCTTTTGCTACTCCAAAACCAGTTCATAGACTGAATTTGCTGTTAGTTTGAGGGTCATGGGGAGAGCTCAGAAAAAGACATTTCTCCTCTCCTTCATTGGCTCTGCCCCCATGGAATTATCTTTTGCAGAATTCTCTTTCTTCCTTGTCAATCTTCTTTTAAAATAAGTAGAATAGTTCTCTCTGGGGGAAAGAGCATGTTTCTCAGGAGAGGTTTTCTTAGAGGCAGCCTTAGTATCAGTTCAGATCAATAATTACCCCAAATGCAGCCAGTTGGTAAAAATATAAACGTTTATTTCTCCTTCCAAGTCTTGTCTCTTTCCTTGGGCCCGGATAGCTAGATTCTTAAAGGCCTATCTCTCTGCTTGGTTCCAAGAGCTCCCTCCGAATGTCTCCAAATCCAAAGGTTTTGTCCTTCAGCCTCTGCCTCTGCTTTCTTTAGCCTCCAGCCAGCACAAAGATGGAATGAATCTCTTGTCTCCTTCACTTGGGGCTCTGCTAGCTTTCTGGTGAGTCTTTCAGACCAGCTTGGTCTCAGTGGGGGAAGTGCAGGAGCCCAGCCAATACCTGGGCCACCACAGAGAGCCTTCTCAATCTCCCACACAACTCTCGACTCGTAGCTTCTTCCTCTCAAAACTCTTCTTCCGCTACCAGCCAGCCAAGTGGAAAATATATTGGAATGAATCATTCTTCACTGGCTTATATATGACTCTTCTGAGAGAATGGGATTATGGGTTTTCTCCCATAGTGCTCTCTGGCCCTAAGAGCTTCAAGGGAGGTGTGAATTAAGATATCTCATACTAAACCCTGAAATTTCCCAAATGTGTGAACTCCAATGAGTAAAGGTGCAAACACACGCATTGTATCAATTAGTTCTACTTAGTACCTTGTTTCAGATTCTGGCCCAAAACATCTTCTTGTAAGATCAGATCAATAATCTATCAACTCTAATGAGTTAGCAGTTTGTAAAGATTCCAACACCCAATATTTGTAGCTTCTGTTACTCCAAAACCAGTTCATAGGCTGAATTTGCTGTTAGTTTGAGGGTCGTGGGGAGAGCTCAGAAAAAGACATATTTCCTCTCCTTCATTGGCTCTGCCCCCATGGAATTATCTTTTGCAGAATTCTCTTTCTTCCTTGTCTCTTTCATTTACCCTGTGCCTATTCTTTTCAAATTGTCTATCTCACCAATATCTATGGCCCTGACTACTCTTCCCCAATCATATAGTTTTTGTTTTGGTTTTTGTTTTGTTTTGTTTTGTTTTGTTTTACTGTTTGTCTCTATTCTGTTTCTAAACCCACTTCTATCAAATCTATTGGATTTGAGTAGAAAGAATGGTAAATTGGATGAAAATATAGATGACTCTGTGAAAATCATGCTTTCTTTATTATTCTAAAGCAAAAAATTGCCCCAAAATATAGAGTAAATTGAAAGTATTCTTAACGGAAAGACACTAGTTGAGTAATAAAGACTGAGAAAGACTTTCGATAGAAGATAGGATTAGAAGCTGAGTCTTGAAGAAAACTAAGGAAATTAAGGATCGGAGTGGAAGAGACAGAAGATTACAGGTTTAGGGGACAGTCAATGGGAAAATACAAAGTTGATTAATGGAGTAATGTTTGATATTTAAAGCCCTTCACAATCTGACCCCTTCTTACCTTTCAGTCTTTTTAAAAATATTTTACTCTCCTCCATGTACCCTATAACCCTGTTACCCTAACCTTCTTGCTACTTCTCATACAAGACACTACATTATTCTATTAATCAACTTTGTGTTTTCCCACTGGCTGTCTGCCAAACCTGTAATCTTCTGCCTCTTCCACTCAGACTCTTATTCTCATTAATAGGGACTTTGGCATTCTCTCCTTTCAACTACCACCTACCTGCTAGCTGGTACAGATACTATAGGTTCCATGTGTGGCCTCAGTTTCTTTGATCAATCCCCAGCTTCCTTCTCACTAAAGCCTAGGTACTATTTCCTACCTTCCTTTCATAATTTTCTCAGTTTTAGTACTTTTTCACTGATAAAATTACTTTATATTACTTTATCAGTATGAACTTTGCATTTATTTACTTATTTCCCCTAGAAGTTTCTAAGATTCAGGAACAGTTTTATTTTGCCTTTGTATCCCTAATACAAAACACGTCTTGCATATAAGGATATTTAATAACTATTTGTTGAAATATATGAATGAATTAAAAGGAATGTTTACTAAGTACTTACTAGCTGGAAATATAGATACAAAGATAATAATTTTAAAGGGGAAGACCAAAATATAAGCCATTGTTAGCTAGAAAGGTGTAATCTGATCTGGAAAGCTATAAGAATGGTAAGTAGAGTGACATGACAATCGATTGGCATTTATACAGCAGGAAGAAGCCAGAAAACAGTCTGGTATATCCAAGTTTGGCTTTAAATGGTGAAAATTTGTGAAAAGTCCAAGTCCTCAGGGCAGGATCTGGAGGATTCAAATTGAATTGGATTGTATATGAATACTTTGGACTGTTCTACTAGACTTACTTAGTCAAAAATACAAATATAATTCAAACTAATAATTATGAACATTATCATTACAAATAATAATACCTTTAATAATAATAATAAAAATTTTCTGACTCATGTAAATTAAAGCTATTCACCTATGATTACCATTTTAAACTCTCTTTTCTAGTACGGGTTATATGTTAGGATTCTTACAAGGTGCTAAGACAGTGGAATTGATAGAGACAATAATTATCTAATTTAGCATGGTTCAGTATGATTGATCTGATCCTATAAGGAGAAGTTATGGGTCAGAACTTGAAATGAGGTACTAAGTGGAATTGAGGAAGTATGTGTGTATACACACTAAATATTTCCACTTAAGACATTAGTCTTTAGGTTGTTCAAGTGTAGAGTTTAGAAAATAGTGCAAATAAAATACTGTAATATTCTTCTCTAAAATATAATGTTTTCTGGGAGCAGAAAAGAGAGACTCGGAACCAAGGAGAGAGATAGGCCTCTAAAAAAAGCTAACCTACCCCTAGGAAAGGAGACAAGACTTGGAAAGAAAAAATAAAGGATTTAGATTTAATACCTGGCTGCATTTGGGGTGGTTACTCTGAATTGAAACTAAGGCTTGCCTCCAGAAGCTTCCCAAGAAACCTGCTCCCAGAAAACATTATATTTTAGAGAAGAATATTACAGTATTTTATTTGCACTATTTTCTAAACTCTACACTTGAACAACCTAAAGACTAATGTCTTAAGTGAAAATATTTAGTGTGTATACACACACACTTCTGAAACAGAACAAAGAATCATGGAAGCATAGAGAAGTGCAAGATCAAGTTATCCAATCTAATACCCTTTCTTTATAAATAAGGAAACAGACCAAAAGATGTTAATTGACTTGTCTAAGACCATAAAAGTAGTAAATAATGAGACAGAATTTGAACCCAGATAATTTGATTTAAACTGATTTACATGAGGATTGAATTGTTCATTCTAATATAACCAACTGAGCTAGCCAAGGAAATAAAGTAATAAAATTAACTCATTGTCAAATAACTTGAAATTTCAGTAATTATCTAGGATGGAAATAATTAGAATTACATGTCTTTTGTAAATAAGATTGATATGCTATCTTAAGTAACTTTTTGTGAAATCTTATTTTAATAGGTAACTATGCAAGCTCACCCATAGATACCTTGATGTAATAGATTTATAACATCATTATGTAGAATCAAGTTTGCATTAGACACTCAGATACAAAGTTAGCATCAATTAATAAGATTTTGTTGGATGACCTAATAATAAAACAATCCCCTTCAAAAAAGGAAATTCTCAAATCTAAATATTCTCAATATTCTCAAATCAAAAGGAAAAGAAAATTGTATTGTAAATATTAGTTACTGTATACAGAGCACACCTACTTTACTATTTCTCAAAATGAGAATTATGATAATTAAATCTTAGTTGTATAATATTGTTACCATTTATGTAGTTGCTCCCCACAGATAAGCCCATAAGCACAGTAATTAGAAATGACTGATTTTTATGCACTAATTTATAGAAGAAATTTGTGAATATATATCTTTACACTGCAAATTGACTGAAAATATATGTAAAATATAAATGTTTTATATTTTTCATTAATATTTTATATTCTGAATCTTTATTTGGGAATTTTGCATGGTTAATTACCTACTACAAACCTGTTCTCATAAATTAAATATAATCTAAATAATACAAAGGATGTTCAAAGCTTGCAAAGCATCTCACAAAGTTCTATCATTTTTTTCCTCTAAGAGCTCATTGCTGTATACACTCTAATCAGATCATGAATCTAACATTGAAATAGTAACTAAGCCACTATTTTTTCCTTATTTTTCAAGTAATTCACATTCAGACTTGCATGAGGCTTTTTTGTATGATATCTTTAGATATCAGTTCAACATTGTCGCCTAAATGAAACCAGTGATAAAGATGAAAAGATAATAGTGACTAGATAAAGAATATTTAATAAATGGGAGAGAGCAGCAAAACATTCTTTCCATCTCTGCTTGGATAAACCATAACTGTAAAGTCTGGGCTAGCTCCCTGGAGGCCTCAGGAATAGCCGGAGTCACAATAAGTAAAAGTCCTTGGTCTTTAACGGGAAAAGTGAAGGAGACAGACCAACTGCCAAGAAGCTCACCACCAAGTTATATTCTCCTCATTCTGCCTCAAAGTGAAGATCTCTGGCCTCTATCATCGCACCCTCTAAACCTTGCCTACAATTCTCTTAACCCCAAACATTGAGCCAGCATTAACTATGAGAAGAGCAATTCCAAACATATACTAATAGAGTCATCGCCGAATAGCTAATTAGCCTCAAGTGCTCAATTGTCTGATTTAAGTGTACCTATTCAAAGTTTCAGCCCTTTACATCTCCCACTTTCTTTTGTTTTAGAACACAGGTGGTCATGCCATCCCTGATTTCTCAGGGAGATGAGAACCACAAAAAGGAGGTGATCATGCCCCCCTGACTTCTTAGGGAGATGAGAACCCCAAAAAGGAAGTGATCATGACCCCCTTGACTTCTCAGGAAGGAAGGTGAAAGCACTAAAAAGGAGATGATCACACCCTCCCTGATTTCTCAGGAAGAGAGATGAAAAACACCAAAAGGAAATGAGGAGTCAAGCCGGATATTGTTAGCAGGTTTCTGAGCTGAAGGGTCTTACTGGAAACAGGTATGCCCAAACCCATCAGCACATAGCAATAAAGCACAGGCTAGCAGTGATGACTCTCCCCACAGCTGGTATAGGCTCAATGTGGTGTAACAAATATGAATTGTACATACAAGTAGTGATATAACAAACAATATAAATTAACATGGTATTGTAAAAGATTTCCAGAAATCCTAGAATGAGGGTATGTAATGCAACCAAGAGATAGTCCTAAATCGATCTATTGTCCATTACTTCATGTGTCAGGGAATCCAATGATCTCTGCAAGTTTTTGAAGTCCTGCAATAGTCTTTTTATATGTTAGGGAATCCAATGATTCCTGCAGATTTTTGAAGTCTTGCAACAGTCTTATCATTTCTCAGAGAATCCAATGATTCCTGAGGGTTTTCAAGTCCTACAACATTCTTATCATGTCTCAGAGAATCCAATGATTCCTGAAGGTTTTGAAGTCCAACAATTTTTGATGTCCATGAGTCAGTCACCATAACTGCCATGCTCTTTCACTGGTGGGCACAGTCAGTGATGGAACCACCCAATGTTTCTTGGGTCTTCTCCTTCGTTTCAAGGGTCTGCTCCATCTCTTTCAAATGGACAAGGAGAATATAGCTCATTGGAACCCATCTGATTCCTTCTCCATCTGTAGAAATACAAGCAAACCCTCTCCCCCAAGCAGTTATCCTATCTGGTCCCTTCCATTCACCACTTTCTGGATCTCTCCACATAACTTGGCAATTATATGAAGAGAGTGGAGCTGTTCACACTGGACACTGCCCTGCCAGTGGGTTGTAAAACCTATATGATGGAGCCAGTGCATCTTTGTCAAAAATCAAGAAGTTAATTGTATAAAGAGCTAAATTTAGAAGTTCTCTAGGGTTACCTGTGGCTCCTCCTTTCTTTTGTTTTTGGAGGAGCATCTTAATGTATCTATTCCTCCTCTTTACTATTGCTTGTCCTTGAGGATTAAAGGGTATGCCAGTGGTGTGTAAAATCTTATACTGTGCACAAAAGTGTGCAAAATGTTTAGAAGTATATGCAGGACCATTGTCTGTTTTTATTGCTTGTGGCACACCCATAATTGCAAATGCTTGTATAAGGAATTCAGTGACTACTCAGGCTGTCTCTTTTGCTGCTGGTATTGCAAAAGTGAATTCTGAAAAGATGTCTACCACAACATGGATAAAAGACAGATGGCTAAAAGATTTATAATGGGTCACATCCATTTGCCAAATTTCACTGGGTCTCAATGAGACATTCTTCCCTGGAGGGAGCATAGGAGCGTGGAAAGGAAGGAAAGTTTTACTGGCTTTTACTATGTTCCTAGCTTTATCTTTTGTTATTCCAAATTGTAAACATAAAGCTTGAGCAGCCTGATGATATTTAGAATGAGATTCTTGGGTTTCTTGAAATACAGGATAATTAGCCAACATGTTAGAAGACTACCTGCCCTTGAATTTCCATCAAAAATAGAACCTGGAAGTCCACTATGTGAGTGGACATGTAAGATATAAATCTTACCTGGATGCTTTCTCACTTGCTCTTGAAGTTCCTTAAAGAGCTGCTATATATTAGAAGCTACAGATTTTATTTGGGCTGTGGCAATTCTTTGTACCACTGAATACCACTTTGTACCTGCTGAATAGGCAGAATCAGATATTATATTTATATCTCCTGCCCTTCCTACTTCTCCTCCTCCCTCCACCCAGGAAGGTGAAATTGATGGGGGAGGATCAATAGGCTGCTCAAGTATAGGTGAAGCTGAAGCTGGATTGTGAGAGTGAGGATCACCACGCCCTTCAAGTTCTCATGCCTTCTGGTGATATTGCCATGAATCTGTCCTTTATATTCCTCTTTTTCCACACTTCCTCATATGGCTGTTCTTAAAACTTTTCTTTTTTCTATAACTTGTGGGATCCTTTAAGGCCAATTATATTAAGTTGTACATATAGAATGTTTCCTTAGAAATTGAATAGGATCATTATCATTGTAATTTTTACATAGCTGATCTCTTACTAGTTTCCAATAATCTACCTCTATTTCTTCTTTCTTGAAGAACCAAGGGGACATGCATTCTAATGTATCCACAAGTCCATCAATCTGCTCCCAAGTTACAATCAAACCCTGCCTCTTTATCAGTCTGAGTATGCTTCCTGTAGATCTCCCTCAGAGTGGGACTGGGGTTGGGGATGGGGGTGGGAGTGGAGGAGAATCTTTTCCTAATATCAGCCCCATTTCAGCTAGAAAATGAGAGTTACTAGTTTAGCTCTTAATAAAGTAAGTTCCCTGTTTGTCTATTAAAATACTCATTCTATTTCCTGGTCACTGGGTACTTCTTCAGTGAAATTAAGGTCCTTAGTCCACATTGGGTGCCAAAATGTAAAGTCTGGGGTAGCTCCCTGGAGGCCTCAGGAACAGCTGGAGTCAAGATAAGTAAAAGTTCTTGGTCTTTAGGGGGAGAAGTGAAGGACATAGACAAGAGACTCCCCCTCAACTTCTCTTCTCCTCGTCCTGCCACAAAGTAAAAATAGCTTCTGTCACCCCACCCTGTAATCCTTGCCTACAATTCTCTTAACCCCAAACATTGAGCCAACATTAACTGTGAGAAGAGTAATTCCAAACATATGCTAATAGAGTCATTTGGAATAGGTAATTAGCCTTAAATGCTTGGTTGTCTGCTTCAAGTGCACCTATTCAAAGTTTCAGTCATTTACACATAACCTTTCCCAAAACATGTTAACAACATAACTCAACGATTTTTCCTCTAAGCCTGTTTTTCCTTCTGATATCCCTAGTTCTAAAATCATATTTCAAGAATATTAGTCTGACTATATATCACTCTCCTACTCAACAAACTTCGGGGATACCTTATTGCTTTAAAATAAAATACAACTTTTGGTTTTTAAAAACCTATTACAATGTGCTTCTAATCTATATTTGCAAGTTAATTACATATCACTCTTCCTTCTTTTATTGCTCCAGTCAAACTGGTTCATTTACTGTTTCCATACATGAATTTTTTTCTGTTCAAAGATCATTCTCCATTTTCAAAACCCTCTTCCTTCTCAGCTGTCCTTCTTGAAACTTTGAATTCCCTTAAAGTCTCAGCTTAAGTGCCACTGCCTTCAGAAAGTCTTCCCTGCTTCTCACAATTTTAGCACCAGCACCAAATCACTGCATTTATGTTGTATATACACATATACATGGAATCAAAGAGAGTATCTTTTTGAGTTCAAATCTGGCTTCAGATAATAGATATGTGACCATGAGCAAGTTACCTAACCCTAATTGCCTCAGTTTCTTCATCTGTAAAATGGACTGAAGTAGGAAATAGTAAACCAGTATCTTTGCCAAGAAAACTCCAAATGGCATCACAAAGAGTCAGACATTGTAATATTCTCTCTAAAATGCAATATTCTCTTTTGAGGTTTTCTTGGAGTCTCTGGAAGCAGCCTTCCTTTCAGTTCAGTAATCATCATAACTGGAGCCAGGTGTTCAAGTCCAAATCCTTTATTGTCTCCTT
The DNA here is from genome assembly GCF_016432865.1 of Antechinus flavipes. Taxonomy (NCBI): domain Eukaryota; kingdom Metazoa; phylum Chordata; class Mammalia; order Dasyuromorphia; family Dasyuridae; genus Antechinus; species Antechinus flavipes. The sequence continues at coordinate 186,231,874 of NC_067400.1, read as the reverse complement.
CAAAGTCTTGTCTCCTTCACTTAGGGCTTCGCTAGTTTTCTTAAAAGCCTATCTCTTGGTTCTGAGAGCTTAAACTCCTGCCACCTTCTCTGGCTTCTGAATCTCCCCAACTTCCAAGGATTTGTACTTCAGACTGCAGCCACCACAAAAGTAAATAATGGAATGAATCTGTCTCAGCCTCCAAGAGATTCTAGTGAGCTTGTCCCTTCTGGCCCTGAGAGCTTCTAGCTTATATCCTCCACAGTGAGTATACACCAATCATTGTATCACTAGGAAACTATTATTTGTTATAGGATTAAATCAATGCTAAACTAGATTTAACCATTGTCTCCTCAATTCCATTTAGTACCTTGTTTCAAGTTCTATCCCAGAACATCTCCCCTTGTAGAATTAAATCAATCATACTGAACCATGCTAAATTAGACAATTATTGTCTCTATCAATTCCACTGACTTAGTACCTTGTAAGAATCCTTTGTTTCAAATTCAGAGTTCTGGCCCATAACAAGACATAACTGAAATGGAAAAACATCCATCACATATATTTACTTATCTATAAACATCTTACATCCCCATCATAATGTAAACTTCTTAAAGAAAGCGTAATCACATTTTTGTATTTGTATACTCAACACCTGACAGTTATTTGAATGTATGCGATAAATTAAATCACAATTATTAATTCAGTTCTTTAAAAATTAGGATCTTGTTGATTAAGCTTTTAATTTTCCTTACATGTTGCTTTAGAGAATTTATCTTAAACCAGCAGTTCAATTTGCATCTGAAACTCAGACAGCAAAATTTTAGTAGGATCTAAATTAATTTAATCACTTTATTTTTCCTCTGAGGTGAGAGGATGAGACACTTTTTTTCCTCAGTACATCAAAATACCACTTCATTGAAATATTACCTCATGCATTAGTATTGTTTCACTATAAATACTGACTCAACAAATATGTCTATATCATGAATCTTGATAAGTATTTCTTATCAAGAACACTCATATGGGTCAGGCTAACAAACTGGATTATCAGAAATAATCAGATTTATTTTTCAAGGATCTGTTTTTCCACAAAGAAGCTTCATAAAAGATTCCCAGCACCAATCTTCAAGGTTCATTTTTTTCCCTCTAATATACCATCCATCAGTACTATATGTACAATGTGAACAAGTATATCTTGTTCATATTTTTATCATGCTTTGCATTTGTCTTGACTCCCCCTTTTCTTCTAATCACTACATCAATTTCTAATCTCCTTCACATCTGTATTTTCCTGTTTATTTGTAACATTGTTGTCCTTTTTCATCCCTTCTCTTAAACAACTATAATAATCTCCTAAATATCCTTCCTAATCTAATTCCTTTCTAATCCATCCTACATGCTGCCACCAAACTAATCCTTTTAAAGCATGCTTCAGATCATGGAATTTCTGATTTAGGAAAATGTGGTGCCTCCGATTTTGAGGTTAAAATGAAACAAGACATTTGTGAATCATCTAACCATTTTATTTATACTACTTTACTATAGCCTAGAAAAGATACACAACAAGGATTCAGAACTGATCCAGGTTAAAAAAAAAAAAGATATCTGCCTTCCTCAACTAATTTAGGAAAACATTTGAACAGAAAGTTTCTTAAGAGTAATGTCTTATATGGCAATGGAACAACTTTTAAATTTGAGGAGTCCTTAAGGGTTAGATTTTTATACTTTAGCAACAGAGACAGTCAACTCAGTGGCTCAAACCTTAACCCTCAGAACCAGCTTTCCTGCCTACTATTGGCCTCAAACAACTTAGTTTTTTTTTTAATTATCTATCAAATAAAGACCAAACTCCTTAACTTGGCAGCCCCTTCCCCCATGATGTACCCCCAAACTTTCCTTTTTATAGCCATCTCCCACTACTGTCCTTTGTGAACTTAATGCTCTAGACAAATTAGACAACTCACTTTTTGACAAATTCTGTAGTCTCCTGCCTTTGGCCCTGCTTTATGCCATTCCTCTTGCCTAGAATGCTCCTTCTGTTCTGCTTAATGTCTGTCATAATTTTAGTACCTTTTAAGGTATAGCTCAAATGCCATCTCCTCCAATATCTCTCCCTGATCCCTACTCCCACTACTACCACCAAATAGAAGTAATTTCTCTCTCATGTGTAATCCCTCCAGGCTTTGAATTCCCCTAGTACCTTATTCTTATTGATAAGGCCTTTGAGAGAAGGGTTGATTGAGTTTTTACTAAAATCAAAGCATTCATATATGTCTTCTTTGAGCCAGACAATTTAATGACAGATGGTTTAAAATGTAATCTGGATATATGTTTACCAAGAACTGGACTGAGGAAATAAACTCATTTCAGATATGCCAATAAATGTACACGAATTTTATTGACTTTCCATCATGATTGATATAACTGAATTTGAACATATACACCAGAGACTTTCTCCTATTTCTAATCTTCTCTTATCCAATAATTTTCCAATACATATTCACACAGATTATGCAGATTAAGATGAGAATATCTTGTGCAGGTAGAGGTCTGAACAGAAATGAAAAATAACAGTGAAGTATAAATTGAATGAGATAGAGATAAATGTTGCATATTACCAGGCATTCTTATCTTTTCACTTAAAGGGAGAGACCAGCAGCTAAATACAAGGAAGCTAAGATGTTACAGAAAAACTCCATACCCTTCTCATCACAATATAAATTCTCTACGTACTTACTTTCTGAAATTTCACTTTAGAGAGGTTTTTTAGAAAATAATATTTCTTAACCAAGAGCCCGCTTTTAAAATTCAAATATTCTTAAAAGAAATATTTAGTTATTATCAATCACTAAATCCCAGTTCAAATGACTATCAGATCAGTCAGATTCCTCCATGACAACTATCTGAGACCTAGGTATTGTGGGAAATGAAGTTCTATTGAGGGGGAGGGAGACAAGAAAATATAGTCAATGTTAAAGGTTACAGAGGAAGAGAGAAAAGTGATAATTTTGGATCATGGAGTATTACTATGGAGACAACTCTAGGGGGGAAATAACCCATTCTTCAAGAGGGAAGAAATAAGATCTGATAGAGAACTCCAAAGATTAAATTTATTGACTTAGCAATTTAATGTAAGGAAACCTTATTCCAAAGTGTTCTGTACAGTATTTTAGAAAAAAATCCTGAGAATACATTTTAGGGAGAAAGGGATTGACTTGAAATGTTATAAATTTATTTCTTAATTACAACAAAATAAGTTAACTTCTAAGCAGGAGGATCCTAGAAAAAAAACAAGACAATTTTCAGTGAGGAAATTTAGAAGTTAAGATCCTTGCTCTTTTTATAATACAATTATTACTTGGTTACAGCATTTCTTGACTCCTCTTGCCATAGGTACTTAGCTCAATCTGAAAGCTGTAAAGGAGACAAACAGTTCCATCACTCCTTTACTCTACCCAGGTATCTGTTACTGACATTGTTTAATCAGAAAAAAAAATGTTCACTTTAACCTAAATTGCACACTATCTCTGAGTAAGGCTACATAGTTTTGCTAAAACAAAGACAACTTTATACTTTATGTCAATTCATTACAGAATTCACAACTGTTATCTAGACTATAATGTTATCTAGATTAGAATGATCCAAAATTCAGCACATTCTATTAAGCCCTTTTGAAAATTTATGAATAATTTTAAATGGAGATCCCCATAAATAGTGATGCATTAATGACGTGCATAGAATCATTTCAGTTAAAGACTCCTTTTTTATTTAAGGAATTTAACATTGATCCCATTCCTTTCCTTGATGTTGTGGCTAGAATTAGGACATTTTAAAACAGCAAAACTTTAATGGGGAGATAAAGTGATAATCTTAAGCACTGAATTTTATTTGTTAATCTATATGAAAAATCAAATATAGGATAATCTTTGAATTACAAGTTTATATTGGCTAGTATTCTAAAATATGAACTTACCATAGTTACAACAGATGTTTTAATGGCCTTTCCTAAATAGGCTATCCCTCCCTAATCTGGCTCAAGTTCTGGTTTATTTCAGTCACAAAATCTGATAGCATCATGATGAGCAAAGCAATGAGCAGTGGCTGTCAGGAAAAATGCTATTCTCTTTCACTATACATGAAGATGCTGTTTTTACTAAGAAAATCAATTATCTACCAATTTTTTCCCTAAGAATTGAATATCCATGAGCTCAGCTACTCTAAACTAAAAGTTTATGCATCAGAGGGATTAAAGTATTTTTGCCTATTTCTGTTGTAGTCATATCCCAATCTTCAGAGGAATATTATAATCTGCCAGTAATGTGACACTGGAGTATTTGGAGATGCTCTGTGTACAAGAACCTGTCCTCCAATTGCAAGTCAATGTCAACCCTCTTGCAAGTCAACTCTCTTGGGGAGCCTGTCACTGTAAACTAATCAAGGCTTATCTATTGTCTATACTTTAAAAGGAGAGAGATTTGTTCAAATTGACTGTGAGAAACATCCCTAATCAATATTCCCTCCTTACATATGTGGGTGGGGATAGTACAAAATTCATTTATCCTTTAGAACACAATTTCTATATTTGTACTTATTTATAATAAATTGTATATACTAGTTATTGTGATTGTTATAAATATATATAGAATAAAAATTATAAAATGAGATAAATATGAAATAATATGTGATCATAAAGTCAATAGGAAGCTACTGGAATTTGTTGAATAGAAGAATAACATGATCAGAATTGCACTTTAGAAAGTATATTTTGGAAGAAATATAAATTTCATTTCTATATGGAAGTAGATTGGAATGGAGAAAAAAAGAGGCAGGGAGACCAATAATGAATTTATTGTAATAATCTAGGTGAGAAACAATGAGAGCCTTAATAATAGTGGCCGTTGTGGGACTAAAGAGAAGAGGATCTATTCAAAAGATGTTGTCAAAGTAGAAGCAACAAGACTCGACAACTCTGGCAAATGAACATGAGAAAACATGTTGCAACCCTTTGAGAAACTGGACTTCACTTGGAAACCATTATCTTAAAAACTGACAATATCTCTTTTCCTCTTTAACTACCAGAATTTGAAATTGAGTATGTGAAAAAAATGATAACTTCCCAATACAACCTAAATAGTCCAGTAAAGTTAAAATCATTCACACAATCTTATGCAAAATCAAACAACAAAAAATAAATCACAATTAATTTCTCAATATTTTCCCCAGGATCCACAGGATAAATTATTATTTAATAGAAAATAATATGAGACTTAAAATATAAGATTAATAAACAGGGTATGTTCTTGCAAGTAATAGCACTGTTTCAAATTTTTTAAGTGATATGGTATACTATTGAAGATGTCAGCACCTGATAGCTAATGGCATTTTTCATAAGGCTTCAGCAAATACTCAAAACATTGAAGCTATTGTCCTTATTCCTTGCTAAGAATGGAGAATGAGTTTTGTTGGGTTTATTTTGAATGTGTCTGATACCTCATACTTCTAGACATCAATAATAGGATAATAATTCCCATTCAAAATATTTTTAAAATCCAGTTACTTAAAACTACTTTAAAATGAGTATTTCTTTCATTTTTGTTATACATGTTTGTAATAAATTTTGTTTGGAATGGAATTCACAAGTTTAGTGAGGGACTTAAAAGCTACTCATGCTACTTTTAGGGGAAGCAGAAAGTCTCTATAATTTCTGTAGTCTGGAACTCTCACCTTTGCTAGGGAGCTCAGAACAAAGGAAATAATTTTTAAACTAAGACTCATTGCTTATTCAATTAAGTCATGCTGGCTCTCTGAAGTAATAATAGGCTACACATTCACATTTTAAAAGTTCTACAAATTTTGGAAGAGTATCATTCATAGAATATGACTATTATAGTGTGTCACAGTGGAAAGTATGCTACATTTAGAATCTGGGGATCTGAATTTGAATCTCAACTCTGTTCCTTCTTACCTGCATAGATCATGAGCAAGTCTTTTTTTTAACTTTTTCCTCTCCTTTTTCTTTCTTTCTTTTTTTTTTTTTTTGTGTGTGTGCTTTCAAAGTTTCTTCCTAATCTGAAAAATGAAAATAAAAAACTTGACAGCATCCAAAGTCCTTTCTGGCTCAACTTCTATGTTCTTTGATTATCTTTCACAAATTTAACAAGATATCTAAGAGCACAATGGATTGAATACTGACTTTGAATCCTATCCTCAGATATTTAATACTATGTGAACAAGACTACCAGTCACTTTAATCTGTCTCAGTCTCACTTTCTTTATCTGTAGAATAAGAGACTTAGAACCAGAGGTCCCTTTAAACTTTTAAATATGTGACCCTGTGATTCTATAAAATGTGAGTTTTAAATTAAATGACCTCTAAAGATTCCTTCCATTTCTAGATACAGTAATGATAAAATTAATAAAAACAACAACAACAACAGTCTAGTACAAAATTAATTTGAGTGATAATTGAAATCTGAATAAGACAGAGAGTAAATTGAGGTTAAATGTCTTTTCACAAATCTAATAAATGCTATAACTAGGGTTTGAACTCAGAACAGATAATTTAATTAATTAAATAATCAAATTTTTCTATCTTACAACCTAGATCTTAAATAAATATTGCCTAAAATTCCAAAACATAAATAAGGCTGGACATACTAGCAGCATGATAAGCTCCTTCTATCTTCAGTGAAATCTCCCTTTTTTCTGTGTTCCAATCATATGCTAGTAGCAAAAAACCAGAAGTGAAGACCATAATGTCACTGGAATGGGCAAAGTAGACAATACCTATCCATTGTATACACTGTTGGTACTATCCCAAATGAAGAAAGATCTATTACAGACAAGGTGTTATATGTCAGACACTGGAAGTTTCCACTTAATAGCTATTAAGAGATCTGATTTTCAGTCACTATCTTGTAGTCAGGGAGTTTTGAAAGGACACTTTCTTGTCTTAATCATCTGGAAGTTAAACTCACTTGACAGTCACTGAGGGAAAAGAATGCTTCCAGTTTCTCAAGTTTGGCGGCCAATGAATTAACTTTGAAATTCCTTTGGCCATACTACTATCATTTGGCATTAGGTTGGACAGATGAAAGAAAGAAGGAAATGTGGACCCCAAGCATTGCAATGTTAGGATCTTGATAAGAAAGTATTAAGTTTCTGGTTTATTGTTATCATCGTGTAACATTAACAAGTATTGATGATAGCTTAATACATTTTAAGATCTATAAAAGAAAGGAGAAAGGAAAAATCTAGGTAAATGGAGAAAGAAGTCTCAACAAATAAACAAAAAAGAAAGAAAAAGAAGCTCAATAACAAAGATTATGCCATCTATGATCCTTTCCTCGGATGAATAAAGGATGTCAAAAAATAATAAACTCATCGCTTTTCTAAAATATCTTCTGCAATTGTACAATTTTCTCATTTTGTATAAGTATTTATAAAGGTGATTTTTCTTAGTATGACAAATATTTTGTATTTTATAAAAAATAAGATCATTAATAATCCTAAAATGTAAAAAGCATGATATGGGGGAAAGAACACTAGTTCCAGAATCAAATTCTACCTCCAGGATGGAATTTATGACTTTATTTCCATCTTCATTATTGTTCATAAAAGTAAAACCAAAATCTTGATATAAACTAATTTCTAGAAAAACAAACAAATATACTTGCAATTAAATAACCCTTAGCCTACGCAGGACTCTGAATCAACTTTTATGAAGTTTATGAAGGTCTGGAGAGTTTTAACAGCTAACTGCATCAGATTGCATTGCATAAAGCAGAATGAATATAATTTGGGTCATTTTCATTTCTTCAGCCAACAATTTGGTATCTAGGGCAAGTTTCACAAGCACATATAGATATAAAAACATAAACATTTCCATAAAACAATTTTCTAAGTCAGATTCAGTTAGGAAAAAGAGCCTAATATACCTATCATAGGTGAAAATCCAAGAATACACTGAAGACCTTTCAAGGGAGACCATGAAGCAAGATAGGAAGAACAAAATGGAATTTACCAGGCATCCTTATGGAAGAACACTATTTAACTAACTTCTGATTTTAACTTTTGATTACTTCCAATTAGATATTAAGATTACAGATTGTAATTCTAATATACTCTTAGGATCTTTATCCCAACTCTCAGGATAAAGTTTCCTGGTTTTCCTTCTAAATCTTTCCAGAATTCTAGAGATACCCCTGGGAAACTGAGGTGTCTTTACTTCTTAAGTTGAATTTTATTTTCTTTTAAAATTAATAAGCACTTAAATTTTCTCCTTCTGACTCCTTTGAAAAAATGGGGGACCACTTTGTAACAAATATACATAAATTATGCAAACAAATCCCTACAGTTACCATGTCCAAAAATGTGTATCTCATTCTGCATATTTAGACTATCATTTCTCTATCCAGAGGAAGATTGTATTTAGGGTTATCAGTTCTCTAAAATCATGGTTGATTACTGTATTGATCAGTTATTAAGTCTTTAAAACTTCTGAAGTCCATGTGGGGCTGTACATCAGGTTGATCATGCTGAAGACGTTCAGAGTGGCTGAGCTTTCATTGCCTAATTCCCTACTATTGTTTAAAAAAAAAAATCTTAAAAATTGTCAGCCCTTTCCAAATTTCAGTGTCTGAATTTCAATTCAGTTATAAGCAGAATTGTAGATCTGGTTATTTTGAAAAGAAAATCATAAATGCTGAGCCAGAGGGAACTTTATAGGCCTTCAATTCCAACAACTTTATTTTACAGATATGAAAACTGACGCTTAAACAGATTTAAATGACTTGCCAAGGCTCATGTAATTAGCATCTGAGGTGGGATTTGAATGTCTTCTAACCCTTATTCCCTAACCACGGTAGTATACTATGTTGCCTCTCCTTTTAATGATTGGATTGATTTGGCATTTTTTTAGACTTCTGAAGAAAGCTGATTAACTTCTGAACCAGGTCTAAGTACTCACCTTTAATACTACCAAAAATATTAGGAAAAATAGCAATTAAAAAATATATAGAGAGAGATCTGGCCATTGTTAAACCTGAATGAATAAGCAAGAAAGGAATAATTTTTAATTAAAAAAAAATTCATAAGATTTCACAAGAATTTCTCATTTTAAAAAATAGTATTTTTAAATACTTATGACTTTTTGTTTATTTATTTTTAGCGATTCTTTTGAAACATCATTTAAGAGAAAGGTTATCTGATGCTCAGTCATTTTCCTTATTGAAGTTCATCTCAATATAAAGAGAATTTTCTTCTTCAATCCAAGGACTAATTATGGTAATTAGCCTGTGCAATTTGTAAAGTTTGGCAGTCAGTTCAAGTCCTAATATGCATAAGCCTCTTTCTGTTACAAATTGAGCAGGCTTTTAATCAGTTTTTAATAGACAATATCTTACTATGCCTTCATGCCATACTTTTAGATTTTGAGATTGAATGTTATTTCAAACTCTGCTACATCATTAGCAGTTTTGATATTTTTAATATTCATGAAGCTTTCATCTTAGCATTAATCCTCAGCATCTGTGATTATGATGGGCACTTTGGGGATCTGTCTATTGTGTGTCTACTGAGAATGAAAAGCCCAGCAGTTTCTGGCAATAAATTAACCCTCACAATGCCATTTGGTGCCAAATGCCTTTTGAAATGTTCCCTTCTGCTGTGTTCCTTTCAATTCAGATTTCACACTAATGTCTGATTCCCTCAACACACCCAAACTTCCTTTCATTCTGACAACCATCTGTGACACCAAGTTTTTTTTTTCTCTTTTTCATTCAAAAGCGATACCTTTCAAGGATGGTGGTGTGTTATTGTTTTGTTTTGAGGGTTTTTTGGTGTGTTTTCCAAAATAGAAATGTTAATCAAATGAGGAAACAGAATCCAGCAGACTAATTTGTATTTTCTTATGAGTAACTTTATGTATATCTTTTGCATTTTACTAGGGGAAATAGTTCCAGATAAAACTTGCTTTTAGAATTAGTGAAATTCTGCCTCCTGTCATTCTCCCTGATTCCCTGTCCATAAATTTAAAATATTTCATATTCTAAAAATTGCTAAATTTATTTCAAACCATCTTTGATCATTACAATTTTTGAATTTTATAAGAAAAAATTATTTTCTAAAAATTGAGAATGTCATTTTTTCATATATAACAGAATTTTCTAATTAAAATCAATATGTATAATCCATTCCACAACAACAAAAAACTTTAACACATCCTATTCATTTTAAGTTGTCACATGTCTTTTAATGCAGTAATTATTCCAAGGAACTTAACTTCTCTGGATTAAAAATAATGTCAAAAGAATTTGAACAGAAATCTATAGTTGTCCATCTTCAAATATATCCAACTTCAAGAACTAAGCATCCCGGTAGGAAAGATGAAAAAGTAACACAGAATTACAGCAACAGACATCCTGGAATCCTTTTTAGAAAACCAGATGGCATAAGGGTGAGCAAAGGTATCCTGGATAAATATTCTTAAAAAAAAAAAGGCATTCAATTTATGCAAAAATGATTACTTAGGTAATCTAAAGTATTCTTGTCTGCCTGGAATTTTCCAGATTCCTCTTCAATGTCAGATAATTAGTTCTTTAGAGTTGCATTTCAATATAATGAAATGACTCTATAATCCTGAAAGGAAGGGGATGGGATTCAAAAGAAGCTCATGAATAGTAGAGAGTGACAAGAGTGCAAGATGGCAGAGAAAAAGGTTGGTTAGAAAGGTACTCCCATCTTATATACTCCCTACTCCTTTGACCTTGACCAGAGGAGGGAGTTTGAGGGAACGGAATTAGAAAAACTTGCTAGCTCTCTACTAGAAAGCTCCATCTGAAATTATATTATAGGTGACAGTTTGTACAACTTTGGTGATATCCAGGAACATAAATCAGTAACTGAGCATCTGATTAATGTCATTCAACTAACAGTCATGAAAACACGTATTATGCTACAGTACTTGTTTTTATTTTTTAATAACATGTTAGAATTAATTAATTCAATTGGCTCCATTATACATTATTATTATTCTTGCTCACAAACTCTGTATGTGTTTCCTGTAGAATTTGTAGGAAGTCTAGGGATGGAGTGAAGTGAAATTAGTAAAGGAGGCTAGGGTAAAATCACATTTTTTCAACAAATAGAGTTTTTACAGAACTTACATTTTTAAGCATATGAAATTCCTGAAAACATAATTCTTACCCTCCTATAAGTTCCTAATCTATAAGTTTGGTTTGGTTGTTTGTTTTGGTTTGCTTTTTAGGTTTTGTTTTGTAACCATAAGGCATCTTTATCTCAATGTTGAGGATACTTTATATATGTATTCATAGATTGATAGAACTGGTTAGTAGACAAGTAAACATGTTTAAGACATCCAGAAATTGAATTTTTTTGCAAAGAAAATTGAAATGAGCCACATATTTTTAGAATTGAGAGGATCTCAACTGTAATTTAACCCAAATCTGACCTAATCAGGAATCCTTTATTTTATATCCCTGAAATTTTAAAAAAAAGGGGTCATCCATGTTCCAACTAAAGACTAATGATAGGAAACATTATTTCCCATGAGAAACCATCCAAAATGGTTGGTAATTCTAATTATTATGCAATTTTTATTTTATGGAGCCAACATCAGCCTCTCTTCAAATTTCTACCTTTTAAAAATAATATTACTGTAATGTAGGGCTAAGAAGAATAAATCTAATTTGTTATTCATGGGATATTTCTGTTGGGAGCACTAGTCTCTTTAAAATTAAATGTTTAACTTCACCAGATCTGTTAAAAATTATATTAGTAAAAGAGATTTGGGAGTGTACCTGACCCTCCTTTTCCATTATTAATCAATAATTCAGAATATTTAAATTTTAAATACTAGTTTGGAATTTGGAGAAAATTTCTAGCTCAGTGCAAAATTGTAGATCCATCAAAAATGACTTTGTAAATTAAGAAATAAATTTCACCAGTAATCCCGAAAACATGCAAGCCTTTCTTTAAATATAATGTAACTAAATTATCTTTCCTGCATCAATTGACACTGGATAGATAGAAATCATATTTGAGATCCTATACTCTTTCCAACGCCAAACTAAGTGGAAAGAGATTAGAAGTAAAGAACTTTATTGGGGCAGGTAGAGGATTTGAGAGTTGTAGTCACTGTATCTAGTTTCTATTATGCTCACCAGAAGAGTATATTATTAATTCCATCTTTTTAAAAAGTAGTGGAAACAAATTGCTGTGGAATAATAAGTGGAACCTTATTACTCTTCCTGAGAACAAAGAAAAAGAAAGATAAAACTCTGAGGACTCAGATGACATGAGAGATGTGTTCACTCTGTGTGCATCTTCCACACCCATCAAAACTCCCTGGAAATGTTGTTGGGGAAAGTAGTACATCTGATAACTAATTCTATTTTACTCATTTAATGTATAATGTTCTTCCTTCTTGTTAAAGTTGAATAATTTCATCATTACCTAAAGCTGGGAGACAGACAGTTTTGTGAGGTCTTTGCCAGATCTGAAGGCCAGAGGAAGTACTAATTTTCTTTTTTTTTCTGAGACAATTAAAGTTAAGTGACTTGCCCAGAGTCACACAGCTAGGAAGTGTTAAGGAAAGTACTAATTTTCAAGGAAAAATTCAGTTTTGAATATGAAGAGATACAATTTATTAGCAATAAAAAGCTGCCTCTTCAACCTCATCATATGATTTGTTTCTGCTTTCTAAGAACTATTGTTCTGAACACAATAGAGCATGGACAGGCAAGTTATACCTTCTTCACCAAGCTTCAGTTTGAAGGTAATAGATTAATTGCCAAGGTAGGCTGAGATACTTATTGATAACTATCATATCTCACTACGGCTTTATCTTCTTCAAACTAAACATTCCCAGCTTCTTGACTATATATTAATTTGGCATACTTTCCAGTCTTAATATACTAATTTGGTGTACTGATCTTTTTTATTTCAACCCAATAAAAGTTCATTAAGCAACCATATACAAAGAGTACTTTATTAGGTCCTGATGAAGACCAATAAAAACTATCTTTTATGTGTATAATGTAGTTGAAATGTTCTAGAAGCAATGTAGAGTGCAAGGCATAAGTCTGGTGAACTTTTAAAATTTGTTTCCTTATGAATCATATATAGAGAGCAACACACAGGGTGATCACATTTTTCATTCCATCTGAATCTTCAGAATTTAATTTTAGTCAGCAATTTGGTTCCACTTCTGTCTAGGATATTAAGATGAAATTAGCAATATAGAACAAGGGTAAACCAAAGTATAAAACTATTTCTAACCAATGTTAGAAATAAAAAGATCTTCTTTTTCATAGGTACCACAATCATCAGCAACCTAATATTAGAATATAGGCAGTGATATTATAACTTAGCAGAGATTATAAAGTCAAAAGAAATGATTGCCTATTGTCAATTAAATACAAATTGAAACTTCAACTTTTCTCACTCTAAATTGTTATCAAGTAACTAATGTTAACTTTGGTTAAAGATGTGATTCAGTTTAGAATTCCCACAGTTCTCTAATGCCTACTTTTTTTTTTTTTTTTACCAAAGTCAATAGGTATCAAAGTATATGGTGATTTAATGTGAAGATTGTTTTTTTTTAAACTCTATGCACAATATCTCCACATTTTCATTTTCTATAATGTTTGTTAGAACACAAATTACAAGTATTTTCATAGTACCCTTTCTTAGAAAATATTTATTATATATAGTACAACATTAAATGATCAACTATTCCATGAAATGCTATTGTTAATCTTTCATTTTTCATGACAAAACTAACTTTAGCAAGTCCCTTTTCTCTCTCTAAAAGTAGAATCTATCCTTCCATTTATCTATAATTTCCATTTGTTTTGTGCTTTCATTTGTAGCAGGAAGGTCAAGATTAATGCATTTAAGTGCATCTTTTATATATGTATTATATATATATATATGTATGAATATGTGTATATTCTATGCTCCTTTTCCCATCATTTCACATTATTATAATATATATTATCATATGCATGTAGATAAGCGAAAAGAGGTGTAAAATTGAGGACCATTCTTTCTTTCTCTTTGTTTCATGAAATTACATAGCAAAAGAATTCTCCACCAAGTTGCCACTCTACTGGTAATGAATTTAGTACTCATAAAACAGAGGGAGTATTTTGCAAGAATAATATTTCAAACAATTAACAAGCATTTATTAACATTTACAATCTGGTAAGCAATTTGCTGAGTACTGAGGATACAAAGAAATTTGGACATAATGCTTAAGCTACCTGGGTCTTAGCCTCCTCACTTATAAAATGAGCAATGGGTACTCAGACTATGCCTATTTCTTCCAATAGGGACCAATTTAGAATGGGACTTTCTCTTTTGGCCACCTCTATCCTCCAATTCTTCCCCTCTTTCTCTTCTAGGCAGAGACAAGGATTACTGCTTAAGCAGATGGCTCCACTGCTTTCTTCCTTCACCCTGTCTTTTTTTGCTATAATCAGGTTTAGAAATTTTTATCAGCCACACCCAGTAACAATAATCAATAGAGTTACTTATATCCAGATTTAATGACTTCAAATCCAAATGGAAGTCTTTCTTTGGGTAATCATAAAGTTATTCTTTAAAATGTCCAAAATAAATTACTAAGTCTTGTCTATCCACAGGTTACTGAAAATATTTTTTTCCCCTTTAACAATTGTCCAGGAACTGGAATTCCTGGCCTAAATTATAAATAAGACTTTTAATCACAGAATCTTCCCTTCCTCTCCATCTGTGTTTTCTGTCTGATCTTTGTCAAAAATCTGTATTGACCATTGATATCTTATTTAAAGAGAAAGTATCTTATTTAAAGAGAAAGTATTTTCAAAATTATAAACAAGTATAACAAAACAAGACAATGAATCACAATCAATACCTGCTTAAAAAAAAAAAAAACAAGGAAAAATTGTGGGGAGAAAAAAGTTTGCCTCCCAGAGAAACAGTCACATCGAATGAAAGAAAAGAGGCAAAAGATAACAATAAATTTTCCTTAATTGGATGTAATTTATAAAGGAAAATGAGCTTTTAACAGTATTAACAACTTCCAATCATTTCCTCTGAGAAGACAAGAATTTGACAAAATCTTTGAAATACAAACTCAGTAGACAAAAGAAGTAAGAAAAGTCAGCAAGTATAAGCAGGTCAAATGGGCTAGGTGATGGTCACAATTAGTAAAATAGGATAGAAAATATTGTCTATTGGGATTCATACCTTATGTAGGGGTCATTGAAGAAAAAAATAAAAGAGAAGCTCTGAACTTGAGTATTCAAAAGTAAGTGCCCTCCTAAATGAAAAAAAAAAAAAAAGCAAGAGGCTTGCTATTTCATGAACATATGATAGCACCATTGTCAATTAGTCAGTTTATTTGTTATTAGCCCAGACAACTCTCTAAAACTAGAAGTTAAATATAAATTGTGGACCTGAATTGGTGAAGATCAAAAACCAAACCAAAAATCTTTCTACAGTGTACAGAACCAAAAAGATCAATTAATTTAAGAGATCCTGCTGTTTGAAAGGCTGAAGAGCAAAATATCAAATTCTTCCTGCTACTTTCTTTTTATAGAGGGCAGAAACTGGACTCTGACTATTCTACTTTATAGCTACTTCAATGCCTGGTTTCATCTCCATGAAACTCCATCCCCCCTACCATTATCCCATTCTTTTCCTATTTATTTTTGTGGCTTTTCTACTCTTTAGATTGTAAACTTTTTGAGAGCAAGGATTGTTTCTCTTTTGATTAATTGTATCCCAGCTTTTAGCACATTACCTGAGACATAGTACTTAGCACATACTTAGTAGATCGAAAAGAGATTGAGATCAGATTACTGTCTAACAGTGATTTTTTTTCTCCCACTCAAGGTGGTGATGGAACATGTTGGATATTCCATGGATGGATATGTTATGATAAGATTTGATGAAGAAAAAATGATCAAACACAATCATAATCATGAATGTGAAAGGAATGAATTGTCCCTTAGAACAGAGGTTAATAATAAAATGGATCAGAAAGAAAAGCCCAACTGTTAGGGTACTAGAATGCAGAAGCACTGAACCACAAAAAATATATTGGAGTTTTAGGACTTTCCTATACCAGCCACCAAAAATTGAGGTGCAAATGTTGGGTCCCCAAAATATATTGGGATCTCAGTCAAGTGTTTCAAAGTATGGCAAAAAAAATTGTAGACTTCAGTCATCTCCAAATCAAGAGAAAGTGTTTTGTTTTGTTTTGTTTTGTTTTATTACACAATTGATTGGTGAGTTAAGTTCCAATGGGAAGTTACAACTAACAAGGAGGGAAATGTAGTCTAAGTTCCCTAGTTGAACTAGCAGTTAACAAAGGAAAAGATGCCAAAAAGTAGGAAAATGTCATTAAGGCAGGCTAAGTTATTAATGAACTAAACACTGTGACATTTAATCAGCAGGCTAGTTTCAAAAAGGTACAGGCTAGCAATAGGTTCTTTTGTAGGAGAAAAATAACTTCAGGGATTGATATCAAATTTGACCTTCTGTTTGGATATAGTAAATGTGGGGTCATGATAATTTTGTCAGTGCAAAGAATTTGACAAGGAATTCAAGAAGGGACTACTTCAATAAAGGCCTGATAAAAGATTACAAAAGGCCCACTTCAAGACTAGATAATCCTGTAAATGTTCCTCCCTGTTAATGCCTCTATGACCTATCCAGCTACCAAGAATCTGTGGCCTTTTGTTGGGGTCTTAGTTAATAATCCTTTACAATTGTGTGCTATATATAAAAAGCTCTTAAAACATAAGCATTTATGCAAAATTAAAATGGGAGTAGGATTTCTTACATCTTAGCTAAGATAAAAAAAGGAAAAAGTGGAATAGCAATAATATCAATATGTTGCAATAATAAAAATAGTTGATATCAAGAGAGATAAACAGGGATACTAAATTATAAACAAAAAGTATATTGATTTTTGTAATTATAAAAAAGGAATTGAAAAGATTCGTGTTATCAAAAGTTATTTGGAAAGACTTTTTGATGAAAATAACAACTGTTAGAAGAGCTACAGGAGAGAAACACCAAGAGACTATTGGTAGAACTGTGAATTTGATTCAGAAATAATAACTGACATTTATATAGAATTTTAAAATTTGCAAAATGCATTACAAATATTATTATTTTATCTTCACAACTATCCTAGGAGATAAATGTTGTTATTCTCATTTTATAGTTAAAAAAAAAAAAACTGAGCCACACAGAAATTAAATGACTTGTCAAAAGTCACATGTCTCTGAAAAGTTTAAAGGTAGAATTGAATTCAATGAAGTGACTAATCATGACTTCAGAAGATTGATTTTGAAGCATACCATCCACATCTTGGCCTGGAGATTTGTAAATGTGAGGGACTGAAAAATTATGATTTGTTATTAATAAATGTTTGATTTGTATACCTATTTTAAATATCTTTATGCCAAGGGATTGTGGATTTCTTGAGCAAAAAGGTATCATAAATGGAAAAAGTTTAAGTTCTGGTCTAGAGGTATAGAAGACATGCAATTTCAGAAATGTTGATAAAGTGATTAATATTCCTTTGACTACACTTACTTGTTTTAAGGGAGAATTCCTATTGAGGATATATGGTGAATTAAGGGATATCAATATAAATGCAAAAGAAAGAATATAAGATCAATAAAATTTTGTAACACATACAGAGAAAACCAAAAAGTTCAATCTGTGACATTATCAATGTTATTTTGTGATGATGATTAAATTTAATGCATTTTAAAGCAAATTCTATATAAGAGAAGTTCATGCTTTCATATATATTTCTGTTTTTTTGTTTATAAAACAAAACATTTCTTAAGATTTGTTGTTTATTGTGGTGTTCTCTTCTTTTTTATAATATATGATGGTTCTCTGGGAGCAGTTTTCTTGGGGAGGTTTTCTGGAGGTAGCCTTAGTTTCAGTTGAAAGTAATAATCACTTCAAATGCAGCCAGCTGATAAAATCCAAATGTTTATTTTCTTCTTCCAATTCTTATCTCTTTCCTTGGGCTGGGTTAGCTTTCTTAGAGGCTTCTTTCCTTCCTTGGTTCCAAGAGCTCTTGCAGCTTGTCTTTTAGCTCTTTCAGCTTCTGCCTCTAGCTCAACTCTGACTCATGGCTTCTCAATCTCCAACTGATGCTCCCCTCTCAATCTTTTTCAACTGAACTCTCCTGACTGAGCTCAACTGTTTTTATGCTCTTTTAGAGGTGTAAACTCAAGTTGACTCCTCCTCTGAGAATGGGATTATAGGAGGTGTGAATTTGGATATCTCATACTGAACCCTGAAATCTCCCAAATGTGTGAACTAATGTGTGAGTTAATGTGTGAACTCTCAAAGGTGTTAACTTAAGCATTGTTTCTATAAAATCCCATTGAGTTATCACCTTGTTTCAAGTTCTGGCTCATAACGGTTTATAATAAAAAAAAAGACATTGAAAGAAATAATTAAGTTCAATTTTGAAATATTTATAATATATAATGCCATATGAGCCTGAGATAGCTTGACACATGTTCAGGAGTAAGACAAGAGGTTAAAGAAGAGTGTAAACATATAATAGTACCATTGACAATTAATCAGGTTTTTTTAAGGTCCTTGAACATAGTTCTGAATGCCTTTTTTTATAGAACTCTATGTTAGGATCCTAATTGATAGTAAAACTATTGCCATTTCAATACTGGTACAATCCTTTAAACTCCTTTAAAGATTTTCATAAATATATTTCTAAAGTAACAGAATTAGAAAGGTCTCTGTTTTAAATTCACATTTTAAAAATTGTCTCATGGTACTATGGTATGTTCTTTTTTAACTAAATCTAAAAAAATTAATTAAAACAAGAAATGGCAAATAAAAATGTGAATCAAGATGTGAAATATCTCTTCCTCCCTACACTGTGATGTAAAATTTCTGTATCTTCAAGAAAATTATAATTGAATTCTTCTTTTCTCCTTTAATTCACTATCATAGTAGAAGTCATTCACTTTACACTCATAGTTTGAGAGGGAATACTTAGCATGTATGGGCATTTTTCCCTCAAGCCTTTTTTTTAATCTCTTTAGAAAAACACTGGGATTTCAAATATCATGAATTTTGCCTAAAGTTACCTTCTCTTTCACACAGACTCTCTGCCCTTGCTTTTAAAGCTTCCTCCTATGGAATTCAGAATGCTTGGTGATGTCCCCACATTGGATTTTGTGGAACATGAAATCTGACTGAGATATCCACATACATCAAATTTATTCTTACTTCTTTTGCTATCACTATTAAAATTGGAAAGAAGTTTCCTTATTTTCTTAGCTATCAGCAATAACAGTCATCTGCCAAAACTGCATTAATTAGTTTTACTTATGTAGTGAAAGGATTATTGGTAATAGTAGTTCTATTCAGAAGAGCAACATATATTAAGGAACCAAAATATTGCTCACATGGGATGTTGGCTAGTATATGCATTATGTAAAGTAAGATGAGTTTTATTAATCATTGGCAAAGGCATAAAGAATGTTTGAGCCATGCATCAAACAGCAAGCTTTAAAAATCTACTGCATCTGAATTGAACTATGCTTTTGGTGGTAGAAACAGATAAACATGGAGAGGCAATCCCCTGTCATCAAAGGATAACCATAGATTGCTGAGATAACCACTCTTTGCACTAAAAGTAGAGAGAAGTAATAATGGGGGAAAATATGTTTGTAAAAGAGTTTTATACTTTGTCTCAATGTTTTTCTATATAGTGTCATAAACCTTTAATTTAACTTGTATTTATATATTTGCAAACTTGCACTACTTAAACTGTACCCTTTTAATGCTGTTTGCTCATATCCTGCTCCCTTTGAGCCCATTTGGGATTTTCTTGGTAAAAATACTGGAGTAGTTTGTCATTCCCTTATCCAGCTCATTTTACAGGGGTTAAGTGACTTGCTCACAGTCACACAGCTAATAATTATCTGAGGGCAGATTTGAACTCAGAAGATGAATCTTCCTGACTCCAAGCCCAAAATTCTATCCAATTAATCACCTAATTGCCTTTAATTGCATCCTAACCAAATCCAAAAGTTCATTGATTCTGTTTTAAAACTCCCCAGTGCAATGAAATTTTGTACATATTTCTGGTTATAGATGTAGAAGTGATTTTCAGTGAAAGGAACTGTTTGCTGTAAAGAATGGCTTTGAAATTTTTGCCACTTCTTTAATGTTTCTTCTCTAAAATTAAATTCTTCATTAAATCCAGAAATAAAGTTAAACACACACACACACACACACACACACACACACACACACACACACACACACACACAAAATAGCAATGGGTCTTGAGGCAAGATAGAAAGACATTCTTGTGAGAATACTGTAATAAATAAATGCACTGAGAGGAAGAAAAAATCAGACATATTCCTTCATCTATGAGTGTATCTTAGCATGCCTGTCCAATGCTTTATGCACCTCGTGTTCAATCAATCTCTCAACAAGTCAATCAAGAATTATTAAGTTTTTACTATGTTACAGGCATGTATGTTACTATGTTAAGTACTGAGGATAAAAAAGACAAAAGATAGCACACACAAACCACACACACTTTCAAGATTTCCATAACCTAGACAGAATGAAAGCAACTAAGTACAAATTATATGTGTGTAGATAGATAGGTGATAGATAGATAGAAAGATAGATAGATAGATAGATAGATAGATAGATAGATAGATGATATATTATAGATAATCAACAGAGAGAAGGCACTACCAGTAAGGGAAATTGGAAAAGGCTTCTTGTAGAAGCTGGATCTTCAAGAAAGGCAGAAGATGGAGGTGAGAAGGAAGGAATTTAAGACCTGAGGAATAGCCAATGGTGTGAGATATATCAAAGAGGACAATGCCTATGGTAGAGGACATTGTTGTGAATACTGTGTACTAAAAGTGAAGTGAGATGAGGCAGATTCTCTTAAGTTGGTAAATAAATCAAAAGTATTTAAATAATTTTTGCTCAACAACTTGGCTATAAATGCTTAGTGCACTGGATGTTCTTCCAAGTTCATCCAGAGCAGCCCACTATAAGATTATTTAGTGAATTAATATTTTCTTCACCTCTACTC
Organism: Antechinus flavipes; assembly: GCF_016432865.1. Classification (NCBI taxonomy): domain Eukaryota; kingdom Metazoa; phylum Chordata; class Mammalia; order Dasyuromorphia; family Dasyuridae; genus Antechinus; species Antechinus flavipes. The sequence continues at coordinate 186,210,756 of NC_067400.1, read as the reverse complement.
TGTGCATTTTTCTTATATTCTCCATTTAGTGAAAGATAATGCTTCTCAAGTTGCAGGATGTTACATTATCTCACTCAGAAGACTGCAAATATTCTTCTTTCCATCATCCAAATTTCCCAAAATTAAATAGAGGAAATTTTGCTTGTTAATAACTAAAAAGTTATATGGAATTGATATTTGTAAGTGGCATCACAGAAAGATATAAATGTGCCTGCTTCTTTTTTCAAGGAAAAAGGGAGAATGTAGAAAAGAAGGCATGGAATAATCTTAAAATAATAATTATCTTTTTTTTCTATAATGGAGAGAGTATTTATTAATATATTGTGAGGAATCAATCCTGCCACTTTCAAAGAGGTGAAACTTCTGGCCTTCTACCTTAGCAGTCTTCCCCTTGCTGTCATGATAAGGTTTTCAATTGGCCATCGAGAATAGTAAATGGTATTGTACACTAAGCTATTAGTCCAGGAGAGGTGGGATCCTAAGATACCAAGGAAGGGTATAATGAAGCAAAGCCTAGATAATGTAATTCACAAGGACCCAAAGAATGAGGAAAGATGCATATGAGTATGATCTATGCTCTGATCATTATATATAAACAAATATATACATATATAATTTGCATTTTAAAATATGAAATATGTGAATATATATGAATAATAATATAAATATTTAAAATATGAAATATTTGAGAAATATATTCCTATACATTTTAAAAGTCAAAAAATAAGAGAAGGCACTGCAAAAGATAAAATATGCAATGTAAAACACTTACTGAATTTGGTGCCTGACACACAATAGGTATTCAATAAATGTTTATTTCTTGATTAATTGAGCTTAATGTTGAATAGCCAATTATTTTATTTTGTCTCATCATAGCCAGTGTATATCTATATCCTTTGGAGCTATGATTTCCTAAAAAGCTCAGTAATATGAAAATCATCTCCATTGATGCAGTTCAACAATGTACCTATAAGATAGACCTAATGAGTAATCTGAATACTGAGAAGATAAATTACCTGCTAGTGATCAAACAACTACCACACATTCTCTCCAAAACAATAGTCTCTTAATTACAAAATTGAATGGCCTTTTCTCATCCTCATCTTACTTGACTTATCTGCAGCTTTTGATAGTATTAATCACCCTCTCATCCTTGAACTGTCTTGTCTCTGTTTTCATACCACTACTACTCTCTTCTGGTTCTCCTTCTACCTATCTGACCTCTCTTTCTCAGTTTCTTGTACTGCCTCTTCATCCAAGTTATACATACTCACTATGGATCTCCCCTATATTTCTCTTCCCCTCTGTACTTTCACTTGGTGACCTCATCAGTTCTCATAAATTCAACTATCACCTCTCTGCTGATGATACCTAACTCTAATTTTTCCAGTCCTAACCTCACTGCTGATCTCTATTCTCCCAATTACAACTGCTACTGGACATCTCAAAATGTATGTTAAAGTAGACATTTTAAACTCCAAAACTTGTCAATTTTATCTTCATATATTCTCTCATAGATGTCTACTTATCTCCTCTGAAACTTCTACTCCCCGCTAACTCTCATCACCTCACATCTAGTCTACTGAATTAATCTGCTGGTTGATCTTCCTGCCACAAGTCTCTCTCTACTCAGTTCAGCCTTACCCCACAAATAATCTTTCTAAAGCACAAGTCTGACTATATCTCCCCTCTTCTCAATAAGTTCTTATGGATCCCTATCGCTCCAGAATCAAATATATAATCCTCTGACATTAAAGCTCTTTATAACATGGCCTTTCTCCCCATCCTCTACACCGCAAACAGAACACATATTTTACTGTTCAGAGAGACTAATCTCCTAGCTATTCCTCAAACAAGACATTCCATCTCCCAGGTCTAAATGTTTTCATTAGCTGTGCCCCTTGCTGCATCTCCCCTCTTCATCTCTACCTCCTAGCTTCCATGGTTTCTTTCAAGTTCCAGCCAAAACTTTACCTCTAGCAGAAAGCTTTCCAGATCTCTCTTTATTCCTGTGCCTTCTCTGATGATTATTTCTAGTTTATCCAATATATAGTTTGTTTGCACACAGTTATTAATATTTGTCTCCCCATTAGATGGTGAATTTCTTGAAATAAGAAACTGTATTTTACCTTTCTTTGTATCCTAAATATTTAGTGATCTAACACATTTTTGTTGATGTTGTTATTGTTCAGTAATTTTTGATAGTGTTTAACTCTTTTTGACCCTAGTTGACCTTAGCACAAAGTAAATACTTATTGAACTTATTGTTTATTGATTAAATTGCTGGCCAAGCGGCTAGGCCAGAAGCCAGGTTCTTAGTTTTGCAATCTATATGGTTTAAATGGAGATAATCACAGATGAAGTGTTCATAGTATCGTGAAATTTTCCAAGTACATTATCATATTTCTCATCCTTACAATAGCCCTCTAAAATCAGCATTACAAATATTATTACCCCCTTTTTAAGACAAGAAAATTAAATTTCAGAGAGATTCTCCAACTTGCCTATGGTCACATAGTTTATAAGTACTGGAAAATCTAAAACCTAAGTGTTTCCCAATTCCAAATCCAACATTCTCTCCACTATACAAGAGATACAATAAATATCTCAAATATCCTCTCTTAGGTTAAACTAGCCTCCCTCCAGATTCTTTATCTAATTAGTGTTTGGTTTTCTCCTACTGTTGCCAAACCTTTTGTAAAGGCTGGATTATTATGGGCCAATCTGAAACAAGGATTCTTACAAGGTGTTAAATCAATGGAATTGATGAGACAATGGTTATCTAGTTTAGCATGGTGATTAATAGTTCTTTAAATTCAGTATGATTGATTTAATCTTACAACAAATAATGGTTTCCTAGTGATATAATGATTGGTTTATACTCAGTGTAGAGTGTGTAAACTGGGACTCAGACTCAGAGCCAGAGAAGACAAGCAGACTGGAGGCGGAAGCTCAAGCTCTTGGAACCAAGGAGAGACAGATTCATTCTATCTTCAGTAGTCTTGTGGTGGCTGGCCTGGCCTCCTACACTTGTGCACTGAAATCAAGACTTTGGAAGACCTCTAAGAAAGCTAGCCTGGGCCCCAGGCAAAGAGATAATAAAGAATATGGACTTTGGACTTTAACACCTGGCTATTCTTGTGGTGATTACTGAACTGAAATTATGGCTGCTCCAAGACCTCCAGAAAAACCAAAAAGAACAATACACTGAATGAAATGTTTTAACAAACTTTTTAAATAGTCTTATTGATTCCTCCACTTTTCTCAATGATATTCAGTTGTGTTAGGCAAATCAACATTTTTTTTTCTTCTGACTAAATGTTTATGGCAGCATAGATAGAAAATGCAGTAGTTAGAAATCCATTCAGAGCATCTGATATTTCCTTCATTTATTTCAGTGTGCTAACTTGGCAAAAAGCCTTGGTCAAATCCTTCTGCCATTTGTCAAGTCTGCATAATGAATCACCAATTATACATAGTATTGTTTTGTAGCAGACTCCTCAGCTGACTTTTTCTTCCCATGGTTTCATGCCAGTTTTCTTTCTGTTCTTATTCTTAAAAATTACTTTGACTTATTTGTTATTCTAAAGAGTAGGTTAAAAGGAAATCATATTTTTCTAAGGAAATATGGTAAATGAGTATTCAAACTGGTGCTTCCTTTCATAAGTGAAACATTACATTTAATAAGCACTTCCATTCATCCTCCTAATGCATCCAGAGGCAGCTTCATAGAGAGTACCTACTAATACTATTAGTATCTATGTAATTAACACAATCAAAGGACAGCCTTCAATTAAAGCTTGTGGAATGGCTTTAAAAGGTAAAAAGCTCTTAATATGCCTTTTATTTTTATAGATATATTGTACTGTGCTATAACACCATTCTCTGATTATATATGACTGGTCATCCTGTAGAACCACACAGAGATCAAAAGCTATGTCTAAAAACAAGTACTATTTGCCTGAATAATCAGTTCTTTGAATGCAGAAATAGTCAAAATAATACAATTGCTTAAAATCACAACCGTAATCACACACAAACATTTATTTAGAATCTTTCAAATTCAAAATTGTTATATCAATGATTGTCATAAGTAAATTGTCATTAACATGGTGAAAGAGACAGAGATTCTCAATGTACATCAAAATACTACATATGGCCTCAACTTTCACAGACTGTGGACAAAGAGTAACATTTATTGAGAGGGAGTTTATGAACTAAAATTATCTTTAAATTAAAGAAAACAAAATTATATATAAATCATAAAGAATAGATAGCAAAAGATGCCTCACTGGAGTTAAAGTTGGTACTGGCAAGAGGTGTGAAGGCTTTGTTACATATTAGAATTAAGACTTGCATACTCCATTTCTAATAAGTTACACCGTAAAAATTTTTTTAATTATAGGTAAATTTATTCTAATTAATTATATATTAATGCTCTGAATTTAGTGTAGTTGTACTCTGTACACAATGGTTACTTAATAACTGCTGTTGAATGACATTATCAATAACATGTAACAATGGATTGATAGATACTCTTAGATATATGAGAAAAGATAATGAATATTTTCACTAGATCCTTGTAGAGCTATATCATGGCTTGAAAATAAGAAATATTGTCGTCCACGGAGGTAATCAGTGCTATTACTAATACCTTAAGAGAAATTAGGAAATTGAACTGTAGAACTAAATAGTAATATTTCAATGCATTCATGATTTCATTATGTACTCTCTCCACCAGTACAGATCACAATCCACCCTCACATTCTCTTCCTCTGTGACTCTCATCCAAATTCTTCAATAAATCCTTCAAAGAGTATCTTCCCAATTTACCTGTGACTCGTGTAGGTTTTCATCACATCCATACTAGTTTTAAATTCATCTTAGGTAGCCTGGCTTAGAAATCATAAAATAATTAAAACACATACAAGAAGAGCTACCTTCAACAGGAAAATTAATTTGAAGTCTTTGAAGGGTCAGAGGTTTTAGTATTTACCTCTTCTGTTTGTTCACTATAATAATGTTTCAAAACATGGATACTTTGAATGGTCTAGCATCTTATTTTGTGAGCATTCTCTCCCTTGCAATTTCCACCCCAGTGTGATTTTTAAAAAATTTTTTGTTTTGTTTTATTTTTGCAGATCATCCCAAAGATTTATCTAATTGAGGCCTTCCATATTTTACTTTAATACTTCATGGAAACTAATGTAGTATCCAATCTCAAATACTTTCAAAAAAGATTGTCTCTGCCAACTCTCATCTGCAATTATGATTATCAATTTTTTACCTTTTCACTGACACTAGGAGAAATGTAATTAAACCACCAAATAGTAACTACAATAAAACATGAATGTACCTCAAGTTAAAACTACATATTTCTTTACTTTTAAAATCAGGCTTTGAAACTCATAAATTAGAACTTACTTCACTCCTAAGTCCCTTGTTTATTCCTTATCATAAAATAGCACAATTAGACTTCTGATGGATGAAACAAGCTGCTTGTGCTAGACAATAAACCAACTTTGCCATTTAAACAATACCTCTGCCAGATCTGCTTCCTGCCGCAAATCTGAATGAGCTCATTATAGAATGTTTAACTGATTTCTAAGCAAAATCTCTAGCCATCCACCAGCCAACTACCATTATTTTTCAGTTCTCACAACTCATCAATAAATCATGATGTGATACATGGAACATTGTGCCTTGGGGCTATCCTGTCAATAATGGTGGACAATAAAAAATTATATTTGTCCACCAAGTAATCCCAGAGACAGTCTGGGGACAAAATAAAGGAAAATTTCCCTGGAGAACTATTTCCTAACTTTTAAAAAACATGATTCATGTGTGGAAAAAGTGGTCTATTTTAAATTCTGTGATTAAATCAAATAAACTAAATGTTCTTTGCAAATATTGTTTACTCCTTATTGGAATAAAAATACATTTTTATTGGGTGTGGTTGGGAGTTTGGGAGTGTAAACATATTTCATTAATTAGCTGATTATTTTTCACTGCCATTGAAGTAGCCTACCCTGATTTTGAATGAAAAGTTTTATTCTAAATAAAATCTTCATATTTATAAAATTTTGACTAGCTTACTCTTAGATTCATTTCAATGGACTAAATACATTAATAATCTATAAAATTATTTATTTCCCCATTTCTTTAATTGCATGCATCATTAAACCACTCTTGATAAAATCAAAGAATTTAGATTGAAATAATGAAGATAAATAATATTTATTTAAACAACTGAACATTCAAAGTCCTATTTTAATTTGATATTATTAATTTAAATTGTGTCTTATCATGTCTTCTCCCCAATGTCTTTTCCCATCTCTTTTTTTTTAAGCATCTAATTCTTCACTCACAATTTTATGAGTTGAATCCATAAACTTCTAAATCCATTTAAAATCTGAGTAAGACCAAGTATGGATTACTTTAGCCCAGGGGAAAATATATATATTTCTACCAAATGAATTTAAAATATGCATGCTATTTTGAAACTTGAAGTAATGACAATTTATTTCTTTGGAAGTTGGATTATGGAACAAGAGATAAAAACTATCATTTTTGTAAAAATTACTCTACATCAAGAATTTATAGGTTTCACTTTTGTTCATTTATGGCTAGATACAATTTATGAGGAGATACTTTAATTATCCAAAATTCTAATTATGGCATTAGAAATAACTCACTTAATTGTACTATACATATAGTGAATTAACCTTAGTACACTTCATATCATTTTATAAATGGTTATAATGTGCTTTATTATTATTATAGAATTTTATTTTTCTTCTTTTTTGAAGACTGTGATTTCTTATGCTATAAAGTTACTGTGGAAAATAATATTAGAATTTTTGAAAACTGCACTATTCTCTACATTGTGGACAGTGACTGTTGCCAGTCAGTCTTTCTGACCTATCCCTACTCTGATTTCTGTGTCTGTGAACAATATGCATTACTGACAATGAAAGTCAATATGTGTACTGAAAGGCAATCAAATGTACACCCAAGCAGAGTTGTACTTACTTTTATTTTCATTATTACCTTCAGAGCAACTCTCACAGAAATCAACAAAAAAGATTTTTAAAAGATCAAAATGAAACTTTCTTTTTCTTTTTGAATAGCACTTCAGGACCAAAGGTACTAAGCACAAATATTAACTGATACCATTAAAATAATCTATAGCACTGGCAACAGTGTTCTAGGGATTTATTTTCACCACTTTATTTTTGAAGAAAAACATTTTCTAAAGCAATATAGAACCAAAGTTAAGGAAAAAGTTAGAGGTTCATTATTGGAAAACTGCCTGGTTATTGTAAAATATAATACATGCAATATTTTTTAAATCTTCCCCATGAGTTAGAACTAGTTATTTATATTATTATTAAATCCAGAAAGAGAAAACAAATTTATAACATTATTGTAACATCACTTGGCATACTTATGAAATATGGATCTAATTACCTTTATTAAAATCATTAGGGACTTGTAATGATGTAAACTGTTAGCTAAATAAATTGGAGTGTAAGCACGTTTCATTAATTAGCTGATTGTCCTTCACTGCTATTGAAGTAGCCTATACTGATTTTGAACATTAACTACTAAAACTGATATGTAAAAGAAGAATTAGAAGAAGGAAAGAAGCATTTATTAAGTGCTTACTGTGTGCTGGGTACTCTACTAAGCATTTTTACAAATCACTAGTTCTGATACTAATACCCGAGTCCCCTATATGAATCTATGAACATTTAAAAATTTATTTTGATAATAAATTCATAGTATTCAGATCAGAAAAGGATTTGGGAGGAGTCTAAATAATCGTAAGATTTATTCCATTCCCTTTCTCTCCAAATGAAGAAAATGAGGTCCAAAGAGGCTAAACAAATTCTTCAGAGTGATACAAGTCACATTATTCCACATTCAACATGAATTGTTATTATCCCCATTTTAAAGGTGAAGAAATTGGGTAAGAAAATTAAGTCATACCCCAAGTGTCTGAAGATGGATTTTAACTCAGATCTTCTTTACTCTAGGCCCAGTACTCTAATAACTATACCACCAAGCTGCTTCCATTTGCCTAGTAGGACAATTGCTCATGTATCCTCTTCAAGATAGAAGATGTACTAATGGGTACAATTATTTCTTACTTAGAAATTTCCTCTACTATTTGGCAAGAACAATTCAAGTATCTAGCACAGATATGTTCTTTCTTTTATCATTAAATAGAACTTTTCAAATAAATTAAATTAAATTAAACTGTGCAACTAAATGGCACCAGTCCTGAGTCTGGAATCAAGAAGACCTGAATTCAAATCTGGCCTCAGATACTTGCTATTTGATTGGCTCCAAGCAAATCACTGAACCCTGTTGGCCTCAGTTTCCTTCTCTGTAAAATGGAATAAGCAGGAAAATGGCAAGTATCTTTATTAAAAAAAACCTTAAATGGGGTCACAAAGAACACAAATGAATTGAAAAGGACTAATCAACACAAGAAAGTGCAGCAGGAGCCATAACAAATTTTAAATAATCTTTTTTTCTTCCTCTCCATGCTCTACTATATTCCTTTCTTTGTTTTTGTCTCTCTTTTGTATTTTTATTTTTCCTGCCTTACATTTAAAAATATAATTTTTACATATCTCTTTATGATAACTTAATATATGGATTTATGCTCTTTTGGTTTTTTAGGTGATTGTAAAGCCTGCCTGATATGTACCTGAATGCTCTTTTACTTTGTATTTGTATGTTTACATGTTTATGCCTCTAGTATATAACATGGGTATCTGAATTATAATAGGTACTTAATAATATTTTTGGTTCACTAATTTGTGTCAAAGAAAAAGGATATTAGTATATACTGATTTGTAAAACTATTGGCAAACTGTCTTATAGTAGACAAGACAAAAATATATGTATAAAATCACATTACAGTGGAAAGAACCCCAAAGTGGGAGTTGAGTTGAGTTCTATTCATAGCTCTACACTCATCTGCTGTATGTCCTTGAGCAAATCAGTTCAGGCAAAATGGGAAAAAAAACTGAATGTGAAATAATGGGACTTGTTTTTCATAATCTGCTTCTACTGCTTATTGTTTTGTGACTGAAAAATTTGTTTAGCATCTTTCGGCTTCTTGATCTGAAAAGATAAGGGGATGGAATAAATTGTCTCATCATTTAGACTCCAAACAGAAATCCTCTTTTGACCTAAATGTTATGAATTTGTACATTCAAAAGAAGATTCATTCAGATGCTCAGATATTAGTATCAGAATTATTGTTATTCAACAAAATAATGTCTACTTATCTTCTTAAAGGAACAAAAAATGATGGAATCAAGAATATGATGCTAAGGAAGACTTTATTAATATAAGTCAAAATTTTATAAAAAAAAACTTTAAAGTAATGTGGGAAATGAGTGGTAATTCCTCTGGGAAAGTGCCATAACAAATTTTAATTTATTTGATTTGATAAATTTTGAATTTATTTTCATTAGTATGATTCATATTATAAATCAATTTGTAGAAAAATAATATATTTCTCCATCTCTTATTTATTTCTTTTCATTGTTAGAACAGCTAAAAGCTTTCTCATATTTTCTGTATTTGTTCTGGGAAGGGGGGGTTGACTAGGCTTGGTCTACTTTATAGTGCAGTCAATCTTTCAGAGAAACAGCTGCATCTTAGCTGTAGCCCTATAGTAAAAATGGAGTCTCTTGAGGCCACAGAGCACCACTGTGACCTCTGCATTGCTCCCAGGTCCAGCTGTCAGAGTCATGATGTTTGTCATCTAAAGAGCAGGTTTTCTGTGTGATAACACATTGCAGTACATAAGTCATGGACATGATTAATAAAATCACTACCAAAGGGGCTAGCCCCAAGGTGTTCGAATTCTGAGGTGTTCAGATATGAGTAATATAGTACTGTCTTGTAAGAAAAATGATTGCTTTTCATTCAAAGTAGGGTCTTAGAAAGAAAGACAAGCAATTATCACTTAGAGAAAGGCTTAGAAAATATAATTTATCTAATGCTCTGCAGCTTGCTTCAGTGGGCTGACCTCTTTTTTAGCTATCAATTTGCCTCTACTGCATTTTCAGCACTATTTGTTGTGTCTTTTCCCTATTGGCTTAACTAATAGGGTTTCTGTTTGAACTGGTGCCAAGGAACTTTAATATATCAGCAAGAATTTTACTATGGACATGGTGAGGGATATAATCAAAACACTAACCAAGAAGCTCCAAAGAATATTTCCAAAAGCTTCACTGTCAAAACAGTGAAGCAATGAATTTTAGAGTCAAAAAAAATAATAATTTAAAGAATACATTTGAAAATTAACAAATAGAGGGGAAATGCTGGACATTTATTTAAAAAGAAAAAAAAAACTTTTCTTCCTAAACCAAGTTTCAGATTGCTTTTTTTCTCAACAACAATAAAAATTCAATGAGATTCTCTTCATAGAAGTCAATCCCAGTGGAAATCGTTTATGTACATTAAACAAAGTGTTAGTTTGCTCCTAACACTTTCCCCTTGGCCTGTTTCCCATTACATTCTTGAAGGCTAGAGCCTTATTAAATCATCAGCCATAACCCTGGAAATAATTACTAGTACCACTTCCCTTATATTTTTTTAAATCAATGTTTTGGCATTAAGTACAGTGACTAATTCTCTGAACTATTAAATGTTCTAACAATGTTTTCACTAGCTAAAAATAATTATTTAATTATTTGTATGAATTATTTCTTGAAGATTGTCTAAATTTGCTTTCAAAATACTCTGTCCATAATAAGACTGTGTTTACAAATCCAACTGTTAATGTTTATCATTTGTAGCTGAAAATACAACCTGGATGAATACTTTTTATATGAAAATTTTAAAAGGCTTATTCAGATTAGTTTAATGAATATTGGAAAGCTAAAATAAGAAGTTTGCCTAGATTTCCTCTACAAAATTATAAGCTTAACTAAACTTAACTACTTATTATTAAGTGAGTTTATGGTATAATCATTGGATAACTGATATTTTTATTAGTTTAGAGAGTGAGAGATAAAGATGAGGACATATAATAGATGTGTCCATATCATTTTGGTTCTGTTTTGGTTAAGAATCATATCATTCAGTTTTAGACTTAGCAGAGGTAAATTTTAACTTTTTAAATAGGGAAGATACATAACATATATTTTCATAAATAATTGAAAGGTTAATAGATATCTAGTACATAAATACAGGCAGACATCTAATTATTTTTGGTGGCTCTAAATTTGTGTTTTTATCAATGAAGGGAATTCTCCAGGTAGGCAATCCATCTAAGAATGTAAATCTGCTGTCATTCTTCAGTTTGTTGTCATAGAGATTTGTCTGAGTGTATAGAAAGGTCAAATGATTTGCTCAGGGTAACTCATCCAGTATCTGACAAATCAAGATTTGAACCCTGGTCATCATCATAATTCTATGTCCTTGGGAAAGCTAGTTGGTACTGAATTCAAATATGGCCTTAGATATTTACTTGTCATGTGCAAGTCACTTAACCCTGTTTGCCTTGATTTCCTCATCTGTAAAATAAGCTAGAGAAGGAAATGGCAATAGCTTTGCCAAGAAATTCTCAAATGGAACCACAAAGAGTTGGGAGTAACTGAAACAAATTAACAACAATTTAACTTTGAAGATGTCTATTATTTATTCACTATACTGTACCATGCTTCACAGAAATACTTGCTCACAAATAATTGACATAGTCATGGATTGGTATAGGATAAAAAGAATTTCTTGAAATAAAAGTATCTGAAAAGTTGAATCTAAAATCTATACTTCATCTTAGATCTAACTATGCAAATTAAATAACTACAAGTTCTTTATCATATCATAATAGTGTATTTCTTTCTCTTTTCCCTGTTCTATTCTGGAATCCTGCCAATTTTTCCCCTTATTTATTATGTTAGTAATACAAGCATTTATTAAGCATTAAGTTTTTTCTAGGTAATACATTAAATGTCAGGGGGTACCCCCCAAAAAGGAGGAGAAGAGTTAGGGCACAAGCATTTATTAAATACCACTATATGTCAGGTACTATGCTAAGAAGTTTTACAAATATTATTTCTTTATCTGTGAGGTAGGTACTATCATTATCCCCATTTTACTGTTAAGAAAACTGAGGCAGACAAAAGTTAAATGATTTATCTTAGGTTATGTAGTTAATAAATGTCTAGGAGAAGGGAGCAAAAACACAGTGCCTGTTCTTGAGGAGCTCAGTTAGTAGATAGAGTACCTTCCTCACAAATATTTTTCTACTCTTTGGTCTTAGAAAATTTCCTCCCTCAGGTTTGTAATTTTAATTTCTCCTTTTCACATGATATTTAACACCATTTGTAGTTTGTACAAGCCAGTATATTCCCATTCCTCTCTTTTCTTCTCCCTCCCATTGAAATAGAGTAGTCTTTTACAAATAAAATGCTCTTCTACAAATAAAATGCTCATAAAGTAGGAAAATGAAGGAAATGAAAACAAAAATCACACACTATTATTTATAAATAGTTAATAACTATTGTGATAAGTTTTGAGTAGTTATTTCTTGTTATATAAATTATTGAGGTCTTAAGATAACCACAGATTTTAAAATTTACCTAATGAAAAAGTAAGATTCAAAAGACCACTCAATAACCCTGGCTTAAAGTTCCTGCCTAGGTATTACATATTTATGTATGAAATTTCCTGCAGTGTTAAATCAAAATGACCTCGGTACATTAATAACACATGAAAATCCAATGCTCTTTTCATTTTCACATAGGTTAAATGATGTATATAAAACGAAGGACAAAAGAATCAATATAGTCATTAATGATTTCACATACTGAGTATAATAAATGATGAATAAGCTTAAATGTGAGCAAACTTTTTTTTAAATTTCTCATTCAAAAGGAAAACATTCATGCTCAAGCAGTGCTTAATTGAATAAGGCTGCCTTGGCTTCCTAACACCCAGTTTCCTAAAATCATTTGAATTTCAAGTTCAGTCTAGGATGACTACAAAGATAGCAGCTGTGCAAAATAGTATTGCTTTGTGAACAGCATAAAAGTATTTGTCATTTGGTATTTTCCCCCAGCCCTCACTTAGTTCTCTAAAAAAGGTTTCATTGAATGAGAAGAAAATTCCCAATCTCAAAATTATGTATTTCCTTCTTTTCTTTCTTTGCAATAGGAAAAGGATATTTTTATGAGACAAATTTTGCTTATTTCCAAACCAAACATATCTCCTGAACTTTGTGATAAAGGGTGTTTTTCAGAAGGCAAACATAACTAGAAATTAGAGCTATCATAAAGCTTTGGGTGAATGGATTATTATTTCATTGACTTTTCATTTTAAAGTTAATACTCTCTGATAAATTGTGCAGATAGTACCCTTTGAAAGTTGAGCTGTAATCTTAAACTTAAAGATTCACTGGACTATACTTACTTGCTATTTGAAAAATAAACCCAAGGTTGTACCATATTAACTTGATATCCATTGCAGGTAATATTTTGATGTCTTTCTCTTAATCAGAGATAATTATCTGCACTATCTCATACATAATTCATTGTATTTTCTTTTCTATCTGATAATTGATTCTTATATTTCTTCCAGTTATTTCAGGTAATATGAGCTGCACCCTGTTGCAATATGAAAAGCAGTTTTTCTAAGTTTATTTTGTGATGTTGTTGTTGTTGGGAGTAGTAGTAGTTGTGTAGTAACATTACCTAGACATCTAAAAATCTACTTAAAGACTTGTAAAGTGCTTTATTTTATTTAATCGTTGCAATGAATGACAAAGCAATTATTTTCATTATCTCCATTTTACAGATGAGGAAACTGTGGTTCAAAAATGATAAGTGACTTGCCCAAGATCACAAAGCAAATAAATATTTAAGGCAAAGGTTAAATATCTCCAATTACTCTTGACTATAAGTTTGGCTTCCTATTCACAACATCATTCTGCTGATTACTTCCAATACCTGCAGCAATTTTTCATAGCTATTTGAGCTGTTAGTGTTCCTTAGTTTTTTCTTTTCTAGATAAATGAAAACTTTAAAACATAAGTCAATACTATTCAGTATTACAAAATGCTGAATCATAAAGTCACTAGCTTTACTATAAATATTTATATTGATATCCTATAGGTTCTATCTGTTTTTGTAGTTTTGGTGATGATTCTATAAAATTTTTAAAAAACATACTTTAAGATTAATAAAAAAGCCCATAAGATTAACAATTAATACTTTTTTAAACATGTGAAAAGTTATTCTTTTCTCCATATTCACAGTGGATTTAGAGTTGGTGGTGTGTTTTCTTGTTTTTGTTTTTTACAGCTTTTGTCATATTTATGCTTCAAAAATAATTACTACCTCCCACTCCATGAAACCTTTTTGGAAGAAAAAAAAATCACAGATTCAAATCTAACCTATCTCAAAACACAACTTGTCTTAAATAATTTGTTTGTATGTCAACTTCTGGGAACTCTATTTTACCATCCGTGACCTTAAAAATGAGAAGAAAAGACAAAACAAAACAGCCCAACATTTACTAATCAAAATGTGTCAGAGCTTAAGTGCTCTGATGTGTGATTTTATAATAATCTGTTTTATATATAAGCCCAGCAAAGGACTTGATGTCCAATCAAGGCTCAGCATGGCTATTTGAAGAGATTTGTCATTTGATTAGACACATAGTGATAGGAGGAGAAGATGTTTGGGGGATTTTTTTTTTTTTTGGTCACAGCAATTTTCAAGAACTATGCATTGTCATGGGGAATGGGGGTATTTGGACCAGTGGTGAAAGCATGCACACTGAAAAAAAATCAAATTTTTGAAGAATTTTTTACTCTGGTTAACTTCAAGAGTAAAAGCAACTATTGTAAGTACTTCATAGTGTTTATGGATTGTCACATGCCCATTAGGCAGTGAATAAATGTTATTTGATTTAAAAACATGGTGTTTTGAAGAGAATATTATATTAAATGTCAAGCAACTTCAGGTCCTCCCAAACCCAGACCTGCCATTTAGTAACTATGTAAATTTTTATTGGTTACCACTTTTTTGGAAAAACTCTACTGCTCTGTAAAGTGAGTGGGTTGAAAAGAATAAACTGCAACATCCCATGAGCCATAAAATTGTAAAATTCCATGCAATTTTCTTCTGAAATTTTCTTGTTACACATATTGCAAGTGTTCAATTTATACTGTTTGACTTTGTTATATCTATTGAGTGTCCACAAAGTACTTGGTTCTATGTAGTTCAAATAAAATGATATAATGTATACAAAATATTTTTGAAATTGCAAATGATTATTTTTATGCAGAGTACAAAAGATTTTCTAACTAGCTTCAATAAATAATATATTGGTGATAATCAAAGGCAGTTAAATCCCTTTTTAATATGAGAATGATTTGTTGGAATAGGCATACAATTTGAAGAACAACATCAGAAAATAAATTCTATCTAATATGTGTGGCTTTAGACTTTGCCTAATAAAGATAAAATGTATTTTTTATTGGTTGGACAAGATTGGAATCTTGGCCTAATTTATCACTATTATTCAATATGATTCTTAATGCTGATTCCTTTTTTGTCACCAACATAGAGAATCAGAGAAAAATATTTTTAATTGCTGTAAAATAATAAATGAGCAGTTTGTTTTATAAGTTTCAATTAGCAGGTGTTAGGGCAGTTATTTTGGTTTTTTAATCAAATCTAAGAAAAGCTAATAAATGATCTTTGTACAAAAACTTGAATGAAAGAAGAACCTACTAATTCTCAAGTTAGTCTATTCTTGCTTTAATTATTAAGACACCAAACATCAGTTCATCTCCTTTCAAATTCTGTCCATTGGTCTGGGTTCAAAACTCTTGGGCTAAAGATAATCAGGCCTCCAAATACTTGAACAAAGTCATCTGTATAATAAAACTGAACTTTCTTCTCTTGAGATAAAATATCCCCAATTCCATCAACCAGGCCATGAATTCAAAGCCTTTCACCATCCTGATTTCTCTATTCCAGTTTACCAATGTCCTTAGACCATGGTGCCCAGAACTGAACACAATTCTCCAGAAAAGGGTCTAGAAGACAGAGTAAAATGGGATAATGACCTCCCTATCCCTAGAAGTTATGCCCCTCTGAATGCAAACCCAAGATTATATTAGATTTTTTTCTTGTTGTTGGCTGACATCATTTTGCTGACTTACATTGAACTGGTAGTCCACTTTAAAAAAATCTGCAGGTCGTATAAAAAGAAACTGCTATCTAATGATGGCTCACTAACATCTGTTTTCTGAGCCCAAGTATAAGACTTTACATTTTTTATTATTAAATCTCCTTTTATTATGTTTAATTCAACATTCTGTCCTTTCAAGAGACTTTTAGGTCCTAACTCAGTCATTTTTGTTTGTTTCATTCACAAATTTGATAAGCTTACCATCTTTGTCTTTGTTAATATAAACTCTGTTCCATTAATCTACTTTCCTAATTTTTAACCAGTAGCCAATGATTTCAATGATTGCTTCTTTATAACACAAATATGGAAATCCTTGTAACTATCTCCTCTTTTTGTTCTGTTTGTTTGTTATTATTTGCCTTGAAATTCTAGATATTTTGTTCTTCTAAATTAATTTTATAACCATTTTACCTAATCCTATCAAGTTTACCTTTGACATTTTGATTTGTGTAGTATTAAATAAGTAAATTAACTTTGTTAATATTGCCATTCTTATTATGCTGGGATAACCCAACCATAAGTCCTACCTATTCAACTAGCTATTTAAGTTGTTCTTCATATCTTCATAGAGTATTTTATAATTAAATCTATATGTTGCATTTGTAGTTACTTTGAGTGGAACTTCCTTTCAGTTATTGCCTTGTAATTTGTTATCATCTAGAAATGTATATTTCAATGGTTTTGTTTTGTAACATTCAACTTTTTTGAAACTGTGAATTGATTATATGTATGTGTAATTTCTCCCCATTACATATTGAAACAAATTCAATTTTTTAAAGTTTTGGATTCCAAATTCTATCCCTCTCTTCTTCTCTCCTTGAGACAATAAACAATCAGATATGGGTTATACATGTGAATCATTTAAAACATTTTTATATTAGTCATTTTGCGGAAGACTTGAACAAAAAAAAAAGAATAAAAGAATGCTTCAGTCTGTATTCAAACAATATCAGTTCTTTCTCTGGAGGTAAATATCCTTGCTTTTTTTCCTAAGAACTTTCTAACTAAATCATCATGTCTTTTAGAAAGCAGGGGTGGTTTCATTTCCTCTTTGTCTGCCTTTAAGTCTATAATCTCTTTCTCTTGTCTTATTACTACTTATTACTCATTACTATTATTATATTTCTAAACTCTATCAAATAGCAAAGAAAGGGGACATGCTTGTTTTGCTCCCTTATTTATTGAGAAATTATCTAATATGATATTATTACACACAATTTTTACTTTTCAGTTTAAAGAGATACTTATCATATTTTGTAAAATCTCCATACCTATATTTTGTAATGATGTTTTTTGCACAAATGAGTATTGTACTTTTCAAGGTTTATTTCTGTATCTAATGAGATAATCATGTGGTTTTGGATGTTTCTGTTTCTGTTTTATTTATATGTTGAATCATCCTTGGATCAACTTAATAACAGAATTTAATTCAAAATTTTTGAATTAGTATTCATTAAAGACATTCATGTACAAGTCTGTAACTCTATCTCTTTCTCTGTCTCTGTCTCTCTGTCTCACTTTGTGTGTGTGTGTGTGTGTGTGTGTGTGTGTGTGTGTGTGTCTCCGTTTTTCTCTTCATTGCTCCTTAGTTTAGTATTAGAACTACTTTTATCTCACAAAAGGTATTTGGCAGAATGCTTATTTCTCAATTTTTGAGAATAAGCTATGTATAAATTATTCCTTAGAAATTTCATAGAATTCTCTTGTAAGTCCATCAGGTCCAATACTTTTTCCCTTTTGGGTCATTCCTTTGTGTTTGATTCTGTTGCCTTTTCAAAACTTGGGTTATTTATTATTTCCATTTTGTGTTCTATTAATTGGTGTATTTTATATTTTTGAAGACAATCCTCTATTTCTTTTGTAATTTAAGTTTCCTGCGATATAACTGGAATATAATAGATTGAGATGATTATTTTTATTTTTCTGGATTTATTGTGATTTTGCCTTGTTTGGTAATTGTTTTGTTGATTTTATTTTCTGTCAATTTTTTTTATAATGGCTAAAGGTTTGAAGAGTTGGCTCTGTGAGAGAGGATAACATATAGCAAATGAATCGTACAGATACCTGGCATAAATAGAGGTGGCTTAAGATGAAAATTATGCTAAGGCACAATAAAAACAAGGAAGAGAGACAGAAATAAGCCATCTTTAAGGAAAAGAGGAAACAAGTCCCACAGAAAAAAAAATAGTGGAAGATAAGGTAGACAACATAGTTGGAATTGAAAGGAATATAAAATAAGATGGCTGTAACTTTCTAGAGCTTACAAACTTGTTAGAAAAGTAAGCCCAAAATACATTAAAATTTAATTAAAATTTGAGATGCTTTATTAATTCAAAGGAGGAAAAAATTATCTAGGACTGTCATGATCAAGAAAGGTAGGAAAGAATTCAATAGACAGGAAAATAGAGAAAATTACATTATGAAGCCAAAATGCTTAAGAATATATGGGAGAATTGATAAATGGTCAAAGGATATGAACAGACAATTTTTCAGATGAAGAAATTAAAACCATTTCTAATTATATGAAAAAATGCTTAAAACATCATTAATCAGAGAAATTCAAATTAAGACAACTCTTAATTGTTTTGTTGATGTTACACATCTCTCAGATTGGCTAAGATGACAGGAAAAGACAATAATGAATATTGGAGTTGTGGTGGAATTGTGAATTGATCCAATAGTTTTGGAGAGCAATATGGGACTGTCTAAAGGTCTATCAAACTGTGCAATCTTTGATCCAGCAATATCTCTTCTAAGCCTGTATCTAGTGAATGGGACTCAGTGTGGATCACAACATAGTATTTTCACTTTGTTTTTGCTGTTGTTTGTTTGCCTTTTGTTTTTTTCTCATTTTTTTCTTCCTTTTTGATCTTATTTTTCTTGTGCAGAATGATAATTGTGGAAATGTGTATAGAAGAATTGCATATGTTAATATATATATATATATATATATATATATATATATATATATATACACATATATATTGGATTATTTGCTGTCTAGGGGAGGGAATTAGAGGGAGGGAGAAAAAAACTTGGAACAGAAGGTTTTGCAAGGATAGATGTTGAAAACTATTTATCCATGTGTTTGGAGATATATACTAGAGTGGGGACACATATGATAACCCACTTGTAAACACTTAAGTGACAGAAAATATGTAACCTCTGTAGTACCCAGCCAGTAGGGATTTGGGGAGGGATTTATATTTCAGAACTGAGTGCACCCAAGTTATGCTTTGGTGCTTTAAGTATATGGGAACACCTCTTCTTGCAAGATGGTGAATAAAATCTTTTCATGGCTTCCCTAACTGACTCTCCAAATCTGTACTATTTAATATAGTGACTATCTAAGGCTTCTTTCTTATTACTAAATGAAAAAATGTTCAAAATTTTTCCTTAAAGGTCAACTAAAGGAATTGCCAGCATCCCCAAGGCAATATGAAATATCATATTAGAGGATCCTTATTCATCATACTTTGCACTGCTTATGATAAAAAACAACAATAGATAAACTCTTAAAAAACCTTTATAAGATTCTTCTAAAAGGATGAGAGTTAAAAAAAGAACAAAGAAATCACCTAATTTATCTGTAAATTAGGAATAATTTCAATAGAGTTAGAAGTAATTAGATACTATGAGCAATAAATGCAACCATATATAAATTAAAATGTAATATATTACCAGACAATAAATAATTGTTTAGTTATGTTGGAGTCATATCAGTATCTTGCAGTTTGTAGTTAGCCAGACTAATAATTAGTTAGATCAAAGGTAAAAATTAATGTCAAAATAGAAGATAAGATAAAGATGAGATGACACTGTGAATGATTATCACAATTTTCTGTAATTATTTAACTGTCACCATAATATGGAGGCCAAAAAAGCCCAGAAACCACCTCATCCAGAAAACACTTGATGTTTTTATGAAATGGAAAAATATGGTTTTAAAAAATAAAAGTATAGGACCTAACTCAGTTATAAAATACTATGAACAATAATAACAAAGGTTTATGAACACTGTTAGCTCACAGAACAACAAAAACTAGTAGAAGTCTATTTCAAGTCTACAGAAAGGTTACCGTAAGACAACAATGAGCCATATCATCTAAGAAAGTTAATTAATTTAAAAGGATGAAAATGTACTATATTCATCTATTTCTATATTCATCTTCAGTAAAAGTAGAACTACTAGATACTGATCTGAACACCTCAGCCCTTGATTTGATATAATCTTAAAGCACCAAAGAATAATTTTTCAAAATACCTCAGAGAGAATAAAGTGTCAAAGCATGGAAGTGAGGAATGAAAATCATGAATGAATGACAACACTACCCAAAAATGTCAGTCAAGGTAAATCAGTAATTACCGATACATATGCCATTTGGAAATAAAGAAGGAAGGAAGGAAGAGAGAAAGAAAGGAAGGAAAAGAGAAAAGAAGGAAGGAAGAGAGGGAGGGAGGGAGAAAGAAAAGAAGGAAGGAAGGAAGGAAGGAAGAAGGAAGGAAGGAAGGAAGGAAGGAAGGAAGGAAGGAAGGAAGGAAGGAAGGAAGGAAGGAAGGAAGGAAGAAGGAGGGAAGGAAGGAAGGAAGGAAGGAAGAAGGAGGGAAGGAGGGAGGGAAGGAAGGAGGGAAGGAGGGAGGAAGGAGGGAAGGAGGGAAGGAAGGAGGGAAGGAGGGAAGGAGGGAAGGAAGGAGGGAAGGAAGGAAGGAAGGAGGGAAGGAAGGAGGGAAGGAAGGAGGGAAGGAAGGAAGGAAGGAGGGAAGGAAGGAGGGAAGAAAGGAGGGAAGGAGGAAGGGAGGGAGGGAGGGAGGAAGGGAAGGAGGAAAGGAGAGAGAGGAAGGGAGACTGTGAAAATGATCTACATGTGTATTGAATATATCTTTGATGACCTCACTATTCTACTGAATCAGTCAGCAACCAACTGAAAATTATCAAGCATCTATTGCCTATCACTTTGATAAGTACTGAGGATATTAAAAAGGTGAAGAAAAAAGTCCTTAGTCTTAAGGAGCTCATGCTAGATAGGCTGAGGGGAAGCGTTTCAAAACCAGCAAGAATGTGAGGACACCAACCTAGATTCAGGTAGGACATGCATCTGTATTGAGAAATCATTTGCATAAGGTTCAAAAGTAACCTAACTGTAACCAGTATTTAATCACTAAATTAACACATGTCACAACATAAAGAAATTACTAAATTCTATAAGAAGAGACAGAATAATAAGAAAAATTTTAACCAACTCAATTAGAATTGGACAGCATATCGATCATAATAAACTTCTGAATCAAACAAGTAATCTCATCAACTTGAATATTATTATTCACTTGAGTTTTGGCAACAAAAATATAGAAAATTTGCTTGGTAAAGTTTGCTTTGTAAACTGTTAAACTGTAAACTGTTAAACACCATAAAATGTCTTATTTGAGAAAGAAATCTCATAGATGATAGAGACCATAAAGTCTACTTCAAAATTGGATTTAAAAACCTTCAGAATGATCTGGAAAGGAAATCAAATATCTATTGTGTTTTATCCAAAATCTCTAAACAATAAATTGACAGGCATTTTAAAAACTATATACCAGATATTGTGCTAAGTGATAGACTTAGCAAAGACAAGACTCAGGATTAACTTCCTTCAATTAATTTACCTTCTACTTGGGGAAATTATATTTACATATAAAAAGGTACATCTAGAGTATACACAACATTAAGCCAAGGTAATTTGGTGAGGAAGAAAGGAAATAAGCTGAATTCTGAAGGGCATTAAAGACTTAAAGCAATGTTCATAAGGAGTGAGAGCATTCTACTTGTGGGATATACCCCCTATTAGAATATACAAAAAGAGATTTAAAAATCAACAAAGGTTCCATATATACTGAAATATCAATTGCAATAATTCTTCAATTGCAAAGAACTAGAAAAAGGAAATATTAATTATTATAATAATTAGTGGAATAAATTAGATAATATCAATCACACTAGGGGAAAAATTTTCATAGTAATATGGCTATGTAGTGTCAAAATCTTGTGTTTCTGATATTACTATTCATGGATTATGATTATCCAAATAATCAAAAACAGCAAGTTAGAAGGATACAACAAAGGAGAATAGAAAGGTAAGGACTGTTCATCCATATTACCCTACTCCGCTTACTATATGAATTTGCATGAATCAAAACCTCTACACATCACTGAAAAACTAGCATTAATTTAAAGAAGAATTAGGTTGTTACATCAAATGTTTCCAAGGGGAGTAAAAAATGACCACTGATGCCCTTCTTGTACTTAGGGAAAAAGAAATCAATGGACTTAAATGAATAGGAGGAAAGCCTCAAATGCCCTCCACAATTTTCAATTGGATACAGCTAATCCCTGTGACTTTGGGGAAATCCTGAGGCTTAAAATGACCCCAGTAATCAAAAGCACAATTAGAAAGAAGAGAGCAAGACCGTGACTATGGTTAGAAAAAGCAGACAATGAAAGGACCAAAGAAGAAATTTGTCCCTTTAGTGGCCCAGTGAATGAAGCCTAAGAGATGCCTCCAACTGCTGAAAAGAGATCACAGAAGAATACTTAAGGGGGCACAGTGAATAATTATGTGACAAAGGGCTATATATCCAGATGCTATTTGCGTCTTATATCTTACTGTGATTTACCAACTGTGTTGTCTTTCTTAAAAGAAGACAAAAAAGAAAAACAAAGTTGGAATTCCATCTTGGAAGAAAATTACTTTTTCTTTAAGAACTAAGAAATCATACAGTGAGAGGGATTTCAAGACATTTTTCTGAGGAAAAAATGAATATATTTAACTTATCATAAAGAAATCATCTAACTGTGAAAAGAATATTTCAGAGAATCCAAGAAGTCTACTTAGACAACAAGAATATAAAATTTACTTAGCTTATTTGATTTAATGCAAGTATTAATGGCATTACCTAAAAGGTCCTGAAAAAATATATATAACGATAGGGCATGAAGTGCCACAGTAAATCAAAAAGATGCATTAAAATGTATGAACTTCTGACTTCAACACATTAAAATTGTAATAGATTTAGAACTGAAGAACCTAACAATCAATTCAGAACAATTCCTTCATTTTAAAAATGAGGAATCTGAGGGCCAAAGTGTTTAAGTTACTTGATCCCAACCAGGTAAGAGTTACATGCCCAGGTCTTCATCACACATTCCAATGTTCCACATGGCCCCTATAGATGATTCTTCATATACTTCATTTACCTTAGAATAAGATAAAAACAGTACAAATGTGAAATGTGTTCTCAGTTTCAGAAGGTAACGGTGATATGATCTTTTTAAAAATATGTGTCAACTTTGGAGAAATACAGAAGAAATCTCACTGCCTTAGCCAAATATGTTATGTATTGCAACCACATATTTCTGTGTGACAGCTTTTGCTTAGCACAGGACATACTGCTGAATTGAAAATAAAATAGCATGAAGTGAATTTCTAAAGAAAAAAATAATGTTTTTTTTTTGTTTAAATGCCAGTGTTTTACTAATTTTTTTCCTTACTTGAATGTGTTGCTTTAAAAAAGGAGAAACAACTGATATTTCCAAATTGACTGATAATATCTGTGCCATTTAACTCATTAAAAGAAAAATTGATGGTAGATACATTATAATTTCTGCCACTAACTCATCTATGATAATTTTATGCCAAAACCATTGTCGTTAAAAATAGTATAACAATAATAGCACTTAAGAGCTTTACCAGAATATTGTTGATTCAATAGTAAGATGTGAATTATTTTCATTAGCAATAGGATATGATGTCAATTCAGGTATTAAATCCCATTGAAATGGCTTAAAGTGATGGGTCTATCTGTTCCTACAACTAGGGCAGCTGGGGACACCACATGTTAACTTACTCAAGTGCCACTTAATTAGCCTGAGTAGCTGCTACCTTATGCTTTGCCTAGAAAAGAAAGGAACAGTAGCAGATGCTAAGCACAATAAAGAAAAGCCTGTTGAATACAAGAGTTAAGGGGACAGAGAGAATAACAAAAAAAACAGGCAACAGATGGAGAGAGCCAAAAGAAATAGTAAAAGGACAGGAAATAAGCTACATTACACATAGTTTAGGAAATCAAACATGTGCAAATAAAGCTTAGTTATATAAAGCTAAATAATGAGCTAAATGTCACATCATAAGCTATTTTGATGGCTGAAGAGGTCAATAGGAAGATTAAATAATCATGTTACTATTAAAAAAATGATCTTGACATATTATGTCTCCTGATAAGGATGTGGCCCTTTACCTTGACCAGGCCAAATCCTCTGCCCATTTTCTTAATTATTTCCCTTCTTGTCATTTCCAGCAGATTGCCCCCAATATCACCTGCAGTCTTTAATATTTACTTTCTCCCTAGTTATTGTTTCCTTCTGGGCTGCCTACAAACATGTCAAAGAATCTCCCATTACAAAACAATACAATTTTTTTTAATTAGATCTTGTTAGCTATCACCTTGTATCTGCTCTCCCTTCTCAGTGAAATTCATTGGAAAAATATATCTATGCTTGGTCCCTCTATTTCTTCTCTTTCAAACTCCTCTAAATCCAGGGAATTTAAATAATGCCCTCATTACTGAATTGAAATAACCTTCTCCACAGTTACTGGTGATCTCTTACTTACCCAAAACAATGGCTTTTCCTTGACAATCCTCATTTTTCTTGACCTCTTTTGCATTTAACACTGTTGGTCACTTTTTCTTCCTGTATATACTTTCCCCATCACTCCACATCCTTAATCAATCCTTATGGCTCCTTATTTGACTCTAGGATCAAGTATAAATTTCTGTTTTGCATTTAAAATTCTTGACAAAATGAACTCTTCCTATTTCCAGTCCTCTTTTTCACATAGTATGTGGTTCAACCATACTATGCTAATTGCTATCTGTCCCTCACAATGGGGACATCTTACACCCATGCCTTTGCTCCAGCTATTCTGGATACTTTTTCTCCTCAATTTAGAATTTTTGGCTTCCTTCAAGACTCAGATGAAGTACCACTTTCTGCCAAAGGTCTTTCCCACTCTCCCTAGCTACTAGGACCTTTCCTTCTGAAGCTATCTCCCATTTATTCTTCATATATCTTGGATTTCTTATTTATCTATTCACTATTCCTCTCCATTAAATTAGAACTTCCTTGAAGGCAGAAACTATCCTTGCCTTTTCTTTGTAACCCTTGCTTTTAGCACAATATCTTGTAAATAATAAGAGATTAATAAAAATCTTACCAGTGATTTCTATTAAAAACCTATCTATAGGGATAGGGATAGTTGGCACTTCTTTTGCAGTTTTTAGGGAGTTGCCTAGGATTCTGAGAATGATTTCTCTGAAGCTACCAACTTGTATTGGACAGATGCCCAAAAAATCAGAGGCTTGATGATATGATTCCTAGTCATTCTACCATGTGCTGCTTCTTAATACACATGTGATTTTCTGAAAATAAATATCGTGCAGGTAAAAACAACAGGTAAAAAGTATCACCAGGCCCCAGATCCATTTTTTAAAATTAATTTAATAGCACAACATGTTACCATGGGGAAAAGAAATAAAACAGAAGATTCATATTACAAGCAATTCTCTCTCATTTGAAGGATTTTCATAATAGAGGCACTTCATTTTGCTTTGTCAAATTATGCCAAATTAAATGGCTTTAAAAATTCTCCCTATACTATATGTTTTTATGAGAATACAAAGGGCAATCATTTCTCAGGTTTGCTTGATTTAAATTTATCTTTTATGTTTATTTACTGTTTAAAAACACATACACTCATTTTAAAAATCTATATTATGAAATTGATACATAATAAATGACAAGGTTTCCTTATAGAAACGTATCTGAGACCTTTTATGGCACTATATCATCATGTTTTCCAGAAGTCCAAAGAAGACTAGCAAACTCAATAGAATGAAAAAGCTTATTTTAAATCCAAATTATCACTATATATATTAATCTCTTTAGATGTGTATCTATCTGCCTCTTACCATTAGGAAAACATACCCTAGGAGTTCAAATCAGAATATGTGTGAGCTGCAGACTTATTCAAGAAATAGTCGATGCACTAGTATCAACAAATAAAGTCCTGATGACTGAGTAGCATTCCTTTTTTCCTCCTCTCATTACATTATGCTGGCTATGTAAGACTAGCTTCAGTGTCACTTAGTATCCAACTATTAATTTGTCAAAAGCAGACATTTGGGAGGCATTTCTTGCCCAGATAGCATGACAGAGAATACTTTGTAATTTCACACCTAAGTATTTTAACTTCAAGCAAAATGCTACTACCTGAAGAAAAGAAACATTTATTTGGAAAATGGAAAAAATAAACCTATTGCTCTTTCTGAAAGGTCTACCATTATAGTAATCATAAAATAATTTTTAAAACAATTCCAATATTTAGCTTAATACTTAAATTAGGACACTAGCCAAATCATATGATTTTAGAATTAAAATGGATATTATATATGACTTATTTCAACTCCATCATTTTATAGCTGAAAAAACATACGGGCCTAGATAGATTATTATATAAGTAAGATCTTATGCCTTCATGTAGCTTAAAACACTTCCATATTTGAAAAATATTTCAGTTCTTAGTGAAGTTTATGTCCTTCAGTCTTTTTTTTTCCTTTAAAATGATGTTTTCAAAGCATGCTTTGTGGGAATTTCATTTTTGCTCAAAAAATCTATTTGTCCAAAAATATAACTTTTGGAGAAGGTGGCTATAATTGTTTCAAAATACTAAAACTGAATCTCTATGTCTAGTCCATTCTGTACCCAAGTCAGGATATATAAGTATCTAGAGCTATACCTATATCATTCCTGTGCCAATATAACCCATTATTTTACACGTGTCTTCTTTAAGCTATTGTTCAAAAAATAACATTTTGGGAGGGGAAGGGGTAAAAAGCAAAAACAAAAATTAAAATAAAAATTTGTCAGGTAACTAAGATTATTTTCTTTTATTTTGTTCAATACGCTTGTTAAATACATAAATATATTCTCCTAATAATGCCCTACTCTGATAAATACATCATTCTGCCATGATTTGAGATTCTGAAAGGCTATACTGTTGGAATCTTAGTGTTAACTCAACTTGAAACAAGGTGATAACTCAAGGGAGATGTTAGAATCTTAGTATTAACTCAATGTAATTGATACAATGCTTGTGTTTACACCTTTACTCATTGGAATTCACAAGTATGGGAGATTCACAAAGTTAACTGTGTAACTTTGTGAATTCATACCTCCCTTGAAGCTCTTAGGGCCAGAGAGCACTCTGGGAAGAAACCCATAATCCCTCTCTCTCATATCCCATAATTACTCTCTCTCATATATAAGAAACAGACAGAGGCTCTCAGAGAGAGATTCATACCATTTCCCACTTGGCTGGCTGGGGGCAGAAGAGAGTTCAGCTGATTTTAGATTGAGAGGGGAGCATCAAGTGAGTTCGCCAGAAGCCCTCTCTGAGTGAGGAGTTTTCTTCAGAACATTGACTGGGGTCGGAGAGGAGCACTCTGGGAGATTGAGAGCCAGAAGCCCTCTCTCAGAGGCAAGACAGATTTAACTTGGTGCTAGCTCTGGAAGCTGAAGAAAGCAGAGGCAGAAGCAAAGGACAAAGCGGCAAGAGCTCTTAGAATCAAGCAGAGAGATAGGTCTAAGCTAACTGGGATATATTGGAGGCAATAAAAGATCTGAACTTTTATCACCTGGCTGTGTTTTGGTTGATTATTTACTCTTAACTGAAACTAAGGCTGCCTCCAGAAAACCTCCCAGAGAAACCTGCTTTCTCCCAGAGAAAACCATCTTGTATATTATTTTAAAGAAGAACAAGAACTCCAACACTACACCAGCCAAGAGTAGTGACAGATAGTTTTGATCAAGATAGCAATTCTATTGCAGACCTAGAGAAAGATTTTGAGCTATCCAAGACCATTCTATTTACATTCAGAGAGGCTTATCACATAGCAACTCTCAAAAAACATCCTCTAAGTTAAAGAGGAGTTGCATTCTGCGTTGAAGGGAGCTAAAGAAATCACATGTTCCAGATGAAAGCCGATTTTACTGATTTTATCACTAAATTGATTTTTTGAGAATAGGTAGCCTATGTACCTATCAGTGGCATATGACATGTGTGCAGTCTAACAATGGGTAAACTAAATTGCTAATGGCATAGGAAACTTGCCTTACCAATATGTTAACTGAATTGATTTTCCTAGCTGAAAAAAAAAATGATGAATGAAGAGGTGACAGAACATTGAATGAAACTGAAACTATGGAGTCTGCAATAATTAGTCAATGGAAAGAAAAATTAAGTATATGATTTCATATAAATTTTTAAGAAAGATTTTACATAATTTTATAGCAAGTTGATGTAATTGCATATAGCATATTGGCAGAAATGTTGGAAATCTGCATTTGTTTCTTTATTAAACATAGTTTATTAAGTCATTCAACTTCTCTAATCATCTAATTTTAAGAGGATATAAAAGTGAGATACTATTTGTATGAGAGAACTCTTAAAGATATGCTTGGCAATTTAAATAAATTTCTTGGTGGTTTTTAATTTTGTTTTGTTTTATCTCAAGACATATTAAATGTCTTATCTAAGTATCTTCATAGCAATGAAAATGTTTTATTCAAAGCAAAAACAGATTTCACATTTTACCATCTTCTTAAAAACTTCATGAAATCAAATCTCCTTTCAGTCCTTTATATTCCAGAAATTTATTTAGAATAACAATGAAAGGAATAAGAATATCTTTTAGCTGATATGTGGAATAGAGAGAAAGAATTCCAGAGATACATAGTAGATAAAGGGATATCACTGGCATTATTAGAAAGATTTGCCTTCAAAACTTTCTGTAACATATATTGGCTAGGTCACCATGGATAAATCATTTCACCTCTTAGTGCCCCAAGTAAATTATAAATGAATTCTCAGTCTGAATAGGTGGATAGTTTTCATACCAAGTGTTCCTAGAGACATGGATCATGCGCGCGCGCACACACACACACACACACACACACATATATATGCACATATGCACACATTCATAAACATGCACATCAATGATAAATGTCCCTGTTTTGTCTCTGCAGAATATATTTTCTATAATTATTCAAAAGAATAGAAATTTTATTATCTTTGTGAAAAAATACATTTACAAGCAAGGTCTGTGTTAAGATTATTGATCACTGTGATCCAAAGTTTTAGATTTTACATCCTTAAGAGACTGATGAAAATAATTGTCCTCAGCATTTCTATCACACAATATTTAATGTTGTTGAGATATGATATTATATTTGCTTCATGGAAGTCTGGTGCTGATTGACAACAGAATTCAAAAACATTCTTATTCAAAATATCTCCCCAAAATAGCACTCTACCATCTTAAATGGCATTAGTATATAGCATTGATTTTTTTAATAGACTTTTACAGAAGTTAGAATTTCTTAAAGCCCACATAAATGTACACGTGGACTCACACACAAACACATACATACACACACACATGCACACACACACACACACACACACACACACGTGCACATTCTAAAGGTTTTTGCTTTTTCTCCCTGCTTAGGTTGCCAATCTAGACTGATATAGGGACTTTTCTTGCTCTATATACCAGTAAAATCACAGATCAAGTACTTACTCCAATTCCTTAAATTCTATATATTTTCCCTCTTTGTTGCTCCAAGTTCAAGAGAATAAACAAGGTAGCATGTATTTCACAAACATTTTAAGTTCATTAAATTAAAGCTGAAGTTTTAGTTTTAGCTTAACTTGATTTTTTTCAGATTTGTGACACAAGTTTAATGTTTTTTAGACTTAACTTTACAATTCTTCACCTCTCTCTGATTAAATGAGCTCTGTACTCCATTTAGATTTTGCCATTTTCTTTAAACCTTTTGATTGGTAGGAAATAATCAATGTGAATTGATCCAATTTGTAGAACATAATTCTCATATTGATAGTAGTTTATACACATTTGCTTTGCCCTAGTCTTTTATTAATGATCAACTTCAAAATGTCAATTCATTCTGTAGCTCAAAAGCACCGTAGTCTGAGATACAAAATGAGCATAGATTTAGAGTTAGAAAGTTCATTTCCTCTGGTTCAATTCCTCATTTTATAGTTGAGGA
Organism: Antechinus flavipes; assembly: GCF_016432865.1. Taxonomy (NCBI): domain Eukaryota; kingdom Metazoa; phylum Chordata; class Mammalia; order Dasyuromorphia; family Dasyuridae; genus Antechinus; species Antechinus flavipes. The sequence continues at coordinate 186,180,350 of NC_067400.1, read as the reverse complement.
AACTGAGGCCTAGGAAGGTGACTTATTCAAGATCACAAAGGGAATTTGTAGTAGAGTTGGAAACTGAACCCAGGACCTCTGTATCCAAATCCAGCTCTCTTTCCTCTCTGTCATATTAATAATATAAATTATCAAAGAAATAGTTTAGTTGAAGAATATTTTGCAACCAAAATAAAGGCAAAAAAAAAATTGTGCATTAATGTCTGTGTGATAATGTTTTTATAGGATATGTGTGGGTGTGTCTGTATGTATGTGGATACACACATATAAACATATATATATATAATGTATCTATGGGCACATGTATATATTTATTTAACTGTAAAATATGTATGTTATACTTTTATACCTTAACTTCGCAGTTCTTTAAACAATTCAACTCTTATGGCTTAATCCTTTACTCCTACTCAGCTACATGCATGAATGTACACAATTTTTTTTTTTCTCAATCGTATTTTATTTTTCAAATATGCAGTTTTAACATTTTTCCAAGTAAAAGATGAAAATTATGATAAAAACTTCATCTCAAATGTTATTTCTTTTAAAAAATAAAAAAGACAGGTAGGTCTCAATTAATGAGAATAATAAATACAATGAGTGTTCACATTATTCAAATTTATACTATCTGAAGTTATGATTATATGTAAAATATTGTCATTGATTCCTCTAATGGGAATATAAAGTGGAAATTCTGTAATATGACCACTTCAAAGTTATTTAGACTAATAGAAACTTTACTGCAAATGTTACAATATGCATTCCTTGAAGTAGAATTTGGGTGGGAGAGTGTTGTTTTAAGTTTGAGTCTAGAAAACTGTCACAAGGAAAAAGTTTATTTATGCACTATATATATATATATATATATATATATATATATATATATATATATATATATTCTATTTATTTTGACATGATTTAAGAAACTTCATTTTGTTAGAGTCAACTTACAGTGTGTCCAACTGTGGCTGATGAGACCAATACAACTTGGAATGCTCTATCACAGGTTAAGCACAAATATTCCATATAAACATTTGTGGTGGAGATGTCTCTAGATCCAGCCACCTCATGTTTCTTTGGAGCTACTGCAATTCTGCTTTGCTCATAGAGCACATGCCATTCTGGGCCATGCTTTAACAGAATGTCTTGATATCAATTCAAAAGTTTTCCAGAGAGAACTTGAATGTCCTTGTATTGTGTCTTCTGACCACCATGTGAGCACCTTCATAAAATATTCTTTTAGGCAAGTGTTCATTTTGTATTTGAACAATGTGGCCAACCCATTGGAATTGTCTTCTCTAGAGTAACATTTGAATGCTTATTATCCTAAATGTGGGAGAAAGAATATAGAGAATTCAGATTTTAGAGAACATATAGAAAATAATTATATTGTTTTCAGGTCTTATGGCTAAAAAAATTGAATTTTATTGGATTCATTTTAGGTTTTAGGACATGACAGAGAGTCACTTAGCCAGGCTTTCAATTATTTTCAACATGTCACTTCCTGCTCTAACCTGCTACAAGGATGCCTTTGCAGATAACCTTTAAAAAATATATCAACTAATTACTCCTGGAAAATTGAGGCAATTGATGATTATGTCCAAGTCTAGAGGGTCTTGGCAAGGGGATCCCTGAAATTTCTGTTCATCTATCATCATCAGCAAACCTCTTATATAAATTAATACTCTACTTGAATCCATTTTTCAATGGTACCTAAATTTCCATTACCTCTAATTCTCTCAATCTCAGGGATACTTAATATAGCCTTGTTGAAAATCGGTCTTCTCGTCCCTACCCCAGTTTGAACCCAAGACCTTCAATGCCTGGCTCAAAATTTCTCTACCCCTAAGGCTTGCCCAGATAATTTTTTTTTTTCTGAGGCAATTGGGGTTAAGTGACAGGGTCACATATCTAGGAAAATTGCCCAGAGAATTTCAACATGCATGTTTAAGATCTTCCAAATACCTTTATTTCCCAGTTCTTTAAAGAACTAAATTATTATGGCTTAATCCTTTACTCCTCCTCAGCTACATGCATAGATGATCACACAGTCTTTTTCTTCTCAATAGGTTATTTTTTCAGAGCCATGTAGTTTTCAACATTAATTTTTGTAATTTTGTAAGATTTTGTGTTCACATTTTTTCTTTCTTCTTTTCATACCTCTCTGCTCCCTGAGATAACAAGCAATCTGATGTACAATACTTTTAAACATATCTCCATATGAGTTAGATTGGGAAAGAAAAATAAGACCACAAGAGAGAAAATACAAGAAAAAAAAAAGCAAGCAAACAAACAAAAGGTGAAAATACTATGCTTTGTTCCATATTCATTATCCACAGTTCTCTCTCTGGATTTGGATGGTATTTTCCATTCCAAGTATATCAAAATTGTTTTGGATCATTGCATTGTTGAGAAGAGCTAAGTCTATCATAGTTGATGATCACATAATCTTGCTGTTACTGTGTAAAATATTCTCCTGGTTCTGCTTACTTCACTCAGAATCAGTTTATGTATATCTTTCCAGGCTTTTCTGAAATCAACCTGCTCATCATTTCTTACAGAACAATATTATTCCATTACATCATTATACCATAACTTATTCAAATTCCCAAATTGATGGGCATCTACTCAATTTCCAATTTCTTGTCATTTGCTAGAAACATTTTTGTGCATGTGGGTCCTTTCCCCTCTTTTATGATTCTATTGGGATATAGTATGGTTAAACAATTTTACCATCATCTGTGTGTTCTGCTTCCATATGTAAAAGCACCATAATTCAATTTTTTAATTACAATCTTTTATTCTTCCCATTTCTATCTTTACATTTTCTAAATTTGTAGATCCTTTTATATAGGATGGCTTGCCATCTGGGGGAGGAGGTGAAGGGAGGGAGGGGAGAAGTCAGAACAAAAGTGAGTACAAGGGATAATGTTGTTAAAAAAAAAAAAACTACCAAGGCATGGGTTCTGTCAATAAAAAGTTAAAAAAAAAAAAAAAGAAAAGAAAAGAAAAAAGAAACACTGCTGGATCAAAGGATATGCACAGTTTGATAACATTTTGGGCATGGTTTCATCCTTTTCAAGACAGCTAACCATTCTGCTGCTCAATACTTTCATAAACATCATCTTTGCTATGATGATATTGTGTTCCCTTACAAACCTTGTTAAAAGAAATTAGCAAATCTGCTAAAGAGAAAAAAAAACCTGTGAAGTCTAAATTCTTGCATATTTTATTCTCTTGCCTATTACTGCTAAGACCTTTCCAAAGTCCAACACTAGATTACTACTGTCATCTGATTTTATAATTTTTATTTTTAGCTCCTTCTCACAAAGTTATTAATAAAGGTGCTTAATGAAGTTGTGAAATCATACTGATTGAGTCCCTTATAAATGTATGCTATTTAAACTCCACCTGAGATCTCATTGCAACAAAGCAAAACATTAGCACTTCCCTAACCAGCTGCTCCAAACCTTTTCTCATCTCCACTCCCATGCCACAAAATCTTCTCCCTCCTTCCTCTCTGCCTGTCCCCCTCCTCTCTCTCATTGTCTCCCCCCTGTCTCTGTCTCTGTCTCTCTGTCTCTCCCCACTCTTTCTCTCCCTCCCTCTTTCCTTCTCCCTCTTTCTCTCTTTCTCTCTCTCTCTCTTTCTCTCTCTCTCTCTCTCTCTCTCTCTCTCAATCTCTCTCTCTCTCAATTTCTTTCTCTCTCTCTCTCTCTCTCTCTCTCTCTCTCTCTCTCTCTCTCTCTCTCTCTCTCTCTCTCTCTCTCTCTGTCTTCTGAAGACCTCATCTCAAACTACACCAAAAGAAGCCATTTGTTCCTTCAAACAGAAGGAGCCTTTTGTATCCTGGTCATTTGCCCATATTCCTTCTTATTCCTCTCTCTTCATCACATATCCCTTTTATATCATCCCCTATATCCTCCTTCACGCTTGTCTCTGATAGCACTTCTCACCAAGTACAATCCTGTTCCATGTTTGGCATGGCACATAAAAAATATTTATAATATTCTTTTATGCTATACTGAATTATCCTGAATGTCAGTATAGTTATCAAGGATATGCCTTAACCTCAGGTATTTTATTTTATTTTATTTAAGCTTTTTATTTTTAAAATACATGCATAGATAATTTCCAAGTCATCTTTGCAAAACCTTTTGTTCCAAATTTTTCTCTCTCTTCTTCCCACCCCCTTCCCTAGATGGCAAGTGATCCAATATATGTTAAATATTTGCAATTCTTCTATATGTATTTTCATGCTACACAAGAAAATCAAAAAGGGAAAAATGAGAAATAAAACAAAATGCAAGCAAAAAAACAAAAACAAAAAAGTGAAAATATTATATTGTGATTCACACTCAGTCCCCACAGTCCTCTCTCTGGGTACAGATGACTTTCTTCATCACAAAACCATTCGAACTGGAATGAATCACCTCGCTATTGAAAAGAGCCACATCCATCAGAGTTAATCATTGTATAAATTTGCTGTTGCTATGTACAACATTCTCCTGGTTCTGCAAACTTCAATTAACATCAGTTCATGTAGTCTCTCCAGACCTCTTGAAATCATCTGTTTGACCATTTCTTATGGAATAATAATATTCCATAATATTCATATGCCATACTCCAATTGATTGATATCCACTCAGTTTCCAATTCCTTGCCACTACAAAAAGGATTGCTACAAATATTTTTACATTTTTGCACACATAAGTCCTTCTCCCTTTTTTATGATCTGTTTGGGATACAGACCCAGTAGGCCACTATAAAATCAAAGAGCATACATAATTTGATAGCCCTTTGGGCATAGTTCCAAATTGTTCTCCAGAATGGTTGGATCAGTTCACAAATCCACCAACAATGTATTAATGTGCCAGTTTTCCCATATCCCCTCCAATATTCATCATTACCTTTTTTCTGTTATCTTAGCCATCTGCAGTATTTTATTACAAATCATTTTATTTTAAATGATAGTATTGGGGCGGGGGGAGAATATTGTTTTCATTATTTTTCAATTATGTTGTTCCAAAATCTAATTCAGAGATATAAATTATTTTATTGTATTTGAGATCTTGTAGAAGTTATCAGTTGCCAAGATCCTTTTGGCTAAGAATGGCCCAAGGGATTTCTCTATCAATCTTTTACTCATCCATTGAAGCTGGTTAAGATTCACTTATAAAATTTAGACACCTAGAGACCAACTAAATTGAAAATTTCACATTGAATAGCTTTTTGACCCATTAAGGTTGATTATGTGTTATCTAACATTGACAAGCACTATCAGCATTTTCTCAAACTGAAACCAAAGCAAACCCTTTATAATTCACTTATATTCCATATGTATTGAGTCAAATTTTCATGTAAGCCTCTGCTGTTATTTTTTTGATAGTCAATGGTGGGAAGAACTGAAGAAACTAGAGAAATTGGGGAAAGAAAGCATATTCAGTTTTAATCAATAAAAATAATATACTTCATAATGATTTTTTGCACCTGTAAAAAAAAAAAGAATTTAACTTAAATACTTGTATAATAGTTTGGTGGACACAATACAAATAAATAGTAACAAGGCAACAATTTGTCCAAGTATTGTTTCTTTCTGAATTCCAAAGAAACAGAGGGGGAAAATGACATCATTATTATCACTGCCATATGTGTATCATTTTACATATTGTAAATGCTTCATATTGCAATTTGTTCTAAAAATATCTCTGACAGATAGTACAAACATTATTATACTTGCTTTACAAATTAAGAACCTGAGGAACATAAAGAGATTAAATGATTTGTCCCAAAATAAAATAGCTAATGATAGACCTAGTTAGTTTCAAAACTAAGAATTCTGATTATGTCTAATATTCTTCCCACTAGACCACAGCAATCTCTATGTCTAAAAGAAAATGCTAAGCACATAAAAGTAATTTCATAAATATTCACTGATTACCTTTCTCCTGTCTCTGTTCCCTTTTTCTGACTATGATCATTGAGCAAATTTCTAAATTTCTGGGACCAAATGAAGGATGGTAGGAGAAAAGTCCAGTTCTTGGTGGGTCTACAAAATTGGAATCATATATTAATTAATTTAGCTGTAGCCTAATTCCTTCACTATTGCTACAACTGCTTTATTCTTGACTGAGTGCAACAGCCTGACTGTAAATATAATGAAATAAGATAGGGAAAATGTTTATATCTGATTATATTTTAAATTTCCATAAACAAATTTAATTTCTGTCAGTAATTATGAATTTTACTATATTTACATTTATATAATTTGAAGTTTCTAAATCTACATATTTATGTTTCCAGAATGATCTGAAAAATCTCGTTTTCTTTTTTTGTTTTGTACCTCTATTCAATATATTTTTTATTATAGCTTTTTATTTTAAAAACATATGCATGGGTAATTTTTCAACAATGATCCTTCAAAACCTTCTGTTCGAAATTTTCCCTTCCTTCCCTCCATCCCTTCCCCTAAATGGCAGGTAGTCCAAAATATGTTAAAGTATATGTTAAATACAATAAATGTATATTTATTTATATAGATATCTTGCTGCACAAGAAAAATCAGATCTAGAAAGAAAGTAAAAAACCCTGAGAGGGAAAACAAAAATGCAAGCAAACAACAACGGAAAGAGCATAAATGCTATGTTGTGGTCCACACTCATTTCCCATAGTTCTCTCTCTGAGTGTAGCTGAATTCTCTTCATTACTGAACAGTTGGAACTGGTTTGAATCATCTCATTGTTGAAGAGAGCCACGTCAGTCAGAATTGATCAGCATACATTATTGTTGTTGAAGTATATAATGATCTCCTGGTTTCATTTCATTTCATTTAACATCAGTTCATGTAAGTCTCTCCAGGCCTCTCTGAAACCATCCTGCTGGTCATTTCTTAGAGAACAATAAATTCCATAACATTCATGTACCACAATTTGTTCAACCATTCTCTAATTCAGTGGTTCTCAAAGTATGGTCTAGAGAATCCTGGGGATCTCTGAAACCCTTTTAGAGGACAAATTCAAAAATAGTTTTTATTTCCAATATGGTAAATGTCTATAAATATAATCCAGATAAACAAAAATGCTTTGGAGAGCTCCTTAATAATTTTTAATAGGATAAAGATACTGAAAACAAAATTTTGAGAATCACCGCTCTAATTGATGGGCATACATTCAATTTTCAATTTCTAGCCACTACAAAAAAGGCTGCCACAAACTTGCACATGTGAGTCCTTTTCCCTTGTTTGAGATCTCTTTGGGATATAAGCTCAGTAGTAATACTGCTGGGTCAGAGGGTATACACAATTTGATCATTTTTGAGCATAGTTCCAAGTTGCTCTCCAGAATTGCTGTATCTATTCACAACTCCACCAACAATGTATCAGTGTCCCAGTTTTCCCACATCCCTTCCAACATTCATCATTATCTTTTCCTGTCATCTTAGCCAATCTGAGAGGTATGGAGTGGTAGCTGAGTTGTCTTAATTTGCATTTCTCTGATCAATAATGAAAAATCTCATTTTCTTCTATTCTTTATTTTCAATTTGAAAAAATGATTAATCACTGCAAAATAAAAATGCCAAAATGGGTATGTATACCATATATTAACTTTTAAATATCAAAATTCCTGAGTAAGTAATGTTTGCTTACTCCTTTAAAAGTCACATTTAAATGAACATTTGCAATTGGTATTTTTAAACCAAATTCTTTTATTTGAATAGTCTGTCTGACCAAGAATACTTTTTTGTGTCATAACTATACCAGTGACATCCCTGAATACATGGAAGTGGGAGAGGGGCAATTTCACTTTGTTTTACTGATGTGATTTAAAACTCTGACCCAATCAAAGACATGCATACAAATGAAATACTGATCTGAAGGGGTAGAATGTTGACTCTTTTCTCTGCACTGACTTTGGGTATTTTTTTAAATGAGAAACATAATGTTCACTATTATTGAAATTTTTAAAAAATGAATGGATTAATAAGCATACTTTTCTTGAGGTCTACCTTAAACATAGATCCAAATTTCTTTTTCTTTTTTAAATTATTCTTTATATCAAATGAATTGTGTGACAAGGGGTAGAACTAGAGATAGTAATCAGCAAGACTATATAAAAAGTGAATTTGGTATATAGCATGTTTCATTTTCTTCTGACTATGTGATGAGATTCTTTAAGTGGCTCAGCCAATAATCCAAGGTTTACAGGGACCATTTAAAAATTGAATGGAATTAGTTATTTAATCTTTGGACCCAAAATGAATTTTTTGTCTAATGCTATTAAAGAGGTATTAAAACCCTATCTTATTGAAAGAAATCATTTCTTCCATAGTGAACAGCTGTGCTTTCTTCCTCCTCCTACAATGCTTAGAAATCCTAGTTAGATATTGTATACAGATTGCAAGGAGTTCCTCATCCTTAACCATAAACTGTATACTATGTAGTCTTCTTTTTAATAAGATGTGTTTCTTTTTTTTTTTTACCAGACCTAAAACCTCATATCAGTAATGCAACAATCTATATTAATTGTTATTTATCTAGAAAGTAGATATACTGTGACTAGATTATGCATTGAATAAATATAATTTTGGTAAGTTTTAATTATATGTGCTTTTTTTTACTTGGGACATTTGAATGTTTATTTTTTTTTAGCAAGAAAATTAATTTCCTAGTTTAAGATTATTAAGGAAAAGTACTACAAACATACAGAAAAAACAAGAATGAGAAAAGGAAATTATTATCATTATCTTATGGGAACCTTGAAAGCTGTAGTTTGATTCTATTTTCTTACCCAAATTAATAAAAAATTAAATGTTGTATTTCCATACATTAAACTCAGGAAATAGACAATAGCTCTTTAAAATATTACTCTTCTCTTCTCAAATATGTAATCTTGCCCTTTATTTCCCCTGCCTCCCAAAGAAGGTGTGTACTTTTATCAGTTCTTTTTCTGATTTGACTAGACACTATTTCATCTACACTCTTAAACCACTACTTCTTCCCTAAAAGAGGTAAAGTCCCCTGAGTCTGTAATTGCTAGGAGATGAAGCGATGATAGGGAGTGATCACAGTCAATAGCTTTGATTAACAATAAGGTAGAAAATTAGCAATGCTAGTATTCAGCTAGCCTGCCTTCTCTTCCCCATATGCTCCCCACAGCCTGTGCTGACTGCTACAGAAGAGGCAGTCAGAGACCTGCACAAGCTTTGAATTATTGCAATGGTGCAGTATAAGACTATTAGGGGAATCCAAGAGTAAACAGGAAAAGGCCACAGAAATTGTAAATGATGGCACTGAAATTTTTACAGAGCTTGATATACCACAGGCGGTGTGAGGATGAAGTATGCTCTATGTTGTCCTTGTGTGTCTTTCTGGTATATGTGGATTTATTTGTGTCTGGACATATTGTGATCGAAATGGCAACTTCTATTACTACTGTGACCCCATCAGCAGCTCTGGTGTTGTTTCCGACAGACTCTGAAGACCTAGAGAGGGGGACGGACAACGGGACACCACTCCCCACCTCTGATAATGATGACAATTCGCTGGGCTACACAGGTAGAGTGTATCTTTCCTAAATATTAATAGTCCCATGTCTCTTCAAACTTTCATCAGTCATCAACCACCTGTATAAAACTATTTAACCATCCTTAGTGCTAACTAGTTCCAGACAGAAATTGTGTTGTGGTACTCATGCTTTAAAATTTATCCAATAACCAGGAAATAATGATGCTGAAGAAAACTGTTTTGAAAAACTACATATGAAAGCTATACTTATTCTTAGCATTTCTTTTTGTAACTTGAAAAACAAATGTTGATCAGAGTGAACCTTTTTTATTACAAATATGTTTGGAAGAATAGTAATTTGTAACATCATGCAAACCTTTGATTAAACTGGAGCAAATAAGAAAAAAAGTTTTTATTAAGAATCATTTGCTTTCAAATCAAAGTGATTTGTACATTTCTTATTTGTGGCACCACATACTAACATTTTAATATTATTCTTTGCATGATTAGTATATCCTCTAAATGATACCGTTTCCATGAACCACCTCTTAAATCCATATGTACACAGATGTGCACAGATGTACACAGATATATACATAACAAATTAACTTGTTGAGTACATTTGAAAAAACTCAATTAAAATGAACACGTATGAAAGTGATATGTTTACTTTTCTATATAGTTTTTTTTTCAGCACAATGATAAAAGTAAATGGGGAATAAGACAAACTTCATTTATTAATTTAGGTTTGGGTAAACCATAAAATGCCATTTGTAACAATAATATTGTTCATTAATAATAATAATAATATCACAGTCCTATTGTTAATAATAGCTCCTACTTATTTCAAAATTACCCTGATATATCTTTCATAACTTCTACTTCTTAGAATAATTCTCCATAGATTGGATATCAATGAGAGAGATAAGTGATCATTATTGATATTACTACTATTATTCTGGTAATTACATGAAGTACTAAAAAAGAGAAATACAATAGCCAAATTTTACTTGGGAATGAAAACAGTATTATTTTTGGAAATATCTTCATTGCCTTCATAAAAACATTGTTTCCCTCTCTTTCCTTCTCTCTCAAAAGTTAAGGTTTGAATCATTTGATGTCATTACATATTCCTTTGTGTACACTTTTTTTATTCCTACAGATATCACCATTTTTCACTCTCTTTTAGTTTTTCTCCTAAAAACAAATGAGATCTTCATTTGTGGAATACTACTTCAATTAGAATCTTCCTAAATTCCAAATTCTACTTTTTAACTCTGTGATTATAAGATAAGCTTCATATTGATATAAGTATGAATCAAAAACAGCATTATTCTTTATACATATTTTGAAATTTTTATATGTTAGCTAAATTCATTTGTGTTCTATTCTGCACAACTGCATTGTCTACTCACATTCAAAATATTGTTCTTTCTCTGTAATATAATATCTACAATTTGAAAATAGATAAGGGATGGTAGAATTAAGATTAAGATAGTAAAATTAAAATTGTATTAAAACCTAAAAGTAGCTTTTCTTTTATTGTTACTTATTTTATCCTTAGATACTTTTTGTCATTGCATTTAGTTCTTTGAAACAGGATCAATTAATTATCAATATTTATAATCTTAAAAATACAAGGAATACATTTATTCCTTCCAGATAATGAACTAATTAAAACTATCTACTCCATATTCTAGCATATGACTTATTTAAAATAAGTCCAATTTAATACAATGTGACTAAGGTTAGTAATTATTAATGACAGGCCAATAACAAAAAAATGTTTATTGAGTTTTCTTCTACCAAAGTCAATTCTCAGTTATTCAGGGTCTAATTTTTCCAGTTATATATGTTATATCTTTCTTCTTTTCTTCCTCTCTCTCTTAACCATTTCTTTTCAATCTCTAAAAGAATAGATAGTAAAATAAAATAGAGATTAAATGTGAAGTACTTTCTTTTATAGATAGTAGAAGAGTAGGGCCACCTCTTACAGTGGTATAGTACAGTACAATACTGTAAAAGTACTATATATATATATACACACACATCTATATACACACATCTATATACATATATATGGAATGGATTATGAGATGATACCATTGGGGCAGCTAGATAGTGCAGTGGATAGAGCACCAGCCCTGAAGTCAGGAAGACTTGAGTTCAAATTTGGCCTCAGATACTTAACACTTCTTAGCTGTGTGACCCTGGGCAACTCAATTAATCTCAACTACCTCATCAAAAAAAAAAAAAAAAAAAAAAAAAAGATACCATTTTGTACAAGTTGTTCTGAGTTGCTATAAATTTCATTTCCTATGAGAACCTTTTTTAACTATACTCATAGACACTATTTGTGTAGTACAAACTATATAATGATTCATTGACAAGAGTTGGGAATAATTAGAAGTATATGTGGTTGGGTGAATTGTTACTTTATTATTAAAATAAGAATTTTTTTAGTAAATCACAATGATTATAGTAGCAACATAACCCAGTGCTTAAATTTAAAGTTTGTAATGAGTCAAAAGGTACACAAAATAGTTACTATATCTACAATATTAGTTAGTCTTAATGACCCTGGTTCATGAAAACTATTTTTTTTTAAAAATGTTAAAATTCTGCTCATGTTTCTTTATTCCTAACATAAGTTTGTGGAACTGTTACATGTTTTATTTTCTTTTTTTTGTAAACATTCTTTCCTCTCATAAATCTGACATTTGAGACCTTTCTTGTTGTCCTCCCAAAGTTCCTACCATAACAGTTCCTAGATTCCAAAGGCAAAAAATAAAAACCTCACAAGTTTAGTTAGATACCTCAAGGTATCTAAGACAAACATCATCTCTATTAAAGAAAACCTAACAATCCTCCCAAAATAATTTCAAGAGTTTGCCAAATGTTGGCCCAATCAATTTTCCTTTTAGTCTGATCACTAAAAATGTGTCATTTTCACAAGTTTTTCTGTACAACATGTTATTGTCACCAATATGTCAAGACAAATGTAACTATCACTATCAAATTGATCCATCCAGATAAAATACATAGCTCTCATAATAAAAACATGATTTTACAATTGCATTACAATTATTTATATGCCTTAATCAGCAAATGTCAGCTTATAAATTTGTCTTCATTGCTTTCATCAATAATTATGTCATATCTCTATCTAGGTGAAGTTCAATGTAGAGAGACAAGGAGGAGTAATTTTTTGGTCATTTAGAGTAGAAAGTAAAGATTGACCTCTTCTCCACATATATACATACCAATCACACTACCACCACCTAAAATATGGTACTGTGAAAGCTGAATAGCATTAAAGTGCTACAGTATCACTGAGTAATCAATGATTACAGAGATTTCTAAGATGGTGGCATGATGCTGCTGAAGTGTATTTGTACATTATCTATAAGCCAGTAAACCATAATATACAGCTTCAGTTGCAACAATAGATAACTTTTTGAATCATTATTTTATAAGCTCAAGATCATATTCTAAAAAGTCCACAATAACTATTAATCGATTATATTTTTGAGGAGTCACTTTAAAAAAAAAAGAGCATTGTTTATAGGTTGCTGCTAGTGTACATATTTACAAATATGAGGAGTTTAAAAGGTTAAATTTAAATACTCAAGATCTGTTAAATGTCAGGAGTATAGCAATGGTCTCAATATAGACTATGCTCAAAACTTTTATTAAGAGGAAAAAAAAGGGTAAAGAATATCAAATTCAAGCTGGGTCAACCCTGGAAAGGAAAGGAAATACTAAAGATAGAAAGACTCAGTGTTAGGCCCCAGATAGTAGACCATATATCCCCTTCCCATGTTGGCCCTGGATATCAGGCCATACGTTCCCCTCCCTCCATTTTTTAATTTATGCAACTAGACTTGGGAAAATTAAGTTTAAAAAGAAAACTTAAGGTTCCAACTCCCCTTCACATACCATTGTGACACAATGAAAGATTAAAAGAATATCCAGGAGCCCAACCACTCTGACTCCACCCTTGTCCAAAACTACCCAGGGAACAGAACTATTGTCAAGGACAAAGACACCAAGTTATCTAGCTTTCTTCTCTTGTCTGACAGTGCCTAAGTCACAAGCCCCAGATTGTTAATACCAAGTTAACTCCTCTCTCCTTGCTCTCTCTTTGAAGTAAAGATAACAGCCAAAAAGGCTAATTGCATTCTCAGCTTCTATATTCTGCTTGCAAATTCTTTATAAACTCTGCACCTCAGTTTCTCTGTACTGAATGCTTTGGAAGCTATCTAATCTTAGGCTCAAATCCCCATAAATTATGTTACCTTAATTTTAAGGAATTCTTCAGAGGCTTTTCCCCATTTCATTTACTCATATTAACTCTTACAAAGGAATATTTATTTCAAAGATATAGAAAAAAGAAACATACTCTCAACCCCAACACTTGAGGGAGAATTCAACCCTCCTACCTTATACCCTTTTAGTCTCTTGCAAGGATAAGAAAATTAGGTTCACCTCCTCAACCCAGAACTGAAAAGGACAAACAAAATACATCAAAATCCCGGATTTTGGCCCAATTCTTAGGGCCACAGAGCCTAAAAAGAGAGGTGAAAGATAGCCCTCTCCCATCCCCACCCACCTTAGCATATAGTACATATACTGTGAGTGAACAAGACCTTCACCTCTAAATGTAGCTGCAAAGAGTGAGACTGTCACAGTCTGGTAGTATTAAAACTATAGAGCCAAAGGAAATAGACACAGAATTTATTTTCCCCAAATTAGTTCTATTATATCTCCCGCAAGAATACATTCATCATAGTTTTTCTGGTCATGTTCAAAACCTGATTATTCTTCAACTAGCCTTTTTTTGACATGAATTTAAAATCCCTGACCAAACAGGTCTCTCTCCTCTTATCAACTAACCATTTAGCATCAATTAGGTTTTTAAAATGTAATTTGGAAGATATAAAAAAAGAAAAAAGAAGAAAAGAAGGAAGGAAGGAAGGAAGGAAGGAAGGAAGGAAGGAAGGAAGGAAGGAAGGAAGGAAGGAAGGAAGGAAGGAAGGAAAGAAGGAAGGGAAGAAAGGGAGGGAGGGAGGGAAAGAGAGAGAGAGAGAGAGAGAGAGAGAGAGAGAGAGAGAGAGAAAGAAAGAAAGAAGAAAGAAAGAAAAAGAAAGAAAGAAAGAAAGAAAGAAAGAAAGAAAGAAAGAAAGAAAGAAAGAAAGAAAGAAAGAAAAAGAAATCCAAATTTGGAGTTCCTGCAAGCTGCAAAATGCATCCATTTTCCAGATTCCCAAATGACTCTCTCCTGATCTTTTGAAACTCATGAGATAGATTCCAACTTCCTTCATCTAAACAAACAACAATAACCAAAAAAAAATAATAATAATAACACCAAGGTAAAAGACCAAGGCCTATTTTTAAAGGGTCATCTTTCAGCATTAGACAGGGAATGGACCCGTTTTTCACATTGCCTCTCACCACGTGCATTGTATCTCACCATATGAAAGTCAAAGCAAAAGAAAAGGTGGAGACCAAAGAAGGTCTTTTGAATGTGCCCTCTATCTGACTTTTACAACTGTAGCCATTAAAAAAAAAAAAAAAAAACTATTGTTCATCACTTAGAAGAGCAGAACTAACTACAAAATGTCTAAGCATGCTACAAGATCACCCCAAAGGAGTTCTTTTATATATAAGCAGAGACAGAATTAGAACCTCTTCCATATGAGAAAATGAATCAATGACACTCTATATGTGCAATTCCCTCTTAAAACATGAATAAAAAATGTTTTCCTTAGGCTCCTCGATTTCAGCATTTTGAGAGTTGAAAAATGTTTATATTTGAAGAGTATAAAGGAGTCATTGTTTAAAAAAAAAAGGTTCATTACCATAGACTTCATTTACTGATTGATAATGTTTTCAAATATTTGTTATATATAAAAAATTGACAAACCCAGCCAAGTACAAAGGTACATATCTATAATCCTAACATTCACAGAAGTTGAATCAATAGAATATCTGAGCAGAACAGTTCTGAGCTTCAGTGTACTAAGGCCCACACTAAGTATAGCACTGTTATGATGAGCTTCCAAGAGTGGGAGATACTCAACTGCTTAAGAAAGGCCAAACTGAGCCAGGTCCAAAATGGAGCTGGTAAACTCCCTTGCTTGTTAGAATTGAAGTCAGGCCTCTGAAAGACCATTGTACCTCCAGCATAGACAAGAAAGGGAGAACTAGTCTGTGACCAGACAAAACAAAGCAAAGTAAACAATATATCTGCACAAACAAATTAAATTCAAAATGAAGCTTTTAAAATGATATAAGAACCAAACTATTTTAAGATAGCATTAAGTTTATATACTATGTTTAGTCTTGAGCTTATTTCAATATTGTTAGAGTGTAAAAGATTGTAAGATAGGAATAACTGAAGTGCATTTATTCAAAAATTTCAGAATCCCAGACCTTTTAAACAAAATTCTGATTTTTATATTAGAGTATTTATATTCTTATCCAACTTGCCCAGTCTTAGACATCTTTCTGGAAAAACACTATTCTCTGATTTCACAATTGTTTTACTTTCTCTCTCTAGCTTAATTCTACATTTTAAAATGGGAATGGGAAATAATGAGCATTTATACTACTATATGCCAGACACTATGCTAAGAACTTTTTACAAATATTATTTCTTTTGATCCTTACAAAAACTCTGTAAAGGAGGTTCTGTTATTATTTTCATTTTATAGCTGAGGAAACAAAGGCAAATGTTAAATGTCTTTCAGGGTCATAACATGTTGGAGTAAATGTCTGAGGCTGAATTTGAACTCATCTTCCTGACTTCAGACTGTCTCTCCACTGACCTTCTAGAAAAATTTCCCTAGAGAAATTCAGATTGTCATAATTGTATAACTATGTTCTGTAATTAAACTATCCAAGAAATATTATAAAATATAAAATATTATATAATCCACAATTATAGAAAGTACTAGCTATCTAAAATAATTTTGCACTGGAAGGATACTTGTTTTTAAGAATAATTTGATATTTAAAATTCATCAAAATATAAAAACAAAAGTAGTCAAGTTAATAGAACTTTTTTTGTAAAGCTGATCTACTCCATAGCCCAGATACTATTCAACATCATCATGATAGAATGTTTATTTTCTACGATTCAATATTATGAATAGAAATCAATGGGATTTGAAACAATGAACTTTCATTAAAGTTGCTAATCTAATAAATTACTAGGAACATTGTGTTAAAATAATAAAAATGAATTGTACTTGTAGATCCTAACAAAACTGTGCAGTACAATATTTTCCATAAAGATTTAATAGATGCTCAATCTCTGAGTTTAGGGGAAATAAGTTTAACAAACATATCAGAGGCAACTATTTTAATTTAAAATCGTATGCTTTCTTACTTTCGGAAGAGAAAATTCAAATTCCTTAAAATTAATAATTTCATTACTTGTGTAATTATGAATTACATGTATAAAAGTTAAGTATTAATATTATTATTAATTATAAAGAAAGTATCTTGACATTTTAATAGTTCAATATCATACAGAGTTTTTTGTAATCAAGTAAATTTAATATTTTTTCCAAGGGGGCTTTTTTGCTTCTCTTCCTCTGGTGCTTCTTCCAATTATATCTTTAATAACTTAGTTTTCTAAGTATGGATTACATTTCTCCAAGATACAACAACAATTTCTAAAATGAGTAGAAATTATAGTCTAACCTAAAATTGAATGACTATGAATCAAACAGAGGTTACTATCTATCTCCCCGGAATGAATGCCTGCCACACAAACAAGTATATTGTCCTATCTGATGGTAGCACAATGAACGATCATGACATTTCATTCCAAGATTGTTAGACATCCTACATTCATGATTTGGAGACCATATGTACTCCATTATGGCTTATGATATCATGGCTTTTCCTAAGACTTATCCATCTTTCTTATTCCCTTTTATTCAAAGGGTCAATTTGAGATAAAAATGGAAATCCATGGACTGATATTTTTATTTATGATTAACATTAAATCTTAGTATATTCAGTTTTTATCAACTGAGTATAAATTGTATAATTTATTTAAATAGTAATGAACATGTAAATCACCTGAGGGAAAATGTTATCAAGTGATATAGCTTTTCCCTATAATAGCTAATTGAGCATTTCTGGGACTTCCAAATTAACATCCCTTCTTTAAAAATGAGCAAAAACAGTCATCATACCTATGTGCTCTACTCCATAAAAGAAAAAAAAGAAGAAAAAATGATGCACTTGTTCACATGATTAATTTGAAGCCACATAAGAAGTTGCTGAGATCCAAAATGAATAAAAAGTATTCATTTATTTTTAGCAATCATGCCCTCATTAAATCATTCATGAGACAAACATAAAGGTTAACTCCTAACAAGATTAAAGAGTAAACATATATATGTATGTATGTATGTGTGTATACATATATATGTATATATAAACAATTGAAAAGTAGTATTGAATCTTTATAAATCCTCAAATTTTGAAGATTCTTAAAAATCTATAATCATAATGTCCCTTCTAGTGTTCTAGTTATTTTAGCTAAATCTAAAACCATCATCAAGTATTATTTAAAAGTAGATATATGAAAATGAATTAATTATAACAACCTATTGTATCTCATTTTATTTCTTTCAAATTTATTTAACTAACTTATTTTTTCTAAATTTCAGAACAGAAAAAATAATTTCTTCTTTAATTAACTTGTTTTGATTGTCATATATTTTTGTAGAACTGAGTTATTTTCACAGAATTTTAAAGTTAGACTACACTTCAGTCTCTAATCAGCTCTAATCTCAATTATATGGAAATCACTTCCTATAATCTTTCCTATTTCTTACACATTGCCCATATGTTTTAGTCATTTGGTTTGGATTCTATAGTATTTACCATTTCTCTAAGAAGAAAATTATGGATTAAAAAAAGTGAATTGGATGAATCAATTAACTTCTTAAAGTATACATTTTTACTTGAGGAAATAATGAAGTACTCCCAAGGTGACAAAAATTCAATTCCATTCACATTTATTGGATCTAATTCTCTAATTCAGTGGGAAATATTAGATAGGTTTTTTTTCTGGGGTTGGAACTACAGAGCTTTTGTCCAATCCAATAGTCAATTTAACCTTTACATAACTATTAATAGTAAGGTTGCTAAGTAAAGATGGTCTTGCACAAAAATTGTTGAGTATATCCAGCCTGCCTTCAATGCTATCTTCTTCTATTTGACTGTCTTCTGTTCCACCGTTAGCTTTCAATTACTTTGTGCTATATTTGGGTTGACCAGGGCCCTTATCCTCTTGCTCATGACTTTTCTTATTCACTTTTCCTATTCCTTAAAAAGTACCATAATTATCCAAGTGAAGGAAATCATATGTAAGATATAATGAAATATGGAAAACAAAATAAGAAAGAACACAATAAATTCACCAAGAAAAACTAGATAGCTGATAGTTTATCTAAGGTAATATATGCTAACAAAAACATGAAAATATTGGTTCATTTTTTAATGTGCAAATATATGGATATAGGGAACTAAGTGACACAGTGGATATAGCATTGGCCCTAGAGTCAGAAGAACCTGAGTTCAAATCCAGCCTCAGACACTTGACACTTACTAGCTGTGTGACTCTGGGCAAGTTACTGAACCCCAATTGCCTTGCCAAAGCAAAAAAGAAACAAACAAAATATATGGGTATGAAAAGATAAAAGACAATATAAAAGATGTGACAGTATAAAGATACAATGGTATAAAAATTAATGAATCAAAGTTTATTCTATATTATGAAGAATAATTGTTAATTTGAAAATGCATACTTTCATTAACATCCTCATTTTTAAGAAACACCACTTACTTTGTGCTATAATAAAAGTAAAATATTCACTGGTTATTGCCCAATTGGAAAGTAATATATAAATATATGAAATTCAAAGATAATATTTGTAAATTTAGAAAATGCTTTTATTTGTATGTTTATTATGATCATTTATTCATGATGAAAAGCAGTTAGGTGGTACAATGGATAAAGTTCTGACCCTGAAGTCAAAAAGAACTGAGTTCAAAACCAGTCTCCATTCAAAACTACCTGTGTCAAACTAGGCAAGTCACTTAACAGTATCTATTTCCTCCACCGCAAAATAGGGATAATAGTACTTATCTCCTAGGATTATTGTGAGACTCAGATGAGATAATATTTATAAAACACTTAGCACAATGCCTGGCATAAAATGTGACTTAATAAATATTCCTTTTTCCTATTTTAGTACCATTCATTTTGGTAGTATTATTATATGTACACTATAAATACCTGATTAAGTGCAAGAGAACTAATGGACAATGTTTTCCTGTGTGCAAAATTTTATGGAAGTACAGATAATCACATTATTATTTTAAGGTAAAAGGCATGACAATATTTTTCTGCATCTCTATGTAACAACCCCATTGGATTCACTCTACCAACTTAAACTTTGACTTGCAGGCTAGTTTCCCAGAGGATGATTGATTAATCTCCCCCAGGTTATTAGAGATAATCCTAAGAGATTGGATATTCCTCTATTCATGAACCCCTATCTAGTGTGCTTCTCACTGATTGCTAGCTGGACAAATTTAATTAGCTTTTAGAAAGGGATATTTAGAAATGTGAACTAGATAGAATAGTTTATATACACATATACAGTTTCTGTATGTATATGTATGAATCTCCAAAACTGAGACAGTGTCTCACACACAAAGTATCTGGAAAAGTAGCCTGAAACTTAGACAGCATGTGTTGCCAAAAAAAAAAAAAAAAAGTAACTCACAGATCCTGGTTGTTGGCAGTCCTTTTCTTTCTTTGTAAAATCCTTTTGAAGTTCCTTTTAGCTGGATAAAGCTCTATCCTAGACTTCAAGGGTTGGTGTTTTTGTAGAATCTATAGCTACATTGCTCTCTGCCCCAAAGTGGCCACACTCACTGACATTGCCTTTTCCTCAATGTATCTGGCTTGTCCATCACTCTTGGGAGGGCAAACTAATTAATGAGAAATGCAAATCTTCTGACTTTTGAAGTTTCATGGGCTCATTTTTTTTGTTCAGTAGCTAGTAAAAGAAGAATAAATGAAACTCTACTTATTTCTCTATCCTTTCTTTAGTAGAAGTGCAAAATTTCTGCCTTCTAAAGTCATTCCTAAACCATTCCTAAACTTTTTGAAGAAGTTGCTGAACTCTTCTGATGAAATCTCCTTTTCTGATATGCAGAGCCACAAGAGTTCCTAATTATTTTAACTCATGTCATTATATATCCTTTGTAGTATTAACTGATTGCATTTAATGGTTCTAAAATACTTCATTTTTCCCCAAAATGACTGAGGATTTTGTCAAAGGAAAAAAACATGAAGTACACTATAAATAAATTGTTCATCTAGACCAAGAAGAGACCAAGGATTAAAAAAAATTATTTGAAATATAATATGTATCTATTGTTCTATCAAATGTTGGGGGCAGACCATTATTCTACAGAACAGGGTTTTTTAACCTGAGGCAGATGGAGTTTTTAACATTTTGATAAATATTTTAACATTTTACTTTACTTTGTAATCATATGCATTTCATTTTATGTATTTAATTTTTTAAAAGGAGTCCATAAGCTTTTTCAGAATATGAAAAGAACTGTTATACTAAAAAGATTGCTCTGTCCTAGCAATACTTACAGAAATGGCAAATTTATATGGCAAAAAGCAAACTTTTGCTGGGGCAGTCAGTGAAAGCCAAACTAATAATAAACCCCAGCTAGACATTAGGAAAAGTATTACTGGTTGTAATAAAAAAAAAATCTGGATAGAACTTTTCTGAAATTCAAATGATCTCTTCTGGAGAGCATAACCACCTCACTAGCTTAATCAAAGGTCTGTTTGTTAGAGCCGTTTAAATATTTTTGATGTCAGATAATTAGGACAGTATAGAAGGCACCATGAAAGTAATAGGAAAAAAATGAAATTCACCAAATGAAAGCATTCTCTAAATAATACTGATAGCAAAAATACCTTTGGACAATGAGTTTGAGGGGTTTAAACAATATTTTCTTCTATCTGCAATGTCACTGATGTGGATATTCACTACAATCTGTTGATGCTTTTCAGCCTATATTACTTTTATGTATACTATCCCATAATCTTCTGTGGAGTGTTCAACATGCTAAAGAACTTCCTCTAAATCAGTTGGCATTGTATTGATACCAATTAAACACACAATTACCAATTAGTTATCCTTCACTTGGATACATAACTAACTGACTTCATTTCCTGATCTTCATTGTATGACCATTCATTCTCTTTTCATTGCCTTTTGATAAAAAATTTTCAGAGAAAGCTGTATTCTGTGATTAGCTATCAAATTCATGGATTATTGGAAAATATTGATGTTTAAAAGATGGATCTCTGATTCAGAAAAAGATTGGGAAATTGTGCAATGCTTTTAATGATTCCAATCAGCCCACTTTTCTCTTATTCATTTTCAGGCCCATTTAATCATCCATCCATAGGTATATGTAATAATGAACTAATTTGTGTGAATGTCCCATAAATAATTGCATGTTTTATATTGGACAATAGTAGATTTTCATGAACTTGATTCTTCTCTGTGTTGGTGGTTAGGCTGAACTTTTGAGAACTTAAAATTTTCTCTTAGGAGGTTCTTCAAAATTATTATGCTTGATGCAATCTACACAATGTCTAGATATAGAAACATCTTGCTCATCTTATCATTTTTAGAGAATTTTTCTACCATGTGCATGATTATGTATCAGATAGTCTCCATGGCTGTGGTAAACATTTGGTGGGCTTACATTTCCTTCTTTTATGGTTTGCTTAATTTTCAACACAAGAGGATCACTAATAAAGTTTATATATTGTTAAAAAGGAAACATTTTTTTCTCGGCTGAATCAAATGCTTTTACTGGTCAAGAAAAATAAATAAATACAATGGGATTTTGAATTCTCTTTAATTTGTAGCAAATTTAATCTGCTACAAAACATCATCCATGAAAAATATATTGTTCCATTAAAGTATCTCATCAAAGATGCTCTGAAAGCATCTATAGTTTTTTTTTTTCCTGAAATAAAGATTTTATAAAAATAAGAGAGTACATATGTCAGTAATTGTGGATGTTTTTTCTTTGTAAAAATATAGATGATGTTTTCCAAGTATTTGCTGTCATTTGCTCTTGTGGGTATCTTGAAATATGATTCTCAGAAATCTGGATCTTCCATTATGGATGTCCTTTTGGTATACTTGATCTAATCCAATTTTATCTCTCACCTTTTGAAAACAAATAAGGTGACTCAATTGTCATTGACAGATGAAAGCATTTATCAGAGAAATCTGTACATATCATGTCAAACTTTTCTTTTTTCTTTCTGATTTCATCCTTAAGTGCTCTCAAAATAATCTGGCTGAAAGTCCCCCAAATATAATCTTTTACCAAAAAAAAATTAGAAATCTTGGTTTTGGGGGAAGGGTCAATGTCTGCTGTTTTACCCATTTCCTTCTTTTCGACAGCAACTCTACTTCAATAGATCAGGCAGGAGTTCCTTTAATAAAGTACAATATATTTATTCTGATTTTTTTTCTTATGTGGCATCAGTTTTAATGTCTCCCACACTGGTAACCATCTATTTTCTCTCAGAATATAATCAATTTCATTTTTATGAATGTGTTATGATTTGGTACTTGCTCCCAATTCTTTTCTTGGAGAAATATTCATAATATTCCGGTATGAGATATTTTCATCTCTGTTATTTGTCTAATTCTTGAAATATGCCATTTGTGTCCATCTTTATATCAAAGTCATCATATTAAAGTTGATTGTCATTATTGCTATTTCGTCTTTTCAGTTGTGACCCTATTTGGGATTGGGAGAAAATGAACTGATATTTTCTTCTCTAGCTTATTTTACAGATGAGGAAATGAGGCAGACAAGGATAAGTGACTTGCCCAGAATCACACAAGTAGTGTCTGAAGCAAGATTTGAACTTAGCTTCTCCTGATCAGCATTCTATCCATTGTGCCACCTAAGTTCTCATTATTAAAATGCAAATTGATTAATTTAAAGAGTTATATTGAGTTCTTAATAGAATTTTTCTACTCTATTCTGTGTTAAGCTCTAAACTTTAGTCATCTTCATAGTGATAATTTTGCAAATGTTTATCATGTACACTGTACTATTATGTAACAAAAGAATGCCATTTATTTCCATTAGATCCACAATAAAACAAAGTCAGCTATTTCTTTATACTTGTGAGATATCCTTCCACTTGGCTCTAACTTTTCTATTTCTTCTAATTTGACATATAACAAAAATATCAAGTGACATTTTTCAATTCCTTCACTGATGTGTCCATTTATCTTTAGACAAAGATAGCACATTTAATATGCCAATAGTAAAATTATATTTATAAATAGTTTAAAAACAATATAATTCCTAGCAATTCCACAGGACTGAGAGACATTTTCTGTATGAATTGTCATGGCTGAAGAAGTCATTACTAGATGCACAATTCACTGATGATAAGCTTTTTTGTGTAGGTAGGCTGATTCTTAGAAAGCAATCTTTCTTATTTTATACCTTTGCAAGATGATAATGATGATAATTAACATTTTCATAGTGCTTCAAAATACTGAAAAATACTGTAAAAATATTCTCATTTGATTCTTAAAATATTTTGTGAGCTGGGTGCTATTATTATCCCAAATTGAGGCAGAGTTAAGTGACTTGCCCAGGATCATACAGCAAACATGAGTCCAAGACTAGTTTCAAATTCAGGTTTTTCCAGTTCCAGCATCAGCATTCTATGCACTGAACCACTTAGATAAATGATAGAGCCAGTCAGAATGTTCATTCTTCTGATAAAACCTTTGAGATTGATTAAAAGACACCTCCACAATGTGGTGAAGCATTGAAGTAGGATTTTGTGGGAGACTTGAACAACAATTTATTCAGTGCCTACTATGTGCCAAATACTATGCTAGGCTCTGGAGATCTAAAACCAAAAATAAAATTGTCTCTGCCCTCAAATAGCCTATACTCTATTATGGGAAAATAATTCTTACACAGAAAATTAAACACAAAACATTTACAAAATAATTTCTAGAGAAAAAACACTAGCAAGTGGTAGAATTAGTAGATGTTATCATTTAGGAGTTGGCACATAAATTGATCTTTGTAGGAAGTCAAGAATTCTATAAAGTAGCGATGAAGAGGGAATGCAAGTTAGCCACAAGGGAAAGTGGTTGAAATAGAAATCCTATATGAGGGAGAACAAACAAAACAGCTTGTCAAATAAAGTCTGCATTCCTTAAATACAAATTTAAAACCTTCAGAAAATTTTAAGGATTTTTTTTAAAAGAACAAAAATCTCTTGAAATTAAAATGCACGTGCTTTTCTTTGTTTCTAAAAAAATCAGGATCTCTTCAAGGAGATACCTTCCCCCAACAATATGTTTTCAGCACCTTTTATGTGTTGTCTTACACCATTATATTGTAAGGTCCTTGGGAGCAAGGAATGATTTTATTTCTGTTTATATTTGTATTTCCAGCACTTAACACAGTTCCTCACACATTATAAGCTCTTAGTAGATGTATCTTTCTTTCTTTGTGGTAAGAAAAGTCAGACATTCACATTATATTCCAGATGATATTAAAAATTAACTAACTGGACAAAATGTCTCCCCTAATGAGTCTTAATATCTTATTAAAAACAACAAATATTTACCTCTAACAATAAGCATTTACTATAATTTTAATTTCTAAATTTATTAAATGTTCTTTCATGTTATGTATTCTGGGTTTAGCCATATTCCAAACATTTCTATTTTCTCTTTGGGAAGATTTTTTTTTTAATATAAGACATTTTTAATGCAGGGAAAGATAAATTAATACAAGTATGACAATTTAATATATCGATCATGAAAAAACTGCACTATATTCTGAATAATTAGTATGTATTCATTTCTAGTTGCTTGCATAAAATCTTCAATACTGAGCTATGTAAATGGCTAGTTATTTAAAAAATTAGTGATAGGTCTATACTTTTATTGTACACTAATGTCCTTTTGCTTAAACTAAGATTTTATTTTACTGTAATAATTGATAAATTTCAATAAGAAATCATTGTTTGATTTCATAAGTAAATGCAAATCACATTTCCTAGGAACTTCCATCCTTACATAATATTTTATAAGAGTAACTACATTCAGTAACAACTATAAAAGTAATCAAAAGATATAGGGTTTCATCCTGATGAATTAGTTTTCCAGGAGCTAACATTGTTTATGCTCATTGACCTGAGTTCAGGGTTTAATTATAATAGTTATATATTTGCTTATTTGTTTGTTTTAGAGAAAGAGAAAGAAATGACAGACAAATTCATCTTAGAATATAAATACTTAGCATAATATACAGTCAAGTCTCATAATAGGTGTGATAGTTAAATGAGTATTTTTTTTCTTTTATAACAAAATTTAGTTAATCTCAACATCTCAGTTGGTTTGAATGTATAAAATATGATCATCAGTTTGACTGAATCCTTAAATTTTTTAGCTGGTTTATTTTAAAGGATATCAGATATATAGATAAAGATATGCTTATAGATAAATATATCACATTTTCCTACAGTTTTGTATAGTTTAAGGGAGTTTGGGTGGGGGGACTTTGGAGGATGCAAAAAAACAAATTTATGAAACTATTAGATTGTTTGATTGAAAGAAGATTGCAGATCTTCCTTAAGAGTAGATTTTTCATGATTGTACCCACTTTCCAAGCCAAACTTTAAAAAAAAAATTATACCCTCAGCATCTAATTCAGGACCTTCCTTTTATATAGTAGGTGCTTAAGAAAAGATTATTAAATTGGATTGGATTGGAATTAAAACTTTCTCTTCATGCTTATTATTGGTTTGGGAAATTGTTTTTAGCTACCAATATATAACTGGAAAACTTGAATTTTTTTTCAGAGGTTGCAACATCTAGCATCCAACCTAATTGGTGCAGTGCTTTTAATACTGTGTAGAAACACAAACTAGCCCAAATAACTTTCATTTCCCCTTGCTTTGATCTCTAAGGTATACAAATCAGCCTTAGCAATTGCAGCTTAGTTAATGAGACCCAAACAGCATAATTCTACCAAGTGAAGCAAACACCATATGTTAAACACCTTGCCAAGTCTGTGTTAAATTTCATTAATTTTGACATCCACTGTCACAATTTTGTGACTGCCATTTTTAAATAATTAGTTTTATGTAGTTTTTAATGATGCAAACTACAAGTGATTCATATAAATTGTCAAAAAAGAAGTAGTTATGCATAGTTGTGATTACTCTTCAGAAAGCTAAATGCCATCTTTGCCCTGTCCCTGTGTTTTATGAATACAATTTATGTTTAGTCAGCTTGATTCTACACCAATAATTGAAAATCTTGTCACTACCAGAGCTTTTTGCTAATTGTTTCTGCTTTGGATATAGAATTGTATATCAGTATGCCAAGTTGTAAGAAGAGTCGTAAGTCTTATATATTTTTTTATTTTCTTCAAATATATAGATATAGATATAAAAACATATACATATTATATATATATACATATATGTGGATGTGTTAATATTCAAAGATAGCCTAAAGAATATGATTAAAATTATAGTCTGAAGGAGAAAATATAACTTTGAATCTAAAAATTAGCACTAATTCTCAGAAGTAACATCAGTTTCTAGCATATGAAAAGTATTTTGTGCTACAAACTAATAATAATAATAATACATCTATGCTTAATCATAAAACTCAATAATGTTGGAGTTCTATTCAATATCAGTTGAAGGTAGGTGAGTCAAAGATCTAATAAGAATCCCCAGAGCATAATAAGAATAGCTTCAATTAAATGCTAACTCTGTGAGCAGTGAAATATATTGGTTCACATGAAACTTGTTTTCTAAAACTCATTTGCATTTATTGACATTTACTCCAATCATAGTTAGAAGCTTAAATGAATACTGTCTCTCATAGTTCTTTAAATATTTTGCATCCATACTAACAATCTAAGAAATGCTGATCAACTTAACTATGAATATATTTCCAATGTCATGCAGTTATATAAACCTACATTATTCTTTTTATCCATATTTGCTTATGAAATATAGTGAAACCTGAAGCCTTTTTTTCCAGCTATTTCATGTCATTCTTACATGAACAGTTATGCTGATGGAAAAAAAAATGGATAAGTTGTTGAAATTCAGTACCCAGACAAATTAGGACATAGACTTGAACCATTAGGAGATAGGGAGCATGATGTAGTCTGGAAGTAGGGATATGAATAGTCAGAGGTGCACTTTTAATTAGTTCTGATTTGATACATCAATTTCTTAATATGTATGTCATTCATTTTTCAACATTTCAATGTATTTTTGTATAAAATCTCACACAATTAAAATGGTAATATTAATCATTATTTTTCATCTACTCTACACTAATTCCTTCTAAAGAATTCTGCTTATCATATTTATTGACATTTCTAGCAAAATATCAAATTCTTATCTTTTGATTCATAAACATGATTATCTCCTTGAGCCCAGTCACTGAGACTTGGTATTCTCTTTGGTATCTGAAGAAACTATTTATATTATAAATGAGATTTTTCAGCTCCAAATGTGGTAAAACTATTTCTACCATCTTCACTGAGAGCCATTCTCTACAAATAAAATACATACAACAGGCACTTTCTCTATATGTTTCTGACCATCTGTTAAATTGGCATGGTGCCTAACTGAAGGGGAAAAAGACGGCCCTTTTCCTGTGTCATAAGTGCCAAGAACCAACAGTTTATCCAACCAGTTTGGAAAATCCTATAAATTATAGATTATCCTGTAAGAAATCTCATCTGTGCTAGAACAAAATCCTAGTGTCCCAAGCTTCTTTTCCTTGGGAGACATCTGTTAATTAACGATTTAAACAATGGCCTTATCTCAAAATCCTCAATTTCTACTGCCTTTCTGTTCAGATTTTTTACTCCAAGGAAATATCTTCATTATAGTCTTTTCTAAAATCTATGGAAAGGAGAAAAATAGCTTAAAACTCTAGAAATTCAAATTATTATTTATTTGAAATTCTTAGTAGATCCTTGTTATTTATCACCAAACATAAAAAAGTCAGACTTAAAATGAGTGGCATTCCATACAGTCTCAGGTTTGGTTTCTCTGTGCTAGATTTTTTTTAAAATGCCCACAATTTGGGATTAGGTAGTATGGATATTGAGCAGTTCCCTTCCTACTATGTTACTTCAACTGACACTGAACCAAGAAAAAATTGATTACTTTTTTATATGTGTGTGTGTGTGTATGTGTGCGTGAGTGCATGTGTGTGCATATATAGGCTGTTTACTTCTTTGTTCAAAAAGACAAAGAGCATTTTTCTGTTATCTCTAATATCCTAGTCCTGATGGTGATGGTAATGGTAATGGTGGTGGTGGTGGTGGTGTGTGTGTGTGTGTGTGTGTGCACAAAATTTATTTATGAGATCTATGGTGTTGTATTTTCTTGTCATTTGTCTCTTATTCCCTTTAGTTTAGTGAATAATTAGGGCCAGGACAGTGCAAAATTGTAAAGTAGAGAAAGTTTTGCTTTTTGCCATCTCTTTTGGAAGATCATAGACTTCTGGATTGAAATCCACAAAGCTCTTTCCGGATTGAAATCCACAAAGCTCTTTCCTAAAACCAAATTTCAGGTAGCTATTGCTGAGGGTTCTCCATTAAGAAGTTAGATGACACTTTAAACCACCCATTTAATCTACTTTATTCTTCAACCCTTAACAAAGTTACTGATCACACACCTTAGGTCACTTATCTCTATTGGGTGATAATAGGAAGCAAAAGAACAAACAGATTGCCTCTTCCAAAGGAGTTTGATTAACCAATGCTTAGCTAAAAATGCATATATTTTCCAAAGATCTAAAGGAGCAAAGGTAATAGTGGGAATCCTTGACCAATGGGGGAAGATATTTTTGAACAGAAATATCTTTGACACTTCTTAAAAACACTGAATTCTACATGAATTACATTCAGTTCTTGAAATACTCATTTTGCTAGCAAAAGTATGTGTGCCTTTTAAAAAGAAGGAAATCAGAAATAAGCTAATTGTTTAAACTGATATATTTAAAGAAAAATAAATGGAAAGATCAGATCACAATACTTATCAGTCATATTTTTTTGATTCTGTTATCCTCCTATTTCAGTGGTAACATTGAGCTTCTTCCTCACTCTGACATTTACATTGAATTAATTCACTTGGAGGGAAAAGATTATTATAGTATAGTAAGTGAAAAGATAGGAACCTAGGAATAGAAAAATGTGCAATTGATATCACTTTGCTATAATCTTTTATGAGCTGCATTTTTTAAATTCCATTTTTGTTTTTTTATCATTTGGAAACCAATGTACTTAATAACAACATAGTTCTTGCACAGAATAGTTCCAGTTGCTAGACATTAAATATATACACTGGTTCTGAATATTTTAATATCCCCAAAATGTTTATAATATTATTTATTTTTATTACAATTAATATATTATATTATACATAATTTGCATTATTTATTATTATTGAACATATTGTCATATGTTCAAAGTAATTACCATCTAGTCACAAAATTTTATTTGTAGAATGTGTGTGTGTTTTATATTTGGTACAGGGTATTACTATTTGAAAAAGAAACTGATAAACTGAAGACTATCCCAGAGGAGAGAGAGCAATAGAGATTATGAGTCCATGCAATATGATAATTGGTAAAAAGTAAAAAAGGCAAGGTTATGTAGAAGAAGAAGAATGGGGATGAGGGGAAAGAAAAAATATGATAGTTGTCTTCCAGTATTTGAAGAGCAATATTGTGGAAGAAAGACTAGACTTTATCTGTGGAGGAAAGAACCAGAGACAATAAAGTAGAAGTTACAAAGAGAAAAATGAAAAGACATGAGGAAACTACCAGATGGTCTAGAAACTTTTCTGTGTGAATAAGCTGAGACTTCTCTGTGACTCCTATTTCTAATCTTAGAAACACAGGGACCACAAAATGCTAAGGAATGCAAATAACGATTTCAAGATATAATAGGTAATTTGGGGAGGAAAGCAGAGATTTTAAAAAATATCTTGGACTAGAAAAATGCAGTTAAAAGACTGGACATAGACAACAAAACAACATTTTGGGTTGAGAGAGAAGAAAATATCCTAGGTTTTGAGGAAGGAGGAATAGCTGTCAATATAGAAACTGGATGGGAAAGAAATTGAGAACATGAAAAAATAAGGAGAAATGTGACTAGACTCCTAAAAATATAAGGTTGAGAGGGTTTAGGGGGATGAGAATAAGGAATTGGGGGCATAAAGGGAAATGGAGTTTAGAATATGATCTAGGAGAGTTTGGAATCACTAAGATATGAAGAATATGACAAGCTGTGAGAATTTCATCATTAAGTGGATGGTGCCACCCTTCTGGATAAAGGATGAAATTTAGGGTGGAGGCAAGATGAGATAAAAGGGAGCAGTGAGATGCTCAAAAGTGAGGCCTTTTTTCACTACACTTGTTTACAAAAGGTACAAATTAAGCAGGGAATACAGATTGGATCTACAGAGTAGAAGAAAAAAGTCCTATATTTCCCACCAACTTTCAACACTATTAAATGTGAGAGGCTGGATTCATCCATTTTTTTTTCTGATTGAGTCCAATGTTCTTTTGACTACACAAGTTTCAATTTTGGGTAGCTTTGAATGCTTGATCCTATCTAGAGAATGAAAGCATATTGGCTAAATATCACAGTCACAGAATCTCAGAGTCAAAAAATCAGAGTTCCAACTCTTATCTGAATAAAAATTCATTTTGCAACATAGTGTAAACGTCCAACCTTTGCATGAAGCTTTCTAATTAGCAAGAACTTATCATTTCCTGATTTTTTTTTTAATTTTCATTTTAATTCAGCCCTAATGGCTAAGAAGAGAAATCCCCTCACTTCTTAGATTCCTTTTGTGTATTTTCTTGCCCTTTACATTATAAGGTCCTTAAAGATAGGAACTATTTCCTTTTTCTTAGATCCAACACAGCACAGTACCTGACACATTTCAGTCATGTCTGACTCTTCGTGACTCCATTTGGGGTTTTCTTGGCAAATATTGGAATGGTTTACCATTTTTTCTCCAGTTCATTTTATAGGTGAGAAAACTGAGGCAAACAAAATTAAGTGATGTCCAGTCATACAGCTAAGTGTCTGTAGTCAGATTTTGAACTCTTGGAAGATGAGTTTTTCTGATTGTAATGGTTTAATCCACTGAAATACCTATTATCCTGCCCTTTTATCTAAAAGCAATACCTCATTTACGTAGAGAGGGGTGTCCTCCAAGTATTGAATGGGAATGTTTTGTGTAGATTGTAAGAGGCAGACTGACATCTCTAGCATCTTCTTCCCTATCCTCCAAAAAAAACTTCTCATTCAAAACAGAAAAGGAAGTGAGAAATTTCAGCAAGAAACTTGGTTGACACTACTGTTCTCAGAGAGATGAGGGTACTGGGCTAGAATTATATTTATCTGCTCCTTTAAATATTATTATTCTAAGGGATATAATTTTTAGATTCAATCTAACTCCTGATCGCTGTTTCAGTAACTAGGGGGAGTAGAATTCCAGGCTTTATATTCAAGCCTTGACTCTCTTCCCACAAAATATCATTTCCATTTTGGAAAAACACACACACACACACACACACACACACACACACACACACGATAATATCCACAGACACTGCATAATGAAAGAATTATCCCACTGGGCACAAAGTAACTCAGCTTAACTAAAAGAATCTTTGTTACTCAAGTTTCCCAAAGTCTCTAATGTAGTAAGCTAGAGAAAGAAACAGTTTGGGTATTACCATTTCCTTTGGTATTGGCTTCTTCCCAGAATCAACTTGAAATGGAATTGACATTATTTATTTTCTTTCTGGAAGCCCAAAAGACCTGAAATGACTACAAAACTCAAAGAAACTTGAAGAAAATCTAATGAGAGTAGAGCTATCCTCTCTGAGTTCTCACCAACTTCTCCCAGCTCCTTACACAGATGTGGAGCATTAATCTCCTTCAATGAGGAAAGGGTCCCATACTAGTAGGTTTTGGATTAGTTGGTTAATACATATATTTCCTATTTGCTTTTACCCTTATTTTGAAAATGAGGAGTCTAATTATAGACTTACTAGAGAATTTGACCCTTATAAAGAAGTTTAACTACTAAAACCATAATGAAATTAAAAGAGTTGAGAGAAAAACCAGCATCAATTTAAAATGTTTTCAATCTACAAGAAAACAAGTAGTATCACATATCTCCTTGATTGACTTCAATAATGTTAAACCTAATATGTACTTCTTTGGAGAAAGGAGAGATAGAGGAGGAAAAAAAAGAGGAAGACAGACCACAGATATCCAATCAATTGCCAAATCCTATTGTTTCTACTTCCACAACAATACAATACTTGGTTACTTCACCTTTTCTTCATTCACAAACCCACCTCCATAGTACAACCAACTAATTAATAAGCATTTACTAAGTATCAGACATTGTGCTTAGTTCTGAGGATGCAAAGAGAAACCAAAGACAGTGTCTGCCAAAAGGAAATTCAGACAAGGATAGTTCCAAAATCTATGTGTTAATTTTGCTATATGCTTTAAAGGTGGGGAGGGGAGTAAGTTAAAAATGTGCAGTTTTGTATATAAAACTGTTTTTGTTCTACTTTATATTTGCAAATTCTCATATTAATGCTTTTTAAGTTCAGAATACGATTTTCTTCTTTAGAAAATGTAAGCAGGAAAAAGTCCTCACCTATGTCAAATACTAGAAAAAAGTCAAACATAATGAGGATTGAGGGAAAAAATCATTAGATTGACTATTAAGAAAATAAAGATAATTTTGGAGATAGCAGTTTCAGTTTGAATGATAAGTATAGAAGTCAAACAGAAAAGGGCAAAGAATTTATTAAATATTTGTTATATATCAAACACTGTGCTGAGAGTTGGAGACATTAAAAGCAGGCAAGATTGTGCCTGCCTTAAAAAGCTTATATTCTAATGGGATGGGGGAAAACAACAAATAAAAGGATACTAAAATATTAAAAAGGAGATATAGGACTGCATAGTTAGCAAATGACAAGAAGTATTATGGAAGCCTGCCCTTCACAAGATAAGAAAAACTCCCCTATCAGAGCAGGAAAAGTCAATTCAGGGTTGCAATCTGTGGTTGGTAGGGAGGGTGAAATAAGAATGATGGATAGAGGGGCAGTTAGTTAGTGCAGTGGATAGAGCACCAGCCCTGAAGTCAGAAGGACCTGAGTTCAAATTTGATTCAACATTTCCTACCTGTATGACCCTGGGCAAGTCACTTAACCCCAATTGCCTCAGCAAAAAAAAAAAAAAAAAAGAAAGAAAGAAAGAAAGAAAGAAAGAAAGAAAGAAAGAAAGAAAGAAAAAATGATGGTAGATAGCAAGTGCCATAGTGAGGAGAAAATTGAAAGGGTATGGAAGCCTAGTCCCTGTAAATATACGGTGAAATTTCAATGCTCCTATCTCCCTATATTTGCACTGGCTGTCCCCCTGCCTGGAAAGGATATTCCACATCTTAAAATCCTTGGCTTTCTTTTTCTGCTTTATATAAGAGACCTTTCTTAGTTCTCCAGTGCCCCTGTTCCCCTGATCTTCTAGTGCTTTCTTATTTAAATCTTTATGTTTTATAAATCTTATTTGTACGTATATATGTATTTATGTGCATATATGTATGGATGTATATGTGTGTGCATGTGTATATCTCTCTTATTAGGAATGGAAACCACTTGCAGACAGATTTATTTTTATTTTATCTTTGTTTCCCCAGTATTTAATATAATAAATATGGCACTTAATAAACATTCATTGACTGACCAATTGATCATGAATTTCATTGACTAGGCCAAATAACTTTCTTGTATGTGAATCAGTACAATATCATCTATAAATAGGTCCTTTAGGACCTCACCATCTATTCATGGAATATATACTTTCAGGTCAGTTTACCAGAGGACTGTTGTTAAACTCTTCTTTGTCTTAGGTAAATCAGAAAAATTAGGAAGTGATTTTTCTAGTATTATAGCTCATGAAAACCCACCAGAGTGCTTTACAATGATTATCAATTAGCATAAATTATTCAGTCAAATTTAGTTCTTAGAAATAAATATTTACTAAGAGTGAGAACAATTCCTGAAAAATATCTACTCAAAATCTGGATTATACTCCCTAAAAAATTTAAGGGAAAGTGGACTCAAACTTAGATCATATGCATTAAACTAAGTAACTCACTTCTTGAAGTCTTTTTGCTGAATGTTTTATTCCCGGGCATCCCTAACCTTTGTAGGGTCCTTATTGCAGTCCTAATTGGTACTTTCTGGGGTGTCCCTCCTTGATTACTAAAACTGGTTTTACTTTTACTGAATGTACCTAGGTGGTCTTTAGCTCTCAGAAATGTTGCCAGTGACTACTGTTTTGGAAACACTGATAATTCAAATCCAAATCCTAGTACCCTTTGATGTTCATAAGGCATGATTAAAAGAGGGAAGAAGAGCCAGAAGTTTTCTCCATCTCCACCTTTCACAGAGATTCATTTTCTGGAGCATAACTGTTACTGAATCTCAAAAGCTCTGCGTCCTAGACTAGTAGGACCTCCTTCTAGTCTTTGAAGTTAGAGAGTTTGCATTTTTAATTTTTTTTAGTGTTACACTTTAAGCTCCTACATGAAAAAGTAATTTGCAGTGTGATGGTCTATATCTGATGATATGTTGTATAATTTGTATGATTAGAAAAAATGTCATAAACCCAATATAACCATGGAGGTGATTTTAATAAATTATTTGATCACATTCTATAAAGCAATGACTATCATATTAAAACAGTAAACCAAAAATTAGTGTAAATAAATAGTCTTCTAGCTTAGAGGACTTATATTGTTCTTTAGAAAAAAGGACCATGAAACTTTTTTTAAAAAGGAAAGTTAAAACCAAATTTTTTCTAATATTTTAGAATATGCATTCTAAATGCATATTTAGAAGATTTGTCACTATTAAATATTATTAAATAGGTTTATTGATTTGCTTAATTTGTAGTAACAGCTTTTCTAGAAAAATTAACTATGCCTGTGAACAGATTCAATCATTCTGAAGAACAATTTGGAACTATGCTTAAAAAGTTATCAAACTATGCATATTCTTTGACCCAGCAGTGTTTCTACTGGGCTTCTATCCCAAAGAGATCTTAAAGGAAGGAAAGGGACCTGTATGTGCAAAAATGTTTGTGGCAGCCCTTTTTGTAATGGCTAGAAACTGGAAACTGAATGGATGCCCATCAATTGGAGAATGGCTGAATGGTATATAAATGTTACGGAATATTATTGTTCTGTAAAAAATGACCAGCAGGATGATTTCAGAGAGGCATTAAAAGATTTACATGAACTGATGCTAAGTGAAGTGAACAGAACCAGGGATGATCATTTCTGATGGATGTGGCTCTCTTCAACAATGAGAAGATTCAGACCAATGCCACTTGTTCAGTGATGAAGAGAGCCATCTACACTCAGAGAGAACCATGGAAACTGAGTGTGGACCACAATATAGTATTCTCACTCTTTTTGTTATTGTTTGCTTGCATTGTTTTCTTTCCCAGTTTTTTTCTTCCTTCTTGATCTGATTTTTCTTGTGCTGCAAGATAACTGCATAAATGTGTATACATATATTGTATTTAAAATACATTTTAACATATTTAACATGTATTGGACTACCTGCCATCTAGGGGAGAGAGTGGGGAGAAAGAGAGGATAATTTGGAACAGAAGGCTTTGCAAGGATCAATATTGAAAAATTACCCATGCATATGTTTTATAAATAAAAGGCTTTAATAAAAACAAGAAAGAAAAACTAACTATGCATTACAGGAAAGTTGTTATGTTGTGTTTATGTGTCTTGAGATTACCTGTGTAGAATACTTAATGTACTGTCTAATGTCATGGGAAAAAAATTATAGCACTGGGTAGGAAATGTTTATAGCAGGAGAACATTTAAGACCATACCTTTTACAATCCATGAAGTATCTGTGCAATCTGGGTCAGGGATCTCCATCCTGAATAGTGGCAAAGAGGAAAATTTGAAACAAAAAGGAATAAATCTGAAAAAGAATCAATAAAGTCAAAAGAAGACAAAAAGCATTTTTGCATATATAATATAAAGAATAATCATACTTTTTATATGCTTTTTGTCTATAACTTTCAGCATATTTACTCTACTTCTTGGAATACTATGAAATTTAATGTAAGGCCACATAAGGTATACCATCTGTTTCCTATATGTAGTCATGCTACATATTTTAGAAATTTATTCTCACTAGACGTAACCTTTGTGATCCAGACTCAGTAAAGGCTTAACAGGCATAGACCAGAATCATGTGTGTTTTACTTTAAGGGTAAATATGCTACACTGAGGCAGTCAGCCCCTGAGAATAGTCCTCCCATATGTCAATATTGGGATTCTTTTTCAGCATGCTTAATATATCATGTCATCAGTGTGGTCACACAAAGACAATGGCAGTGAGGGCCAAAGGCTTCTTATTTCCCTGTAGGTCGGAGATATTAGTTTTTTTTTCCCCTCACTCCAATTTCACTCAGGAACTGTGATTTCTCACTAGATGTTAAAATTATATTTTTTCATGGATTAATATTCCTCATAATTATTTATTAAAACCCTTTTTATTAGAAGTTAACAGGAAGAGATATGATGAAGAGAATAGTCACTGACTGGATAGTAAAGAAATATATCCACATATATTTGTGTATAATATATGTGTGTATATATGCATACATATCTGTATAAGTACATGTACATGGTAAATATATTATCACAATATCATTAGAATGAGCTAAAATTCACTTTATCTCTGTCATTCAGGGTTGTTGGTTTTGTCTTAATTTTTGTATTGTCTTTACTATAGTAAAGCTATGTGAAAAATTAAATAATATCCAATATGCCATTAGGCTAGCAGATTTTATCAAGAAATGAAATGTAACAGTTTCAGGTTCAAATTTTCTTACTATATTTATTACAATTTATTTAAACTTATCTTTTTTGCTAAACAAGATCAAGAAAAATCTGAAATTAGGCACTGCATCTTTTATACAAACATTGCTTCTTAGATTCTGCATATACTTTCACTTTAAATTATTTAAAAAATAAAGACATTGGCAGGAAAGAAGAAAATGGCTTAAAAGAGATTGAATCATAGGACCAAAGATAGGTATTTAAGAGCTTTTTTTTTTAAGGGGTGGTAAATATACTCTTTTACCAAAAGCTTACCAACTTACATTGACCCTTGATTAGTATTTAAATAATAAATAGCTTAGTGGATTAATGCACTGGCCTTTTAGCTCCAAGATGTAGTTTTAAACTGACTTGACAAAAAAGTCAATTTAATTACAAGATACTAAAATTATCAGCGCAGATAGGTGAGATTTTCCATATAAAATGGCCCAACCTAATATTTGCTCAGCAATTTCTGGTTGTTAGAGGCATTTTTTGTTTGTTTTTTAATGAGCACATGAACTCTATTTCTTGAAACATAGCACTTTAACACTTGTCGGTGAAAATTCCCAAGCTAGAGTTACCTTCTGCAGAACATAACTCAGTTTTCAAGAATAAAAGATCCAAAACAATAAATTTTCCACTCAGATAATGGCCATACTTTGAAAATGAATTGCTTTTCTCTGAAATGAATCATTAATGCAGTGCAAAATTTTGAAATTATTTAAACTTTGATGTGTTTATAAGACTAATCTTATTTGCATTTATCATGTTTCATTTATGGTACTGATTATATTTTTTAAATATCTTGATAATCAATTTCATCCCACTGATCTACTAATCTATAGCTTTCAACTCAAATTTTCTAAAGTAAAATTTGTGAAATAGAAACTTTTTCTTTCAGATTAAAATATCCTCCTTTCACAGAGTAGCAGAATCACAATATTAGAACAAGCCTAACCCAAGCCAGAATTATCAGTAAGTTCCAGTCACCCAACTTGATTACTTATTAGCCTATCATCAAACATTAGTTTCACTCACATATAATTCTACTTTCTTATCTTTACCTATTAAACATCTAAATCTGGTTGTTCCGGGAATATAGTCACAGACATCTACTAGACTATAATCTTTGCTTTGTTGAATTCACCCTGTTAAATTAGATGTGCTACAATGACTAACATTCAGACTTTCTTTTCTGGTTGCAAAATTCATATCCTTATTAGTCATCTCCACCATGTTCTGGTTTTCAACAAGAAAGTGTTTCAATACTACCTCTAATTTGCAATAGTGAAATAAGAAACAGATTACTTCAACAAGTGATTATACAGCATCCACTTGAGAGTCATTATAGGAAACATATGAAGGCACCCACTTATATTTTATTCTAATTCTTCATAGTTAGGAAGTTTTGCCTTATATCAATATAGAATCTGCCATCTTCTAACTTCCAACCAACCTAATATTCCCCATTCTTCTTTTTAATATTTATTTATCTATTTTTATATAATTGCTTTAAAATCATGTTGTGAAAGTAAAACCAGAACAAAAGGGAAAAACCATGAGAGGAAAAAAAAAAAAAACCACAGAAAAAAGAAGTAAATATAGCTTGTGTTAATTTACTTTCAATTTCCACAGTTCTTTTTCTGAATATAGATGGCATTTTCTGTCCAAAGACAATTGGGATTACTTTGAATCACTGAACCACTGAGAAGAACCAAGTCTTTCATAGTTGATTTTCACACATTCTTGCTATTCTTTTATACAATCTATTCCTCATTATGCTTGTTTCACTTAGCATTAGTTTGTGTAAATCTTTCCAGCCTTTCTAGAATCTGTTTCTTCATCATTTTTTATAGAACAATAATATTCCATTACCTTCATATGCCAACTTATTCAACCATTCCAAAATGATGGGCATCTATTCATTTTGCAATTCTTTGTTGCCACAAAAAGAGCTGATATAAATATTTTTTGCACATGTGGATCTTTTTCCCTTCTTCATGATTTTCTTGGAATACAGACTTAATAATGGTACTGCTAGGTCAAAAGGTATGCATACTTTGAAAGCCCTTTGGGCATAGTTCCAAATGGCTCTCCAGAGTGGTTGGATCATTTCACAACTCCACCAACAATGCATTATTATCCCAGTTTTCCCATATAACCTTAAACATTTATCATTATCTTTTCCTGTCATCTTAGCCAATCTGAAAGGTGTGAGGTGATACTTCAGAGTTGTTTTAATTTGCATTTCTCTAATCAACAGTGATTTAGAGTATTTTTTATATGATTATAGATGAATTAAGGAATTTTTGTCATCTGAAAATTGTCTGTTCATATCTTTTGACCATTTATCAGTTGGGGAGTGACCTGTATTATTATAAATTTGACACTATTCTTTATGTTTTTTAGAAATGAGACCTTTATCAAAAACATTGATTTTTTTCTCAGTTTTGTACTTCCCTTTTCATTTTGTTTCTGTCAGTTTTGTTTGTGCAAAAACTTTTTTAATTTAATGTATTCAAAATTGTCTACTTTTGAAAGTGTTGTTTTCTTCAGTGGATTTTTTTTTTTTTTTTGCATTTGGCCAATTGTATTTTTTCAGGAATTGCCTTCCTTTTCTATGCTGTTGACTCTCTCTTACATACCTCTCACTTCTTTTCTTATTTTTTTCTTTTGCCTCTTTTATTTGACTTTTAAAGCCTTTTATGAGTACTCCCAAAAAGTCTCTTTGGGCTTGATACCAATTCATATCACTCTTTCTGATTTCCTCTGTGGACATTTTGTGTTTGTCTGACTTGGTATTTTGTTCTTTCCTGTCACCATAGTAGCTTTCTATGGTCAAGATTTTTTTTCTGTTTCTCGCTCATTTTCTTTCTTTTTCTTTTGGTATTTCATCTTTTTTTTTTTTACTTTTATGGTCAAGCTCTGCACTTGGGGTAAAGGGGGTGGTGTCTCAAGCTTCCTGTGCAGCTCTGAGTCTTGGCTTTGAGCAAAGGGGCAACTTGTGTTTGCAGGGCATAGCTTTACCTGCTCTTTTCAGGAAACAGCCTGGTTTCCTCAAAGTTTGCCTCTGAGCTACATCTGCGGTTGCCTCACTGATCTGCTCCTCTATTGAACCAGAATCAAGGGTCTCCATTGCAATTTGCTGTGATTCACTGTCTTTCCCAGAGTCAGTCTGAGCTAGGCTGAACAATCTTTTCACCCCCCAATAAGACTGACCTTTCCTGAAATTTCTCCAATCTATCTTGAACTGGAAAGTGGTTTCATTCCATCAGATTCCATTCAGATGCTTGGTTTCATATGGTTTTCAAAAGAAACTGGGAGAGCTTAAGCAGCTTCCTGGCTTCACTCTGTCATCTTAGCTCCTCCATACAACTTTGTTATACTCTTTCAAATAGTTATTGGCTATTAAAAGGGACCCAAGAGATAATTTGCTGTCTTTTGTAAAAATTAATTCCTAAAAATGGCTTAACTTGCCCAAGACCATACAACTAATAAGTAGTAAAGATGAGATTCAAGACAAAATCTGGGGCTTTTATTAATACACAATTAAGACAACTATTATGTGCATTCCCTATCCCTATCCTGTTAAGACATGCATACATAAAACAACAACAACAACAAAAACATACACATGTCCTTCAAATTTAAACATGGCTGGTTCTTTCAACTAATCTTATGACCTGCTTGAATCACATCAATTTCTATTTCTGGTGTTGTATTTCTCAGAAAATATTACAACTTGTCATGCCCTTCTTAAAAGATAGTACTCAAATATTTGAGCAGGTCATGATTATGACCTTCTACATTGAAGTTTGTAGTTCAGTTTTTTCAGTCATGTCTGATTCTTTATGATGCCAATTTTGCCATTTCCTTCTGCAGCTCATTTAATAGATGGGGAAACTGAGGCAAAATGCCCAGGATATATAGCTAGTAAGCTTCTGAGATTAGATTTGAACTTACAAAGATGGGTCTTTCTGATTCCAGGCCCAACAGTGTCTATTGCAGCACTTAAACATTCTAGACTCTATACAATTTTTTTTTATATATAAAACATATTCAGGGGTAATTTTTCAACACTGACCCTTGCAAAATCTTCTGTTCCAACTTTTCCCCTCCTTCCCCCCTCCCTAGATGGCAGGTACTCTAATACATGTTTAATCTGTTAAAGTTTATGTTAAATCCAATATATGTATATATATATTTATACAATTATCTTGCTGCACAAGAAAAATCAGATCTAGAAAGAAAGAAAAAAACCTGAGAAGGAAAATAAAAACCCAAGCAAACAATAACAGAAAGGTGAAATGCTATGTTGTGGTCCACACTCATTTCCCATAGTTCTCTCTCTGGGTGTCGCTGATTCTCTTCATTACTGAATAATTGGAATTGGTGTGAATCATCTCATTATTGAAGAGAGCCACATCCATCAGAGTTGATAACCATAATGTAACGACCGCATTAATACCCAGGATGTCCCAGAATCAGCCAGAGTCAAGATAAGCAAAAGTCCTTAATCTTTATTCTTGGTCCCCAGAGATGGGATTGAAAGGATGGAAGTAGAATCTCCGTGACTGCCTTCTCCCTGTCTACTGCCAAGAGTGTGTCCCTGGCTACTCTTACTCTACCCCCTAGTCCCTCCTACAATCCTCTATACACCAATCATTGAGCCAGTACGGATAGTGGAAAGGACCATTTTCCAAGCATATGCCCATAGAGTATCGTCCAATCAGAAGTTAGCCTCAAGTGCTCAGCAGTCCCGACCTTAGTGCATCAACCCAATAGTTTCAGCCTTCTATATCTCCTGCTTTCTTTTGTTTTAGAACACAGGTGATCACGCCATCCCTGACTTCACAGGATGGTGAAAGCCCCCAAAAGAAGGTGATCACGTCCTCCCTGACTTCTCAGGAAAAGAGGTGAAAACACCAAAAAGGAGGTGATCATGCCCTCCCCCTTTCCCCAACTTTTCAGAAAGAGAGGTGAAAGCATTAAAAAGGAGATGATCACCCCCTCCCCGACATCTCAGGAAGGGAGATGAAAAGCACCAAAGGGAAGTGGAGATTGCTAGCAGGTTTCTGGCTGAAGGCTCTTATTAGAAACAGGTATGCACAAACCCATCAGCATGGGAGGTATTACACGAGCACATAGCAATAACGCAGAAGCTATTAGTGATGGCTCTTCCCACTACCAGTGCAGGCTCAATGTGGTGCAACAAACATGAATTGTATATGCAAGTAGTGATATAACAAACAATATATATCAATATGGTATTATAAGAGATTTCCAGAAGTCCTAGAAGCAGGGTATGTAAACAACAGTCACACATATGCCTTCTTCAGCAGCCAAGAGATAGTCCAAAATCAATCTATTGTCCATTGTTTCACGTGTCAGGGAATCCAATGATCCCCGCAAGTTTTTGAAGTCCTGCAACAGTCTTTTCATGTATTAGGGAATCCAATGATCCCAGCAGATTTTGAAGTCCTGCAACAGTCTTATCATTTCTCAGAGAATCCAATGATTCCTGAGGATTTTGAGGTCCTACAACAATTTTATCAGGTCTCAGAGAATCCACTGATTCTTGAGGGTTTTGAAGTCTAACAATTTTGATGTTCATAAGTCAAACACCATAACTAACATGCTCTTTCAGTGGTGGGCACAGTCAACAATGGAACCATCCTATGTTTCTTGGGTCTTCTCCTTTGTTTCAAGGGTCTGCTCCATCTCTCTCCGATGGACAAGGCGAATATGGCTCGTTGACACTCATCTGATTCCTTCTCCACCTGTGGAGATACAAGCAAACTCTCTCCCCCAAGCAGTTAACCTATCTGGTCCCTTTCATTCACCATTTTCTGGGTCTCTCCACATCACCTGGCGATTATCTAAAGATAGTGGAGCTGCTTGCACTGGACACTGCCCTTTCGGTGGGTTATAAAACCTGTCTGATGGAGCCAGTGCATCTTTGTCAAAAATCAAGAAATTAGTAGTATAAATAGCTAGATTTAGAAGTTCTCTAGGGTTACCTGTGGCTCCCCCTTTCTTTTGTTTTTGGAGGAGTGTCTTAATGTCTCTGTTTCTCCCCTCTACTATTGCTTGTCCTTGAGGATTAAAGGGTATGCCAGTGGTGTGTAAAATCTTATACTATACACAAAAGTGTACAAGATGTTTAGAAGTATATGCAGGATTATTGTCTGTTTTTATTGCTTGTGGCACACCCATAATTGCAAATACTTATATGAGGAATTCAGTGACACTCGGGCTGTCTTTTTTGTTGCTAGTACTGCAAAAGTGAATACTGAAAAAGTGTCTATCACCACATGGATAAAAGACAGACGACTGAAAGATTTATAATGGGTCACATCCATTTGGCAAATTTCACTGGGTCTCACACCACAAGGGGTTTTCCCTAGAGGCAGTGTAGGAGCATGGAAAGGAAGGCAAGCTATACAGGCTTTTATTATGCTCCTTGCTTCCTCTCTTGTTATTCCAAATTGCAAACGTAAAGCTGGAGCAGCCTGATGATATTTAAAATGAGATTCTTGGGCTTCTTGAAATAAAGGAGTATTGGCCAGCATAGTTAGAAGGCTCTCTGCCTTTGAATTGCCATCAAAGATTGGACTTGGAAGTCCACTATGAGAGTGGACATGAAAAATATAAATCTTACCGGGATGCTTCCTCACTTGCTCTTGAAATTCCTTGAAGAGCTGATATATATTAGAGGCTAAAAATTTTAATTGGGCTATGGCAATTCTTTGTACCACACCTGTGATGACCACGTATTTAAAATCAGCTAGAGTCAGGAATTCAGGTTAAAGGAAAAGTCTTCTATCTTAATTCTCAGTAGAGGTGAGGGGGGATTGCGATAGCAATATGGGCAAGAAGGATTGCAATAGCAATATGGGCAGCTGTGACAGGAAGCCAGCTAGCAGAGGGGGAGTGGAGATGAAGGGCCATCGCGATAGCAATGTGAGCAGCTGTGTCAAGACGCCAGTCAGCAGTCTCTCCTTCCCCTTTTCTCTCCATTCCCCTGCTTCCACCCACCAAAATCATCATTTCCTATACAACACATCAGGACTTGCACAAAGAGTGGGCAGGGGCCATTCTTTCTCCAAGCTTATATATTA
This sequence comes from Antechinus flavipes, assembly GCF_016432865.1. Taxonomy (NCBI): domain Eukaryota; kingdom Metazoa; phylum Chordata; class Mammalia; order Dasyuromorphia; family Dasyuridae; genus Antechinus; species Antechinus flavipes. The sequence goes on along the minus strand of NC_067400.1, from coordinate 186,135,586 downwards.
ATAGAGTATGGTCCAATTACTATTTAGCCTCACATGCTTGGGACCTCAGTGCATCAACTCGAGCCTCAGCCCATTACATATACTTACTGAATAGGCTGAATCAGATGTTATATTTATATCTCCTAGATAATAAGTAAGAGCTAGAATGATTGCATACAATTCTGCTAAGTGGAATGAAAGGAAGTTCGATTATTCTCTTTATAGTTAAGTCACTAGAGTATACAGCATAGCCCCCATGCCATAGTGATTAAAATATACTGTCTTAGTGGACAAGTGATGAGCGAGACTCCTAAGGATAGTGGAAAAATGGAGTCCATTTATTACAAGGTCTTTTCCCTTTTATACCCTCATACCCTTATGTAACAAAACACTGAACACCCACTAAGTACATACTGTGCACATGGGACCACATAAATAACTTGCTGTTGTATGTAGTTTGCCACCTGGTATCACTCTTCCACCTGGTGTCACTCTGCTTCAGTCACAACACAGGTTGTCACCACCCCCTGACTTCTAAGGAATGCCAAGAGCCCTTAGGGACAATGAGGAAATGAACCAGACATTGTTAGCAGGTTCCCTCTGGGCTAAAGGGTCTTATACCTCACCCAGAGTTTCCCCATTCTCTGTGATCCTCTACATCTCACCTTTTCTTTTGTTTTAATTGAAGCAGATATATACCAGTGGTTAAATCCATCACCATGGGATGAATCACACAGGCAAGTTTTAATATCATACAAGCAAGTAGTAACATAACAAACAATATAAATAAACAAAATACTATAAAGATTCCCATGAGTCCCAGAAGGAAGGTGTAACAAATGACAATTCACAACCACACATACACCTTCTTCAGCAGCCAAGAGATAGTCCAAAACCAATCTATTGTCCATCACTTCATGTGTCAGGGAATCCAATGATTCCTGCAGATTTTGAAGTCCTGCATCAATCTCATTGACAATTATTTTTGATGTTCTTGAGTCACTTGCCATATACAAAGAGTTAAGTGCCAGGCTTTTTCAGGTGGGCACAGTTGTCAATGGAACCATTCAATGTTTCTTGGGCCTTCTCCTTTGTTTCAATGGTCTTTTCTTTTTCTGTCTCTCTCTGATGGAGAAGGTAGATACAGCTTGTTGGCCCCTTCTGGTTCCTTCTCCATCTGTTGAGATATAAGCAAATCCTTTCCCCCAAGCAGTTAACCTATCTGGTCTCTTTCATTCACCACTCTCTGGATCTCTCCACATCACCTGGAGATTATCTAAAGATATTGGAGTGGCTCACACTGGACACTACCCTTCCAACAGGTTATGAAACCTATCTGCCAGAACCAGTGCATCTCCATCAAAAATCAAAAAATTTATATTAAGTCAAGTTTAGAAATTCTCTAGAATTACCTGTGTTTCCCCCTCTTTTTTGTTTTTGGAGGAGCATCTCTCCTTGATGTTTTTCCTTGATGTTTCTCCTCTCTACTATTGCCTGTCCTTGAGGATTAAAAATTATGCCTGGGGTGTGTGAAATCTGATACTGTGGAATTGTAATCCTAACTGTAAAATGTCTCTTCCCCATAGATTGATGGGGAATCCCTTTTTTACCACAAAAAAGCAAAAACTCCTGCTCTGTCCCCAAACCTATATCCCAAAGGGGCAGCACCAAGCCTAGGCACTATTGATTCTCCCATGCCATACACATGGACACTTGCTGCAATCCTTGGCAGGGTATGGATGGATGATTTTTTGTAAGCATTCTCAGCAGGTGAAATGATCAACCCTACTGTGTGTAGAAGCAAGGGATTTATAGGCCAAACAGGAACAGATTTCAGCTCTCCAGGGAATATCTCACTAGTTCCAGCAACATACAACTCTATTATCCTAATTGCAATCCTCTTCCCCCATTGATTTGTTTAAAGACTCTCTGAGTGTAATAGCAGTTACCATCAAGTCCCAAGGGTTTTTTGCCTGGAGCCCTGGAGCCAAGCCCTGCCCTTTGTAATGAGCACATAGGAGGTGGGCAAAACTGCAACATGGGGGGTGCTATTGGTGTCATTGCCCCTTCCACTCCTCCTCTTCTTCCCTCTGCCCATGAAGGCAGGGTTGAGGAAGGAGGGTCAGGAGATGCGGGAATACCCTAATGACGTATGCTCAGGTGTAGGCAGAATTGAAAATGAGCTTTGAAAGTGAAAAGTAAACTTATCAGCAAGGTGCTTAAGATACTTAATTCCTTTTCTGCCCAACAGGCAATGGTAATTAAGATACTTAACTCTCTTCTTGCCCAACTGGCTATGCTCTGCAAATCTCCTAGAGTAGTAACCAGCAAAATAAATCAGTAAAATGCTAAAAAAAAAAAAAAAAAAAAAAAGACTTCCTTAGCTCTGTCCCAGGTACTGTACTCTCCCGGGGGCTATGGCAAGCACTTTCTGCTTGTTTTTCTCTTCATACTTCCTTGTCTGGCTGCTCAAGGTAAAATCTTTCCTCTTTTTAAACTTGTGGGATTCCTTAATCCATTGTATTCAGTTAGTTGTTCTCCCAATAACTTCCACATCTCTGGCTTCAAACTCTCCTAACAAAGCCACAGAGAAGTGCACCCCAGAGCATCTAAGAACTCAGTGATCTGCTTCTGAGCTACCAAAAACCTTGCTTCTCTGTGAACCTAAGCATGCTTCATACTTCCCTGGGAGGGAGGCTCTTTTCTTTTTCTGTCTCTCTCTGATGGAGAAGGTAGATACAGCTTGTTGGCCCCTTCTGGTTCCTTCTCCATCTGTTGAGATATAAGCAAATCCTTTCCCCCAAGCAGTTAACCTATCTGGTCTCTTTCATTCACCACTCTCTGGATCTCTCCACATCACCTGGAGATTATCTAAAGATATTGGAGTGGCTCACACTGGACACTACCCTTCCAACAGGTTATGAAACCTATCTGCCAGAACCAGTGCATCTCCATCAAAAATCAAAAAATTTATATTAAGTCAAGTTTAGAAATTCTCTAGAATTACCTGTGTTTCCCCCTCTTTTTTGTTTTTGGAGGAGCATCTCTCCTTGATGTTTTTCCTTGATGTTTCTCCTCTCTACTATTGCCTGTCCTTGAGGATTAAAAATTATGCCTGGGGTGTGTGAAATCTGATACTGTGGAATTGTAATCCTAACTGTAAAATGTCTCTTCCCCATAGATTGATGGGGAATCCCTTTTTTACCACAAAAAAGCAAAAACTCCTGCTCTGTCCCCAAACCTATATCCCAAAGGGGCAGCACCAAGCCTAGGCACTATTGATTCTCCCATGCCATACACATGGACACTTGCTGCAATCCTTGGCAGGGTATGGATGGATGATTTTTTGTAAGCATTCTCAGCAGGTGAAATGATCAACCCTACTGTGTGTAGAAGCAAGGGATTTATAGGCCAAACAGGAACAGATTTCAGCTCTCCAGGGAATATCTCACTAGTTCCAGCAACATACAACTCTATTATCCTAATTGCAATCCTCTTCCCCCATTGATTTGTTTAAAGACTCTCTGAGTGTAATAGCAGTTACCATCAAGTCCCAAGGGTTTTTTGCCTGGAGCCCTGGAGCCAAGCCCTGCCCTTTGTAATGAGCACATAGGAGGTGGGCAAAACTGCAACATGGGGGGTGCTATTGGTGTCATTGCCCCTTCCACTCCTCCTCTTCTTCCCTCTGCCCATGAAGGCAGGGTTGAGGAAGGAGGGTCAGGAGATGCGGGAATACCCTAATGACGTATGCTCAGGTGTAGGCAGAATTGAAAATGAGCTTTGAAAGTGAAAAGTAAACTTATCAGCAAGGTGCTTAAGATACTTAATTCCTTTTCTGCCCAACAGGCAATGGTAATTAAGATACTTAACTCTCTTCTTGCCCAACTGGCTATGCTCTGCAAATCTCCTAGAGTAGTAACCAGCAAAATAAATCAGTAAAATGCTAAAAAAAAAAAAAAAAAAAAAAAGACTTCCTTAGCTCTGTCCCAGGTACTGTACTCTCCCGGGGGCTATGGCAAGCACTTTCTGCTTGTTTTTCTCTTCATACTTCCTTGTCTGGCTGCTCAAGGTAAAATCTTTCCTCTTTTTAAACTTGTGGGATTCCTTAATCCATTGTATTCAGTTAGTTGTTCTCCCAATAACTTCCACATCTCTGGCTTCAAACTCTCCTAACAAAGCCACAGAGAAGTGCACCCCAGAGCATCTAAGAACTCAGTGATCTGCTTCTGAGCTACCAAAAACCTTGCTTCTCTGTGAACCTAAGCATGCTTCATACTTCCCTGGGAGGGAGGCTCTTTTCTTAGTATTTGTCTCATTTCAGTTGAAAAATGAAAGTGACTAGATTAACTCTTACTGATTCTTCCCACTTGCCTATTTTTATACTTACCCTACACTGGGTCATGGGGACTTCTCCACTGAACTCAACCAATTGAGTCAGTTGAGCTGATGTGTATAGGACCTCATCCAGGACTCCCACATTGGATGCCAAATGTTGTGTCCTGCTTTCTAGAGTCCCCAAGTTGGGGTGACAAAATGTACCATGCTTTATAGAGCCCCCACAAAAGGGTAATTAAAATATCCTGCTTTCTAAAGCCCATAAGTTGGGGTGACAAAAAGTTCTGTTGCTTTCTAGCGCCCTCACACAGGGCTGATTAAAATATTGAGTCCTGCTTTCTAGAGCCCCCATGACGGGGTGATTAAAATATACTGTCCTAGTGGAGAAGTGATGAGGCAGGACTCCTGAGGATGGTAGAAAAATGGAGTCCATTTATTACAAGTTCTTTTACCCTTTTAAACCTTCATACTTTTACGTAACAAAACACTGGGCATGTGCACATATAACCACATAAACAACTTGCTGTTGTATGTAATTTGCCACCTGATATCACTCTGCTTCAATCACAACACATGTTGTCACCGACCCCTGACTTCTCAGGAAAGCCAAGAGCCCTTAGGGGAGATGAGAAGCTGAACCAGACATTGTTAGCAGATTCCCTGTGGGCTGAATGTCTTATACCTCACCCAGAGTTTCCCTACTGTCTGTGACCCTCTACATGTCATATTGTAAAAGAAAATATAAACATCTTCCCAAAGGAGAAATCCTGAAGAAAAATGCAGTAAAAGAAGTGTGCTTCAATCTCTATTCAGACAGGTTTTTTCTCTAAGAATAGATAGCCTTTTTCATCATGTCTATCAGAGTGGTCTTGGATCATTGAATTGAATATCTAAGTCATTCATAGCTGATCAGCTTTCAAAATTACTGTTACTTTGTACACAGTACATTTCACTTTGCATCATCTCATGTAAGCATTTTTTTAGGTTTTTCCAAGAGCATCCTGCCCAATAGTATTACATCATAATTACATACCACAATTCGTTCAGCCATTTTCCAATTGATGGGCATCCCTTCAATTTCTAATTCCTTGCCCCCAGAAAAGAGCTACTTCTAATATTATATTTTTGTACATATAAGTCCTTTTTCTTCTTGTTTTCTTTTTTAATCTTTTTGAGAGCAATTTGGAATTATATACAAAGGGCTATCAAACTGTGTCTACCCTTTGATTCAGCAGTGTTTCAATTGTGTCTCTATTCCAAAGAGATAATAAAAAAGGAAATAAGACCCTTCAATTCAGAGGGAACCTGTTGACAATGTCTAGTTTGGCTCCCTACCTCCCTTTGGTGTTCTCACCCTTCCTGAAAAGTCAAGAAGGGCATGATCACCTGTGTTCTACTTTACTGAGAGGCATTTACATATCAATAGCAGGGTGCATATAGTTAGCATTTGCTTAGTGTAATATGATGATAGAATGGTTCTCTCGTTGGCACCTACTTAGTGTGCTATGAGGGCTTGAAATAAGACACTCCATCTTTGACCATCCTTGTGAGTTTCCTGCCTTCTTCACTCTTTCACTAAGACCAAGGCTGGTCCCAAGATCCTCCAGAGAGCTAGTCCGGACAGTATATTTTGGCACTCCAATTTGGGAGCTCTAGAAAGCATACTACATTTTGTCACCTGAACTGGGGTTTCCAGAAGGACACTATATTTTGATGCCCAGCATGGGGCACTAGACATGAGGCTCTAGATGGGAGATCCTACACTCAGAAGATTGATTAACGCAATTGGCAAGTTCAGTGGAGAAATCCCGTGACTCAGAAATAGGGAAGTACAAAATAGACAAATGGGAAGATTTGGTAAAGGCTAAATTAGTCACTTTTGTTTTTCAGCCAAAATGGGGCAAATACTAAGAAAAGAGCCTTCCCCACCCCAAGGGAAGTATGAAGCATGTGCAATTAGCTTAATAGAGAAACAAGGTTGTTGGTAACTCAGAAGCAGATCACTGGGCTCTTAAATATATTAGAGTGCATGTCTCCTTGGTTCCCTAAGGAAGAAAAATTAAAGCCAGAGATATGGAAAACAATGGGAGAACAACTTAAGGAATACTACAAAGCTATGGGTCCTTAGTCAATTCCTGAGGAAACATTCCTCATGTACAATATAATGCAACTGGCTTTAAAGAATCCCACAAGTTTTAAAACAAGAAAAGATTTTAATGTGAATGGCCAGACAAGGAAGTATGAAGAGAAAGAGCAGGAGGGGGATAGTACTGACAACACAGTTAGAAAGCATGGCCAGTTGGGCAGGAAAAGAGTTAAGTACCTTAAGGACAGTGCTGATGAGCTTAAGGGGTGTGGTGCTTCTCATTTTCACAGCTTGGCTTCACTTCTGCCTATATCCAAGCATGCACCCTTAGGGTCTTCCCCATCTCCTGACTCTCATCCTTCAACTTTGCCTTCCTGGGCTGAGGGAGGAGGAGTGGGACAAGCAGGGACACCATCAGTACCACCCATGCATTAGTTTTGTCCAACTCCCATGTCACCATTACAAGAGGCATTAGTTAAAGCTAAAGAGGAAGGACAAGATACATCTGGTTTGAGAATAGAAGCATAACCAATGATTGAAGAGCTTGATTCTTCAGATCAAGTCAGGAGAAGATACATTCCTTTTAATCTGGAAATTATCAGAGATCTGAAAAAGGCTTGCACTCTTTATGGGTCTACATCATCTTATGTTAAGATGCTATTAGAGAATTTGGCTTATGAAATTTTAACCCCTGGTTAAATGGTTAACTGGAGATCTAAAGCAAAGACATGCTTAGAACCAGGACAAAACTTGTTGTGGCTTTCTGAGTATAGTGAACAATGCAGAATATATGCCCAAAGAAATAGGGAACCTGAAGTTAGCATATCAGTCACCTTTAAAAAACTAGCAGATGTAGGTCCTTATGCAGACACTTTCACACAGATTAATTACCCTATAGCAGCATATGAGCAAATTGCTGCTGCTGCAATCAAAGCATGGGGCACCCTCCCAGGAAGACAAGATAGAGGAGAAGCCTTCACAAAAATAGCACAAGGTCCAAAAGAACCTTTTGCTGATTTTATGGGATGTCTGCAGACAACTATCATATGAACTATTGGTGAAAATGTAGCAACAGAAATTATAATAAGACAACTTGCTAGAGAAAATGCTAATCATGATTGTAGAAGAATTATATTAGGACTAAAAAAGGATGCTCCTCCTTCTTTAAATGAGATCATAAAACATTGTGCCATAGTGGGCACAAATACCTTTTATGCCCAGACTATGATTCAGGCTTTTCAAGATCTGAACATGGGAAAACAGGGTCCCTCTTGTAAGGGACTTCCAAAGAGACTCATCGGTGCTTTCAATGTGATAAGCCAGGGCATCTCAAAACTCAATGTTGGCAAAAAGATAAAGTGAAAAAGCAGGATCAGAGAACAAGACCGAAAACCCCATGTCCAAAATGCAACAAGACTGGACATCAGAATGCAGAGTGACTCAGGGAAATGAAAAGCAAGGTTTGGTTCCAAGGCCCCAGGCAAAAAAAAAAAAAAAAAAAAAAAAAAAAAAAAAACTCCAAAAACTTGGGGCATGATGGCAGCCACTGTTACACCCAGAGAGTCTTTAAAAGTTCAGTATTCCAACATGATCAGTTAGCTGAGAAGCAACCTGCTAGGAGAAGGGGAGTGCAATTAGGGAGAATAAAGCTGTATGCCAATAGGACTACTGAAATATCCCCTGGAGAGCTGAAATCTGTCCCTCTCCGGCCTATAGATCCTTTGCCTCCACCCACAGTTGGCTTGACCATTTCACCTTCTGTGAGTGCTTATAAAATAGCGTCCATCCATACACTTATTTGGAAAACTGGGGAATGTATGGCTAATATCCCAGTCACTAACACAGGTAGACAATGTGTGATCTATCAGCCAGGAAAAGTAGTAGCATCAGGCCTCCTGGTACATACTCCTGATATGCAATTTGGTGATATTTACCCAGATTTTGACTCCCAACAAAAGAAATCAGGAATATTCTGGACTGCAGCTGTTCTAGCTAGCCCAGAGTATACCATTGAAAGGGCTGGTAAAGATGGGTGCAGATCGTACAGTCATTAGAGGTGCCAGCTGGCCCAATCATTGGCCAAAGATTACAGCAGACACCCATATGTCTAGCATAGAAGAATTAATAGCAGCTGAACTTAGTGCTACCCCTTTGAGATGGAAATTAGAAGATAAGACAAGAATTTTTACTCCTTTTGAAGCTAAAAAGTCCCCATCAATCTGTAGGGAAGCATCTTACAACAGTTAGGATTACAATTGAATATTTCAACTTTTTAGGCAGGGCTGCTGTTGAAGGCCTGCCAACACTCTCACCTGTTCCCACACAATATAAAACTAATACACCAGTGTGGGTGACACAATGGCCCTTAACTAGTGAAAAGATTCAGGCCTTATTAGATATAGTACAGCAGGAACTTGACCAAGAACACTTACAACTTTCTCTAAGTCCTTGAAATTCCCCTGTATTTGCTACAAAAAAGAAATCTGGAAAATGGAAGGTGTTGACTGATTTGAGAAAAGTAAATGGGAACTCTTTAGCCTGGGCTTCCATCTCCTACTCAATTGCCTAGGGAATGGTTTCATTGGGTTATAGATATTAAGGATTGTTTCTATTCTATCCCTCTGGATAAGGAGGATATGAAAAAATTTGCCTTTTCAGTTCCCAGCATTAATTTAACTAAGCCTTATAAAAGATTTGAATGGACAGTTTTTTCATAGGGAATGAAAAATAGCCCTACTATGTGTCAAATATATGTGACTGCTGCTCTTAATCCTGTAAGAAAAGCATTTCCAATAGTTATGTTACTACATTACATGGATGATATATTAGGATGTGCACCTGAGGAACAAATGTTAGAGACATGTCTACAAAAGACAATGGAAACACTAAAATACTACAAATTGCACATAGCTCCAGAAAAAATTCAAAGATATGCTCCTTTTCAATATTTAGGATATGAAGTATATCCTAAAGTGCTCACAGTACAAAAACTTTCCTTAAGAACAGAGAAGCTAAACACCTTAAATGATTTTCAGAAATTGATAGGAGATATCTAATGGATGTGTCCAGTGTTAGGCTTGACTACCTATCAATTGCAATCATTATATGACATTTTAAGGGGAGACAGTGCTTTAAACTCACCACACCAGCTTACAAAAGAAGCACAAGAGGCTTTGAGAGAAGTTGAACTGACTTTATCCAATGTGGTTGAAAGAGTCACTCAAAAACCCTTGGAAATGCCAGTTTTTGCTACACAAGAGGCACCCACATCAGTTCTTCATCAAGAAGACAGTGTAATAGAGGGGTGAACCTCCCAGCACAACCAGAACAAAGTCTTACTTCTTACCCAGTGCTTGTGGCTAGAATTTTATTAAAGGCCATTAAGCAAGCAGTATAATTATCTGGGATAAGACCTGATAAGATATACACTTTTTCTACTAATGCACAAATTAATGTATGTTGTGAAACCATCCCAGAGTGGCAAATTTTATTGGCCACAGCTCCAAATTTTACACATGGGTCTCCATTAAAGATAACCCGACTATTACATAATTGGTGATGGATTCTTGAAGAGAAGATTTCTAAAGTTTCTCTTAAAGGATCAACTATCTTTACAGATGCTTCCAAACATAACATTTGTGCTATATAATCTCGTTACTTAACTATAAAGAAAGTAATCGAACTTCCTTTCATTCCACTTAGCAGAATGAATTGTACACAATTATGCTAGCTCTTACTTATTATCTAGGAGACATAAATATAATATTGTTTCAGCCTATTATGGTACAAAAAATTGCCACAGCCCAAATAAAATTTGTATATATAGCCAAATATATATATCAGCTTTTTAAGGAACTTCAAGAACAAGTGAGAAAGCATCCAGGCAAGATTTATATCTTGCATGTCCACTCTCATAGTGGACTTCCAGTTCCTATTTTTTATGGAAATTCTAAGGCAGATCACCTTCTAACCAAGTTAGCCAATGTCCTTTATTTTAGGCAGCCCAAGAATCTCATTTTAAATATCATCAAGCTGCTTGAGCTTTACATTTGCAATTAGATATAACAAAAGAAGAAGCTAGGAGCATAGTAAAAGTCTGTATAGCTTGCCTTCCTTTCCACAGTCCTCCACTCCCTTCAGGGGAAGAACCCTTGTGGTTTGAGACCCAATGAAATTTGGCAAATGGATGTGACCCATTATAAATCTTTTGACCGTCTTTCTTTTATCCATGTTATAGTAGACATCTTTTCAGGATTTATTGCAACAGCAGTAGCAAATACCAGCAGCAAAATAGACAGTCCAAGTGGTCAATGAATTCCTTATACAAGGAATTATGCAATTATGAGTGTGTCACGAGCAATAAAAACAGATAATGGACCTGCATATACTTCTAAATATTTTGTATATTTTTGTGCATAGTATCAGATTTTACACACTATTGGCATACATTTTAATCCTCAAGGACAGGCAATAGTAGAGAGGAAAAACAGAGATATCAAGACACTCCTCCAGAAACAAAAGAAAGAGGGAGCCACAGGTAACCCTAGAGAACTTTTAAACTTAGCCCTTTATACTATAATTTTTTTTTTGATAGAGATGCACTGGCTCTGGCCAGATTTCATAATCCACCAGAAGGGCAGTGCCCAGTGTGAGCAGCTCCACTATCTTTAGATAATTACCAGGTGATGTGGAGAGACCCAGAAAGTGGTGAATGGAAGGAACCAGATAGGTAAACTGCTTGGGGGAGAGGATTTGCTTGTATCTCTATAGATGGAAAAGAAATCAGATGAGTGCTGACAAGCTGCATACTCCTTGTCCATTGGAGAGCAATGGAAAAAGAGAAGACCCTTGAAACAAAGGAGAAGACCTAGGAAACATCTAGTTGTTCCATGTCTGACTACATGTGCCACTGAAAGAGCATGACTGTTAACCTAATGTGTATGCCAATTGATTCATGAACATCAAATATTGTTAATGAAACTGTTGCAGGACTTCAAAACCTGCAGGAATCATTGGACTCTCTGAGGTGTGATAAAACTGTTGCAGAAGTGCAAAATCTGAAGGAATCATTGGATTCCCTGACACATGAAGTCATGGACAATAGATTGGGTTTGGACTAGCTCTTGGCTGCTGAAGGAGGTATATGTGTGATTGTTATTTATACACCCTCCTTCTGAGACTCATGGAAATCTTTTATAAATACCATGTTGATTCATACTGTTTATTACATTACTACTTACTTGTCTAATACCTTCCATGCTAATGGATTTATGTGTGCCTTTTTCAACTAAAACAAAAGAAAGTGGGAGATATAGAAGGCCACAGATAGTGGGGGAACTCTGAGTAAGGTATAAAGCCCTTCAGCTCAGAGGGAACCTGCTGACAATGTCTAACAAAAATGACAATTTGGCTCCCCACCTCTCTTTGATGCCCTTACACTTTCTGAGAAGTCAGGGAGGGCATAACCACTTCCCTTTGGTGTTCTCACACTTACTGAGAAGTCAAGGAGGACATGATCGCCTGTGTTCTATTTGAAGCAAAGGATACTTACAGTAAAGAGAGGCATTTACATATCAATAGCCGGGTGCTTATAGTTAGCACTTGCTCAATGTAATATGATGATATAATGATTCTCTAGTTAGCACCTACTTAGTGTGCTGTAATGATGTAATCATATCAAGGTATTTAAGGGCTGAGAGGACTTGAAATAAGGACTCCATCTTTGACCATCCTTGTGAGTCTCCTACCTTTTTCACGCCTCCAGTAAGACCAAGGCTGGTCCCAAAATCCTCCCGAGAGCTAGTCTAGACAGTATATTTTGGCACCCCAATTTGGGGGCTATAGAAAGCATTTCGGTATCTGAACTGGGACCTCCAGAAGGACACTACAAAGAAAAGAAAGGGAAGGAGGAAAAAAATATGGAATATGAAGTTGAATATTGAAAATATCTTTGTGTGCATTTTAAAAAATAAAAAGCTATTATTTTTTAAAAATCTCTTCTGGAATACACCAAAGACTATGGCAAGCATGTAGTAGGCATTCACATGAATATTTCTTGACTAAGTATTGGCATAAGATCAAAAGCCATTTTAACAATGATTTAAGAGTAAAAATGACACAGTCACAAATGGACATTTAACTCTTAATTATTTATCTTCAATAATGTGTAAATTTCACATTACTACTTATTATGATTTAGTGACACAAAGCACAAAATTTCTTCCAGATCCAAAATGTGCATTATTTTGAAGAAGGTATTTAATCTCAAAATGTTAGAGAATATAATGTATAAGAGTAGAAGGGGCTATTTTATTTTCATTTTTTTTCTTCAGCTCATAGCATGCATGGCATTTGATGCATAGTGGGTACATATCAATGCTTGCTGGTTGATTAATTGAGTGAAAGTATATTTCATTTTGAAATAAAAGTTATCTTCATAATAACTAATATGTATACAGTGAGTTAAATTTTTCAAAACCTTTTAGCATAATCTGATTACAACACTGACAGGTAGATTTTTACAGATGACTCCATCACTCCCATTTTTCAAAGGGGATTTGAGGAATTTAGTGACCTGCTCATGTTGATACAATAAATGCCAAAGGTAGATTCAAGCTTATGTCCTTCTGATTCCAGATCTCGCATTCTTTCCACTCTTTCACATTGTCCTCTTCCCCACACTGAACTGTCAATTCAAATTTCTTTAATATGATTAATAGAAAGATTTCTAGAACCAAACTTTACTCTTCTATTTAATGGGGGATAAAAAATTGAGTATTATTTATTTATGCTGTTGCTTAGTTTATTTCAATGAAAGAATAAATCAATAGTTGCTGCATTGAATATAATACTTATTGTTTGTATCATTAATTTTAGCTTCTGGGCGGGAAATAACAAAAAAGCTTCACTTTGCTGAGTAAGATTTTTTTAAAAAGTAAATCTAGGGGAACTGGGTAAAAGAGATTTGAAAGAACTCTTATAAGGATACAAAGTACATACATAGCATAGGGGGGGGAAGAGTTTGTCTGAGAAAATTAAGATGTTGATTGATTCATATTTATTGAAATTAGGGACTAAGTGAAAATGGAAGCTTAAGTAGGAAACTATGGAAGTTTATATTCTCCAAACTTCTTTGAAATTCAAATGACAGCCAATTCTCAGCTTAGTATTTTCTACACTTACATTTTGAATTATCCTGAATAAGTAGACCATATCTCATTTGTGGATGAAATTATGAAGGAATACAGAAATAAAATTTTAATAAAAGGGCAGCAGGGGAAAAAAAATCTATCAAGAAATGTCCAAAAGATATCAGTCCATAGATTAACCTCATAATTTCTATACATTTCTTCCTAATGATAATATAACCCTGATGATAATACAGTTAGGAAAACTTTTGAAAAAAAATGTATTATGTCCTTTGAAATTTTTTAAGGAAGAATTTTTTTCATCAAGTGGCATCAATAGTCACTCACTTGATATTGTTCATTAAAGATTTCCAGCTGTGAGGAGTTCCACATATTACAGATCTGAGTTCCAAATAAGTACAGGGCTTCTTCAGTGATAAGCATGCTCTTTGGATTGGGCTGCTCACCAAAAGAAAATGAAAAATACACATAGCTCATATTAGAGCATTCAGTTGAATGATTAATTTGTTAGGATGTGTGTGTGTGTGTGTGTGTGTGTGTGTGTGTGTGTGTGTGTGTACACAAAGGGATAGGAACAGGACCTGTGGATTTTACTAATAGAAGAAACTCCGAGGTGAGGTGAGCAATGTTCTTCTGCCAATACAGGTCAGTTCCTTTGTTACAATATATAGTCTTAGAGAGTCACCTAGAACACTTTACAGTCTTTTACAAGACTGCATGATTTGCCAAAGATCACAAAACCATGTGTCAAAAGGCTTATTTAAATCTAAGTATTCCTAAATCTGAAGCCAATCTTTTATGCGCTCTGCCAGAACTGACTCTCCTTTTATGTATCTACATAGAGGTGGCTTGTCCATTGTTTAGGAAATTATATAGTACTTTCAATATTCCTAACATGCTCCTTGCACCAAAAATTCATCTTTTTATTCCATATTTTCAAATCCATTCCTCAAGTGTGTTTATTTAGTTGTTGCTTATGACATGTGGTTATGAATTGTGAAATATCACAATCTAAGGAGAATCAAAATAGAAGGTTTGTAGGTAAAAAGCTATAGCACATTAGCAACAATGACTTAGTTTGGTTAAACTTACAGATCTAAAGTAGCTTCATCAAATGAGGAAAAAATATTTGCATTACCTAGTTCAATTTAAAAAGAAATATATTAAAGTGCCTACCATGTGCAAGGCAAAGTAAAATTAAATAGCTCTTGCTCTAGAGATTTTGTATTTTACTAGTGGAATAGGACAAGAAAATGAAGGATAATTTGAGTAGAGAAAACAAAAAGTGAGGGTAATTCCAGGTTGTATGTTAGCAAGGAGAGAGCAATGACAGGAAGGACACAGAACCAGAATAATTAGGATAGAAGATACTATATAATTGACCCGGCCAAAGGAAGAGAAGAAAATGAGACCAGATGTGAATGTCAGACTGAGAGAAAAATGATCAGTATTAAAAACCCAGAGTCACAGTGAAAATGAAGAAAGATTTAGAATGAAATGAATCAGAAGTCATATCCATAGAAAGAATTTTCAGAAATAGCACCGAAATCGGTAAGAATGAAATTGAAGATATGGCTATTACTCTGTGTAGTTGATGTGAAATGTCAGTGTAAATTATGAAATTTGAGAACATAGATTAGCTTGGAGGTTCAGTTATTTGAGGGAACATGAACTTGAATTTTGAATTTCCTGAACATGAGAAAGAATTTAGGTGGGAAACGTAAGTCAAGGATTAAACTATTTGAAAAAGGAAGATGAATAATCTAGATGACAGATGACTTCAAGAATCAGAAACAGCTGATGGATCCTGTGAACTTCAAGGCCAAGCATAGGAATAGGAGAGAAAGAAGATAGTGTTTGTGCCTATTGTATCAATTAAAGACTAGAGATAGATAGATTTTCTGTTTTCTACTCTCTCAGTTTAATTCTATAGTGATCTCAGATGAAATACAATCTCTTTTCCTTTTACTACTTCAAAGTCTAGATTTAGAAAAAATCCTAGAGAAGAGAAGAAGAGGACAAAAAGAAAAAGTGGCAGCAGCATACTGGTGAATAGAGAATATGGTGTGTATTTTTGTTGTTGTTATTGTTGCTATTGTCATCTCCCTCATTAGACTATGAAATCTTAGAGAGCAGAGACTGAATTTTGTTTTATTGGTTCTGATTTGGTTTTTTATTTTGTTTTGTAATGTTTTTTGCCTTCCCTTTATCCTCAGTGTTTACTACAATACCTGGTATATAATAGATTCTTAATAAATGTTTACTTAACTAATATCTCCATTTTATTTTGATTTCCTATGTTTAAGTTTGTATTTTAGATGAAAATGTTCTTTACCTTGAATATTCAATAAATAAACTTCAAAACAAAAATAAAATTTCTTGGGTACATATTCTTAAGAGAGGCAATGAGCGTATCTATAGGTAGCAGAGTAAAAGCAGTGTCAAAATCCATGGTAGAATGTTTTTTTTTCCCCTTCTTTTCCTCCATTTCCCTTCCCTTATCAATTCCTATTTATCCAATTTGAAAACATTTATTCAAATTCAGGAAAAATAAAGGATACTTTATAATTAATTAAATAATAGATACAGAGTTTGATAGAGTTTTTAAAAGAGAGATGAGAAAACAGTGAATATTTGGTTTGGCTGTGAAATATCATCATTTATGCAAGCTACTGGCCATTTCTGTCTAATTATAATTCAGAATAACAATGATTGTGTATGTTATTAAATGTATGTCTGATTAGCATGTTGTAAATTATATTTGATTATAATAATATAATAATAGAAGTTCAGTTTTTACAACTTGTGGTTTATGTTCTGCACTCAAGGACTGTCCCTGCATTATAATGATATACTTATAATCAGTCTTGTCAATAAACATTTATTAAGCACCTATATGTGCCAGATATATAGCAGTAGGGGTATAAAAATCAAAAGACAGATCCTGCTCTCAAGGAACATACAACCTAATTGGGGAGACAAAACATGTATTATGTAGAAGCAAATTATATTCAGGAAAAATTGAAGACAATCAGGAAAAGAAAGGAACTAGAGTGAGTGGGAAAGGGGAAGTTGGATTATAGCTGATAGGATTTTAGCTGAGGCTTGAAGGAAGCCAGGAAGAGGAGTTCAATGGGGAGAATATACCAAACATGGTGGACAGCCAATGAAAATGCCTAGAGTCTGGAAATAGTGTCTTGTTTGAGGAATAACAAGAAGGCCAATGTCATTTGGATTATAGTATGCATAGGGATGAATAAGATGTAAAAGTACTAGAAGGAGAGGAGG
This sequence comes from Antechinus flavipes, assembly GCF_016432865.1. NCBI lineage: Eukaryota > Metazoa > Chordata > Mammalia > Dasyuromorphia > Dasyuridae > Antechinus > Antechinus flavipes. The sequence continues at coordinate 186,118,750 of NC_067400.1, read as the reverse complement.
CGGATCATGAAGGATTTTGAATGCCAAAAAAAAAGGATTTTATTTTTGATCCTAGAGGTAACATTGAACCACTGGAGTTACTGAGTATCAGAGGACATGATTAATCACTTTTACAGCCAAGTGGAAGTTAGACAGTGTAGATTTATGGCAGGTTTTTTGTAATAGCCTAAGTGTGAGATGAGAGTCCACATCAGAATGATGGCAGTTTCAGAGCAGAGAGGGAGAATTATACAAGAGGAGTTACTAAAGCAAAATAGACAAAACTAGGGTAATAAATTAGATAAGGTGAAGGGAGGAGAACTGGTGAGAAATTGTGAGGAGTCAAGTATTTTGACACCTATGTTATGAGTTTGGCTGACTGGGAAAAGAGTAGTAGTAGCACCTTTGACAGTGATATAGAAGTTAGGAAAAGGAGAAGATTTGTGAGAAAGTGAAAAAGTTCAGTTTTGGACATGTTGGGTTTAATTTTACATCACATTTTAGAGTTCTATTAGGTAGTTGGGAATATAAAATGGAGACCAACAGAAAATTTAGAGTCGGATAAGATTTGAATTTAGGAAAGTTGATGAGATCACCAAGTGAATTATGGAAGAAGAAAAGAAAATTACCTAGGACACAACCCTGAGTAACACAGCCCATGTTTAGCAGGTTTGACCTAGTTGAAGACCAAGAAGGAAGAATCAAAGAGCTAGTAAAGAGTAGGAAAAAGTAAGTAGAATAAAAGGACAATAGTGGCAGCAGAGAGGACAAGAAGGATGAGTATAGAGAAAAGACCATTAGATTTTGCAATTATGGAATCATTGATAGCTTTGGAGAGAAGAGTTTTGATTGAATGGTGAAGTCAGAAGCCAAATTGTAAAGAATTTAAAGAAATGGAAATAAACACATCTCTTTTAGACAGTATTCTTAAGGAGTTAGCTATGAAAGGCAGAAGAGAAATGGGACAATAATTAATGGTAATGTATGAATTAAATGATAGTTTTTACAGAATATGACAGAAATGCTAATATTTACCAAAAGTAGGGGAGCAGTCAGTAGAAAAGGAGAGACTGAAGATGAGAAACTTAAAACTTAATGACTTTAAAAAATATTGACATATAGCAAACATTGATTCTAAGTCTCTCATAAGTTAATTGTTTATCTTTGGGAAAAATCATTTAATATCTTTTAGTCAGTTTGCTAACTTGTAACATTTATGGCAGTTGAGTCTCTAAGGACTTTTTCTATCTTAAACTTCTGTGATATTATTTCCTCAACACAAAATTTCATGGACTTGTAAGATTGTCTATTTCCACTTTAGTCTCTAACACAGGAAGATTAAAGTTTATTGTTTTGATACTATTAAACTAGTGTCAGAATATGATAAGACCTTCCATTTATATAACATATAATGTGCTTTCATAACATTTTCTCATGTTATCTCATTTGATACAATAAAAATATGAATTATTGAGTTATACTGATAATAATAACTAACATTTGACAAAGTACTTTACGGTTTGCAAAGTACTTTATAAATACTGTCTTTGTTGATCTTCCCAGTAGTTCTGTGAGATAGGATCCCAAAAGTTTTTTAGGCCATCATAACACTTAAGTAAGAAAAGCCTTGAAAACAGAATTGGTCTACCTTTTAAACTGTTCTAAATGCTGTGCTTTGAAGGAGGATAGTATATTGAAAGCACAGCAGCAGAAAATTTAAAAGAGGCCACATAAATTATTGGTGACTAGATCTCCTGGTTATTTTTCCCTTACATATTTTTATGTGGGTTTAACAAAACCCACAAAAGTGTTCCCAAAGAAGTACCCAGCAGCATGAGTGGTATAAGAATGCTCTTCTTGTTTGTCTATGTAAGTCTAGAATTATGAGATTATGCTCCAGGGACTAGACAAAACTACAACAATCTATATTTCTACTGTGGCTTATATTTCTACTGTCTGCTCCAGGTAAGCTTGCATCCTTTTCCAGTGAAATCCATGGTCCTCCAGGGCCCTGGAATATAACATACAGAAAGACTGAAGTCTAGGGACATACAACTGATTAGTGGAAGAACTCAAACTAGATCTCAAATTTCCTCAGTAGAACACAATGATCTTTCCATTAATGATAAAGTCTTTATAAAATTTGGATACCTCTAAGACATATAGGATCATAGGATAATAGATTTAGAACTAGATAACTAAAGTCATCTAAACTAATATATTTTACACATGAGCAAATTCAGTTCAGAAGAAATTGTGATTTATTCAAGTGGTCGTAGCAGTAATGTCAGAGTGAGGACCAATGGTATGATTCATATTGGTCAAAGGACCATTTTAAGAACTAATACTCTACAAAAATAATGGCATCCCATCAATCAAATAGGAGAAAAGAAATAAGAGAAGCAGAATTAAAGAGTCAGGACTCTTTCTTGATTCTGAGCAATAAGCTTTATGACTTTCAACAACCCATTCTTTATGTTTAACCATTTATAAAAGTAGGTTTGTATCTAGATATAGACATAGATTTACACACACAGATATATTTCTTAGCTAATTCTTAGCATTGTTATGAGAAAGAAATGAAACTAAAAGGAATGTGTGCCTTTAGAAAATTAATAGTGCTATATAAAAATATTCACCTCACATATGTACCCACATACTTATTATTTTCAAAATACCAGAAATTCTACTGTGTAGTCATATTCTTTATTGGAAGTTGTATTGTGACTCCAATATTCACGTTCATCTTCCCAATTTCAATATAGTGTTTTAAGAAAATTTCAAATTACTTTATGCACAATTTGTTGAATTGTGTACCATTGTACCCAGTGTTCCTGCTTCAATAAAGCAAAATGCATTGCCTTTGTAACATTCTCTGTAGACTATTCTCCTACACTTCCATTTGTGAGTTAAATATTATTGTACATCAGACCTACTTTTAGATAATCAAGTATGTTAGATTTGAGAATGGAATGAAATGAGATAGTCATAAGCCATTTGGCAGTTAACAAAGAAGTTTACATAGCATGGAAAAGATACTACAGAAGGATCCAGCATTGCTTGACTTGAGATTGAAACACAGCTTGACACACACATACTTGACAGGAAATTGAGGCAAGCAGGATTAACTGACTTGCTCACAGTCACACAGTTTGACACTAGAATATAATGGCAGTTAAAAATATATATTTGGTTAAAGGAATTCACCAAATTTCTCTATTCTTTGAATATATATTTTCTTTGAAAGTATATAGATTGAAATTACTGTGAAATTGTTAGAAGTGCAATTTTAATTAAATTAATCAACCTAAGATCTCTATATTCATTTTGGACACTATTTTACACTAAAAGAATGTTAATGAATTCAGTTTTGTATAACAGTTTTGTTAAGTAACAGAAAGATAATTATTTTCTTTAAAAGCTGAAGTCATTTATTTATAAGAAAAAAATGTTACTTTTATATTACTTACAAATAATAAAAAGAATTCACCTGAGAAGTTTTATTTTGAAATATATCTTAAATTATAAATTTAAAGTTCTTTTTAAAGGTATAATTTGAATATTTCCAAACTAGGTTCAATTCACTCTTTTCTAGCAATAAATTCCCCCCAAGAAGTATTTCACAAGTCTCATAGTTCAATTGATTCTCAAAATAAATATTTTATTAAGAATATATCACTATTTAAAATGAAATATTTTTCTAGTTGGTGACAAAATGGAAACTGACTGCCTGCCCTTGAGGCAATGAAAGTAATATCTTTGGCCACATAACTACATTTTTCAATCTTCTTTGGAAAATATGGATTGCTAATTCAAATTCAAAGATTTCTGTCCTGAGATACCATGTGCAATGTATAAGGCTGGAAACTAGAGCCCACTTTACATTATATATAAAGGATCATCAGTGAAGAAAGAATTATTTTTTAAAAGAGTAATTTTTGCCATTACCTTCAATGTCATCTATCATTCTCTCCAGGTATCCTAGGGGCCAAGATAAGCAACATTAACTGGGTCTTTTTACTTTCTTTCTAAAATCTATATTAAATGTCTTAGTTAATTACTAAAATTAAATTAAAAGTCCAACTCCCTTATTTTAAAGAAGAGGAAACTGAGATTTAAAAAATTTACTTTTCTCTCTTTGAAATGAAGGAAGAGGGAAACAGGAGAAAAAGTTGTAAACCATAATAAACAACAATGCCAGGATAATACTGTAATGCTTTAATAGCAAAAATTCATTGATTTGTTTATTAAATAGAAAGTATAAAGTAGTTTAAAGTTAATTCTAAAAATGAATGGTTCTTCACTAATAGGTAATAAATTAAACATACAGCAACTTAAAGAGAAAATTGGCCCCACAAGATTAGAAGGATAACAATTTTCCTCGAATTTTTTTTTTGTAAAACTTAGTTTTGGAACATATTCAATAACCTTGCCACTCAACCCCCAACAGATCGTGGCATATCTAGACAACTCAGTTACTCCTTTGAAGCTAGGAAAATATATTGTTATAAGGAAAATGGTCTTTTCAGAAAATATACTTTTCTTTATTTGAATTAAAGATTTAAACATTACTTTCCCTATCACAAATATTTGTCAGTAAAAAGGCTTTAGCATGATCATTTTTCATTAATAATTGGCTGTTATTAATCATGTTGAGATTTTTTTTAAAGGGGAACAATTATAGTGTGTGATCATTATGCAACTTAGATCTTGCTCTCAAAGTTGATTATTCTCCTTTTGGAATGAGAGAGTTGCTTTTCCAGTTACATAATTCAAGTCAATTGAAATTGAAGTTATATCTGACTTAGATCTTTATGATCTTCCTAAAATGAAAGTCTGACCATAGCATTCTCCTGCTCAAAATACTCCAGTAGTTCTCTATTGCCTCTAAGTTCAAATCTAACCTTCTTTGTTTGGCTTCTAAATCCTTTTAAACCTCGCTGCAACCTACCTTTTCAACTATATTACACAATACTCTCTTTCCCACTCTCAAAACTCTTTTGGAATTTTTTCCTACACAAAACTTGTCTTTGCACTTGTCTCTTACACATAAAGTGCATTTCTTTCTCATCTCCACCTCTTAGAATCCCTTATTTCCTTCAAAACTCCATCTTATTCTGCTTCTCCTGATTTCCCCAGCTATTATTACAATCCCTTCAACTCCAGCAAATCTGCTTTGCATGTATTTTACATATATTTGGGAAATTCTTTATGTATACTGTTCCTTCTTAAAAGTAAGAGACAGTGATTTTAATTTTAGTGTTTGTACCCCCAGTGTTTGGCACTAGGTAGGCTCTTACAAATGTACCCCCATACCTAGCATATAGTAAGGCCTTAATAAAAAGCTTGTTGACAGACTAGTTGCCCCTACTTTATAATAATCTGTGTTTATGCAGATATACATTTGAAAAAATTCTATATTACTTTCTTTTTAAGTTTCACCATAAAAAGCTATGAATTTTAATCCTGATTTTGCCTTAGAAATTCACAATGGTGTGATCCCAAGAAACAAGTTCAACTTTTTATTTCTCAATTTCTTCAATGTTTCTATGACTTCGATTTTATTTTGAGTATAAATGATTTGGTCATTTGCCTTCCTTTAAACCAAAATCTTTAAGATTTTGAAAAACATGATTCATACAACATAAATGATATCAAAATAGGTCCTTGTGAATTTGAAGAGGCAGCAGAATTAAAGACCTGTCCCAAGAGAAACATTAAAAAACCTATGTGAAATTGAACATAATAGCTCTAGCCACCTGTTTGGGCTAAGTTTGTAAAGCTATTGTCATCGTTATTGAAACAGAAAACAGGAGAAAGAACCATTTTCCTTTTCCAAACTGCTAAGCTCCCACCAACATTATTAGTAAATCAATTTCAAAATATATAAATAGGAATTTACTTGGTGCCAAAAACTTTTTTAATGTCAACTTCATTAATAAGTTTTTGGAAAGATAACTTCTTAACATAATTTTCAATACCTGATAAAGAGTCATTGATATTATTTGAAATAGATTAAAAATAGCTTTTTCAACACTTTTTTCTCCTGTGTACTTTCCAAAAAAAATAACACTTTAAAATTCTCTTCAATTTAATTCAATTTTATTTTTTTCTTATTGGAATCATATAAATATATAAATCTTCTAATCAGGCTCAGTTAGTTGTCAAAAAAACTTCTTAGTTCTGTACTGTCCTCCTGACTGAAAAAAAAAATGATAATTTAAAATTAATGTGAGATGATTGTGAAGAAATTTTACTTAAGATATTTTTAATCTGTACAATTCTAATGAGATGTTGATAGATTTAAAGCTAGATATTTTATGAATAAAGGAAAGTACCATGAATTGTACCTTTTTATTTACCTGGTAATTTTTTTATTAATATATTTTAATGGGTTTGACATTTTACGAGAAATTAACACAAAATAGTCTTGACTAATATATTTAAATGAATTGAATTCGTGCTTTTCATATTTATATGTAAGTGTAAAGACTCCCAATGTGAAAATCCTATCCTTTATATGGGAATGTGGGAAATATGGGACAGGTGAAAACAAATAGTTGGAATTTCCTTTATAAATTAATATGTAGGTCATCCCTTCATTTCTTATCTGTGATAAACAGACCTACTATTGCAAATAAATGCATGGTAACTGAAAGTTTTAATTACTTGTACAAATTTTCAGTGGCAATCCTTTAGTGATGACAGAGGTGATAAAAACTAAACATAAGGTTGTCTGATATTTGGGTAAAATTATTCAAAAATGTCTTATTTCTCTTCTAGTTTAAATAATTATAAAAGGAAATGTGCTAATGAAATGTAGGTTCAAAAGAATCTTTCAAATATAAAAGAAAAATAATACAAATACAGGATTATAACAAGTCTTTCTATTTCAGACAGTTTTCAAGTTAGACAACTATTTAAATTTCCTAAACTGCAAAACAACATTAATTGAAGCATAAGGAAAGAACCACAGATACATTTTAAAAGTATTTCATGTGACATGTTAAAACATAAAAAGAACAACGTTCAACTTTCTATTTAATTAACATTTCTCTTTTAGGATCTTTATAAGCACAAACAAAAATGAAAAAGAAAAAAGCCAGAAAATGGGGGGAAGTGTTTTCTTATTTTCCACGGCATAGAGAACTCTTCACTTGCACTTTCCAGTGATCTCCCTCTAGTGGAAGTCACTGGTTTGCATATGAAACAAGACAAAAGGCATTTATTTGTATCTACTGTTTAACTTTTCTTCTCTGAAGTATTATTGTTGATATGGCATTCTCTGTTATGTTCTTCACATGGAACATTAGCTGAGTCAGCTTTTTAAATTTTCACTGAAAGAAAAATGAAATGTGATTTATTCAAATTTTCAGTATCTAGTATGTATGTTATTGTATAAGCTGTCTAATAAATGACTGAAAATATGCATTATAGGAATGCATCACATTTAATATTCATCATTATTACATTATAGAAAATTAAAATATGTAAAAGTACTACGCTTCAGTTTTAGTAAAAAGAACCCTGAACTTGGCATGAAAAGGACTGGATTCAAACCCTGCTCTTCTTTAATTATAGTCATATGATCTTGCACAAGACTTCAGTTATCTCAGTCTTTTTTTTTCTACTGGCAAAATAAGAGGATTTAACTAAATGATATCTAAGACTCCTTTAGCTCTTGAATTTTGCCATATAAAGTAAGCAATAAAAAAGAAAAGTCTACAAAAAACTTCTTAAACAAACTTATCCATTATGTTCCCAAAGTAAATTATAATACAATCTGTTTTTTCTCTATTATATCACCTTGAAATATTTTTTGTTCTGAATTGTTGTCTGTAAACTAAATTTAATCATATGTATCCTGGAATAACATTTCATACTGGGGAATATCTAGATATTATATAATACATACATACATACATACATATATATATGTTGAAATTAGATCATAGCTCTAGATCATAGATGACCTAGAGATAGAATCAGCTTCAAAAGGAAAAAAAAGGACTTCCATAAGTTATATCTTCATTTCAGTGATTATTTAGAGAACTCAGGACCTCTATAGATCTCATATGATTTCATCTTTATCAATGAAATGGAAGATTGTTTCCTTCCAGCATTTTTTAGCAGATCTAAGCTGCCTTACTGTATGTTAGGAATAAACCATTATCCAGGAAGCAAAGGTATGAGAAAAGGAGGAAAAATGATAAAATATTATGAGACTTGGGTGTACCTATGTATATCTGCTGTATCTGTGAGGAGGAGGGGAGGAAGAGAAAGAGAGAAGCAAGTCAATTTGTATTTCTTCTGTACCTCTCTTCCATCTCCCATCTAGCCACTCTCTTCCACTCTCAAATAAGCACTTCTATTTCAGATTTCTTCCTTTTGCTTGTGTTCCCTGCATACAACACATGAAGAAAAATGAATCTTCTTCAACAATAAACAATAGATCAATGCTCTAAATAACTATTGATTAGAGAAATGCAAATTAAAACAACTCTGGGATAGCAAGTCACACCTCTCAGATTGGTTAAGATGACAGAAAAGATAATGATAAATGTTGGAGGAGATTTGGGAAAACTGGGACACCACTAAATTGTTGGTGGAGTTGTGAAATGATCCAATCATTCTGGAAAGGTCTGGAACTAAGGGCTATCAAACTATGCATACCCTTTGACCCAGCAGTGTCACTAATGGGTCTGTATCCCCAAAAAATTATAAATCATTTTGCACCCACATGTGCAAAAATGTTTGTAGCAGCTCTTTTTGTGGTAGCAAAGAATTAGAAAATGAGAAGATGCCCATCAATTGGGGAATGACTGAATAAGTTATGATATATGAAGATGATGAAATGTTATTATTCTATAAAGAATGATGAATAAGCTGATTTTCAGAAAGGTCTGGAAAGATTTACATGAACTGATACTGAGCAAAACAAGCAGAACTAGGAATACATTGTACACAATAATAGCAAGAATGTATCATAGATGATCAACTTTGTTTTTGTTTTTTTTTAATAACTTTTTATTGATAGAACGCATGCCAGGGTAATTTTTTACAGCATTATCCCTTGCATTCACTTCTGTTCCGATTTTTCCCCTCCCTCCCTCCATCCCTTCCCCCAGATGGCAAGCAGTCTTTTACATGTTGAATGGGTTACAGTATATCCTAGATACAATATATGTGTGCAGAACCAAACAGTTTTCTTGTTGCACAGGGAGAATTGAATTCAGAAAGTAGAAATAACCCGGGAAGAAAAACAAAAATGCATGCAGTTTATATTCATTTCCCAGTGTTCTTTCTCTGGGTGTAGCTGCTTCTGTCCATCTTTGATCAATTAAAGCTCTCTTTATCGAAGAGATCCACTTCCATTAGAATACATCCTCAAACAATATCATTGTTGAGGTATATAATGATCTCCTGGTTCTGCTCATTTCACTTAGCATCAGTTGATCTAAGTCTTGCCACTCCTCTCTGTATTCATTCTGCTGGTCATTCCTTACAGAACAATAATATTCCATAACATTCATATACCACAATTTACTCAACCATTCTCCAATTGATGGACATCCTTTCATTTTCCAGTTTCTAGCCACTACAAACAGGGCTACCACAAACATTTTGGCACATACAGGTCCCTTTCCTTTCTTTAGTATCTCTTTGGGGTATAAGCCCAGTAGAAACACTGCTGGATCAAAGGGTATGCACAGTTTGATAACTTTTTGAGCATAGTTCCAAATTGCTCTCCAGAATGGCTGGATGTGTTCACAATTGCACCAACAATGTTAGATGATCAACTTTGGAAGACTTGGTTCTTCTCAATGGTTCAGTGATTCAAAGCAATTCCAATAGACCTTGGACAGAAAATGCCATCTGCATCCAGAAAAAGAACTATGGAGATTGAATTTAAATCAACATATGCTTTAGTCACTTCTTTTTTTCGGGTTTTTTTTTTTCCCCTCTCCCATGGTTTTTGACTTTTGCTCTGATTTTTCTTTCCCAACATGATTCAAAAAGCAATGTGTATTAAAAATATTTTTTTAATTAAAAAGCCCAATAGATCACATGGCTGGAGACAACTAGGCTCCAACACCTTCCCTCAACTCCCATACCATACACTCCTTTTATCTCATCATATTCGAAGGACTAAAATGATTGAAATCCTGTAACTTCAATAGTGTGACTGAAGGGCTCAAGTCGGTGATATAGAGAAAATCAGAAATATCTAAAAGCATGTCATAATTCAAAAAAACTTTATGTATTAGTCCTCTCTATTATGTTAAGAACTATGTACTAGGGCATTATTCTAGGCTGGTTGACATACAAAGAAGAGAAAGACCAAAGTATCACCACCTTGCCCTGAAGGATAAGGATTGAAGAAATGAAATAGGCTATCTACACAGATAAGTATACCACAGATAAGTGTAGAAACAAAGAGATAAGCAAACACATTGCTCATATTTAAGTATTTAAGGACAGAGAGATTAAAACATTTGCTATTGAAGGGATCAAGGATGTGGCAATTGAACTAAATTACAAAATAAATATTTTTAAAGTTAGAAATAACTTCCTTCTAGGAATAAGGAATTACAACTTGTTGACTGGTAGTGAAATAAGGCTGAAAAATTAGGCTGGGGACATTAAGGGATGGCCTTAAATTCTAGGCTAACAAGTGTGTGGCAATTGGGGATGTTTTAAAAGAGGCTCTAAGGCTAGCATTTGCTTTAGTTCAAGTTCATTGTTGAAAGGAAATGAGATTCTTGCAAGTCATGCAAATACCTAACAAAAGAGGGGGTTTGTTTTGCTGTAACACAGCAAAAATACAAAAAGACATTCAGACACTCAGCTTTACTAAATGTCCACATCTCATTTCTATCTGGATATTATGACTGGTCAATAAATCAAAAAGGTATGAAGACTTGAATGGTCTCAGGCAGGCCCAAAACTGAGAGATCTCAATCACATGTGGCTGAAAATTTAGTACCCCCAAACCAAGAAGCTGCATCAGGGAAGATAAAGTGAATCAAGTTTCATGGAGGGAGGAAACTCTGTCAGGGAAATCAAGGGATCACTTGTCCTATCACAGGGAGTTACTGAAAAAAAATTAAGCACAATTACTCACATAGTCAAAATTGAATTGAAATTTATTTTGACAACTTCATGAAAGATAGATTGTAGAAGGGAGAAAAAGAAAATGGGAGACTACTATAATAAATCAGGGCATGAGGGACTTAAGGTTAATGGCAATATGTAATGTACATATTATATATATATTCAGCATATGTTGTAAAGATAGAGAGATATGATAAAAAGGGTGAAGAATCAAAATCACTTCAATATTTCAAATCTGAGTAATGATCAATAAAATAAAGGAGGTTGAAAGAGCTGAATTCTATTTGGGGTATATGTAATGAGCAGCTAGATGACATAATGGATAGAGTGCTATAGCTGAAGTCAAAAAGGTTCAATTTCCTGAGTTCAAATCTGGCCTTATATACTTATAAAATGTATGACTTTGGGCAATCATTTATCTCTATTTATCTCAGTTTCTCACCTGTAAAAAGAATTGGAGAAGGAAATGGCAAATCATTCCAGTATCTTTCCTAAGAAAACTCCAGATACTTAGATGCAACTGAAATGACGGAACAACAACAAAAATTTCACATAGCAACAGGTTATTTGATGTCCAGAAAGTCTTTGGAGACTTTAGATTAGGATTATAAAGATAGATTAGGAATTGATGAAAGTCATTTGGAAGTCATCTCCAAAGATGAGACAATTTAACCCATGGGAATCCACATGGATAGGTTAGGAGGAGGACAATGACCTAGTAAAGGGAACCAAGAAGGAATAGTCAAATAGAGGAGGATAATGAACAATACCATGCAAGTCAATGTAAGAAAACAATGTACTTAGAAGGAGGGTGTGGACAGATTAGTCTAAAACTTTAGAAAAGTCATGGAGGGTAAATACTGAAAAACCCTATAAATTATGATATCTTTGATAAGCTTCAACAGAGTGGTGGGATCAGACAATAGACAGTAAATGGTTGAGAAGAGGAGTGGGACAATGTGTAGATTACTCTTTCTAGAATTTTACCCATTATGAACTAAAGGGAATTAAGTGCTATTTAATATAAATTGTCTTGACACTATTCACCATACTCTATTGAAATATATTTATTATTCTTTGTAGTTATGTAGCTCCATGTATGGTTACCTTGTAAAATTAATACCAAAGGAAATATCTTGAGCCAAAATATTCAGATTCACTAAAATTATATCAATAATCAAATAATTACAATAATAATTGTGTCAATAAGATTCAGTTTTAAGTATTAACATGTACTGATTGTGACTGTTTTCAGTGGTTTTCTTTAAAAAATGAAAAGAAAAACAAAAGAAAAGTTTTCCATTCATATACACTCCAACGCATGATTAACTTGGACCAGAGACTATAAAATTACCAGTGTTTGTTCTTTTTTATTGCTACATAATTGAAAAGCTCTCAGAGGACACAACATTTCATACAAGCAGGAGCTCCTGCATTTATACTTTTTAAGTATAGCTTATCATAACATCATTAATAACTTGAGGTAAATTTTGTCAACTTACACAAACATAATATAAATCTATTGATAGCAAAAGAATCTTATCATTTTAAAGAGATGTTTTGTGTCCCATGTTTAGCCCTGTTTCCTATTAAGAAAGAAAGAATTCATAAATATATCCAATTCCCCACACACACACATCTCTGTGAGTATGCATATTTTGCAGACATTTGTATTTCACAATCATCAACAGCCCTATGCTTTGTCAAGCATCCCAAAAAAATTTGATAGAGGTGTTTGGATTTAGTTTTGTTTAGCTATGTATACTAGAAGTTAATTGAATTAATGGAGAAGAATTTAGGCTACTTAGACCTAAGCAAGAATAACCTTTTTGGTCTCATTTTAGGATGAATTAGGCTGATGCAGTCCTCATGAAGTACTTTTTCATGTATGTAAAATTAAACTATTTAATTAAGATCCCAAAATGAACTTTTAAAAATAAATCTTACTTAATATAAAGGCTGCCTGTAAAGAACTATCCCTAAGGTTATTTCCTATATAGATCCTTTTGTGTCATTCTTACATGATTATAATGTTTAGAAATATTCCTATAAATTAGAAAATTTTTATAATTTTGACATTAGATTCTTCTCCTCTTCCCTTCTTTTCTACTAAAGATATTTTAGCTTGTTGTTGAGCTATCTACATGGAATTACTCAAAATTTTAGTGTTAAGCTAGATTTTTTTTTTACTATTCCCACCTTTTCCTGATGAATGGATAGTGACTTCCAACTCAGTCCTATCTCTAATCATGCTATACCATAACTATCAAACCAAGCTCTATCCATTGACCAAGTGGTAGTATTAATATCCTAATTCTTCCCCACTCCTTGCATCCCATACAAGTTGGACATGTTTTCTTTATTTTTTTTAAGTACTGAAATAATACACTAAGTTTAGTTGGTTCAGGGGACTTAAAAGCTCAGACTGTAGACACAATTCTCTATTTACTGAGTAACAAAACAGCCAAGAGGAGCTCCAGGTCAGTCTTCTGATGCTTGGTTGGTAGATCATAATAGGTAGTTCAGGAAAAGGAACTTCACTCAGCTAAGTTAACTAAAGGTTTCTTTAGTGCCCATTCTTGTGAAATATCCTACTCCTGCTATGCCTAACTAAACCTCTTTTTGTTCATTGTTGAATTACCTCCAAATGTCACTTTATCCTAATATTAAAACTAAACTACAAGTGGAGTAACCCGAGTCAGGCCAGCCCAAAACATACCTGACATCAAAGGAATCTAATTCAATGTGTGGTTGAGACCTTGGGGTAAGAGAATTTAGTAAACAACACCTTAAGGCTGTTTAATTTACCACGAATCATAGCAGCTTTTATATTAAAGGACTAGAATCTGGCTTAGAATCTAAAATTCCAGAGAAAAATGGAGCTAGCATTGCAATCAGTAATAATCTACCCAGAAAAACTGAATATGATCCTTCAGATGAAAAGGTGGTCATTCAAGGTAACAGAGGATTTTCAAGCATTCATAATGAAAAGACCAGAGCTGAATGGAAAATTTGATTTCAAATACAGGAGTCTGGAGAGGCATAAGGAAGTAATCAGGAAAGTGATATAAGGGACTTAATAAGATTTCTCTGTTTACATTCCTATATGAAAGGATGATACTTATAACTTATTAGAACATTCTCATTATAATGGCAGTTATAATATATAGACAGAGGGCATGGGTGTGAGTTGAATATGAAGGGATAATATCTTTTTTTTTTTTTAATTAATGAAACTAAGGAGTGAGAGAGGAATGTACTGGGAGAAAAGGAAAGGGAGAAGTGGAATGGTGCAAATTATCTGCCATTATAAAAAGAGTCAAGAAAAAGCTTTTACAGTGAAGAGGAGGAGGAGAGGAGGAATGAGTGAACCTTACTCTCATCAGAATTGGCTCAAATAGGAAATAGCATGCATAGTCAATAGGGAGATAGAAATCTGTCTTATCCTTCAGGAAAATAGGAGGGGAATGGGATATGAGAAAGGAGGGGAGGATGATAAAAGAGAGGGCATATTGACTAAGGGAGTGGTCAGTAGCAAAACATATTTGAGGAGAGTGAAAGGAGAAAGAGAATAAATGGGGGGGGGATATAATTAGCAATAGTAATTGTAAAAAAAAATTTATCTGATGGAATATTATTGTTCTGGAAAATGATGAATGGGATACTCTCAGGGGGGAAAAAATGTGGAAAGTTCTTTAGGAACAAAGTGAAATACATTGTATAAAGTAATAGCAATATTCTGGGATGACTACCTGTAAACGACTTTGTTATTCTCAAAAGTACAATCATCCAAACCTATTCTGAAAGACTTATGATGAAAAAATCCTATTTATACCTAGAAAAGTAATTGATCTAGTCTGAATATAAATCAAAGCATTCTCTATTACTCTCTTTGTAGCTCTCTTTATTTTTAACTTAATTTTTCTTGAGGTTTCTAATTTTCATTAGGGTGGGAGATCTATATTTTCTTTCACAACTTGACTGCTAAGGAAATATTTTGCGTAACTTCACATGTGGTTTCTTAATTGTGAGTGGGGATAAGGGAGAGAAACTAGAACTCAAAAACTCTTAAAAACAAATGCAAATAAAAAATTCTATTTGAATATAAACATTAAATAAATAAACTAGATTAACTAATTTAACACAAATCAATAAGAATTTAGAGATTGATTTTTATATGTAATTTGAGTAGGGCCATTTCAAATAACCAAATTTAGAGGAAAGTCACTTGTGGAATATACCAAAAATCTGTCAAAAATCTTCTAACATATTTGCTTCCCATCATCCTCCATTATAGACAATGGATTAATTCAATTCAACAAATATTTATTAAGCATTTAGGTTATATAGATTATCACGACCTACATTGTGTGAGATTCAAACTTTAGATAAGACATGGAGCCTTTTTAAAGCAGTTTATAGTAAAGAAGTTGGATAAGACAAAATATAGAAATAGCTATAATATATTCAAAAATAACTATAATATAAAATATGTAAGTACATGAAAGAACACAAGCATCAGAGAAGTATATATACTTGCATATAAGTGCAGGCTGAGATGGACTATAAGAAATAGTTGGGATTTTTAACAAGGAAAAGGAGTAATTACAGCATGGGAAACAATTAACAACAAAAATAAAGAAATTACAACATATGTTCATAGGAAAATGAATAGTACAGTTAACTAGAGTGGTAGCAGATTATGGAAGGCCTTGAATACCAAATTTTGGGGTAGGAAATAGAAAAGAACTGAAGGGTCTGGACCAAAAGAATGGTTCTATGTTAATATATATATATATATATATCTATTCAAAAGAAGATTGATATAGCTACAATCGGTGTTGAGTGGATTGTAATGGAGGACAAAAAAGGGAAGATGGAAAGCCCTTACGAATGTATTCAAATCCTTTTATACAATAGTCACACCATTATGATTCTACTCTTAAAAAAAAATTATAAAAATACAGAATCTCAGAGTTGTAAGTGCCCATAAAAACTACATAAGCTAATAAATTTCTGAATATAAAGTTACCTACAGTATCCCCAACAGGTTATCATTCACCTTCTACTCAAAAATTCTCTATGACAGGAACTAACTACTTAGAAAGACAGCCCACACTACTTTTCAAAGATCTAATTTTTATAGAATTTATCTATATATCCTATGGATATATGGTCCATAGCCCTCTGTCCCTCACAGCCAAGGAGAACAATTTCTCAACAATGCTTCAAATATTTAAACATAATAATCATATCTTTATCATTCCTTTTTTCTTGAGATTAAACATCCTCTATTCAACATTAAGTAATGAAATTTTTGGTCACATTAAACTCATATAGATAATTTTAAAAAAAAAGAGAGAGAGATTAAACATCCTCAATACTTTCGACTTATATCCATATCTCAGCCTTAGGTCTCCTCGTGATTCTTCTGGCTATTTTAGATTTGGTCAAGTGTCCCAAAAATATTAAACAGAATTGCATACAATTCTCCATATGTGATCAGACCACAATATATTGGAATTATCATCACTTGAATTCCAGATACCATTGATATAATTGAAGCCAGTACCTCTTTTCCTACAATATCTCTTTTGACATATACCGAACTTGTAGTTCACTAAAATCACTCTCATTTTTAGAATCAATTTGTCAAACTATGTTTCCCCCACGTTGTACTCTTAAAATCTTTTTTCTTAACTCAAGAATAAGACTTCAACCTCTAAGACTCCTTCCAGATCAAAATCTGTAATACTGTGGTTTAACATCTATCTGTTAGATGAAATTTCATTATTCTAGTGGGTTGAGTTATTTAAGAGTCTGTCGTCCATTGTTAGCTATTCCTTTCAGCTTCAAATCACTTACAAATTCATTATATAAAAATCTGTAATTCTGTGATTTAACATATATCTATGCCTTTATTCAAGTAATTGATAAAAATGTTAAACAGCCTAAAACAGACATCACTGGAGAACTCCACAGGAGACCACCCCAATTTTGACTTTGACACATTATTAACAATTCTTTGGACTCCATTATTTAACAACATCTGAATTTGCCTAATTGGACTATGATCTAAGCAATAGTTCTTCAATTATAAACCCTAGGGGGGCCCTGAGAACTTTTCAGGGCAAAACTATTATCAAAATAATACTACGACATCTTACTTTTCCAATATAGTAAATGTAAATAGATATAACCCACACAAGCAATGGACTTAATACGTCTTAGATTTTCTTCTTGCCTCAAAATAGTTCAAAATAACTCTTTTAGTTATCCTTGGCACTCATTAACAATCTCAGTTTAATCTTAACATTAGAGTTCCTGACGCTGTACTCAAAGGTCCATGCTTCTTTCATATACATACTTCATTACCTGCACTTGTTTCCATTTTTTCCACATTTTTTTAAACCATGAAAATTAATTAAATTCCTTCTGCATCTTTTTTCTAATTCCTTATGCAATCTTTTTAGACATTTTTTGTTTCTCTAGCCATTTAAGTTGTATCTACTTTCATCTTCAGAATTTCATTTTTAAGTTTTTCATCTCTCCTTATCTGACTTCTATGAAATTGTTGGTCATGCAGAATGGTTGTCTCACGTACTCTTAAATATTATCTTATCTATCAAGGTTTTTCCCCCTATTTTAAGTGATATTTTATGATGTTGAATGAAGCAAGAAGAATCAGGAAAATGTTGCACACATTAACAGCAAGATTGTGTGATGAACAAGTATGATAGACTTTTCACTTCTCAACAATTCAGTGATCCAGGCAATTCTAATAAACTTTGGATGGAAAATGCCATACCCTCCCAGCAAAAGAACTACAGAAACTTAATGTGGATTAAAGCATACTATTTTCCCCTTTTCCTTTTATTTTGTTTTTTTTTTGTCCTTTCTCATATTTTTTTCTTTTTGTTTCAATTTTTCTTTCCCAACATGACATATGAAAATATGTTAAAAATAAATGTATACATATAACCTGTAGTAGATTGCTTGCTAGAATGGGTAGGAGAGAAGTAAGGGAGGAAAGAGAAAAATAAAATTTGAAATTCAAAGTATTACAAAAATGAAAGTCGAAAACCATCTTTATGTGTCATTGGAAAAATAATATACTGTTAAAATAAATTTTTTAAAAAGAAAAATAAATCTAAAATTCTAAAATAAAATAAAAATAAACTACTAGGAAGTTTCTAAAAGGAGGATAGTTTAAATCAAGAGAGAAAAATAATTTCAGAAAACTATTTTGAAGTAAAAGATAGTCACCAAAAATATTAAAATAAATGCCATATATGTGAGGGAGGAGAGAAAAAATAATCCTGCCTATTTGTCTTTTTTTGAAATATATTCTTCTAAAGTTGAGGCTCCATGTCAGATTATGGTCAGATTTTATTTTCTTTAACATGTATTCAAAGATTAATAGTCACTTCTTCCTATGGTTTTTATCCACCCTGTTACTTGCTTTTGAAGATTGAAGTTATCAGCAAAATCCATCAAACTTTGAGTTGATCTTATTTCAGCAGAGTTTAAGCAGCTATCCAGATTATTAAACTCCCTTTTATCTTGACCATGTCTTCATTATGTCAACTTTGAGATTTATTTCCCAAACTAAACTCTATTTCCTCTTTCTTTTGGATGTTGTATAGTTTTTTCCCCATTATCATATTGTTCTTATTTCCTACTAAATTGGTTTCTTTTAATTTCCAAATATACCATCCTTCCCTACCCAGTGAATTATCTCTTCTGAGGGAAAAAAGTTCAGCAAAGCCAAATCAAATGATCTAAATCTGATACAACCATAATTTAGTTTCTCACATCTGAAAAAAAAAAAAAAAAAAAAAGGAATTCTCCATTTATCTTGACCTGAACAAATGCTATTTCCACCATTATTTCTTGGATTTCCTCAACTGGTTATACTTTTGCTTAGTACCCAGTGCTATTATCTCTCCTCACCTCCAATCAGTATATCCTTCCAGAGTCATAGGTTCCATCCCATCAAGTTTATCATATTGAAGGTGATATTTGTTTCTTTCAGTTACTATTTCTAATTTATCCTTTTATTACCCATTTTATTCTTTGTATTTCTACACAAACATCTGAGGATTTTATTTGTTTGTTTTGTTTGCTTTTGTATTAGTATTCTCTCCTGCATATTGCAGGTTCTGCCTCTTACTTTTTATTTTCTATTCTGTACTATAGCCACTAGCATCTGGGTTGGAAGACATATTGGAAGTTGTCTTTCCCTACCCCAAGCACCTTCATAAAGCAAAATTTACCTGTGCAAAACTTTTTATCGTAATATTGTTTATAGTAGAAAAATCTGAATAATGCCCACTGTTTGGGCATGGCTCAACAAAGTATAATATATAAATAAATTGATGTATTATTATGCAATGATTAATTTTAAAAAATATATAAAGTATACAAAGAATCATGGGAAAAAATATGCAGTAATCCAAAATAAAGAAAACAGAAGTAGAACTAGAACATTATGCACACTAACTAGATAACATCAATAAACTCAGGAAAACCTCACAAAATGAAAAAAAATTACCGTTTTTAAAATTAATTGTTCATATGTAGTCAAGCTACAAATAAACATTTATAGCTTTGTGATAATTTTTATTCTCGTCTGAGAAAGACAAGAATATATGTTTTTCTTGATGGTTACTAAATAGATGCATAAAAAGAAAATAATGTAATGATCTGAATGGTTGGCAAGTAAGTGACAGTCTATGTTAACATTTTTGCAGTGAGAATAAAGAGGTTTGTTATTGTTTAGTCCTGTCCAACTCTTCTTGACTTCTTGGGGGTTTTCTTGGCAAAAATGCTGGAGTAGTTTGCCATTTCCTACCATAGCTCCTTTTACAGATGAGAAAACTAAGGCAAACATGGATACATCCTAGACTTGTACAGGGTTACCCAGCTAATAAGTGTCTGAGGTCACATGTGAACTCAGACCTTCCTAACTCAAAGCCTGTGGTGTTCTTTTTCTTTTTTATAAAATATAATCATTCTCTCTGGGATCAAATTTCTTAGGGAGGTTTTCTGGAGGCAGCCTTAGTTTCAGTTCAAAGTAATAATCACTCCAAAATGCAGTCAGCTGATTAAAATCCAAACGTTTATTTCTTATCTCTTTCCTTGGCTCTAATCTTTTGCCTCTGCCAGCTTCGGCTTCTATTCTTCCAAATGTCTCCAGCCAGCACCAAGGTAAAAGTTGGAATGATTCTGACTTTGCCTCCGAGAGTGGGCTTGTAGGCTTCTGTATCTCCCAGAGTGCTCTTCTCCGACTCCTGGCAATGTTCTGAACTGACTAACTGACTGAGCCTTTGTCAGCTTCTTATATATGATCTCCCAAAGGTTGACTCCTCCTCTGAGAGAGTGGGATTTTGGGATCTGAGAGTGGGATTATGGGTTTCTAATGTGTGAATCTCATACTGAATACTGACTTGTAAATCTCCCAAAAGTATGTACTCAAATACATTAGTGAGCTAGAGGATTTGCTAAATACCATGCTAAATTAGGCAACTGACATCACTTTGTAAGGATTCTAACACAAGCCCAATGTTCTCTCCACTGTGCCACCCAATTGTCCTATAGAGAAGAGGAAACCCAAATTAAATAGGTATTATGCTAAATAATATAATACTATATATATGTGTGTGTGTATGTAATACTAAATACTATTAGATAGAAAGATAGATAGCTATAATTATTATTAATTATAATAAGATTGATAGGATAGCAACTTAATCTAGGAAATGAGAACCACTAAAGAGTCAATAATAATAAAAAAAAAACCCTTAAATATGGGAAACTGATTAACTGATGTCAGAGGATATTTTGGATCAAAAATTTAAATTTGGAAAAGACCTTAGAGTCTAACTAGTTCAATCCTATCATTTTACATATAAGGAAACTGAAGCCTAAAAAACTGAGATGATTTATCCAAGGTCACATATGATCTGGACTCTAAATCTAGGATTCTTTCCATTGCAACAGTTTGCCTTTCTTTTGGGTTCTACTAAGACCTATTTGGAATTCCTTTTTTAAAGGTTATCCTACATATAGGGGATTTCTGAATTCCTCCAGATATTGCTAGATATTAACTAGATTTCCCATGTCTTCTTAAATAAGAAATGAGGTTGACTGTCATGTACCCCCACAAATTTAAATGAGATGAAATTTGCAAATCATTCACCTACTGCAGCCTAGTGTCAAAATATATTAAATTAAGAAGGATGTTAATTTTAGGAGAAAAAAATAGAATAAATATTGGATGATTTAAATTGGGACAGAGAAAAGTTTTATTTTCACAATAATTCTAAATTTATCTTTAAATGGGTGTAAATAATTGTAATAAAAAATGAAATTGATATTAATTTGAGGGAGGGATAGAGTAAAGTTTATCTTATCTATCTTATCTAGCCACCAATAATACCCATCAATAATAATAATAAACATTACAAATAAAAACAATAACCACATTCAAATAGCACTTCAGGGATTGAAAATCACTTAATTATTTCATTTGTTCTTATAAACATTTGGAGCTTACATATATTTCTAGAGTGTTCAAGATCCCGTAATGTCACCTTATATAAAGGATCTCCTGAATGTCTCACTACATGTAAAATGTTTCACAGAATATACAAATGAAAAAAAAAAAGGCATTTGTTCAATCAGCATAGACATATTCTTTAGTTTAGAAGTATGTAATTGCTGAATGCTGGCTAAGACTATGCTAACAGTAAAAACATTGCCTTTGACAAGCCATCTCTGGAATACTGTGTCTAATTCTGCTACATTTTTATTAAGACAAGTTGGAGAGTGTTTAGAAGATGGTCACTAGAAGGATAAAGAATTATCAGATTGTGCCATATGCAAAGAGATTAAAATAAATAAAGATGTTTATCCTGTAAAAGATTCAAAGGGACTTAAGAAAGTAGCTACGTGGCTCATGGATAGAGCACTGTGCCTGGATTTAGGAAGACCTGATTTCAGATTCAACCTCAGACAGTTACTGTAACAGTGGGCAAGTCACTTAATCTTTATTTGCTTTAAAATCCACTAAATAAGGAAATGGCAAACCACTCTTGAATCTTTTCCAAAAGATTCTTATAGATAATATTCACAGAATTATGACTGGACAACAAATCGTCAAATTCAAATATGTGCAAGGCTTCCAAGAAGAATATGTATTTGATTTGTTCCATTTGAACATATAAGGCAAGACTAAGAACAATGGTAAAAGTCTTATAAAGGAAGAATTTTCCTCAATATAAAGATGAACTCAATAACTGAAAGTGAAATGAGCATATTACTAGTAGTGAACTCCCTTTCACTACTGGTATACAAGCAAAGATTCAATGACTACTTTGTTGAAAATGTTGTGGAAAGAATTTTTGTTTAGGTACAGGTGGAATTAGATAGCCTTTAAAATATCCTGCAAATCTGTGTGGGATTTTGTGAATTATTTTATTATTCATTACAAAAACAGAATCTTTGATTTTTTTCTTTTCACTTTAAAAGTTGAAATAATTTCTCCTTCTTCCTATCTAAATAAAGTATCTTTTTTGGGGGGGGAAGGGGTGTCTGCTCTGCGATATGCATACTTTGACCTTATAATTCCAAGCCTTACTAAATTCAGTTTACTCTTTAGTCCCTTTTCTTAAATTGACAATATTAATGTTCCCAAACCCACATTTGAAAATCTTTACCTCTATTTGATCCAAATGGAAAGAACAAACTGGAAGCTTTCTAATATGACAGTATTTAAGTAAAGTATCAAGCATAAAATAGGAGGAGGCAGTTAGATAGTACAAAGCACAGAAAATTAGCCCTCAAGTCAAGACAACCTGAGTTCAAATACAGTCTCAGGCACTGAACACTATGTGATCTTTAGTTTAAACCCAATTGCCTCGCCAAAAATAAATAAATAAAAAGAATAAAATAGGCAAATAAACTTCATTTTCTGTCTCTCAAACAATATTTCAGAATCGAGGAAATTATTCTCCTAGGTTGTTGATCCTATAATTTTTTCACTAAGAGAATTGTTGTAGAACAATATGCAGAATTCAAATTCTCTTAAAGAATTGTGATAGTTACATTTTTCCTTTTAAATCTTTTAGGAAAGCATTCTTTAGCCTAACATAGAAGAGGGTAGCTAATAGGAGCTTTAATACCACCCTTCTCCCATTTCATGAGAATGTGACCTAAGACATAATTTAATTGAAAAAAAAAGATTATATAATGAGATTATTCCAGCTCCAAAACAGAATATTTCTTCACAAGAATGTCTCACTCTCTGCTCTAGTGACAAAGAGAAAAGAGGGTTGGGACACTAATATTCTTCTCACTCCTTACCCCTTTGTACCTCCCACCTCAGGAAATGACTAAGAAAAGGGCAGAAGTAAGACAGATAGTTCACACACCATGTCAGTCTCTAGGGCACATTATTCTGCTACTATTGGTGGTTCATGACCCACTCCAAGAGATCCTAAGCAATCTTTAAAGCTACTGGGGAAGCTACATTAGCCAAACAGCCACAGATCATTTTGACTGAAGACAGCACAAATGAATAATCATTGCTTCAATTTGCTCCCTGCATAAAATTTCCAAGTCCTGGAAGATATGTCACTCACACAACTCCCTTCCCCCACACCCCCCCCCAAAAAAGGCATTTCCTCAAAGTCTTGATTCATGTTTATTATCTTAATTTTAGAAAGCATTTCTTTTTTCATCTTGTGAATAGATAATGGATCCAATATTAAATGAAACTGTTAGCTTCTGCAATTTAAAATGATAAAAATTCTCTAAGATTTCTTCACTTTTAATCTTTTTATTTTATTCTCATTCATGTACCTGAGTTATATAGCTTAAAATGAGTGTCATATATGCAAAAGGCAAAAAAATTCTATATATAATAAATGTCTATCCTGTGTAGACATTGATGGATTGATTTATGCAAATGTAATGGGGTTGGAGAAAGATCAAATTTTAATTATCAGAATAATTGATTGTCCTGACTATGAATTCTTTTTCTCTCTGTACCTTTGCATCATCTAGACAAAATATATTATTTTCCATAACATGAAATATTATTTGTAATAAAATTATGTATAAAAATCTATTGGTATCCTTTTTCTGTTTAATGCTGGATCCTAGCTATTCATAGTTCTAAAAGAAAATATAGAAAAAAGATTTCCATTTCACATTAAAAAAAATTCCAACTGGAAAGAAAATACCATTTTTAAGACAACTGAAAATATTCTTAGTTGCTAATTATGTAATGTCACCTGTTAGTATTTAGTTGTGTGGTTACATTGTTCATCTTTATTTTTTACCTTTTTAACATCATAAGCATTGCTACAATAGTAGCAATATTTTTCACTATTTTCACACTAGATGAAGAGGCCCTCCTGTCCACATTGTCAGAAGAGCTCAAGCCAAAAATTCCTTTACCAAGTAATGATATGAAACTTAAGCTATGCTAGCTCGAACAGCTAAAGGTCTGCTTTGTGCTCATTAGCACCACTGTGTCAGTTGTTTTTTTATGTTGGCAGTTTTGGATTTTATGGAGGCAAAACCCCAAAGAAAGTTGTTTCCAGCCTATATTCTACAGTTCAAAGGCTCTCAAAAAAGGACACATTAAAACTGTTAGAATCCCCAGGGTAAATGGGGAGATTAAGTATCCTTCTCCCTCAACAGAAGCCCCAAGCAGACAAAGCTTGGTATTGTGTATTCGGTACACTATCTCTTTCTATTACTGAAGTTTACTATTGTCCTCCAAGATTTGAGTTTACCAAGTGTTTTGGGAGCTTTCCATAATGGTTCACTGGCACCACCACTGACAGCCATCTGAGTGTGGGAATATTTTAAAAGAACAAGATGCCCACCAAATGATTTGCCTATTATAGCAGTTCAATGGTTGCATCTTAGCATGGTGAGGGAGGGGACTCAGGCAATTTATACCATCATCTATAGAGGCCTCGTCTTTCACCAGAATACAAATTAAAGTAAATAAATCAAAGACCTGAACAATCCTTAAGTAGACTAAATATGTTACATTCAGTATAACAAAATACATACATCTCTGTATGAAAAATAAAACACAGAAACCTGTGGTGACTTCTTGCTGCATTATTATCCATTCTGAGGAACAAATACTTTTAAATTTTTCTTTTAACCATAAATTTTAAATATTTACCTACCTTCATATATTTGGGTTGAAAACAAATTCCATGTCTCCAGGGTTAAGATCAAAATCCCCTTTATTCAAATTTAGTCTTGATTTGGCTTTCCAGATCAACACATCTTTATATTTTGGGATAGTATGCTGAATAACATTCTAGGGCAAAACTAGTAGCTTTATTTATACTCTTAGAAAATGTTTTAGAAATGATCAGATATTGAAATAAGCAGAGATCAATAATTAGCTAGAAGACATTATCTTTATTTAGTTTGTGGAATGCTAAAGCTAACATTTCTAATGCACAAAGTTTGAATATTGAAACTTCAAAAATTAACATAACATTGTTATGAGAGCAATGGTCTTGGAGGAGGACTTTGTTGATTACTGAGGATAAAAAATGTTTTAAGAATTCACATTTAAAATAAAACAGATGTCCTTTCATATTGTTTGTCCTTTCATATGCATTTTAAAGTGGTCTTTATCCTTTACTCTATCTTTATTCCTTATTAATATCTGAATTATAATAGTGTGATATAGTAGAGAGGTGGCGGCATTGGGGTAAAGACTTAGGAAGACATGAGTTTAAGTCTAACCTTTGACAAATATAGTGTGACCTTGAGTCACTAACCCAGGCCTATCTCAAAAACTGCCAAATTACAGGTTTCAGGTATTGGAGTTTTCCTATACTTTCAGACTTTAAAGCAAAAAAAGATTACAGTTTAAAAGATTATATATACAGTTAAAGTGGTAAATTTTATATGAAATATTTTAACAAAATATCTTAACTCCTTAATATAAATAAATTTAACATCCTCCCTATATGTTAGTATTCTAAAATTATTTAGTTTATGTTAAAAATTAAAGTAATAATATATCTACAGATACATATATTTATGTGTATAACACTGCCAATCTCTGTCCCTATAAGAACACATATCAAATGATGATAGTCTCTATCCTGTAAGTCAAGAAACCTCAATTTTTTTGGATATTTGAAAAGATACTACTCAGTTTCACACATATAAAAATAAAATGACTAATTAAAAACTGAATCAAAATATTTCAAAAATTA
The DNA here is from genome assembly GCF_016432865.1 of Antechinus flavipes. Taxonomy (NCBI): domain Eukaryota; kingdom Metazoa; phylum Chordata; class Mammalia; order Dasyuromorphia; family Dasyuridae; genus Antechinus; species Antechinus flavipes. The sequence goes on along the minus strand of NC_067400.1, from coordinate 186,092,390 downwards.
AATTTTCCTGAAGGAATGATTTTTTTTGTTCTGTTGACAATGTAGAGGTAAATTGTACTTGTTTACAAATTCAAAAATATATACTGAACACAGTCTCTGATCATCTTGTCTGAAAAATCAGGATCATTGGCAAGATTTGAATTGTTTGCCCCTTCATAATTTTAAGCTATTTCAGTCTTGCTTTGCAATAGACTATTTTTAATTTCTAGTTATGATTGATCATGAAAGAAACCCTTAACCTGACACTTTTACTACAGAGCTTTTTAAAAAAAATGCTTAAATAAGACAGGATAAGTTTAAAATATTAGATAATTTTCTTTCAACAAAATTTTATGTATATATTTAGGATTAGCATCCATTGTGGTCTGCTTAACCCAGAATATTTAGATAATGTTTAAGGGTATGAAAGTCCCATTGGGCTTCATTAATGCATTTAATCTAATTGTAGATGCAGAAAAAAAAAAAAAAACCTACTTGTTGAATCATTTTCTGAATTCATGAGATAGAATTCAGGATTATTCTGATCTCTAAATATTTAAATGTTTCAAAAACTGAATAGCATCTTGTAGTATATCTAAATTCTGTCCCAATTATTTTATAATAAATTTATTATAATGAATGATTTGTTCTTCAAAGTGTTTTTCTATAGCTAGCTAATTTATTTAAACGTGAAAGGGGTTCCTTCTCTTCCAATGATTTTTAAATGTCAGTATAATGCTTCAAATAATTATTTTAAAGCCACAACTCTGATCTTTAAACTTTTTATATCTTTAAACATGAGTTCTGATAAAAAGAATAAAAATTTGTATTCAAACTCCTAATACTAAGCATTTTGAACGTATTTCAGTTATTGTTGATTATTAAATAAGGCATTTCACAAGAATGCTTTTCATTATCAGAATAAGTAAAGTATCTCAAAGATATTTTGTCTAACTAGCCTGATTACCCCCCAACAAATATCTGACAGTTGTTCATGTGTATTTTTGTGTGTTCATTTTAGACCAGGAAGGAATTATTGAAACAAGTCTGATTCTAGCATTTTACAAGATAAGTAAGCTGAAGATCAGTAATGTTATGTGAATTGCCTAAAGTCACATATGTGGAAGAAGTAAGATTCAAATCTAGGTCCCTGATTCCTAATAATGTTTTTTCTATAATACCCCACTACCTCTTACCTGTGTATATATATATAAAATGTAATAATAATAAACTACATTATAAAGCACTTTAATGGACCATTTGACTCATATTGACCCATGCTTTCCTTTTGTGAGGTCAATACTTTTGATTGATTGATTGATTGTAACCAATAATAATCTTTATGTCTTCCACAGTCAGTTTGTGGGGATCTCATTGCCTTCTATTGGTTGGAATATAGAAAATTATTTAATAGTTTCAGGTGTTAATACATGTAATGATCTTTAGAAAAAAAGAATTGAACATGGTAACAGAGGTTCCCAAAATACAGGTCCTTGAAAAATGAACAAAGGAAAAATTTCCACCTGGAATAACTGACTTCTGTCTTAAAGATTACTGATACTTTAGCCACTAGAGGGTACCACGTACACATATATGAGTTATTCTGCTTCACTCAAGAACAGTAATTTCTTTTACGATTCAATAATCCTTTAAGATAATTTAGTAATCATATAGATGATTTTTTGACGTTGAATTAAAAAAAAAACACCAAATTTCTGTTAACAAACAACTGAAAGAAACCAGATTAATTCTGTCCTATTTATCCTTCTGTTAGAAGGATAAACACTTCTGTTGTGTGTGCATGGATCAGCAATTAGGCCACTCACTATAGCCAAATGGTAGAATGTGTAGAGGGGAATAAAGTATATGAAAGTCAATGACATAAGAAGAATCTCAACTTCAATGGCTTTAAATGACAGAGAATTTAAAATTTGATCTTGGAGGTAAGAGGTAGCTAATGGAATTTAGTTAGAAGAAATGTGATATGGCTTTAAGACATTTTAAGAAAATTTCTGCCAACTAAATAACAGACTAGAATCTGAAGGTAGTCAAAGAAAAGAGACTATTTAAAAGTCTTTTGCAATAGTGTAGACGAGATGTGATAATGGTCAGTACAAGAATGGTAGCTTTATGAGTGGAGAAAATGGAATATGTGGGAAAGATGTAAAGATAAAAATGACAAAATATGACAGTAGATTACATATATATGAGTTTAAGGATAATAACAAGGTTACAAGTTTGATTGGAAGGACAAAGATGATCCCAAAACTATTAGGAAAATTGAAAAAAGAGCAAAGTTTAGAATGAAAAAAAATAGTAAGTTCTATTTTAGATGCATTACTTATGTGAAGCCTTTAGGACACACATTTGAGTTGTACAAAACTTATGTTGATAAAAGACTATAACGCAAGAGAGAGATTAGGGACAGCCATGATTAGTGTAAAAGATACAGCAAAGAGAGAAAGCCCTGAAAATTTAGAGAAAAAAGGAGAAAATGATGAATAGTGAGAAAGGCTGCAATTTTGGAGGGAGCAGTTTCCAATGAATAATAATGTCAGAAGCCACATTTTAGAAGGTTTCAAAATGAGAAGAAACAAGCCCCTAGGGTTGACTATTTACACATATATATAAGTATTTATTAGTTTATGTGTAAATTCTTTCTCCTACCTTTCTTATTTCTTTCTACTGGTTCTCTCCTAATCTAATGCTAGTTACGTCATTGACTAGATTTCTGGGAGGTTTTGTAATTTAATATTTATTTATTCTTATACATCAAGCAAGTTACTGAGCATTTTTTCCTTATGACAATATTATTATGCTCTAGTTTGCCACTTTGACAGTTCCCAGTCTATTTTGCTTATATGCGAGTTAAATCCATATGTCAAATAAAAAAGAAGGAAAGAAAGAAATGCCTGTAGTAATTTGAAAGAAATGTTTCAAAGAGTAAAACCCAATTTACCTCAAAGAAACTAGCATTTGTCCACTCATGTTAGTGTATTCCTACCCAATATGTTGATTTGTAAATAAGTAGCCATATCAATTCTTAAATCAAAATACTTTGTTTACAAAATTAGACTAAAAATTTTTATTGATATATCTTGAAAACACACCTCCACAATTGTTATAAACACTGTTTTTTTTTTTTTTCCCCTGTAAAATCTTGGCAGGTTCACAAGGATTTAGTAGTTTAACCTCAAAAGTTTTAATTTAAATATTTGGCTACTATTGCAATTCATTCTATCTATAGCAGCAAAAAATTACAGTAAAACTTTGTCATTTTCTTCAAAACTTCCTACAGTCAACACACACATCCAAAAGTCTTTGATTTATTATTAGTTCTCTTCCCTACAATAGTAAACTATATTTGACATGTTATGATGCTGACTTTTTAGTATAGAGGTGTATTAAACTCCCAAGTGACATATTACTAGGATTTATACAAATCCAGAATATTTTCTTAGTTGTATATCAAATTTTAATTTAAAATGTACTAAGAGTTGTGTTTTGTGGAAGAAAAGGCCCTTTGATATTGATTTTTATTTTGATAGTGATAGTGGCATTGGATAAAAGCTTTTCTAATTCTATTTTGGAGGGAAGAAATTCAAGAAACAAAGTAATACAGCTTTTTAACTATGTATCAGATACAGCCTTGCTTAGGTTTTAGAGATTTTGTGAGAGTCAGGGAGATGTAGGTTCCAGTCCTGTCTCTGACCTATAAAGACAGTGTGACCCTGGCCAAGTAATTTAGCTTCTCATTACCCTATACAACTCTCTTACATTCTAAATTTATGTGTGGCATTGGTCTTTATTAACAAAAGGGGTTCCTCACCAAGAGTTTTCTAGACTGACTAAATCCCAGACCAGTCTAAAATAAACATAAATAAAACCAACTGCATTGAATTATGATATAATGCTTGTTTTTAAAATGTGCTTGGAACATATTTTTATTCAGAAAAAAAATTGCATTTCTATTTGGACTCCACTGGAATATTTTCCAGTGTGTTGTAGATAATGAATAAGAGGTAAAAGTGTACATATTTTATAAAAATGCTATTTTAAAACAAAACAATATGTGCACTTGTTCCTTCCATTCATAGCTTAATAAATGACTAACAGCTATTATGCTCTGCCTGCTTTGAGTTTAATGGATCTTACTTAGTTCAGCTTATTTTTTTTAACTCTTCAATCTTTTAAAGACATCTCCTTAACTGTGGAACAATAGTTCTGAATAGTGTGAATCTCCCTTAATATATAGTTTTCATTGTCAAAGTGAATGTTGAGAGCAGAATTGCATTGGAAATTACTTACAATTGTGAACTCAAAAAAAGACTTTTGTTTACATGATAAGTGATTTAGAATGTAACATAAATTTTGAGGAAAAGGAAAAAAATGAATGTTTCAGTGTTTAATAGGAAATATTATTTAATGGTCTAGCAGTTAGATGGTACAGAGAATACTGGGCCTAAAATCTAAGAAAACCTGTGTTTAAATCCAATCTCACACACTAGATGTGTGACCCTGAGTAAATCACATAACCTCTCTTTGCTTTGGTTTCCTAATTGTAAGATGAAAATAACAGTATTTATCTTCCAAAGTTGTTGTGAAGATCAAATGAGAGGTTATTTGGATATTTAAACAATATCTGAAACATAGTTGGTGCTTAATAAATGCTTATTCATTTCCTTCCTTCCTTCTTTCTTTTTTACTTCCTGTCTCCCTTACTGCCTTCCTCCTGGTACAGTGGCTAAATAAGCACCACTCAGCAAGAGCCTCTGATCTAATAATTTATGTCAATATTTGTCCCCTATCTGCCATTAAGGTTTGAGGTAGATATAGATATAAATATCACTGTGGTTGGCTGTTCTTCTCAGTAGGGATTCTATTTTTTCCCAATTCTCTCATTCATTGGTACTTTATCTTCATCTTAACTACTCCAGGGAAATTTGCTAATTATAAAAATGATTATGGACTCAAAGTTCAAGGACTATCTCCAGCAAAGGAAAGTAAAAAGAAGCACCCACTATGTGAATATGATTTGAATATTAAAGTAGCAAGTAAAAGCACAAGTAAAATATATTCATTCAAAGAAAAGGGATTATTAAATGATAAAGAATTGTAAAATGATTAGAACAGAATCTGGCTCTGCTCTAAAAGAAGGAGTATAATATTGGAAAGGGTGCATAATATAAGATGAAAAGACCTAGATCCATAATCTTGGTTGTGCAATTACTATTATTGTAATCAGATGGGAAGCTAATATTCAGGTATTGTTGGGGCAACAAAACCTTTTATAAGACTTCAGTTCACATTTCACTTCTACTAAACACAATCTGATTCGACACTAAGCAAGATCTTAGATTTCATTCTCCAATTCTGATACTTTTCTTGTCATAGTCTGATCCTATTGTTGCTACAATAATAATCACTCGAGTAGGACCTTTCAATGTACATAAGATAAATATTAGAAAAAAAGAAACACAAAAGTAAAAAGCAAGACAACTGGGGTCCTCCAATACAAACTAAACTAGCTGAATTCATCCTCCTCTGCTTAGGGAGTGGCATCCTAGCCTGGATCTATTTGGGGCAGGGAAGGATCTTTTCTTCACATCCTTTGGCCATTTTCAATGGGAAATGACTTTTATTTTCATAAATTTGATAAAGTTCTTTATATTTTTGAGATATGAGACCTTTATCTGAGAATTTGTCTGCAAAATTTTTTCCCAGTTTTCTGCTTTTCTTTCGATCTTGGCTATATTTGTTTTATTTGTACAAAAACTTTTTAAATTTAATATAATTTAAATTATCCATTTTATATCCTACACTGTTTTCTGGGGTATTTTTTAAAATTAATTGTTAACCTATCCAAAAGTCTGATAGGTAATATATTACATAGTCTTAATTTTTTTTTATATTTTATATCTTTTTTCTAGGTCATATATCCATTCTGACCTTATCTTGGTAAATGGTATAAAATATTGGTTTATGTTCAATTTCTGCCATATTGCTTTCCAGTTTTCCCAACAATTTTTACCAAATAATAAATTCTCACCCCCAAATCTTTATGCTTTGAAAATACAAGGTTACTATATTTATTTGCTGCTGTAAATTGTATTTCTACTCTGTCGCACTGATCTACCTTTCTAGTTCTTAGCCAGTATTAAATAGTTTTGGTAATTACAACTTTATAATATAGTTCAAGATCTGATACTACTAAATCTCCTTTGATTATATGGTTTTTATTAGCATCTTTGATATTCTTAAATTTTTGTTCTTCCAAATAAATGTTACTTTTTTTTCTAATAAACAAAAAAGATTTTTGATTAAGTTAATTGAGATGATATTGATTAGTTTATTAGTTTAGGTAAATTAGTTTAGGTAAAATTATCATTTTTATTATATTGATCCTGTTTATCCATGAACATTTCTCCAGTTATTTAAATATGATTTTATTTGTTTTTTATTATTATTTATAGCTTTTTATTTACAAGATATATGCATGTATAATTTTTTAGCATTGATAATTGCAAAACCTTTTGTTCCTATTTTTCTCCTCCTTCCCCTCATCCCTTCCCTGAGATGGCAGGTAGATCAATACATGTTAAATATGTTAACGTGTATGTCAAATACAATATATGTATACATATCCATACAGTTATTTTGCTGCACAAGAAGAATCAGACTTTGAAATAATGTACAATTAACCTCCGAAGGAAATCAAAAATGCAAGCAGACAAAAACAGGATTGGAAATGCTATGTAGTGATTCACACTCATTTCCCAGAGTTCTTTCGCTGGGTGTGGTTGGTTCCATTTATTTTCGAACAAATGGAATTGATTTGGTTCATCTCATTGTTGAAAGAACCATATCCATCAGAATTGATCGTCATATAGTATTATTGTTGTTGAAGTATATAATGATCTCCTGGTCCTGCTCTTTTCACTCAGCATCAGTTCATGTAAGTCTCTTCAGGCCTTTCTGAAATCATCATGTTGGTCATTTCTTGCAGAACAATAATATTTCATAACATTCATATAGCACAATTTATTCAGCCATTCTCCAATTAATGGGCATCCACCCACTTTCCAGTTTCTAGCCGTTACAAAGTGGGCTGCCCAAACATTTTTGCACATACAGGTCCCTTTTCCTTCTTTAAAATCTCTTTGGCTTATACTACTACTGGGTAGATCCAGCTCTGCTGGATCAAAGGGTATGCACAGTTTGATAACTTTTTGAGCATAGTTCCAAATCACTCTCCAGAATGGCTAGATGTATTCACAATTCCACCAACAATGTAAAATCTGATTCTATTTGTATTAACAATTTTAAGGAGATTTTTTTTTGTAATTTTGTTTACATACTCTCTGGTTTATTTTGATATTACCTAGAGTTTTTGAAGAGATTTATAGGAATACTAATGACTTATGTGGATTTACTTTATATCCTGCTACTTTGCTGAAATTATTGTTTTAACTAACTTTTTGGTTGTCTAAAGTTTTCCAAGCATATCATCATATCTTCTGCAAAAAAGAGATAATTTTATTACCTTATACCTTGTTCTGATTTCTTCTATTTCTTTTTCTTTAACTGTATTGCTAGTATTTCTAGCACAATATTAAATAACATTGGTGACAGTGGGCATCCTTGTTTCACACCTGATCTTACTGGGATCATCTTCTAGATTATCCCCATTATAAATAATGCTTTGCTGATGGTTTTAGGTAAATAAACCAAAAAAAGTAATTTTTTTTGTCAACTTAAGGAAAAATCTACTTGTCCCTATATTTTCAAGTGTTCTAATAGAAAAGAATTTTGTACTTTATCTAAAGCTTTTTCTGAATTTATTGATGTAATCTTTTTTTTTACTTTTATTATTAATATAACCAGTTGTGTTCAAAGTTTTCCTTAAATTAAAATACCCCTGTATTCCTGGTATAAATTCTGCTTTGGACATAATATATAATCTTTATAATTTATGATTGCAATCTTTTAGTTAATATTTTATTTAGGATTTTTGTATTTGTATTCAATAATGAAATTGGCACATATTTTTCTTTCTCTATTTTTACTATCCCCGGATTAAGAATTATATCTTGTCTTCTCAAAAGAATTCAATCAGGAATGTGCTGGAATTAGTTCTATTGAGCAGATTGTTAAATTTTATCAAATTCAAAATCATCAAGCTACAAATTTGGCTCGATTTATTGTTTTATTACTTATCTAGATTTAAGAAAATAATGGAGAAAATGTCAATAATGAATATGAAACTTAAAGTGTGTCATGGATGATTTTTCCCCCCTCAGAATACCAGTTCCCATTTGCCAGCACATTCCTAGTTCATTTATGATGATGAGTCATATATAGTCTCAAGGCCTAAGAGAATACTTGCACATACTCAAGTTTCCACCCAATCAGAAAAGGCAATCAGAAAATATCTATACCTCTTTCAAGGGGTATAGAAGGAGACTTATTACAGTTACTTTTTCTACTTCTTAAATTAAAAGAAAAGGAATATGATATAGTAGAAAGACTTGATTTCAGGTGAAAAGATCTGGATTCATAATCTTAGTTGTGCTACTTAATATCTATGTGACCTTGGGCGAGTCAGTCCCTTGTACCCTCAGCCTTTCTCCCCTTATATGCAAAGTTCTAGTCTAGAAAATGAGACATCTTGGTATAGGTATCATAGTAAATAGTGATATGGCCTTGGAGGCAGATAGACCTGAATTCAAGTCCTGCCTCTAATGCAGAGTGGCTAGTGACTCTAGGTAATCCATTTTAACCTCTTCTTATTCTATCAAACTATAAAATACATGGAAGGTGCTTATTGGCATTGGTAGAATTTCCTTATTAGTAACTTCATGCACCAGTGAAATTTCAGGTCAAGATCCCAGGGTACAGGGACCTTTATTTTGGGGCAAGGCTGGAGTGGTAATATTTTATTCCTCTTCTTCCTAACTCTGCTTTTTAACATTCCAGACTTCTTCAGAAGGCCTTCAAATCCTTGACTTGAAATTTCAATGTGCATGTCCATGACACACTTGCAAAAGAATTTTAGTCAGTATAAATATGACCTAAACAAGAAGAAAGCAAATTATTATCATCTTTGCCTTTCTGTCATTTTTTGATGACTTACCGCAGATAGTTTTTCAGATCATTAAAATATAAATGTGCTTCATGTGGTGTTAGACTTCATAAACTAATCTGTATGGGTGATTGTTAAGAAATGTTTTCTTTGTTCTCTCTTCTATAGAGCTCTCCAGAGAGTGATACTATGAACAAAGGTTATATATATTTTTTAAAAGAGAAAAAGAAATTCTATGTCCTGACTGAATATTGATTCTTTTCTTTCTTTCCTTCTTTCTTTTTTGTGGTGTCCATAATCCTATCCTGTATCAAGGTTTGCATGAGAGATAAAGGACTCCCTGTTGTACTATTCTGAGCAAGCCATCTCCAGATAATTGGAGAATATAACTGCAGAAGCACTGACTGTAGGATTTAAGATTTCATTTATAATTTTTCTTGAGAGCTTACATTGTCATTTAGAGCTCACCCACAGATCTGCACTTTAGCAAAGGTCCTATAATTTGGCTTCATGCAGACAGCACAGCTTAAAAGACTTAAAATCATCTTTTTTTTAAGTTAAATCAAATGATTTAGCATTCTCCATCTATAAATTCTTCAATGCTGTATTCAAGTAAAGATCAACCAAAATAAATATAATCCTTAAGATCTTTTCTCTCTAGTGAAACTGGAATCTTTTTACTCAAAAGACACTAAGAATTATAATATTTCTTTAATATATTGCCAACATATTTTCATTCAATTAACAAACATATATTAATCATATTGTACATTGCCCCTCCCCCCAAAAAAACAATCAAAGATATTTAGTTCTGCCATGTGGACATACATTCAATTGAATGTAACAAATCTTTCATATGAAATATAAAGTCTACAGATAAATAGATGAACAGAGAAATAGGTATAGATATACAGAGAGATACATAGCATTTATACATTTCTATATGTATGTATTTTTCTAGATACACACATATATATGAGAGAATTTTCTCTTTAAGCATATATCATAACTAACAATATTATTCTAAGAGAGCAAGGGAATTTTGTGTGGAAAAAAATGTTTCTTTAAACATTGCTCTTTTCCTCATACCTTACACTCAGTGTATTCAATGCAACCTCTGAAGTCAAGATGCAACAAAGCATAGATCCTGTCTCTGCTGCTTGTGATAATTTTGGCCTAATAATTAACAAAAAAATTTACAAACAAAAACATTGGTTCTCCACCAGCTGACACACATCAGTTATAGAAAATGGGAAAAAAAATTTTGATACTATGGATAAGTTCATTTCCCTTGACAATATACTTTCTAAAATGTACACAGAGATAATGGAATTGATGCACACATTGCCAGAGCTAGCTCAATGTTTGGAAGGTTCTGAAGGCAAGTATGGGAGAGAAGAGGTATTAGACTGCCTAACAAATTGGAGATCTGCAGAGTTGTGCTGATTTCATTGCTGTATGGCTGTGAAACATGGACAGTATATCAATACCAGGAAACTGAATCATTTTCCATTTGAGTTATCACCTGACAAGATAAAGTACTGAATACTGAGACGCTTTCTCAAGCTAAACCACCAAGTATTCAAATTTTATTGCAAGGAGTGCAACTCCAAACATATGTTTCCTAAAAGACTATTTTACAATGAATTCACATAAGGCAAGAACTTAGATTGAGATCAGAAGATACAAGGACACTCTTAAGGATTCCCTGAAGAAATTTGAAATACATTGGAAATACTGACAAAAGATTTGCCAACATGGCATGTCCACATCAAAGGCAATGTGCTCTGTGAGCACAACAAAATTGTAGTAGTTCAAAAGAAATGTGAGATGCATGTATTTAAAGATATCTTTTAAAGATATCTATACTCCAAATGTTCATGTGGACTATTGGTGCCTGCCATGTGATAGAACCTTTAGAGTTTATATTGATACAATTAGACAGTCTGAACACACTGTACTTGTCTCCAAAATAGTGATGTTGCTTTGGTGCTCTGTTGTCCCACACACAAACTCTTAAGTTTTTAGTGACACACCCTGTGCAGGCAATGCTCTCCTCTTTTCCTTCAAAATTTAGCTCAAACATCTCAAGGTCTCCCTCACTGCTATTCTTGGTATCTATTTTGAATGTTTCTTTTATATATCATATGTGCATGACTATATTGTGTTGTCCACTAAAATGTAAACCCCTTGAGATTTAAGACTGTTTTGCTACTTTTCTTCTATCTCCATGCTTAGCCCAGTGCCTACCATATTATATGCTTACTAAATGCTTGTTGATTAATTTATAAAACAATTATTTTTCTCCCCTCCTCCAATTCTCCAAAGACAAATAAAAACTTTTTTTTTTTAATTCAAATACTTTAGCTGACTGTACATATAGTAATCTTTCTTAAGATTACTTCACTGTTGTGAGGAATAAGTTATCTTTTCCTTTTCTATTCAAGACATTCATTAATTCTTAAGTTTTTGGCAAGCTTATTTCAAGTAGGAGGGATGGCATTAACCTGTCATTATTTATGTGGCTGACATAAGTATCTCTTCACAGACTAGTGACAACAGTTGGCAACTCTGAGCTATGAAGGAACTCACAAATCCCTATCAAAATGTGTCTTATTTTAATTTAGGTCTGAAGTCAAGCATTTATACCACAGAAATAAACACCACAAACTTGTCTATGCTTAAGAAAATGATGGGGAAATGTTAATACAGATTAAACTTAAAAGTATGCCATGGGTGCATTTTTTATCTTTTTTAGTTGTTACATCATTATCAACAGTGAGATCCATCTGTGTGTGTGTGTGTGTGTTTGTGTGTGTGTGTGTGTGTGTGTGACATCTTGGGAACATATTATGCAATTATTCATAATCACAACCTTAACCTCTTGCAGTTAGGACCTTGTGTTTCCAGATAGGTGAAAAACCCTAATATTCTATTTAGAGGTTAATTCCCTTGATCTTAGTTCTGCTCTGTGAATAATAAGCCAATCAATGGTACACCCCATTTGCCCTCTCATTCCATACATTTAACATAAAAACATACATAATAAAGCAGATATGAGCATTGATAGTCTTCTGTGTGAAACAAAAATCAGGAAATAGAAATAGCTAAAAAAATTGAGAAAATATTGTAGAATAAGTGCTTGCAAACTGTATTTATAGGGGAAGAAGTTGGAGAAGTTAAACTTTTTTATTTCTTCAGAAAGGAAAAGTTGCAGATAATAGATGGCTAGTACATAGTAAGTGCTATATAAATGTTAATTATTATTGTTAATATTATTATTACCTCCTGGGGTTGTGAAGACCAAATGAAATAATTTTAAAGCACAAGGTCTGATACATTATAAGTGTTTTATAAATGTTAAGTAGTAGTAGGGGTAGTAGTAGTAGTAGTAGTAGTAGTAGTAGTAGTAGTAGTAGTAGTAGTAGTAGTAGCTGCAATAGTAGCTGCAGTAGTAGTAGTAGTAGAATACTGGAAACCACATTACAAAATTTCTTCAGAAGCTTCTTTATTCTTTGGTGACACAACTTGCAGAACTCTATCACTGATGCTATCAATAATTTCACCCTCAGCTGCGAGCCACTCCACTCTTAGTAAAATCTCACTTTCCATCTCTGTTACCTAATCATTCAAAAACTCTCAATACATCTTTCAATTACAAGTGAGAAATGCCCATTATGTCCCTTTTGACAACAATATCCATAAATTTAGGCAGTTATTATGGACCATGAATTATACTCAAAATTTTTGTAATCCTTTGCAAAGAACATGTAATTATTTTCTTTTAAAGTGTCTAGTCAACCCTGAAAGTCTTTTAAATGCTGCCTGCCAACATTAAAGAAGTTATAAAGACTTTTTAGTTGTGACTGCTTCTCTTATTCTTGCTGTTCCTATCATTTCAGGCCCCCTATTTCCCTTGTCCAATCTTTGAAAAAACACTTCTTTGCAGCACATTTCATCCTAATAATATGCCAACATGTCTCTGTTGTGAATGATTAGGGTTTTTCTGTGCATTCTAAGACTTCATCTGAAATTCCTTTTCTCATATTTGTTTGTTTTTTTCTTGAATATTTCTTGAAACATGATCTAAACTTGCTTTAATATCTTCCAAGAGCTCATGATAGGAGTAAGAATGAGGAGGGGAAGAGAAAAACAAACTTGAAAAGCAAAAAATCTCTATTCACAATTTTGCCCTGATGAATTTGCAATATTCTCTGACATAACTGCTTAGAGCTACAAATATTTTTATCTTGAAAGCAAATATTTTGACAATAGTGTTATAAACACCTTCTTATAAGATAAAGTTGAAAATATTGTCTTGCTGACCAAAACTAGTCAACTGATTAACTGATTAAAAGCAGTATTAAGTAAAAATGGGTTTGAACAATGTATTGGATGGACTTTCAATTAGAAATTCTTGTTTGGTAATTGAAGAATTGTCTCATTTTCACAATAAAAGGCCCCAAATTATAATGAAAGGCCTGGTCTTTTTCAGTTATTTTCCCAGAATATTTATTATAAAATATAATTGGAAATTGGGTTGGAAATTGGAGGGGGGTTTTTTCTTCTGAAAAGGTGTATGTGTATATGTGTGGGTATGTGGGTGAATGAGTGGGTGGATGGCTTGGGTGTGTGTTACATAAGCAATATCAATGAGGAAGGGTAAAATATGTGTAAATAAATATAGTTACATTTCTTTTCGCATGTGGGATCAGTCTGCTATATCTTCTCTCATTCTTCAAACATAAATTTCTTAATTGTTTAACAATATTCCCCACACCCTTTCCCAAACAAATTCAATAATTGTGACTGGTTGTTTCTACTGGGCTTATACCCCAAAGAGATACTAAAAAAGGGAAAGGGACCTGTATGTGCCAAGATGTTTGTGGCAGCCCTGTTTATAGTGGCTAGAAGCTGGAAAATGAATGGATGCCGATCAATTGGAGAACGGTTGAATAAATTGTGGTATATGAATGTTATGGAATATTATTGTTCTGTAAGAAATGACCAGCAGGATGAATAAATACAGAGAGGATTGGCGAGACTTACATGAACTGATGCTAAGTGAAATGAGCAGAACCAGGAAATCATTATATACCTCATAATGATACTATATGAGGATGTATTCTGATGGAAATGGATTTCTTCAACAAAGAAATCTAACTCAGTTTCAACTGATCAAGGATGGACAGAAGCAGCCACACCCAAAGAAAGAACATTGGGAAATGAATATAAACTGCTTGCATTTTTGTTTTTCTTCCCGGGTTATTTATACTTTCTGAATCCAATTCTCCCTGTGCAACAAGAGAACTGTTTGGTTCTGCACACATATATTGTATCTGGATATATTGTAACCTATTTATTTAACATGTATAGGACAGCTTGCCATCTGCAGGAGGGGGTGGAAGGAGGGAGAGGAAAAATCGGAACAGAAGTGAGTGGAAGGGATGGCTTTTTGTAAAATTTTGTAATTTGTAAAAAATTACCCTGGCATGGGTTCTGTCAATAAAAAATTATTTAAAAAAATAATTGTGACTACCACTTAAGCCTAGCTTTCACTCATAAATTTGGGGTAGTAGTGTTAGCAAAGAGCATTTTTTAAAATACTGAAGTGAAATAAGTGTTAGCCTAAGGACAAAAGCAATTGAAGGAATGAACTGATAGCTTTTCAGTTACTCGTTTTATTTTTAATACAGCTTTCATTAAATTAAATATGTTCATTTAATAATTAATATTTTGATTCACCAAATAATTCATTAAGTATCTATTATGTACAAGATATCTTTGTGCTAGGAAAAGAAACCTTTAAAAAAAATAACAAGTCTGCTCACAAGGATCATAAATCTCAGATAGAAGGAACTTCTAAAGTCATCTACTATACTCCTTTCACTTTACAGAGAGGAAAACTGAACTCAGGAAGATTAAGTGACTTGGCTAATGTTGTACAAGTAGAAATCATTCATCAGGATTTGAATCCAGGTCTTCTGACTCTACAATCAGTTATATTTACATTATTCCAGCCCCTTCCCATCCTTACATTTTACTAATAAGAAATAAAACACAACAAAGTGTGATACAAGGTAGACTGTGGTAGACCAAAGAGAACAACAACAAAAAAAAAGGCTGGGGGGT
This sequence comes from Antechinus flavipes, assembly GCF_016432865.1. Classification (NCBI taxonomy): domain Eukaryota; kingdom Metazoa; phylum Chordata; class Mammalia; order Dasyuromorphia; family Dasyuridae; genus Antechinus; species Antechinus flavipes. Next base: position 186,077,197 of record NC_067400.1, on the reverse strand, counting down.
AGGGGGGAGAAGTGGGGGAGTTAGGGAGGTCAAAGCATTCTAGAAAAAACTGAGAAAGGCAAAGACACTTTTAGCTGGTAAAATCAGGGAAAGACCTAGGTGGAAGAAGTAGCAACTGAGCTGTCATGAATTCCAAAAAGCAGCTTAAGAAGGATTATATGTTCCATGCTTGGAAGGCAGTGCATGCAAATGTATTTAGGTGGTAAAAGAATTTGATTTCAGGAACAATCTATTTTGATGAGGACATAAAATGTTTTAAAGGAAATGATAGACATTAGGTTGGAAAAGTAGGTTGGAGACAGATTGTGGGAAGTCACCAAGACGAAGATCATGGATCTGATGGAGTATAGGATACAGTCATACTTTCTTTGTAAAGGACCACCAAATAATAGGTTGTAGTGGTGCTGAAATCCCAAAATATATTGGGTTTCAGGACTCTCTGAAACAGGCCACCAAAAATCAGGGACCTAGTGTCATGAGGTATCTCAAAAAACTTTGTATTCTTAGACCTTCTTCAAATCAAGAGGCAAAGGTACTATTACACTGCTAAGAGAGGGCTACATCCATAAGGGTTTTTAGCAAAGGAAAGGGGCTTTGGCAATTAATAAGGGAAAGACACTGTTAAGGAGGAAGATGCAATTAATAAGGGATTACGCCATTGACTAATTAGCTAAATTCCTAAAGAAGTTTATCTATGATAAATTGAAAGATTCCATGAAGCAGGATGATGCCATTGACTGGCAAATTAATACTAAAAAAAGTTAGGTTCCTAGTAAATTCTCAAGGGTTTACAGCAGTAGGTTTTTTATCAGGGAAATATCACTCTGGGAGTTGACATCATAACTTGGCTTTCTGATCAGATACAGCAACTGATGTTATGATGGTTTTGTCAATGCAAAGAATTCAGCTAAAACTCCTACCAGAGACATCCACCTGGGATGGGGCTCTAATAAAGTTCACTTAAAGAACAAAAGGCCTAATCAAAATCATGGTCACTTGTGGTATGTATGTATGTGGAAAAAACACATAGCCATTTCTAGGTTCACCACCAGTCAGCCAACCATTGATTTTTGGAGCAATTTATTATGTTTCAGAGTATGAGAGAAAAAAAAATCTGCTACCCTGGATACCTGTTATTTTCATCAATCCAATATAAGAAATAGAATATAGCAAAAAAAATTCAGCACTTTGGGTATTGAGGCAGGATTTGGGGATACAATTCAATAGTGTTACTAACAAAGGACTCTAATTATACATCTAGAATCTTGTAGCCAGGCAAAACTAATGGACCCAAAGCATGGTTACTAGGAAAGGAGAACAAGTATGAGGTACTTATATCAGAGTTTCCAGGGAATCCAGATTCATTTTTTGTTGCCATATGGTATGGTGTGGAGAATTTAAATAGTGTAGAGTCAGACTTTTTTCTTGATCCTAGCCTTATTTTTCTTTGAGTGTAGTGATTCAGGGCAATAGAGAAGGCATTCAGTTCCAAAAGTAGATGGATAGATTGGAGGATAAAGAATACAAAGGTGGCAGTATCCTAGGAAAGTGATCCTTTTGCCATGTGACAGATGGGACCTATTGCAGGTCCTATTACCCACCAACATTATTATCTACTATCAGGACCAAATTTGGTGCCCTGATAGTAGATAACAATGTTGATGGGTAATAGGAGCTGCAATGGATTCTTGCAGTGGAGTTAAAAGTCACTTTTCTCAGTTTTTGGCAAAGTAGGTAGGATTTGATTGAGGTAGAGATTTAGATAACTTTTGGTAAACAATCTTAGTACATTTCATTAGCGCCTGACCATGATTATCACTATCTTATCCATTCACTGAAAACCTTTTGGTCACAAAAAAATAAATAAATAAAAATAAGAGTTTCATATAGTCAGTCTCTCTCCACTTTAGTCTAGTCTCAAATCAGCTGTCAAAGTTCAGGTCTGAAAATGTTACTTCCCTACCCAATAAATATTGATGGCTCTCTTAGTTTCAGGATCAAGTAGCAAATCCTCTGCTCAGCTTTTAAATCCTCACAACCTGGCTCTTTCCTACTTTTCCAATCTTCTTATACCTTATTACCCTCCACATACTCTGCACTTCAGTGACAGCAGTCTTCTTGCTGTTCCTCATACAAGGCTCTCCATCATCAGACTCCTACCCAGAAAGTTCTTCCTCCTCACATTTATTTCCTAGATTCCTTTAAAATTGAGCTCCTATCTCATCTTTCGCAAAAGACATTTCCTGCTTTCCCTCTCCCCCCCGCCCTCCCCCAGAGATTTCTCTGTGAGTTGATATTTTATATAGCTTATGTTTATAATGTTGTTTGTGTATTTGTCTCTCTCACTAGAAAGTAAGATTTTTAAAGACAAGGACCATTTTTAAAAATTTTTCTTTGTCTTTCTAGGCACTTGCATCTGGTATCTACTGGATGTAATACATTTTGACTAATTAGATAACATGATATTTTTGCATTCAATGTATTTTATTAAGTATAAGAGCAAAAAGAGTCACTTAGGTCCAATTTGATCACAAGGTATAAGTAATAAGAATGCTGTTAAATCTTCAAAGTCTTACAATTTATCTTACAACTTGTTCTATAAAGTGGGTGCCTTTGGCAGTACTATAAGACTGAAGGGAATATCAAATCTGATATTAAATTCCTTTAAAATCTTCAAGTAATTGTTATAATATCTACTTTTCACAAGGAAAAGTCCTAAATATTAGCAAATAATTGCACACATAGTTAATAAATCTTTTTTCAAATTTCATTTTCTTTCAATCATGAAAAAGTACAATTGATATTAGAAAATCAGTCTACATGTTTACAAATAGTAGTGAAGGATTGATCTAAGATAGATAGATACTGAGACAGGGAGGGAGGGAGGAAGAGAAAGAAATAAAATACATTCTGTATATCAGGCAAAGTTCTGAGAATATTGAACAAAAAGTAAAACAAGAAAACAAAACCTTCCTACTCTCAAATAGTTTACAAGAAAAACCATTAAAAAAGAGCTGGAATGAGTTAGGGTGATGCAAGTAGGGACAGAAAGAAGTGATTCCCATCAGTTCAAGGAGTAGGCCTCAAGAAGAATCATCCTCAGGGGAGAAATGCTTGCATTTTTGTTTTTCTTCCCGGGTTATTTATTTATACTTTCTGAATCCAATTCTCCCTGTGAAGGGTCTGGAGACCGATCTGGAAGTGAAGCTATAACAGCTAGAACAGTACCAGAAGTGGTAGACTTCATGTCATAGTAAAGTGATGAACTTAAAATAAAGAAGAACTGAGTCCGAAATCTACCTCTGACTTTTGCTGTCTGTGTGACATTCAGCAGTAGAATCTACTTCATAGTGTTGTTGTAAAGATCAAATGAGATCATATATTAAAAGGCACTGCATTTTAATATGCTATGCAATGTTAGGCAATGGTATATTACAAAAGGAAATCTTATTGTGTCATTGAGTAAAAGATGACTTCATAAGGAATAACAATGACACCCTAAAATAGGTTCACCGAGGGTCTTTTAAATCAGTTCATTGACTAAGATGTATCTGAAATATTTTTTAATGTACTCCATGCTCCACATCAAAACAATTGTTGATTTTTCAAGAAAATCATTTTATACCTGTATTTCTAGCCCTGTGTGTTAAAGGATACATTATGAAACTGAACATATCATCAGATATTTATTTACTATTCAGAGGGATTTACATAAAAGGGGAAATGAAACTGCTGACTGCTGAAAAACCCCTCACAAGGCAAGTTTAAACATAATTTTCTTTGTTCTGTTTGATCATTTAGAATAGTCAATTTATAACTCCTTGTAATTCCAATTTATACAGAGGATATAAAAATCAAGTCCAGTAGGAAATTCCTATTTAAAGGACAAAGAGCACAATAGGAAAAGCAAGTCAAGAAGATGCTGCCATTACCTTAAAACACCATTCTATCAACCATACCAACAAGGCATAACAATCTACATCTGCCTGTAGTGACTATATCATCTGGATATGTGAGATATCACTCCTGATGGGCAGCAGTTGGCATTTTCCCTTACACTGTGGATTATCAACTCAGCAGCATAAGTATATTTTACCTCAATTCAAACTGAGAGTAAGTCAGAATTATGGTTTTCACAGTTTGGAACAGAGTGTAGTTATTGTGGTGTTAATATTAAAAATTTAAGACAGGTTTTATTTACAACTATAGAGCAATACATATTAATACAAAATTGAAAACATCTTTATGGTCTAATAGGTTCATTTAAAATGTTTAAACACTTTTAACTCCTTGCTCTTTGGTGTTACTAGCACAATCCTTCATTCATATTACATAGAACATTCTATTCATAATATTTTCAAAGCAAACATCAGGAGTTACAAAACAACACATTCACTGAAATAAAACAATGATGTGAGATTTCACACAGGAAATAAATATATAAAAGTTTACTAAGTAGTGGGAGCTTGTTTAAGATAGGAATGACATTTGATAATAACCTTTGATAAGGTTAGCCAATAATATCTGAGATTATAGGAAGAGTATTATGTATGTAATATCCTTTGCCCTTTCAGTTTAGGGAGATGTTACTAGCAAATTCATTGTGCTCTTCTATTCCAAGGTCAACCTCTATAGAGTCTTTTAAAGTGAAATCTTTGGATCCCAGATAGAAAGTTTTGTTATTCAATAGCAGTGATTGTGCTTAGAGCACCTATTAAGTGTTTCAGCAGGCTTCAGATATTGTTGTTGTTGTTTTTTTCTTCTCAGTGATTTGGAGGAATTCTAGTCTATGGGAATGAAAGCCTTTGCAAAATATTAATCATTAGCAGAAATTTGAAAACTTATTCATAAAGATGTAAAGCTTTTTTTTTTCCTCTTATGAACACTTTTGACAATCTAGCCTATCTATCCTTCTTCCAGAATAATGTTTTTTAAATGCATAAAATAAATCACAAAGGAAACCAATTATGTTGAAATAAAATCATCAAAACATATGTCTTTAAAAGTTCATGAACTATAGGTTAAGAAGCTCTAAATTCTACAACAAAATAATCCAAAATTAATAAACATTATAAAAATCTATTATAGATTATAACACTGATCAATAATTGATTTTAAAATACTAGTTATGGTTAATAACCAATAATAATAATCTCCAAATCAAGAATTCACAATCCATGACAGGAAAGCATAATGACAAATGTTGGAGAGGATATAGGAAAACAGGGACACTAATGCATTATTGGTGGAGTTGTGAGCTGATCCAACTATTCTAAAGAACAATTTGGAATTATGCCCAAAGTACTATAAAACCATTTGATACAGCAGTGTGTCTAGGGGTCTGTATCCCAAAGAAATCATAAAAGAGGGAAAAGGACTGACGTGTGCAAAAATGTCTGTTAAAGCCTTTTTTGCAGTAGCAAAGAACTGGAAATTATTTGGATGCCCCATTAGTTGAGGAATGGCTAAATAAGTTATGGTATATGAATGTGATAAGAAATGATGAGCAGAGTGATTTCAGAAAAGCCTGGAAAGACTTATAAGAGGTAATGATGCTTAAGGGAAGTAAGCAGATCCAAGACAACACTGTACATAGCAACATCAAGATTATGTGATATCAACTATGATAGACATGGATCTTTTCAATAGTGAGATGATTCAAGGCAATTCCTATAAACTTATGATATAAAGTACTATCAGCATCCATAGAAAAGACTATGGAGACTGAATGTTGTTGTCTGTTTTCTTGTGGGTTTTTTCCGTGTCTTTTTTTTTTCCTTTTTGATCTGATTTTTCTTGCACAGCATGATGGATATGGAAATATGTTTAGAAGAATAAGCTTTTTTCTTAAAAAGAAAGAATGTACAATCCTTTATCAAATCATTATAGTTATAAATTTTCAGTGGTCAATAAGTAATGTTCAGTTACAATATCCAACAATCCAAATAAACAATAATTCACCCTTTGTTCACACATGTCTATTATGTAGATGAATAAATTAGTTGAGAAAAATTACTAGCATCTCTAGATGGATTTCTGATATTTTAAATATCTTAAAATCTAAGAGAAAGACTTAATTCAACCCTCAACATTCACCATGTCTTTCATTTCAATTCTCTCAGTCTTTGTATTTAATAAATGTAAAACAGATATCAATCAACTTACAAGAGATAAAGTTATTTTTATGTATAATAGAGAAGTCAATCATCCCCCAAAAAATCAAAATATGTTTTAAAAAAAGAGAACTAAACTGCAAGCCTTTAGACATTCTCATAAAATTGTTTTCTTGTTATCCTCTTTTTTCTTTTTCCATATTTTGTCAAATTAAGAATATTTTAAAATCAACTAGAAATAAAGAAAAAATAATTATATTCATCACATCATTTGATTAAAATAGACATTTTTAAAACAATAAAATTATGCCAGACTCACAAATTGGAGGGAAAGGGTTTGAAATTTTACATTATCACTGCTTAATATCTAGGGACTCACATCCATATGATCTAGAATTCAACTTCCTAGACTGTGGTTTGCAGCTCCATATGGGAGCTTGTAAACTGAATGTGGAAAGAAGCAAAATTATAATTTATTATCTATAAATGTTTGATTTGTATACTATTTTATATACCTATATACATAGGGTTTTGTAAAAATTTCTAGGGCAAAAAAAAGTTGCGAGTGGAAAAAGTTTTTAAAACCTTGATCTAGAATGCAAACTGAATGTAAACAAGTTCAAAGCTGGCTATTTAACAAGCAAGATTTAAAATTTGCTGTGATTTTACCACTATATGTCTCAGGTGAATTCATTGTATCAGTAGAGAAGCCTTTAGGTTATATTCCATGGGTTGTGCTTTCATGGGAAATTTTGGTTTGCAGAGTTATTTACATGATAGAGTATACATCTTGATGCCATTTTGAAATCAATACTTTTTTTCATGTTATAGTTCAATGCACACATTAATATAATGATTATGTACCTAAAATTTTGTCTTAAATTGTTTTGAAAGCTAAGTCTATCGTAGTGGCTGTGAATAAGGAAGAAGAGAGAAAGGAGGCAAAAGGAAGAAAAGAAAAGCATAAGTCAGAATAAAATATGAAAGACAATGATAGAAACAGAATTGTTAGAGTAGATTATAGTTTATTCAGTAAGAAAACTTTCTTGAAGGCAAATCACCAAATTTCACATATACATACATATGTGTGGGACAATTTTATCCAAAATTAAATTCTCAGGGGGTGTCTCAAGGTATAGAACAAAAGTTTTATTAGGACCTCGCAAGAGCCGGATGGTCATCCAAACTCTGAGCAAAAGGGATGTGTTCGGAGCCAGGAGAGAGATGCCACCCAGTGCCCATTTGTAACTTTTATACAGAGTATCCCAAGAAAAAGCCCAGACCCACCCCTGGTATTCCTTATATACATTCTGATTGGTTACATGGGTTGTGTTCCCTGATTAGGAACTGAAATGTTGACAGGTTATAAATCTTTCTTTCCCTACCACCACCACATGATTTTTAAGAAACTGAAACTTAGGCCTACAGGATTGATCTACTTTAGTCAATGGTTATGATAGCTTTTCAAGAAACCAAAACTTAGGACTGCAGGCTTGATCTACTTTAGTCAATGATTATGAGAGAGCTTCACTTCAGCTACTTGCATTCAGTCCTCCCTTTTGTTTTTTAACGTTTTGAAGATCTCTCATGTAGAAATTATTCTAATAACATGTTACTCTGAATATCTTCATCACTAGTATTCTCCTTATTAACCAGTGTCCATCCCTGATGTTCTAATATTAGCATACACATCTTGCTCTCATTCTCTAGAACTTGTGTTAGGGTTTTATGAACTATTCCAGTGATGAGACGAATTAAGCAATGAATACAGGTTGGTAACAGTATAATTCCACTAAGTACACTCAGTCCAGACCACAATACTTGCTTCCACCAGCTGCCACCGAACCAAGTTCACCATGAATTACCAACTGGGGAGTTCCAAGTTTGTACAGGAACATGAGCCAGTTTCCCGATATTTTTAGTAATTTCCTTTACAACTTTTCCATTATCATCAACTTGCTTGCAACAAGTAGAAAGATTCAATTTTCCACATACCCCATCCTCCTTCACCAACCTATGTTGTAGGGTGGCTTCTCTGGTCTGGGTGGCTTGTTCTGATAATAGGTCTAAAGCTGTGGTGGTCTGATTAGTGACAATTTCTAAAACTGCTTGGAGCCAAATTAATCTGGTGTGTGTGTGTGTGTGTGTGTGTGTGTGTGTGTGTGTGTGTGTGTGTGTGTGTTTAATATATCCTATACCCCCAACTACCATCCTGAGCCCATGTGGCTGGTCCATATTCTTGAACTATCCTCTCAGGAGGCCATGTATCCCCCCATCCATTAGACTCTCCAGTTTGAGAGAAGTATCAATACTTCATCTCTCTTGTTCAAAATCATCATACAATTGGACTCCTAGATGATTCCCACCTGTGCCAGGTAAAAAGAAAAACTTCAGCCTGATTAGTCCAACATAACATACACCAGTCCAATTGAGAGGTAGGTGGGTATAAGCAGTTTGACCATAAATCTAATAATGCCACTTTAATGCAGGGTCGTTTGATTCAAAGATTCTGGTCCTATTGAATACTACAGGATAATACTAAGAGTCCTTGTCCCCCAATGGACCACCCTGGTAAAGAGTCCATATATTGTCCTTATATTGACATCTCCATAACTGCTGTTTCCCTTTAAAACTACAGCTTATAATGTTAGCTTCAGATCTATCCTTTATATTCCAGAAGGAAGTGAAATACCTGGCCCAGATTGAATTTTGCCAGGCCCACTGATAAAAAGGTTGGGTTGAGATTCATTTTTCTTCCTGCCTCATACACTCTACTGTTTTCCAGGCCCACATGGGTAACCACAGTTATTCCTGGTGAGTAAAATGATTTCACATTGATTTGGAGGCCAATTCAGATTTCAGCATGGTGGAAATTGGCAATAATCTAGTTCCCTTCCTAAATTAGTGCAAGGACGCCATATACCATTTTTGCACTGACTGTGGGTTTGAGTCCACCTACATGTATGTTTCATGCAATCTAATTGAGTTGTCTTGGCCTCCACAGAGTACGTCCAATCACACTCACTACTTCCCAACCACTCCCCTTCTCCAGTCTGATTCAGACAGTATTTATCAGGGACAGATTCAGTTAGCAATCATTGATGTTTCTTATTGTCAAAGGAAGACCTCATCCCATTGTGCACATCCAATTTTTGCTCGAGAGCCAAGTTGGCTCAGAGGAACAGCTACCCAGAGCCACTGAATGAATTGTTGAGATCCTCCACAAATCCAGCAGTCTCAAATGAAGAAAGTGTCAGCAGTTGTCAGTATTGGGTTCTGAAAGCTATTATCTTTCCCTAATAATGGATTGTGAACTGGGGCTGCAAGGACAAATGACAAGAAGAATAATATGATATACATAATAATGTCACAGTAGAAGAAAAAGATCAGCTTGTCTCAACAAGTTTTCATTTTGAGCTCTAGTCTCGAGTCTCCCTTAGGAACACTGCAATCCATTCTTTAGGAGCCTCTACTGGTCCTTTAACTTGGGTGTGATGAGTCCAACCACATTCACGGGTCCTCACAGCAGTGTCTGAAGTCAGGAGCGTTTGGAAAGGCCCCTCCCAATTTGGAGTCAACTTGTCTTCCCTCCAAGAGCGGATTAAGACCCAGTCCCCAGGTTTAAATCAGTGAACAGAAGAACTTAGAGAGGGAGTCTGAGCAACGAGACTTTTCAATTGTATATTTCATAAATGATCTACAAGGTTTATAATATTATTTCTTAAAGAGATAGCTTTAGTCTCAAAAATTGGGTCTGACTTCTCTGGATTCAGTGACTGAATGACTGAACAATAATTCATAAGGAGACAATCCAATATCCCTTCAAGGTTTTGTTCTAACCCTCAGCAAAGCTAAGGGAAGACATTTAGTCCAAGGCAACCAGATTTCCAAAGTTAACCTAGTAAACTATCTCTTCTCCTGATTCGTCCTCTCCATCTTTCCTGAGGATGGAGGGTGCCATGGAATATGAAACTCCCAGGTTGTCTCCAAGGCCTTGACCAAGGATTATAAGAGTCTAGCTGTAAAATGTGTACCCTGATCCGAATCAATGAGCTCCACTAATTCATACCTCGGGATGATCTGCTCTAGGATTTTGGCCATAGCTGAGGTAGTGGCGTGGTTTAAAGGGTAGGCCTCCACCCAAGAGGTATTTAGGTATTTGAGATGCCCCATAGTGGGTAATTCTCTGAAAGGGCCTAATGTCTGGGAGTCTTCTGCCTGGTGGAGCTCATCAGAGAGCTGCCTTATTCGTCCTTTGACAAATGAGACAGCCATCTACCACCTGACGAGCCAAAGTGTACAATCCGGGAGTCACGTAGTTAGTGAGCACAACATCACACAGCTTCTGAACATCTCAGTGGCTGCCCTGATGTAAGTGTTGAAGTACATGTCTCATACCTGCTTTGGTCAGTGCCTCTCGTCCATCAGGCGAGAACCAGTATCCTTTCGCGTCCTCCTGGCTCCAAGGGTCTGCAGCTTTTGTTTCTCACCTGGAGTATAGGATGGTGGAGGCATATGTGAGGGTAGGGCTGGTATTAACACCATCATGTCCTCAGGACCAGTGGATCCTCCCTCTCCTGCTCATTTTGCCTCTTCCTCTGCCAAATGATTCCCTTTAGTTGGGAAGGAATCTCCAACCTGGTGTCCTTTAATATAAACAACAACTATATGTTTAGGCAACATCAAATTGGTCAAAACCTCAGTTACCAAGGCCTCATGTGCCAACCCCTTACCCTTACTGTTGACCGTATCTTATTCGTCCCAGATTTTCCCAAATACATGTACTACTCCCCAGGCATAATTAGAGTAAATATAAATTGTTCCACTCTTTCTGCTTAGCTTTCTCAATGCCTGATTAAGGGCACACAGCTCAGAAGTTTGGGCTGATCAGCTGTCAGGTAGGGATCCTGACTGAACAACTGATAATCCTCCTCTGTCAATGATAGCATAACCATTCTGTCTTTTTTTCCTTTTACTACCCGCGAGGAATCATCTATAAACCATTGAATTTCAGTTGAGAGAGGTTCTTCTAGTAAATCTTCCTTCACCTTAGTCTGTAAATCTACTACATCAATACAATCACGTTCTAATAATGTATGTTCTCCAGGAGAGGCAGACAGAAAACTAGCCGGATTCAAATTTGAATCTTGTGCTAACACTAGATCATCTTTTTCAAGCAGGATGGCCTCATTTTAGTACTCTAAAATCAGTTAACCACCTCCCAGCCCTTTGATTCAGGATTGACCAGACTTGGTGAGGGGTACTCACAATCAAACTTACCCCAAAAGTTAATTTTATACTTTTTTCCACTAGAACAGCTGTTGCTGCCACTGCCTATATGCATGAAGGCCATTCCCTTGCTACAGGATCTAGAAGTTTTGATAGGAAGGCCACTGGGTGCCTCTGACCTCCCCTTATCTGGGCTAACACTCCCAAGGCCACCTCTTGTTCAATATTAACAAATAAATGGAAAGATTTCTCCAAGGATGGCAACATTAACACTGGAGCAGATGCTAAGGCTCTCCTCAAATTCTCAAAATTTTCTTGTGTTTTAGGGCTCCATTCTATTTGGTCAGGCTTTTCTTCCAAACAAATATATATATATATATATATATATATATATATATATATATATATATATATATATATATATATATATATATATATATATATATATATATATATGTGGAGAGAGAGAGAGAGAGAGAGAGAGAGAGAGAGAGATGGATTTAGTCAACAATGCATATTCATTAATCCAATTTCTGCAATAGCCTACCAGTCCCAAGAACTTCCTGAGTTCTTTTTTTGTCCTAGGCCTGGTCATTTAGATCATTCCCTCAATCGTAATCAAATCCAGTTTCTTTTGTCCCTCATTTATCAGATGTCCCAAATATTTCACTTCCCTCTCTGAGAACTGTCATTTTTCTTGTGATACTTTCAGTCCTTTCTGACCCAGAAAATTAAGTAAATTAATAGTGGTTTGGGCTACACAATCTCTTTTTCTCCCTGTTATAAGCAAGTCATCTACATACTACAATATTTTAATCCCCTTATTCAGGTACACAAAATCTTCTAATACTTGCCCAAATAAATTGGGTGACTCCGTATACCCTTGTGGAAGTACATTCCAATGATGTTGTTGTTTCCTCCCAGTGTCTGGATCTTCCCATTCAAAAGCAAAAACATTCCTACTGTCTTCTGCCAGGGAACAGCTTCAAAATGCATCTTTTAAATCTATCACACTAAACCATGAACTGTCCTCCAGTATCTTCCCTATTAGGTTATAGGGATCTGGGACTACTGGATGTGAGGGGAAAACTATCTTACTGATCTCTCTCAAGTCTTGTACCATCCTATAAGTTCCATGTTTCTTTCTTACAGACAGAATAGGAGTATTATATGGTGAAATGCAGGGTTCAATTAAGTTTGTATCTAACAACTTTTTTATAATGGGCTGAAGACCCTTTCTTCTAAAGGGATAGGGTATTGCCTCAGGTGGACAATAGGTGCCAGGTTTCTAATCCTCATTCGGATGGGGGGAATCATAAGTCGCCGTGTGTTGTCAGGATCTGCCAACACCCATAGATCAATTTGGTCCTTATCTATTTCTCTCATAACATAAGTCCACACAGGTACCAATAGGGATCCTTTAATCATGAGGCTAATTGACAATTTGGTGATTAAATCTCTTCCTAATAAATTTACTCCAGCCTCTGCTATCACCAAAAGCTGTCCCAACACTTCTATGCCATCATACTCTATGGGCACTACCTCGGACATAGGGACTGTGAAATTTTCTCCCTTAACCCCAGACACTACCAGGGTTGTAGTTGATAATTTTGTTCCTGTTGGCATCTAGGTAACTGAAGTTCTGGCTGCTCCTGAATCTACCAAAAATACTTACTCCTCTTTAGAGGGGCCCATCCTTAAATTTATCAAGGGCTCTGGGTGGGACTTATCAATGAGCCCCTGACTCCCCTAATCCTTCAATTCCATAAATTAAACCACTTGTTTCTCCTCTTTCCTTGTTGGGCATTCTCTGGAATAATGGCCCTGTTTCCCACATGTCCAGCATTCTAAACTCGGGCCCCTTGGCTCACCTCTCCTCTGCTGATTCCCTCTTGGTTTTCAATCTTTCCTGGGTCCTTCTCTTAACAGTGATCGAGTTCTGAGCGCTCTGAATCTGCTGGATCATTATCTTCTTTCTCTCTCTCTCTCTTATCTCTCTGCTTCTCCCATTCCCTCCTTTGTCTCTCTTTTTCCTTATCCCTCTCTTCATCCCTCCTTACATAAACTTTGGTGGCTTTCTCCAGGAGAGTTCCCAGAGGAGATTGCATACAACCCTCAATTTTCTGCAACTTCTTGTTTATTTCTGGCCAAGAGTTGGACACAAACTTTACCTTCAGTGTCTGCTCACCCTCTGGGTTATCAGTGTCAGTCTCTGAATATTTCCACATGTCTTCTCTAAGCCTTTCTAAGTAATTAGCTGGTGATTCATCTTTCTCCTGAGCAATGGCTAATGCTTTGTTTATATTTTGTCTCTTCGGGAAAGCATCTCTTATCCCTACTACTATCAATTCTTTCAAATCCTGCATATTCTGCCTGTGGGCTTGATTATTGCCATCCCAGCCTGGGTCAGTTACAGGATATTTCTGTTCTGCCGGGACTGCTCCCTCATTCAAGGGCAGATGTCTCTTCTCCCACTCCCACATAGCTCCTCCCCCCTCCCTCCCCGAATTGAGCATCGCTCTTCTGGAGTAAATAATATGGATAATATATGAATCAGCTCTGCCCAAGTGTATAAGCTGGGGCCCAGGAACTGATCCAACTGCTTTGATGCTGAACCAAGTCCTCCATAATGGAGACTAATTTTTTTTAAATGGCCTAACTTCAATACTGGGTAAAGGGACAATTACATATCCAATGCCTCCTTGGGCTCCACTCAATGGGACCTCCTTGAGGGGAAACATATTTTCTGTTGAACCCTGAGTTTTCCGTGGAAACGTGCCTGCCTCCTCCCTAAAAGAGAGATGCTCTATATCTCTCTTCAACTGATATAATTCTTTTGATAATTCTTTTGCAATAGCTGCATATGGCTCTTTATTCTGTTCCCCAGGAGCTGTGGGAATCATGAGAGCAATAGCTCCAACCGGGGGGGCAGGGCTTCTACTGGTTGTGCTCCTGCCAGGGATGGGATGTAGGGAGGGGCAGGCATCTAAAGGGTCCCAGTTCTGCTTCTCCTCTTTGTTTTTCTCCACCTCTTTGCTTTTTGTTTCCTTTGTCTCAGCCCCCTTTCCCTTCTCTTCTGATTCTATTTTCTGAGGCCTACTTATAAAAACTTTGGCCAGTCCATCAAGCCAAAGATTAGCATAAGAAGACTCCTCTGGATTGAATGGGTCTTTACCATTAACATATAAATTCAACTGCTGACACACCCAATCCTCTGAGGAACCAAACTTTGGCCATATTATTCCTCCCCCTAGGTTTTGGTCTCCCCAAACAAACAAAATTAATCAATTTCTTTTGACTTTCCCTTTGTACTTGGGGACTTAGTCCCAGTTATTTAACAAACTCCCAACGGGACTATCGGTTGGAATTCCCTGCACCTTGTCCGGACATACAACTTTGGACTGAGATTTTCCCATATTCTCAGTATAGATGTAGGTCACCCTTTCACCACAGTCATCTGAGAGCGCTCTTGGAAAACCCTTTCCTTGAGGTCCGGACAGTCCTCCAGTTCTTTTAGAGAACTTGTCTCTCCCTCGACCAATAGACCTCCAGGCTTCCAAGTCACACTTATCTCTCAAGCTATGAGTAGATCTTCTAGACTGTGCCAGCAGTCAGGACATGTCTATTTTTTATTATTCTATACCAAGTTCCCCTGCTTCAGGTCATAAAGACTTCCAGGGAGGAAACAGTGGTCTGAAACTAATGGCCATTAGACCAAATTGTCCATGGGAGTTCCTGCCTCTCACTCAGGACCTTGAAGCCCCCAGGAGTCCCCCCATGATCCCAGATGAGCCCCCAAGTCTGTGTGGGACAATTTTATCCAAAATTAAACTCTCAGGGTCATCTCAAGGTGCAGAACAAAAGCTTTATTAGGACCTCACAAAAGCCGGATGGTCATCCAAGCTCCAAGCAAAAGGGATGTGTTCGGAGCCAGGAGATAGCTGTCGCCCAGTGCCCACTTGCAACTTTTATACAGAGTACCCCAAGAAAAAGCCCAGACCTACCCCCGGTACCCCTCATATACATTCTGATTGGTTATATAGGTTGTGTTCCCTGATTAGGAACTGGAATGTTGACAGGTTATAAATCTTTCTTTCCCCACCCTACCAATGATTTTTAAGAAACCTAAACTTAGGCCTGTAGGCTTGATTTACTTTAGTCAATGGTTATGAGAGATCTTCAAGAAACCCAAACTTAGACCTGCAGGCTTGATCAACTTTAGTCAATGGTTATGAGGGATCTTTACTTCAGCTACTTGCACTCATAAACATACAAACATGTATAGATAGACAGACAAACAGACAGACAGAGATGTGTGTATATGCATAAAATAAACATCCTCTTTACTATTTTTGTTATGCTCTAAATAACCAATGGTTAACTTTTCTATGTAGAAAAAAGTTGTTTATACAATGCAAATGTAGGTTTTTAATTAATCTGAAATTTTAAAGTCTAAAACCAAATTTTCAATTATCATATATTAGATGAAGAATTTCTTGGCTTGACAATAAAGGTATTTTTGATTCTCACTAGATTTTCAGCTGATTGCTCTTTCCCTATAGGAAGTGTTTTTAATTAAAGCTTTTTCAACATAATCCGTGTATTCCAAGATCTAAAGAACAATCTATGTTTTAACTACATGAGGGTCCTGAAAGGTTTCAAAAATATAAGTTTAAGAGAGAATCCTGGGAATATGGCAGAGTAGGTCAGAAAACTCAAAGTTATCCAAATTTCCACCACAAACAAGGCAAAATTGCACCTCAGAGCTAACAGGAATGGGTTAAAAACAAATAAGAATTGGGGCAGAACAGTGATCCTCAAGGGACAAACAAAGAAGATTGGAAGAAAGGGAACCAGGGATTTGCATCCTGTGAAATGTAAACACTTCCAGGCTAGTTCCACTGAAACAACAAGTAGAGTCCAGAGAGCTAGCTGGGAGACAGTTTCAGCCCCAACAACAGGAACTTTCACCTCTCAGACTCGACTTAGTTGGGAGTCCAATATATTTGGGGAAGATTGAGGGAACCCCTGCTGAAAAAATAACACCAGGCTGAGCTTTACTATTGAGATACAGCATCGGGCATGAAGAAATTAACACCCACCCTACAAGTGCAGAAGCAGGGAAGCAGGAATGCTGCTGGCTACATATAGGAGAGTAGAGTTCTTGATTTGGAGTTCCAGGCCAGAGGGGAGAATTGAAAGAAGACCTAAGGCTAGAGATAGCATCCTCACCCCTATGTCCACACCAGAACTAGAGGTGATTATATTAACAAGCTCTTATTAAAAAATAAATGAGCAGACAAAGAAGAAAGAATCTAACTATAGAAAATTACTATAAGAATAAAAAAGATGAAAATTCATCTTCAAAGGAGCATAGCAAAACCAAAAAAAGCTTCCCCTACCCCAAAGAATAATGTCAAATAGTCACCTGCACCCCAAAAGAATAATGTCAAATGCTTACCTGCCCCCAAATAATTCACAGAACTTTAAAAAGTCTGTAAAAATTAAATGATAGAGATTGGGGAGGGAGGAGCAAACCAAGAGAAACAAGATTGTGAAGAGAAAATCAACCAACTAGAAAAGAAGATCCATAATCTAAAAAAAAGAAAACAACTCCTTAAAAACTAGAATTGAGAAAGGGGAAGCCAGCAGATTTATAAGAAACCAAGAAACAATAAAAAAGAAAAAAAAATAGAAGGTGTGAGACAGCCCATAAGAAAAATAGATCTGCAGAACATAAGAAGAAAAACATAAAAATGATACACATCTGAAAACTAAGACCAAAAAAAAAGAATTTTGATAAAAATAATAATATGAAAAAATATGAAAGATAATTGTCTCAAAGTCTTAGAACAAGAGGAGAAAGTAGAAATAGAAAACAAACAAACCACTGATCAAAACCTGAAAGAAATCCTACAAGGAAATCCTGTAAGAACATTATAGCTAAATTCAATCAAGAAGGAAATGTTACAAGCAACAAGAGAAAAAAATTCAAATATGCTGGAGCCACATTTAGAATCACAGAAGACCTAGCAAAAGCTATATTAAAAGACCATAGGTCTTGGAATATTATATATTTAAGAGCCAAAGAACTAGGGTGTAATGGGCTGAGGCTTGAGCTGATGCACTGAGGTCCCAAGCACATGAGGCTAAATAGTAATTGGACCATACTCTATTAATATATAAGCTTGGAGAAAGTATGGCCCCCGCCCACTCTTTGTGCAAGTCCTGATGTGTTGTATAGGAAATGACGATTCTGGTGGGTGGAGGCAGGGGAATGAAAAAGGAAGGGGAGGAGAACTCAGGCCCCACTTTCTCTGCTAGCTGGCTTCCTATCACAGCTGCCCATATTGTTATCGCAATCCTTCTTGCCCATATTGCTATCACAATCTTTTTTCACCTCTTCACTTCAATAAAGACTGAAGATTTTCCCCTTAACCTGAGTTCCTGACTCCGGCTGATTTTAAATACGCGATCATTACACTAGGGTTGCTCTGAGATACCATTACATACCTCTCAGATTGGCTAAGATGACAGGAAAAAATAATGACAAATGTTGGTGAGGATGTGGGAAAACTGGGACACTGATACATTGTTGGTGGAGTTGTGAATGTATCCAACCATTCTGTAAAGCAATTTGGAACTATGTTCAAAAAGTTATCAAACTATGTATATCCTTGGATCTAGCAGTATTTCTACTGGGCTTACATCCCAAAGAGATCTTAAAGGATGTGCAAAAATGTCTGTGGCAACTCTTTTTGTAGTGGCAAGAAACTGGAAACTTAATGGATGCCCATCAATTGGAAAATGGCTGAATGAATTATGGTATATTAATGTTATGAAATATTATTACTCTGTAAGAAACATCCAGCAGGTTGATTTCAGAGAGTCCTGAAGAGACTTACATGAATTGATGCTAAGTGAAATGAATAGAACCAGGAGATCATTATATATGGCAACAACAAGATTATATAATGATGAATTCTGATGGATGTGGCTCTCTTCAACAATGAGATGATTCAAACCAATTCCAATTGTTCAGTGATGAAGAGAGCCATGGGACCGTGGGAACTGAGTGTGGATCACAATATAGCATTTTCACTCTGTTGTCATTTGCTCGCATCTTATTTTCTTTCTCATTTTTTTCCTTCTTGATCCAATTTTTCTTATGCAGCAAGATAACTATATCAATATGTATACATATATTGGATTTAACATATACCTTAACATATTTAACATGTATTGAACTACCTGCCATCTAGGGGAAGGGGTGGGGGAAAGGAAGGGATAATTTGGAACAGAAGGCTTTTGCAAAAGTCAGTGTTGAAAAATTACCATGCATATGTTTTGTAAATAAAAAACTTTAATGAAAAAAGTTTTTAAAAGAAAAAAAAGAAATTTTATCTATAATCATAAAAAAGAACTAGGGTTGGTTGCAACCAAAATTGCAAAAAAAAAAAAATAAAATAAAATAAACATAATCCCAAATGGGGAAAAAAAAAAAAAAAGATATTTAATGAATTTTCAGACTTTCAAGATTCCATTACAAAAATAAATAAATAAATAAAAACTTGAACTTAATAGAAAAATTGATGATAAGATCCAAGAGAAACATCAGGTAAACATCAGATATTAATTTCAAGGGCTTCAATAAGGATAAATTGTTTCTGTTGTATAGAAATGTATACCATATGTCTAAGATTGTCATTAGTAAGTAGGTAGTTCAAAAGAAAGATTAGGCTAGAGCTGATATGATGTAATTCTAAAAGCAAAAATACGCAGGAAAAGTATTTTTTAAAGAGTAATTAGATTTTATGAATGAGGTGTGAGAATAAGAACTGTCACAGCAATTAAATAGGGGAGAAGGACTGGTAGTTCTGGAATTCTACTCACAGTGCTAATGGGGTAAAGAGAAACAATGCATGCATACACACACACACACACACACACACACACAAAGTCTTCTAAATTTATTAAGAAATAAGAAGGAAAGGGAATAGGAAGATGGGGTAATAGAAAGGAGTATAGATTAATAGAAATGCAATAAAGTGGGTAGATTAACAGGAATGGGATAAAGAGGGAAGTATTTGAGACAGTGAGGACATCTACCCAAATTGAAATCAAAGGCTCTCAAGATAGAAAAGTAAAAAGGATTTATTATGAATTTGCGAGAAAGGGCAATTCCTAACAGACGAGGTGTCATCAGTACAGGAATGCAAAACTCAAGCTGCAAAACACAGGATTACATAGATCCTAACATGAAAGATCCCACTTTTTCCCTCCTATCTCCAGCTTCCCCTCCCTCCCACTCCTGGCCTTTCTTCCCATTGACAGGGAGTCCAGGTTCTCATTCTAAATGTGGAAATCTATCCCAGAAACAAAGAACAAGGAAATTAATAGTATACTAGCCAATGATCCATTCTTTACCATATTAGGAACTTAATGCTGTGATGAAAAGGACGAGGGAACAAGCGGGATATGTATGTTTAAGATAAGTGAACATCTGACACTTTTGGCTTATAACTCAACTTGTTATTGCAAAGTTTCAAATTATAATTAGGATGTGGGTTGAGGTCACATTCTTATGAGAGGTCTTCACTCACTTTATCCCATTCAGAGGGAAAGGGTAAAAGGAAAGGGTGAGGGGAGAGGATAAGAGAGATATCTTTGGAAAGAGGGGTAGGTTAAACATTAAGACAAATTAGTGAGTAGAAGAAAAGTAGAAGAGTCAACACAGATAGGAAACAAGAATATAAGCATAACAATAATAATCAGGAGTAAAATTTCTTAGAAAAAATAGGAGTAGTAATTCTTAATCTCAGACAAAGTTAAAGTTTAAGTAGATTCAATCAAAAGAGAAAAATAGGGAAACTACATTATATGTAAGCCGTCTTAAATAATATTATTTTGGCTTTAAAACAACTAGTATAAGGTTAGAATATTGCTGTGGTATGATGAGTTAGTGGATTTAGAAAATATGGAAAGGCTTGTACCCAAGAAAGGCAAAGTATTCATCTTCAGAGAAACAGAGGACAAACAAATGTAATACAATCATATATATATATATATATATATATATATATATATATATACACACACACATATATATATACATATATATACATATATATGTATGTATATATACACACACACACACACATAGGTGTATGATTATAGATATCTATATGTGTAAGTATATATGCATAGTACAAATGTATGTTGCTTAAATATATGTGTATATAAATATATATATCCACACTTAACTGTACCCTGCTTAGGGGTGGGGGGAAAAACAAAAGGGGGTAAGAATAAAGTAAAAAGTGCACAACAAAGAACAAAAGAAAACTTATAAGGAAGCAAAGAAAAGATAAACAGTTCTTTTTTTAATTTTATTTTATAATAACTTTATATTGACAGAATCCATGCCAGGGTCATTTTTTTACAACATTATCCCTTGCACTCGCTTCTGTTCCGATTTTTCCCCTCCCTCCCTCCACCCCCTCCCCTAGATGGCAAGCAGTCCTATATATGTTAAATATGTTGCAGTATATCCTAGATACAATATATGTGTACAGAACCAAGCAGTTCTCTTGTTGCACAGGGAGAATTGGATTCAGAAGGTAAAAACAACTCAGAAAGAAAAACAAAAATGCAAATAGTTCACATTCATTTCCCAGTGTTCTTTCTTTGAGTGTAGCTGCTTCTGTCCATCATTTATCAATTGAATTTGAGTCTTTGTCAAAGAAATCCACTTCCATCAGAATACATCCTCATACAATATCATTGTCCAAGTGTAAAGTGATCTCCTGGTTCTGCTCATTTCACTTAGCATCAGTTCATGTAAGTCTCTCCAAGCCTCTCTGTATTCATCCTGCTGGTCATTTCTTACAGAACAATAATATTCCATAACATTCATATACCACAATTTACCCAGCCATTCTCCAATTGATGGGTATCCATTCAATTTCCAGTTTCTAGCCACTACAAACAGGGCTGCCACAAACATTTTAGCACATACAGGTCCCTTTCCCTTCTTTAATATTTCTTTGGGATATAAACCCAATAGAAACACTGCTGGATCAAAGGGTATGCACAATTTGGTAACTTTTTGGGCATAATTCCGGATTGCTCTCCAGAATGGTTGGATTCATTCACAGTTCCACCAACAATGCATCAGTGTCCCAGTTTTCCCGCATCCCCTCCAACATTCATCATTATTTTTTCCTGTCATCTTAGCCAATCTGACAGGTGTGTAGTAGTATCTCAGAGTTGTCTTAATTTGCATTTCTCTGATCAATAATGATTTGGAACACTCTTTCATATGAGTGGTAATAGTTTCAATTTCATCATCTGAAAATTGTCTGTTCATATCCTTTGACCATTTAAGATAAACAGTTCTAAATACAATGTGTAATATTTATTATAGAATGCTTCTTGAAATGGAATTTTATTGTTTCATATTTTGAATTCTTGCTTATGTTCTATTGTGCACATAACATTTACTTTCTCTTTATGTATTTTTCTTTTTTATATTTTGTATTTGTTTTAAATAAATGCATTTTAAAAAGACATGCCTTTAAATCAAAGAAATGGATTTTTAAGGCAACAAAAAATAAACAATATTAATAACAAACATTGCTATAACATTTTAAAGGTTATAGATATCTAGAAAATACTCAATAGTATTTTATTTTTCCAAAAACATGTAAAGATAGTTTTCAACATCCATTTTCGTAAGATTTTGTATTCAAACTTTTTTTTTCCTCCCCAAGACAGTAAGCAATCTGATATAGGTTAAACATGTACAATCCTTTTCAACATATTTTCATATTTGTCATGTTGTACAAGAAAAATCAGACCAAAAGAAAGGAAAATATGGAAAAGAAAAAAAAACAAGTAAAGATGAAAATTCTCCATATTCAGTCTCCATCATGTTCTCTCTCTGAATGCTAATGGGATTTTCCATCCCAACTCTATTGGAATTCTCTTAAATCACCACATTGCTGAGAAGAGCCAAATTCATCACAGTTGATCATCACAAAGTCTACACTAATATACATTAGTATAATGTTCTCTTAGGTATATTCACTTAACTCTGCACCAATGCATGTAAACCTTTTAGAATTTCCTGAAACCAGGATTTCATTTCTTATCATTTCTTAATTAATCATTTCTTATGGAATAATAATATTCCATTAAATTCATATTTCATAATTTGTTCAGCCATTTCTCAGTTGATAGGCATATTACTCACTTTCCAATTCCTTGCTGCCACACAAGACTGTTCACAAGATTTTTGCACATTTGGGTTCTTTTCCCTTTTTTATGATCTCTTTTGGGATACAGATCCAGTAGAGACACAGCAGCATTTTAACTCTTTGGGCATAATTCCAAATTGCTCTCCAGAATAGTTGAATCAATTCACAACTGCACCAACAATGCACTAGTGTCCCAGTTTTCTCACATCCCCTCCAACATTTATCATTATCTTTTTCTGTCAACTTGGCTAATTTGAGAGATGTCTTAATTTGCATTTCTCTAATCTGTAGTGATTTAGAACATATGAGTATAGATGGCTTTAATTTCTTTATCTGAAATTGTTCATATCCTTTGACCATTTATCAATTAGGGAATGACTTGTATTCTTATAAATTTGATTCTCTATATATTTTGTCTATATTTCTCTTTCTTATAAATTTGATTCTCTATATATTTTAGAAATGAGACTTTTCTCAGAAACACTGACTATAAAAATTGTTTCTCCTCCCTTCTGCTTCCTTTCTATTCTTGGCTACATTTGGTTTTGTTTATGTAAAACCTTTTTAATTTAATGTAACCAAAATTATCCATTTTTCATTTCATAATGTTCTCTAGTTCTTTCATAAATGTCTTCCTTCTCTACAGATCTGACAAACAGAATATCCTTTCTCTATTAATATGCTTATAGTATCACTCTTTATGTCTAAATAATGAACCTTATCTTGATATAGAATGTGAAATGTTGTCATTATCTAGTTTCTGCCATACTATTTTCCAATTTTCCCAGCAATTTTTGTCAAGTTCCTGTTCCAGTTCTTATTCCAGAAACTGGCATCTTTGGATTTATCTAACAATAGATTACTATAGTCACTGATTATTGTATCTTGTGTATCTACTCTATTCCATTGATCCACTACTCTATTTCTTAGCCAGTACCAAATGCCTTGATGACCTCTGCTTTATAATATAATTTTAGGTCTGGTACATGTAAACCAACAGGTTAATTCTTTAAGGAGGTTAAATTCTTACATCTGAAAAGTATTATCTTTTTTAAGCTAGTTTTTAAACTTTTTCTTATTTTGCAATTCTACTCTAAATTAGAAGCATTGTGTTTTATTTTAAAATACCAAGGTTCTAAATTCTCTGATTGCATTACCTGATATTAAAAAAAAATCATTTTAAAATTTCAACATAGACTAAAATTATATTAAGACTTCTTTAGCTAATATGCTCTAGCTCCCAACTTCTTCAAGTATGGTTAGCAACCCCATATGGAATCTCATAGGAAGGTAGGAATAGCAAAATTATGATTTATTATCAATAAACATTTGATTTGTATAGTGTTCTTGTTTGGTTTTCTGGAAATCTCTTTTCAGTAGAGTAATCACCACAAGAATAGCCAAGTGTTAAAGTCCAGATTTTTTTATTGTCTCCTTGCCTGGGGCCCAGGCTAGCTTTCTTGAGGCCTTCCCGAGTCTTGGTTTCAGTTGGAGAAGCAACAGAGTAGAGGTCAACCATCACCGCGTGTGTGTGAGATGGAGTGAATCTGAGTCCAAGGGCTTGTGCTTCAGGCTCCAGTCTTCTTGTCTTCTCTGGCTCTGTCTCAGAGCCTCTCGGCCCCCAGGAGAGCCACCAAGAGCCTGGCCAAAGATGCAATGAATCTGTCTCTCAATCCCTGCTGGCTCTTACAGCCAGCAGAACCACTGAACCATTTAGCTGCCCATAATGTTAATTTAAGAATTTAACCTCCTTAAAGAATTAACCTGTTGGTTTACATGTACCAGACCTAAAATTATATTATAAAGCAGAGGTCATCAAGGCATACTCTATTATAATTATATCATCGTGGGTGTGAACTTGTAGAACTATATTAAGTACTAAGTACATGTACTGAACTAGAGAACTATTAATCACTATTAATCAATGCTAAACTATATAACCATTGTCTTATCAATTCCACTTAGCACCTTGTAAGAATCCTTGTTTCAAGTACAAGACTTCTGGTCCATAACAGATTTGTACACCTAATTTCTAGGGTCATGGAAAAATACCTCTGATGAAAAGGAACAGGGAGTGGAAAAAGCTTAGGAAGCCCATTCTATACCTCCTTTTTCTTCTCCCTCATTTTATCTGTAAAGAAAGTGAATCTGGGGGAGGGGGGGTGGAGAAGTGACTCTCCACTCTTCCTTGTTACCACTTCTCTACTTTTACAGGTCTTGAATCTTAGAAAATAGAACATAGTTCAGAATGAAATCCTCTCAGTTCTATAAAGGACAAAACAAATAAAAGTTATTATTACTAGCTGACTCTCAAAGAAGCAGTCTCACTAGTGTTCCCTTTAAAGGTTCCACAGAAACATAATAGTTTCTCTTCTCTATGCTATTGTCTTCAAGTTCTGCCAGAACCATTTAACCATTTAATATCAGTTTGTTCAGTCCTATCTCATTCTTTGTGACTCTTTGGACTTTACTGAACATGAAGTTTTCTTGTAGAGAAATAGTTTGCCATTTCCTTTTCCAACAAATTAGGCAAAAAGATTTTAAGTGAATTACCCAGTCACACAGCTAGTAAATGTCTGAGGCCAGATTTGAATTGAGACCTTCCTGACTTCATGTCCAGTGCTCTATCCACTGAACCATTTAGCTGCCCATAATGTTAATAGGTTTTACAAAGACACAAGAACAAAAGTACAAACATTTCCTAACAACCCATTCCAATTATTTTATCTGACTCTTGGAAGAGAGTGAGCTAAAATATAGCAGTTTCTATATAACATTGATCTCACCAAGTTCATATTCAGATGTGGCAATAACTATTGTATGAGTCATTGTGTCAGATATCAGATACTGACAGGGTTCAGAAGTCACCCCCTTTTTCTCTTGGTTCATTAATGCTGAGCTGGCCACAAAACCTAGAAGTTTACTCTTCTGACCTTAAAAAGCTCACAAGGTCAAGTCCCCAAATGCTTCATCTAAGACAAAAAGAACAAACACAGAAGCAAATGATAGGCCCATTTAATGAGACTACATGTTAGTAAATCCCCTTACCTTATTATTTCTCACTGAATGCCATCAATGAAGGATTCTAAACAAAAGTATCAGATGCTGAACAGAATGCAGGGAAAAGGAATAAGATAAAAGTTTTGCTTATTAGTATGTGGCAGATATCCCCAATTCAGCAACATAGCTACTTAAAAAAGTCTTCTCTTAACCATGTGGTTAGCAGATCAGAACCAGTTAAAGATTGTCTACATATGTTCAACTCTCAAAGTCACTTCCCTTATATGTTTTCACAACTCTCTCTACCCTCCTTCATATGATGAAATGCCATCAGAATCTCTCTGGGGATGTGCTAGTACCTGTTACATTTGTGTTCCAAATAAACTTGAAATGTTATACTGCATATACTTCACAAAATACAATAAAAACTTTCCCTCATAATAAAATATACCTTGATCATATTATGGAAAATATACAAATCTTCAAAAAATGAAGAAAAGAAGAACTAACTTGCTTCTTATAATCACTTAATAATAGTGAAATAATCAGATTTCTGCTTTCTCTTGCAAGAAATCTTTTGGGGCAGCTAGATGGCGCAGTGGATAGAGCACCAGCCCTGGATTCAGGAGGACCTGTGGTCTCAGACACTTTGACACTTCCTAACTGCTTCATTTTGCTATTTTGAACAAAAATTCCACCCCATTTTAAGGAAACATAGTAAGAAAATAATTATTTCTATCATATGGGAGATAATTAGAGAAGTGTTATAGTCTATAATTTATACCTCTGTGATAGTCATGTTGGAAAAATTCAGAAAATAAGTGCATCCAATACTATAACATAGTTAACATATATAAGACGACTTGCCATTTAGGGGAGGGGATGGAGGGAGAGAAGGGAAACAGAACAGAAGTGAATGCAAGGGATAATGTTATAAAAAAATTACCCAGGCATATGTTCTGTCAATAAAAAGTTATAATTATTTTTAAAAATGTATCCAATTTTACAATATATGGTAAAATAATCACGAAGTTAAAGATATATAAATATATATATTTAGTAAACCTGATTTCAGCTATCTTAATTTCTTTGGGTTTATTTTTATTATCATATGCAGTAGTTCTAACCTCCTTTTGTTTATGTTTCAACACACAATGATTTCAGAAGATCAATGGGGAAAAATGTTTTCTTTTCTCTGAATTCTCCTGAGTTCTATTCTTTTCAACCTAAGAAAGTGAAAATAGATCAAGGGCTACTTAAATTGACTTTATAAAACCTAGATAATTGAGAAGCATATAATACCTTCATGGAAAAATTTCCATGATATATATACGTATATAAATGTATATATTATATATAAAATACATATACATATATATATATATATATATATATATATATATATATATATATATATATATATATATATATTCAAAGTAATTTCCAAACAAGAAGGCACAGATAGCACTGATAAATAGAGATAAGATCATCTTCTTATCTGGGTTTAATCAAAATGAGATAACAAATATTTTTCTCAAACAAGACCCAATTCAATTAATCATATACAAACACGCACATTTAAAACAAAACAAAAAAATTTTTCATTGCTCCATTCATATATTTTTCCATATTCTGCAAAGAAATATTTTCTTAGCTTCACACATTTAGCAAAATCTAATAAAGATTTAAATCATAGTCCTCTTTTATCTTAAGTGCACTAGCATAATGGTTAAATTTACCTAGAAACTTAAAATCTCTTTAAGAGGATACAGGAGGGCCTTGCTGTCATATCACTCTATGGGTCCAGATCTTTAAGAAGGGTAAGCTGAGGTAAGAGGAAAATGAAAAAAAAAAAATTAGATAGATCCAAAACCCAGAAACACACAAGGATGAGGTTGGAGGAAGAATACAGTGGAAAATTTGGATGATTTAAAACAAAAGATATTAGTAAAAATTCATTTTAAAAGGAATAGCTGAAAATGTTTCCATTCTGTGATTTTTGATGCGGAAACCAATGTCAGATAGTCAATAAAAATTTATTAAACAACTACTTTATGCTAGACAATGTACTAGCATAAATGTCTCTGACTGGGAATATAAAAAAAAAATAAAAGACAATCATTGTTTTCAAGGAGTTTGTAATACAGTGGGGGAGAAAACATGCAAATAACTATGCATAAATACACTACATACAACATAAATTAGAAAGAATATTTGCACACATAAAAACTGGGAAACATCTTTCTTAGCTATTTAAAAATCTTCTAAATGGAGAGTTTCAGTGGGTTTTTTATTATTATTCAAATTTCTTTTTTTATATGTTGGAAAGTCTTTCTCATGGTTGTTCATAGAAGTTGTTTGTCTTTGAAATGATTTAATTTAATCAATAAAGTTTGGAATTTAAAGCATAGGTTTCCACTCTATACCCCTATACCTCCAAGAAGCAAACTATGGATTCTTTCCATTGGTCTTTTATTTTTTACATTCAAAAGTGTGGAACATTTTTCTTATATTATTTTTTGAACTAATGATATTTAGGATTTGTGTTTTTGTTTTGTTTTGGTTTTTTGGGGTTTTTTTTTTGCCATATTTGCCATATTCTTCTGGGAGACTCATGGTTTTTAAGTAGCCTCTATATTTCTTGTCTTCGAAATCAATGTGTGTGTGTGTGTGTGTGTGTGTGTGTGTGTGTGTGTGTGTTTACCTTTTTTGTAAAACTTTTTTTTTCTTCTAGCCTGTTCTCTTTAGTATATTAGTATTCGCAATCTATTCTTATTCCTTTCTCTTCTTTAAAGATTAAAGCTTTTCTGTTCTGATTAATTTTTTCTATGTAGATCACATATTCTCTTCATTTTTTCCCTTCTAATTTCTCTCAAGATTCTAATTTTTCTTCTAAAACATTATGGTACATCTTGCTGTGGTACTCTGTACTGCTGAGAATTTGTAGCCATCTGTTTCACTGGTTCAACATTTTTTGTCTTACAATATTTATTTTAAAAAGTTTGTAACCTTTTGGAAATTTTAGTAGTCATTTTGTCGTCTAATTTTAATGTCTAGTCTGTTGATTTGTCTACTTATGCTCTAACTTTTAAGAAGAATTTTCTTCTTGAGATCTTTAATGGTTTTAGTAACTCTCCTCCACCCTCCTCTTTATATTCCTGTTCTTCACTTTCTGACTTTGATGATGGATTTCCCCCTAGGACTAGAATTCAAAACTTTCTTAACCTCCTTCCATATTGCAAAATATGTTTTCAAATGTCTTATTTCTTGGCCCAAGCATCCTGGAGAGAGTGTTATGGGAGGGGACAGATTCCCCTCAACTGGATTTCAGACCATTTAAAAAAAAATCCATTGTAGCTATATGTTAAGGATCATGCCTAAGTGAAGGAGCAGTTCAGTTCTCTGAGAGTCTCCACAGCTGTGAATCATAACATTTGAAGGAGTTTCAAAGCAGTCTTTGATGCAGATGTTCCTTGTGGATTGGGAATGAAATAAATTGGAGGCAAGAGGGAAGAGGAGAGAGGTTAGACAATGCAACTACCTCTCAGTCTCCTTGTATCATGGTCATCATCTTCTCACATGAAGAAATCCATTCTACAGATCTGACTTAGACCTCCAGCTGCCACTGGCAGGTGGCTCTCATATTACAACATATGGTCCCCAATGTTGGGCATAAGAAACACAAGAAACAAAGAAGCAGTACTGCTTGAGAGCTGTTGGTGAGTAGGATCCTCCCAGAGTTCCTTTGGTAATCCCTGAGGAAGGAAAGGGAGAAGAGACCCAGTAAGACTTTTTTAGTTGGGGTAATTAAATGGGCCAATACATCAAAGGGCCGAGCCAGGAGACTGATGAGAGACTTAAATGACTGTTATATAGTCCTCTTCTCTGTTTGAAAGTTTGCCTCCCTGACATCTCACAAGTTTCAATACCTGCTATAATGCTGTTTGCACTCCCTAGCATGTGGGCTCAGATACCTTAACATGTGGACTTAGATAATAGCTAATGCATAAACTTACTGACCATGCTGTGGGGGAAAAATAATTACAGTCTCATAAACTAAAAAATGGGGAATTGTTAAGGGCAGGTCAATTCTCTGAGAGTCTCCACAGCTGTGAATCATAACATTTGAAGGAGTTGGGAAGTAAACTTTGACACAGATGTTTCTTGTGGATTGGGAATGAAATAAATTGGAGGCAAGAAGCAAGAGGAAAGAAAACGTAACTGCCTCTCAGTAGAGACGTCAGAGAATGCAACTACTTCTCAGTCTCCTTGAATCATTGTCATCATATTCTCACATGAAGAGATTCATTCTACAGGTCTGAGTTAGTCCTCTAGTAGCCACTGGCAGGTGGGTCCCATATTACAACAACTATACATCCTTTCCCCCAAGTCAGTTTTCTGTGTTAGATTTTTAGTTTATCTGTTTATGGGCATTCTGTGCAGAATTCCTGTCATTTGGAAATTTTCTGACCTAGGTACCAACATAATAAGAAAAAAATCTAGTTATTATTTCCCATATGTCTTCCATTTCACAAAATTGAGCATTGTCAATCTCTACTACTTGTTGTGATAGAAATATGGCAAAAGAATATATGAATAGTAG
This sequence comes from Antechinus flavipes, assembly GCF_016432865.1. NCBI lineage: Eukaryota > Metazoa > Chordata > Mammalia > Dasyuromorphia > Dasyuridae > Antechinus > Antechinus flavipes. The sequence continues at coordinate 186,046,994 of NC_067400.1, read as the reverse complement.
GTATATGAAGCAGGAGAGAAATTTCTAAATGGGTCCCAAAGCAAAAGTCCACAGATTAATTTATGTGCTCTGCTGAAAGCTGGAGGCTGTTAGGAAAGGATGCTTTCATAAATATTCGATATCATTCATTTATAAGATTTTTACTTTGTTGAGCTTTTTACTTTCATATCTTGTGAAAATAATTGTAATTGCTCTACCTAGATGGTACAATTCCTGTTTGGAGGATTTTTTTTTGAGAGTTAGGGGGGCAAGAGAAAATGCCTAGTCCTCCACCTTTTTAGTCAAGTAAGTCAAAAGTACTTTCAGTGGATTTTTTAAACCCGTTTCTTAACATTACAAAAAATAAAATACTTTTGTTTTAATTTTAACTGATTATCATTAGTTAAGATACATTATATATTTGCTGAATTTCAACATGATTTTGTATAATTGGTAGATAAGATTGAGCAATAAGTAGTATGACTTAATGACTGCCACCAACAATGCATTCTTTGCTTTGGAATATGATGGAGTTATCTTTTAAAACTATGGCAACACTAAAATAAATTATTAAAATAAAGTGAACTTAGAGCTGTGATCTCTTTATAATTTATAAATAAGCACATATATATAGATGCATGGAATATGCTCAAAAATTTTTATTGGGATGGTTTGGCAACCACTGCCTTGTTATGTTTCAAGTTTTTCTATAGTCTACTTACAAACCTAACATATTTTGATATGACCTCTTTTACTTGTTGCTATTTTTTTCTAATGAAAATGAAAGCAGAAAGCTCACTGGTATGGGCTGGTATTTGTATGCTGTATAAATGAGTGAGGCCAAAGTGGAGGGGTAAGAGCAAGAGAAAAGAAAAATCAATCTCTTTAGTCTTCTGATGTTTTTCTGATTTCCAGCTTTAAGAGAAAATTCTTTAAACTATCTTTTTTTCAGGGCTATGAAAAGAGAAAAATTCTGGGAAATAGAAGATATTGAGACTTTTAATCATGTCCTTACTTCCAGCTTGATACACTAGAGAGTCTGGGAAAGTTTGCCTCTTGGTTGAGATCTGGGACTCTCTCTTTTGCTTGAACTGAGCTATTTTGTTCCCAATGGGACAATTCTTTCAATCTGTTATCTAGTGTATATTCTCATATATATACTTTCTTTGATTTCTGATTGCATTTGAGTTGGATAAAGTTAAGCCTCCTATATAGAGCTTGAGGCCCTTCTTCCCCATTGGGAAATATTAATCAGAAATTTAGCTTAAGCTTTAAAATTAGCTTAATTGTTAGACTACTTATATTTAGTAAATTTATATCTATCAATTGATAGATAATAACTCTAACTTAATACCAATCCTTTCTCTGAGAGGAACAGAGAGGCTAACTCCTGTACCTAACTTCCTGCTTCCTCTCCCAAAAGGAATTGAAGTCTCTCTTGGAGAAGTTTCGAGTGAAGAGATGTTAGAGATATTTATTCTTGCTTCCTCACTAGTCCCCACATCCTTCTCCTTTTCTCTCTCTCTCTCTCTCTCTCTCTCTCTCTCTCTCTCTCTCTCTCTCTCTCTCTCTCTCTCTCTCTTTCTCTCTCTCTTTCTTTTCTCTCTCTCTATCTCTCTCTCTCTTTCATTCTCTCTCTCTTTCCCTCTCTCTCTTTTTATCTCTCTCCATCTCTTTCTCTCTTTCTCTTTATCTCTCTATCTCCCTCTCTCTCTCTTCCTCTCTCTATCTCTCTCTCACTCTCTCTCTTTTTCTCTCCATGTCTTGCTCGTTCTCTTTCTCTCCAACTCTCTCTCTCTCTCTCTCTCTCATTCTCTTTTCCCCTCCCTTCCTTCCCTTTCTCTCCTTTCCTCTCCTCTCCCTCTCTCTATCTCTCTCATACAAAATTAACTTAGGAGAATAATGTGTACTTTCTTCAAACAAATCTTATTTTGTATTTCCAAATCCTGTCCTCTAACCCACTTATCCTAACCTCCTCAAGAAGCTGTCCTAGAGAAGCACAAGGGAAGGAGATAAGAGGAAAGGAGGAAATTTGAAAAATCATCAGACTTGTTCAATTACTTTTTAATCATGTCTGATTCCATATGTCCCCATTTGGAGTTTTCTTGGAAGAAATAATGAAGTGGTTTGCCATTTCCTTCTCCAGCTCATTTTACAGATAAGAAAACTGAGGCAAATAGGATTAAGAAACTTGGTCAGAGTCAGGGCTATTAAGTATCTGATGCCAGATTTGAATTCAGCAAGACTCATCTAATTGAATCCATGCCTGGCACTTTATCTAGTTTAAACAATAATAAATAAGAAAAGGAAAATGGAAAAAAGATTGTGAATTAATAAAACTCTGCACTTGGCTAGAGAGATAACCTATTCAAATAGCCTATTCTTTCTCCTTTCCCTCTCATTCTTTAAGTACACACATTTCCAAGGAGGGATTCAAATCTGATAGTACTGATTAAGGGGTATTAAAAGGAAAGGAAGAGTCCTTTTTGCTTAAGGATGTTAGGAGTTCTTTTAATTGTAGAGATCAAGGAACCAGATTCAAGTAGAAAGGAAATAATAAAGATAACTAGATAGTACAGATACTATCATTTCTTTTATCCACTTATTCTACATTGTACACTTCCTATTCTATTTTCCCATACTTTAGCTTCACATTAAACAAACAAAAAATGTCTACATCACTTTACTATTGTAAAAACTCTTCTTGCCAAACAAAAGTAGATAGCATAACCCAATTTTACAGGTACCTGAGGCTCAGAGAAATTAAATGATTTGCCATTGATCATATGAAGATCAAGACCCAATATAATGAAGGATATTTTGAACCTGCTGACTTTGAAATGCCACACCATACATGAAATGTCCTGGAAACAACCAATAACATAAAACTAGAATTTAGGAGAAAAATTATTGCTCCACATAAACTTAGAGTCTTTTTAGACAGAGATGGTAGTTGAGACTATGATAGATGAAATAACCAAGGGAAAGCATGTAGGGAAGAAAAGGGTGTAAGAATCCTGGAATAACTATCCATCTAAGATACAGAGAAAGAGAATTGACACAAGTAAGAAGTAAACTAAAAGGATGGACATTATTGGGTCTGCATCCAAAGGAAATCATAAAGAAGAGGAAAGAACCCACATGGGAAAAAATGTTTGTAGCATCTCTTTTTGTGGTAGCAAAGAAAATGAGTAGATGTCCATCAACTGGAGAATGGCTGAATAAGTTGCCATATATGAAAATAATGAAATATTATGGTGTTATAAAAAATGATGAACAAGCTGATTTTTAAAAGGCCTGGAAAGATTTACATGAACTGATGTTAAGTGAAGTGAGTAGAACCAAAATAACATTGTACACAGCAACAAGAAGATTATGTGATGATCAATTGTGATGGACTTGGCTCTTTTCAACAACGAGATGATTCAGGGCAATTCCAATAATCTTGTGATGGAAAGAACCATCTGCATCGAGAAAAAGGACTATAGGGATAGAATGTGGGATCACAATATAGTATTTTCAACCTTTTTGTTGTTCTTGTTGTTGTTTGCTTACTTTTTTTCCTCTCTTTTTTCCTTTTTGATCTGATTTTTCTTATGTAGCATGATAAACATGGAAATATGTTTAGAAGAATTGCACTGTTGGATTATTTGCTGTTTAGGGGAGAGGGGAGATGAGGAGGAAGAAAACAAATATGGAACACAAGGTTTTGCAAGAATGAATGTTGAAAACTATTTTTTCATGTATTTTGAAAAATTAAAAAGCTATATAAAAAAAGAAAAATCACTTTGATAGCTGTAAGAGGAAAGTAGAGGTAGATGATTTGAAGTGGAGAGGCAAGAAGACTACTTACATGGCCAATTCAACAGTATAGGCAGGAGGTGAAGAGTCTGAACTAAAGTGATGGCTGTGTATATGGAAAGAAGGGGTCAGATATGAAAGATATTATAGCTGTACAAACAGCATGTTTTCACAACTGAGTAGATAATGTTGTATAAAGGAAAATGAAGAGTCAAGAATAACACCTAGATTATAATTCTGGGAGCGTGTTTGTGCCTTCAATAGAAACCAGAAGTTTTGGGGGAAAGTGTACACTTAAGGAAAAGATAATGAGTTGTGTTTTGGACAGTTGAATTCAAGAAATTCCTACAGTTGGAAGTATGTGATCAGTATAAGATGTCAAAGAAGCCTTAAAAAGAGCAGTCAGACAAGTAAGAGAAGCAGGAGAAAACAGTTTAAAGAAAATCCAAAGAGGAAAGTGTACCCAAGAAAAGAGGGTGGTCAACAGTATTAAATACTTTTTTTAAATTGGCCATTAAAAGATAATTGATGTTAAATTTGGACAGAGACATTTTAATTGAGTGATATGATCAGAAGTATATTTCAAAGTACTGAGAACTAAATGAAACAAAAGGAACTGGAGGTAATGAGTACCAACACTTTTCCTAGAAGTTTGAGAAAGGGAAAAAAGATATGACTATAAACTTATATATCTTTCAAACTATTTCCTGAAGGAATGGTAGGATGTAGTAAAGAATTTTTTTAAATGGGGAGAAGGAAAAGGGATGCCTGAAAATGCTTAAAAGACAACAAAGAAGAAAATAGTTTGATAGGAAGAGGCTGCAGATTTTGTTTCAAGGGATAATCTGCTAGACCTTGGCAAGGAAAAGGGTCGCCACATGATCATACACATCCACCAAAGGAAAGGTGGAGAGAATGATGGATATTATTAAGATTTTAATAAGATGAAGAGAATGTGAAAATAGGTTATTTATGACCAATAGCCTTGATTTTCCCAGTAAAGTAATAGGTTAGGTATTTAGCTGAGATTATTGAGGGTGGGAGAGGCTTAAAAAGAGAACTTTTGGAATAGCTTTTGTGGAAAGTGAGATAAGGAAAAAATTAGGGAGGATCAAAAGTAAGATAAGGAACAAAATAAGAAGGAATTAAAGGATTGCCTTGCAGCAGTAAAAGCCTAGTTGAAGTTAGATGACATAAGGAGGTGGATAAATAGTGGGAATATTCCAGTTATGGAATTTGTGGAGGCACAAGAAGTAGTAGGACAGAAAAATGAGAGTAGAAATTTGAGAGTAGAAAATGGTGTGGAATTGAATTTATCAAAATTGAGATGGGAGGAAGAAGTGAAGTCAAAGCAAAGGGAATGGCTTAAGATAGTATGGAGGGGCAAAAAGATTAAAGATCAAAATGAGGAGGGAGAATAGGTTTAGAAAGTGTAAGGCAAAAGAGAACTGGAAAAGAATGTTATGGTCAAGTTAAAAAAAATGTTAGTTTTCTTTAAGGAAGTGGTACATTTTTAGGCAATGATTAGATTTAGGATGTGATCAGCCTTGTATTTGTGACTGAATTAGAGTAGAGAAATAGATCATGCAATATAAGGAAATTGAGAATTTAGGAAGTTAGGGTATTTGGAGAATATCAACACAAATGTTGGGCAGAAGTTGAGGTGGGGTGGGAAACAGAAGACAGTAAGTTAAGTACTGAACTTTATGCAGAACTCACTCACCCAGGTCCAATATATTTTGCCTTTGTCCTGAAATATCTCCTTGTGAAGGCTGTAAACATTAAACACATCAGCACTCCTACTTCTATGACTAACAAATCCCTACTACCATCTGTAACAGTTCCTATCCTTGTCTATTCCAACTACTTTGGAATAAACTATCCCAATACACACCTCCTATAATTTCATCTCCATCGTCTCCAGAATCCATGTGTGTAACACTCCATTTCTATTTACTCTTTTCACTCATCTCTGGAATTCCTGTTTTAAAATTTTAAAAAATTTTCTTTCATTCTGGTCCTCTTACTCTCATACTCCTTCCATCTATTTACTTTCTCTGGCATCATTCATTGTTGTTCAGCTGTGTCCAACTCATCGTGACCCATTTGACAAGAATACTGTAATGGTTTACTACTTCCCTTTCCAGCTCATTTTACAGATGAGGAATTAAGACAAACAGGGTTAAGTGACTTGCTCAGTATCACACAGCTCATAAGTATCTCAGACCAGATTTGAACTCAGGAAAATGAGTCTTTCTAATTCTAAACGCAATGCTCTAATCACTGCACCACCGATGACACTAAATCACTGGCAATTCTCTTCAGCACTAGTTATACTTTCACTCACAACACTCTCCCACTCCAATCCCTGACACATAAGGGCTTGGCCAGAGAATCATCTGGGTTGATCTTTCCCATTTAAAACCCTCAACCTTTTGGTTATATAACAAAAGTTCCACATTCTTTATATAATCTGAATATTTTCCCTTTCCACAATCCTTGGGAAATTATCCTGACCTTGAACCAATTGGCCCAAATCATCCTGAATGGGAATGGATTTTAAAATTGAGGAACCTATATTGTATGACCTGTTCAAGTACATTCCTACCACCTCCAAAGGAAGGTAGCCATAAAAATGAAAATAAGGACAATTATTACTTACTTTATGTTACATCCAAGAGACCTTTCTTTATATGTCCAAATCTCCATTCTAGGCCAACATCAGAATCTCTTTGCCAACATACCAGTACACTTGGAGAGCTGATAATGTGACTACTGCCTTAGCAGAATAGTCAGCACATTACTATAGTGTTAGGATTATGTGAAGCTACTCTTTAAGATAGTTATTCCTTCTTCCAAGTGTTGCTACAGCTTATAGGTAATGTAGGATCTTGATAAATCATAAAATACTCAGAGTAGATGTTCATAATTATTAGAGAATGTTGTTTTCCATAACCAAAAGGAAGAGGATTGATAATATAGTTTTGCTTACCAATCCTGGATTATCTGACAATCTTTATTGATTTGTAAGGTGTGGTCACCTTGCTTGATACTTAGGACAGACAAAAGTGGCTTTGGTGACATTGTTGTTTATCAGAAAAAGTGTATCGTTATGTGTCAAGCAGAGTATAGTATCCCATTTACAATGGCTTGAAGAATTATGGACTCATTTTGAACTGATGAGAACTTTGGAACTGTTCTCACATTCCCCTGAAGTGATGGGATGTCTTAATTAAGAGAGATATAATATGTGGTTCTAACTAAAGGGAGATTTCTGTTTTCTCCCTTTCTCCTTCTGTTTTATAGTCCTGTTTTTCATATAAATATCCATTATGCCTTAGGAGTACTCAGTTATCCTAATTCTATGTAAACAATTAGAATTTAGTGGGGGCCACATATTTATCTGGACAAACCCACTATTTGCTTATCTTAGGGGCCAATCATGTATGGACACGTTGAAAGACTAATTTAAAAGCAAGGGATCACATTCTCAAATAAGCTGCTAATAAATGACAATCATGAAGTAGCTATAGTAAAGTTAGAAAATCATCAATCTTTTGTACAAGTGAGAAACCAATCTTTTAGGTTGTGTGGCTTTAGCTAAACCTATTGCTTTAAGTTGGTTTTCCCCCAGACTATTTACCTACTCTCTTAATTATTCTCTTAACTTCCAACTCAACTATCAGGATGAGTATGGAAAAATTAATAAGATTTTATCTCCAAAATAATACTTTGAATGACACAAGCAGAAAGATGGTTCCTACTTATTAATAAGAATAAAAATATTTTAATGAAACCATGCTTGAGAACTAGGCCTCCAAACTTTATCTATATGGTACCATAAAAATTAAGACAGTTTATAAAAAAAATTTAATTGAACATCACTGGAAAAGAACTATCTCTCATGCATATAATTTCACTTCATTTTTTCAAAACTTTATATGTTAAATAGTATATGCACAAAATAAAATGCTTTCTTAATAATGTTTTGATGCAAATAAACAATATCACATTTTGTTACAGCCAAATTGGTTTTCCATTCATCCCGCAAAAATACACAGAAAATGTCTCCTCTCTATCTTATTATTCAAAATTTTTCGAGCTAAACTAAAAACAAAAAAATAAGTTTTACTCTGAAAATATTATCCTTCAATTATTTAGCTTTTGAATTCATAACTTCCTAACAAGAGTTCTTTGTTTGTCTAGATCAGGTTGGACTAATTAGTGTATATGTTTCTACACATAGCATTTATTATCAAACCAGTTTGACAGCATAAATTTAACATAATGATGTGGAAATATAAATAAATGCTGTAAATGTACTCTTGAATCCTGATAAGTATCTTGTTTAGGTTTTAATCTTAAGAATAGTACTGCAGAAAGAATGTTGTCTCTGAGTAGAAAAAAAAATTATATGATGCCTGGCTGTCCAGTTTGACACAATGTTTAGATTATCCTAGGTTTAAACCAGCTCTGATAAGGATTTTGACCTGAAATGAACTTCCTGGCTTTTAAAACTATTGTTTCAATAAACAGATGGATTATTTTCCAAGAAGAATTTTTTGTAATTAACAATATTCAACTAGTTCTGAAAATGAGCTTCTGTGACTATAAACAGCCAATTCTAAAAGCCTGAAGAGTTAGACTTTTGGTGAGTTGGAGTTCTGCTTGTTGTCATACTTCGTGTGATTTATTCTTTCTAATCCATTAAGGTAAATGAAAAATTGTAATCCTCTAATTATATGTTTCATGGAAACATTTGATGTTCACAAAAGAAGAATTGACAGTCTTCTTGAGCAATAGGCAATCATGTTCAATTATGAAAGGTGGTATATTAGTATATTTTTAGAGGAATTAAGTTATGATACTTTCAAAAAAAATACTACATGGTGAAGAAAGTTAAAGTACAAAAATAATATTTGACATCTACAAAACAAAAATTAGAGATATCCTGAAATATAATTTTCATGAGTACAGATTACAGAGATGTGCAAGTATGCCCAAATGCTGTTATTTTTGTCAGTTATGAGAATTATTTATTACAGAGCAATAAATATAAGTTTATTTAAAGTAATTAATTCCCTTAGTGTCTCTAAATTTTGGCACACACTTTTTTTTTAGGAATATATGTATTGTGTAATTGAAAGTAAGCCTATACATACACATATATCCATATTATATAGATTGTCATTTTTCTTGTTGTAAATGATGGAATTTATTCAAATTAATAGATTAACTAATTTAATAAATTAGTAGATTATTAAATTAATTTAATAAATTAGTAGATTTAATTAATTAATAGATTTTAACTATAACATATACCTAGAAATTCATAACTGCACCTTTATTTATTATGGCCTGTTCATAAATGCAGCATATCTGTAACCTCTAAGAGATCTAGTGAGATGAAAATTCAGTTCCTGCTGTATTCCATTATTATGTCTGAAATTCCAAAGTAGAACATATCATTACCATGACTCTATTATTCTTCTTGGAAAGTATGTAGAGGCATGAAGGCTAGAATTTTCCAATTTTCTGATGCTATACATTTTAGTAGGTTTCACAATGAGAATCAAAGAGAAAAGGGGATATCTATTCTATGGCACTTTTTTCTCCTGGATCTTTTTTCCTTCTAGAAAGGCCAAGCACTAAGAACACATTTAAGAGGAATCCTTTTTTTTTTTTTTTTTTTTAATTCCTACCAACACTGTAGTCCTAACTTGTCCCAAATATGCATTGTTTCACGAATTGTCTCAAATATTTGGACATGCAGGTCTATCATTACCTAAATCCAATCTAAGTCCAGAGGGTAGTATTATATTAAGAAACTTGGCCTTACAAAAGAAGGAGGCTGACAACATTCTGACCTGCTGTTTCTCAGGAAGTAAATGTTAAAGGCTCATTGTATAGGACAACCAGATGCACATTATCCAGAGCCTCTCCTTTTGAAAAGAAGGGATCTGTTGCTGGTGAATGTGACTAAGTTGTACTTTAACATGGGCATCTGGTACAACAATTTCACAAAATACTTTGAAAATAAAGACTACATTTACAATCTAATCAATCATTTTAACCTTTTTTTAATCCAAATTGCATTTAATGATTACTTATTATCTTCTATAGCCTAAATATTGTAGCAAGAGAGGTCAGAAAACTGTTTTAAACTACCCATACCCATATTAAAATTACGAAAACAGAATGACTAAATGGATCCTCAGGAGGAAATGGGATTCTCTGAAAGATAGCATCTCTCTATTATCCCTTATCTGTTCCCTTCCTGAGGAGACCCTCAAGCATATCAAGAAATAAGGCACAAGGACTTCCGGTTAAGATGGCGGAGAGGAGGCACACAGCTGTGTAAGCTCCACGCTTTCTCTCACTATCCATTTCATTACAAGCCTCTGAATTAATGCTTGACTAAAAAAACCCCACAAATAGTTACCAAGAGAAGCCATCCTTGAGATTCGCCAAGAAAGGTCTGTCTTTACTGGAGGGCTGGGACGGTTTTAGATCGGGCGCAGGCTGAGGGCAGCGGCAGTGAGAGCACGGGAGCAGACTGGAGAGGGGGTGGGGAGTGATCGCAGCCGTCTCTGCGGGGAGAGCTTCGCTACAGGTTTGGATACTTTGCTCCGGCAGCAAGTCAGCAGCCCAGCAGAGAAGCTAAAAACACCGGGGCTGAAGAATACAACCCCAAACAGCTGGAGTCTCTCGGGACCTGGCCGCCCTCCCCTTCCCCCCCCCCCCCCCGCCCCCACAGTGACTCAGCACGCTCTGGGATCTCAGAGCGCAGGCGAACACAGTCCTGCTAGTGCCTCACTGCTGCCCCCTGCAGTCTGGAGAGGAAGCTCGGTAACACATCCAGCCCCTCCCCCAAAGAAAGACTCCAGTTTTTTCTGTTTTTCTTTGTAGTTTGTCTTTGATTATTAGACAGAATGAGCAAGAAACTGAAGAGGACTTTAACCCTTGACAGCTTCTATACAGACAGAGAGCAGACTCTAAATCCTGAGGAGACTAAAAACAGGCAGTCCCCAGGTGAATCCCCAAAGGAGGAGATCATCTGTTCCTCAGCACAGATGAACCTCATAGAAGTGATTAAAAAGGCTCTCACAAGGGAGCTAGAAGAAAAATGGGAAAAGGAGAGGGAGGCTTGGCAAAAGGAGAGGGAAGCTTGGGAAAAGGAGAGGGAGGCTTGGCAAAAGAGCCTGGAGAAGTCAGTTAAAGAGAGAGTGGATAAAGAAGTAAAATCCTTGAAAAATAGGATTGGTGAACTGGAAAACAAAATTGACGAAATGGAAAAAAATTCCACAGAACAAAAGAACTCAATGGGACAATTAGAAAAAGATTTTTAAAAAGTGAGTGAAGAGAATACTTCACTGAAAATCAGAATTGAACAAGTGGAATTGAATGACTCGAGGAGACAAGAAGAATCAGTCAAGCAAATCCAAAAAAATCAAACAATGGAAAAGAATGTGAAATACCTTCTGGGGAAGACAACAGACCTGGAAAACAGATCCAGGAGAGACAATCTGAGAATCATTGGACTTCCAGAAAAACATGATGAAAAAAAGAGCCTGGACACTATTTTCCAGGAAATTATCAAAGAGAACTGCCCAGAAGTCACAGGAACAGAGGAAAAAATAAACATTGAAAGGATTCATCGATCACCCACTGAAAGGGATCCTAAAATCAAAACACCAAGGAATATAGTGGCCAAATGCCAGAACCTTCAGACGAAGGAAAAAATATTGCAAGCAGCTAGAAAAACCCAATTCAAGAATCAAGGAGCCACAATAAGGATCACCCAGGATCTGGCAGCATCCACATTAAAAGATCGAAGGGCCTGGAATATGATATTCTGAAAGGCTAAGGAACTTGTTATGCAACCAAAAATAACTTACCCAGCGAGAATGAGCATCTTTTTCCAGGGAAGAAGATGGACATTCAACGAAGTAAGCGAATTTCATCTATTTCTGATGAAAAAGCCAGAACTTAACAAAAAGTTTGATCAACAAATATAGAACTCAAGAGAAATCTAAAAAGGTAAAGATTAATCTTGGGAACTATATTTTGACTATATAGATGTATAAAGAATACATGTATACCTTGTTCTAGAAATTGATGTGGAAAGGACATTGTACCAGAAAAAGGGTAAAGTGGGGGTAGTACATCTCATGAAGAGGCATAGGAAACCTATTATATCTGAGAGAAAGAATGGAGGGGGATGAATATAGTGGGTATCTTACTGCCTTCAGAATTGGCTTTAAGTGAAAAATCTTAAGACATATTCAATCTATGGTGAAACTTCTCCCACCTCATTGAAAAGTGAGAAGGGAAAAGTGAAAAGGGAAGGAATAAGCTAAGAGGAAGGGAATACGGAAACTGGGAGGGAAAGGAGTAAGATAGGGGGAGGAACTCTAAGGCGGGGGGAGGGATACTAAAAAGGGAAGGCTGTGAGAAGCAAGTGGTGCTCACAAGCTTAATACTGGAAAGGGGGGAAAGGGGAAAGAAAGGAGAAAAGCATAAACTGGGGTTAACAAGATGGCAAGTAATACAGAATTGGTCATTCTAACCAAAAATGTGAATGGGGTAAACTCCCCCATAAAGAGGAAGCGGTTAGCAGAATGGATTAAAAGCCAGAATCCTACAATATGTTGTTTACAGGAAACACACCTGAAGCAGGGAGATACATGCAGATTAAAGGTAAAAGGTTGGAGCAAAATCTACTATGCTTCAGGTGAAGTAAAAAAAGCAGGGGTAGCCATCCTGATCTCAGATCAAGCTAAAGCAAAAATTGATCTAATTAAAAGAGATAAGGAAGGGCACTATATCTTGCTAAAGGGTAGCATGGATAATGAAGCACTATCTATATTAAACATATATGCACCAAGTGGGGTAGCATCTAAATTCTTAAAAGAGAAATTAAGAGAGCTGCAAGAAGAAATAGACAGTAAAACTATAATAGTGGGAGATCTTAACCTTGCACTCTCAGAATTAGATAAATCAAACCACAAAATAAATAACAAAGAAGTCAAAGAGGTAAATAGAATACTAGAAAAGTTAGATATGATAGATCTCTGGAGAAAATGTAATGGAGACAGAAAGGAATACACTTTCTTTTCAGCAGTTCATGGAACCTATACAAAAAATGACCATATATTAGGACATAAAAACCTCAAACTCAAATGCAGTAAGACAGAAATAGTAAATGCATCCTTTTCAGACCACGATGCAATGAAAATTACATTCAACAAAAAACCAGGGGGAAGTAGACCAAAAAATAATTGGAAACTAAATAATCTCATACTAAAGAATGATTGGGTGAAACAGCAAATCATAGACATAATTAATAACTTCACCCAAGAAAACGATAATAATGAGACATCATACCAAAATGTATGGGATGCAGCCAAAGTGGTAATAAGGGGAAATTTCATATCTCTAGAGGCCTATTTGTATAAAATAGAGAAAGAGAAGGTCAATGAATTGGGTTTGCAACTAAAAATGCTAGAAAAGGAACAAATTAAAAAACCCCAGTCAAACACTAAACTTGAAATTCTAAAAATAAAAGGAGAGATCAATAAAATTGAAAGTAAAAAAACTATTGAATTGATTAATAAAACTAAGAGTTGGTTCTATGAAAAAACCAACAAAATAGACAAACCCTTAGTAAATCTGATTAAAAAAAGGAAAGAGGAAAATCAAATTGTTAGTCTTAAAAATGAAAAGGGAGAACTCGCCAGTAACGAAGAGGAAATTAGAGCAATAATTAGGAGTTACTTTGCCCAACTTTATGCCAATAAATTCGACAACTTAAATGAAATAGAAAAATACCTCCAAAAATATAGCTTGCCCAAACTAACAGAGGAAGAAGTAAATATCCTAAACAGTCCCATCTCAGAAAAAGAAATAGAACAAACTATCAATCAACTCCCTAAGAAAAAATCCCCAGGACCAGATGGATTTACATGTGAATTCTACCAAACATTTAAAGAACAATTAACTCCAATGTTAAATAAACTATTTGAAAAAATAGGGATTGAAGGAGTCCTACCAAACTCCTTTTATGACACAGACATGGTACTGATACCTAAACCAGGTAGGCTGAAAACAGAGAAAGAAAATTATAGACCAATCTCCCTAATGAATATTGATGCTAAAATCTTAAATAAAATATTAGCAAAAAGATTACAGAAAATCGTCACCAGGATAATACACTATGACCAAGTAGGATTTATACCAGGAATGCAGGGCTGGTTCAATATTAGGAAAACTATTAGCATAATTGACTATATCAATAACCAAACAAGCAAAAACCATACGATCATCTCAATAGATGCAGAAAAAGCATTTGATAAAATCCAACATCCATTCCTAATAAAAACACTGGAGAGCATAGGAATAAATAGACTTTTCCTTAAAATAGTCAGGAGCATATATTTAAAACCATCAGTAAGCATCATATGCAATGGGGAAAAACTGGAACCTTTCCCAGTAAGATCTGGAGTGAAGCAAGGTTGCCCTCTATCACCATTATTATTTAATATCGTATTAGAAACACTAGCCTCGGCAATAAGAGTCGAGAAAGATATTAAAGGAATTAGAGTAGGCAATGAAGAAACCAAACTATCACTCTTTGCAGATGATATGATGGTATACCTAGAGAACCCCAGAGATTCTACTAAAAAGCTATTAGAAATAATTTATAATTTTAGCAAAGTAGCTGGCTACAAAATAAATCCCCATAAATCCTCAGCATTTTTATACATCTCCAACAAAACCCAACAGCAAGAGATACAAAGAGAAATTCCATTCAGAATAATTGTTGATACCATAAAATATTTGGGAATCTATCTACCAAAGAAAAGTCAGGAATTATATGAGCAAAATTATAAAAAAGTCTCCACACAAATAAAGTCAGACTTAAATAATTGGAAAAATATTAAGTGCTCTTGGATCGGCCGAGCGAACATAATAAAGATGACAATACTCCCTAAACTAATCTATTTATTTAGTGCTATACCAATCAGACTTCCAAGAAAATATTTTAATGATCTAGAAAAAATAACAACAAAATTCATATGGAACAATAAAAAGTCGAGAATCTCAAGGGAATTAATGAAAAAAAAAATCAAATGAAGGTAGCCTAGCTGTACCTGATCTAAAATTATATTATAAAGCAGCAGTTATCAAAACCATTTGGTATTGGCTAAGAAATAGATTAGTGGATCAGTGGAAAAGGTTAGGTTCACAAGACAGAATAGTCAACTATAGCAATCTAGTGTTTGACAAACCCAAAGCTCCTAACGTCTGGGAAAAGAATTCATTATTTGATAAAAACTGCTGGGATAATTGGAAATTAGTATGGCAGAAATTAGGCATGGACCCACACTTAACACCATATACCAAGATAAGATCAAAATGGGTCCATGACCTAGGCATAAAAAACGAGATTATAAATAAATTAGAGGAACATAGAATAGTTTATCTCTCAGACTTGTGGAGGAGAAAGAAATTTGTGACCAAAGATGAACTAGAGACCATTACTGATCACAAAATAGAAAATTTTGATTACATCAAATTAAAAAGCCTTTGTACAAACAAAACTAATGCAAACAAGATTAGAAGGGAAGCAACAAACTGGGAAAACATTTTCACAGTTAAAGGTTCTGATAAAGGCCTCATTTCTAAAATATATAGAGAACTGACTCAAATTTATAAGAAATCAAGCCATTCTCCAATTGATAAATGGTCAAAGGATATGAACAGACAATTTTCAGAGGATTAAATTGAAACTATTACTACTCATATGAAAGTGTTCCAAATCATTATTGATCAGAGAAATGCAAATTAAGACAACTCTGAGATACTACTACACACCTGTCAGATTGGCTAAGATGACAGGAAAAAATAATGATGAATGTTGGAGGGGATGTGGGAAAACTGGGACACTAATGCATTGTTGGTGGAATTGTGAACGAATCCAACCATTCTGGAGAGCAATCTGGAATTATGCCCAAAAAATTATCAAATTGTGCATACCCTTTGATCCAGCAGTGTTTCTATTGGGCTTATATCCCAAAGAAATACTAAAGAAGGGAAAGGGACCTGTATGTGCCAAAATGTTTGTAGCAGCCCTATTTGTAGTGGCTAGAAACTGGAAAATGAATGGATGCCCATCAATTGGAGAATGGCTGGGTAAATTGTGGTATATGAATGTTATGGAATATTATTGTTCGTAAGAAATGACCAGCAGGATGAATACAGAGAGGACTGGAGAGACTTACATGAACTGATGCTAAGTGAAATGAGCAGAACCAGGAGATCATTATACACTTCGACAACGATATTGTATGAGGACATATTTTGATGGAAGTGGATTTCTTTGACAAAGAGACCTAACTGAGTTTCAATTGATAAATGACGGACAAAAGCAGCTACACCCAAAGAAAGAACACTGGGAAACGAATGTGAACTATCTGCATTTTTGTTTTTCTTCCCGGGTTATTTATACCTTCTGAATCCAATTCTCCCTATGCAACAAGAGAACTGTTCGGTTCTGCAAACATATATTGTATCTAGGATATACTGCAACATATCCAACATATAAAGGACTGCTTGCCATCTAGGGGAGGGGGTGGAGGGAGGGAGGGGGAAAAAATCGGAAAAGAAACGAGTGCAAGGGATAATGTTGTCAATATAAAGTTATCATTAAATAAAAATTAAAAAAAAAAGAAATAAGGCACAAGACAACTTTATAGCTTATGAGTTCTAATATGATCCTTATATGTTGCCTTTTTTTAAAATTTGGGGTAAAATAAAGGATGTTCTGTATTCTGATATATAATTAGCTTGCTCGCATGGGAAATTAAGGGACCATTTACTTTTCTATAGAGACCTAAATGGGAAATTAATTATAAATTCCTAGGGAAGAAAACAAATCAAAGAATGATCTGCCAGAAACTCTTCTAGATAGAATTGAGTGCATGTTAAACTAGAGCTGGGATTCTAAGATGTGAGTTAAAGAATAAAGTAAAATAAAAATATAAAGATAGATATGAACCAGATTATATAAGATCTTAAATGGCATCTAAATATCTTGCATTCTATATTCAAGCAATAGGAATTTACTATAGATTTTTGAGCAAAGGAATGACATTGGTAGGCCCATTCCACAGGAAAATTATTTTGGAAGCTATGTGCAAATTATATTAAAGAGTAGGAAACCAGAATCAGAAATGAATTTGGAAGCTATTAGAATAGTTCTGGTGGTAGATGGTAACATTAATGGTAACTAGTCTAGTGATCATGGGAATGGAGAAAAGGTAAATGATATGAAATACTATGAAGGTAGATTTTACATATTTAATAGACATTGCTATTTCATCTTCAAGGAGAGATTTTAAAGTTTTTAAATAATCATTATAAATAAAATTACCATAGGCTCAGTAGTTTTATTTGTTTCTGTCAACCATCTGAGATCTCATCATTATCAAGGCAAATGCAGTTTAAATGAGAGAAGCAGGAGATATTTTCAAGGATGTAGTTTTTCTAATTTTATGGCTTAGATTCATCATCAGAAAACCATTCAGTGGTTTCTGTTTCCAAGACTTCAAGCATATTGGAGCCCAGCTCGATATAAAAAAACTTCTTTCAGACATGAAAAGAAAGCCACCTAAGAAGATAAAAAGATTGGGACTTCACAGTTTATGAACAGATATTCTAGGTCTCTATTCTCCCCCCAAAACAAGTTCTAAAACCACAATAAGGCTATAAGAGGCAAGACTAATGCTGCACTCTCTTAATTTCAACCAATTTTTGGATCAAAATTAGACAACAAAAAGATTTGCTTTGCCCTAATACAAAAAAGATATGCCAAAAATATGCAGCGACACATATTCAGCTATAGTAGATACAGCTTCCCTCACCTCCTTATGGAAATGGATCTGATCAGTAAGTCATCAGAGCAGAGCATGGCAACTCAGAAACACACTTCTCCCCTTTCCTTCCCCCAGGTCTGAGATAATCAGATTCTATGTGTCTGGGACTTTTTATGGACATAGGTGACTAGGAAGCTGATCTCCCTGAAACTAGAACCAATCACATCACAGAGACAGTTTTGTCTTTTCTAGGAAAACTAATCCTTATTATAAGAAGGAAGAGGGACCTGAGTCTACCTTATAAAGGGGGTGGTCCCAGAACTATATTGTCTAATTTTAGGGAAAACTAACCCCTGTTACCAGAGGGGAGAAGGAATAAATTTAACCTATCATATAGGTTATATATGATATATATGTGTGTGTGTGTGTGTGTGTGTGTCTGTGTGTGTG